>NC_091245.1:211760000-212385000 GCF_042477335.2 Ovis canadensis
ATGGCATCATGGAGACTATGTCACGTCTTTCCTAAAGCGGATTGCTGCAGCAGATTCTTTCTTGAGTCACTCTGCAGCCCAGCCGTGGAGAGCAAAGCAACCATCTCTCTTCCTACTGCAGAGCCACAACTCCCTCTGCAGGGACCAGGGAGAAAAAGACTTTTCCAACAGCCTGCCGTCATTACAGCATTACTCCTGTGCTCTTGGTACAAGTCTGAAGTTCCAACCCCAGCATCTCCCTTCAGAGCGGCTAGTCCTTGTGGCTTAGCCGGTAAAGAATCTGCCTGCAATGCGAGAGACCTGGGTTCAATCCCTGGGTTGGGAAGATTCCCTGGAGAAGGGAAAGGCTACCCACTCCCATATTCTGGCCTAGAAAATTCCATAGACTCTATAGTCCATGGAGTTGCAAAAAGTCAGACATGACTGAGCGACTTTCACATTTAGGAAGATAAGGAATGCTGTGTCAGAGAAAAAGTTTAGGAAAATAAAAACAGGCTCTAAAGAATACAATGGGCTTCCCTTGTGGCTCAGCTGGTAAAGAATCTGCCCACAGTGCGGGAGACCTGGGTTCGATCCCTGGGTGTTTCAGCTTTAGCATCATTCCTTCCAAAGAAATCCCAGGGCTGATCTCCTTCAGAATGGACTGGTTGGATCTCCTTGCAGTCCAAGGGACACTCAAGAGTCTTCTCCAACACCACAGTTCAAAAGCATCAATTCTTCGGCACTCAGCTTTCTTCACGGTCCAGCTCTCACATCCATACATGACCACTGGAAAAACCATAACCTTGACTAGACTGACCTTTGTTGACAAAGTAATGTCTCTGCTTTTCAACATGCTGTCTAGGTTGGTCATAACTTTTCTTCCAAGGAGTAAGCGTCTTTTACTTTCATGGCTGCAGTCACCATCTGCAGTGATTTTGGAGCCCCCCAAAATAAAGTCTGACACTGTTTCTACTGTTTCCCCATCTATTGCCCATAAAGTGATGGGACCAGATGCCATGATCTTCGTTTTCTGAATGTAGAGCTTTAAGCCAACTTTTTCACTCTCCACTTTCACTTTCATCACCTCATGCGAAGAGTTGACTCATTGGAAAAGACTCTGATGCTGGGAGGGATTGGGGGCAGGAGGAGAAGGGGACGATAGAGGATGAGATGGCTGGATGGCATCACTGACTCGATGGATGTGAGTCTGAGTGAACTCTGGGAGTTGGTGATGGACAAGGAGGCCTGGTGTGCTGCGATTCATGGGGTCACAAAGAGTTGGACACGACTGAGAGACTGACTAAATAAATGAAATAATACAATAGGTAAAAATTCCCAATGCCAGACTACCAGGCAGAGCTTTGGGGAGTCTTAAGCTACCTCAACCCTCTTTCCTTATTTCAAAATTAGTCAAAGCACAGGCTACCCAGGAGCTTTCTGGGTAAGGCTCTCTTAGGAGCGGAAACTGTCATATCTTATTTAGACAATTATGCTGTCTATGTGCATGTGTCCAAATCTTTGTGAACCTGTGGACCGTAGCCCACCAGACTCCTCTGTGCGCAGAATTTTCCAGGCAAGATTACTGGAGTGGTTTGCCATTTCCTTCTCCAGAGTATCTTCCCAATTCAGGGATCGAACCCTCTTCTCCTGTGTCTACTGCTTTGGCAGGCAGATTCTTTACCACTGTGCCACCTGCAAAGCCCTAGACAATGATAGTTTACTTAAAATGTGAAAAATAGGCTCAGACATTATGAATCTTAGCACCCTAAAGCAACATTCTTTTTGGTACAGAATTTCCAGTCCACATATATATTTATATGTATTTTACAGAGCATAGATTGTACTATGGACATACTGTCCATGATGATCTCTGGTGGCCTCGGCCTGAAGCAGGGCTTGGGTTCCCAGGCAGAGACTGAGGCCAGGTCATGGGAGTGAAAGTGCAAGATCTTAGCCCTAGACCAGTGGTCAGTGACAAGGGCCTTGGCCCTTCAGCTTTGCAGAAAAGAATTTTCACAAAGATGGAAAGTAGTGAAGCAAGTATTTATTGGGAGGGGAAAAAAGTGCAGTACACGTGGGCAGACACATCGGCGGACTCAGAGACAGAGAGTCACTGAGTCACACCCTTGTGGGAATTTGAATTCCTTTTATGGGACATTTCTTCTGGAATTCCTTTGGCCAAGCGTTTTGATTTGCCTGGTTCACAGTTCATATTTGGTATATCTCAGGATCCTCCGTGTGTGCGCATGCATCTCTTAGTCAAGATAGGTCCCATTGCAAAGACCTGAGGGTGGACAAGTATCATTTGACATCACTCCCCTTTGACCTCCAAGGAGTCTTTATGTGCATGTGTGGTCATGGAGGTCTCTTGACCTTGAGAATGAGTAATATGTGGTTGGGGCAGGGTCCAGCCTCCTCCTGTTTGGTATTCTTGTCTTGTAGCCTCAGTCTTCATAGAATAAATCCCCTATCACTTTACCTGCACGGGGAGGGAGGGGGCTCTGCCTCCTGCCTAAATTACATTATTTCCACTGAATCTTAAGAAGCATTTTCCACATCTATCATTTTGATCATTGAATAATATTCTATAGATTGGATAGACAAAATTCTCCCCATTATCCTCTGAACATTTAGATTGCTTTTAATTTTATAAATGATGTTGCAATGCACATCTCTGCCCATATAGTTCCTACTTCTCCTTATCTATCCTAATTCCTTAGGATAATTTTCTAGAATTGAATATGAACATTTCTATGTAGATTAGGCTTTAGAATTAAGTACCCCTAACCTTCCTGCAAAAAGCTGTAGTCTCTAAATATTCAAGTCTCTGTAAAAGACAGATTCTCTTATCATTAAAACTGTCAGTACTGAGGCATAGGAGAGTGCCATCTGCTGCTTTGAGTACATTACTTCCTGAAATTTGCTGCTTATTCCCAGAGAGCAGGATCAGATACTGGCCAACGTAGGATCTGCTCCAGGTTGGGTATTAAATGACAGGAAGAGTGCTCCTTAAGTGAGGTCGCATTGCCAAGTTGCCGCATCCAGGGCAGCCTGTATTTACAGTGTAGGAGCCAGACACTGTCTCCTGCCTCCTTCAGAAACCAGTTTGTTGTTGGGAGCTTGTCATGCAAGCCACTGAAAAACAATGTATGCTGTGCTCTGGGCTATTAGTTGTTCTGTTGAACCCATCTTCCTCTTCTCGCCAGTGTAGATCCAGCCTCCTACATCATCACATTTCTCTTTGGTCCAGCTCTATGTTTTGGCCACAGTGATTTTGGAGTCTCACTTCAGTGGAGGCGGTTAACAATGGAGTCTCACCTTTCTCCTCCCCAAGAGAATTCTCACTCTTTCCTGGGCCTCCAGTTTTCCCTCTAGTTGCTACCACATCACCTCCAAAGATTGCTCTTTATTATTATATGAGTTTTTTTCTTCTTTTTTCTATTTTCTTTTTTACAAATTGGAGTATGATTGTTTCACGTGTTGTGTTAGTTTATGCTGTACAACAACATGTGGTCAGCTATATATATACATTTATGCCCTCCTTCTTGAACCTCCTTCCCACCCCTCTGGGTCATCACAGAGCACTGAGCTATTAAAGTATCTATATGGAATCTAGAAAAATGATACTGATGAGCCTATTTGCAGGGCAGGAATAAGAGCCACAGACACAGAGAATGGACTTGTGGGTACAGGGCTGGGAAGGAGAGGGTGGGATAAATTGAGAGTAGTGATGACATATATATACGGTTGCTGTTTTTGTTGTTTAGTTGCTAGGTCATGCCCAACTCTTTTGCCACTCCATGGACTGTAGCCTGCCAGACTCCTCTATCCGTGGGATTTCCTGGGCAGGAATATTGGAGTGGGTTGCCCTTTCCTTCTGCAGAAGATCTTCCTGACCCAGGGATCGAACCTGTGTCTCTTGTATTGGTGGGTGGATTCTTTATCACCGAGCCACCTGGGAGCCTCATGTATACACTACCATGTATAAAATAGATAGCTAGTGGGAAGCTACTGTATATGGATGGGGTTTTTCTAAAGGGCATGTCAAGACTACTTTCTATGTCACAAAATATTCTTTATGACTTAGACCCTGAAGATTTAGCCAGCCTTATCGCTTATAGTTAATTCTTCATTTTCAACAGAGTAAGCAACATTGTCCAATAGAAATATATAATTTTAAACTTTCTGGTAGCCACATTAAAACAGGAAAAACAAATAAACCAAACAAATGAACAAACAACAACAACAGGTAACCCGGAATATTATCATTTTAGCATTTGACACTACACATATTTCAAATGCTCAATAGACACATGTATTCCCAGCTCCAGGAGTCTCAAGCTCCACATAAATTCCCCAATATAAGACTTTTGTTTTGATTTCCATGCCTTTACACATGCTCTTCTTTATTTCTACCTGGAATGAACTTTCTCCAATCTGGCAAACTCTCACTCATCTGTAAAAACGCAGCACAAATATCTCCTTTCCAGCAATTCTCCTAACTCTCTACAAATGTTACTAGTCTCTTTCTTCTCTGGTCTGCCACTCTGCTTCGTACATACTTCTACTTTATATTTATCCCTTTCCCTTGTAGGATGTTTAGGCCTTTTCAAAATGTCCACAAGACATTTGGTCCATAAAGCATTTGATCCATGTCTAAAGGTTCTTGAAATATGGTCCGATCAAAAACACCCATGAGCATATTTGGTCCATGCTTAATGGTCTGATCAAAATCAAATATCAAGGATCTTTTGGTATAGACCAAATGTCTGTGAGTCATCATTCTTTATTGTAATATATTGATATATATACATTTTATAAAAAATTATTCATAGCTTTTTACTTGATTTTGAGCTTCTTTAGAGCAAAGATGTTCCCTTTTTATCTCTGTATCCTTAGAGTCAAGAATGGAGCACATTCTTACCATCAATGTGCAATAAATGGACAAATAGATGAATATTTACTAACCAAGCCATTATCATCTATGTTGAATTCTTCTTCCTTACCCCCATATCACCTTACAGGGCTCCAACACAAGCCTTATGGAAAGATTTACTCAGACAAGCCATTTTTTGTTGCTTCATTTTTGACCAGAGTTAGAAGGAAAATAAAATAACTAGGTTGATTCCTGTCTACACAGTGATTTCCTAGGTGTTTTATAAGAATTGAGTTTTTAGGTTAAACTGAGAACACTAAAGTATTCAAACTTGAACATCTTCGTTCTTTGAATAAGGTATTTCTTTGAGAAAAGCTCCTCCTCCTTCACAAAATATGCTCAGGTGTGTAATGAAGTGTGAGACTTAATTTCATTTACAGTTAGATTAAGTTACCTTCTTATGTTAAAGTCTCCTAACTTGTGCTTCTGGAAGAAAGCTATTGGGGAAGGCTGGAGGAAAGTTACTGACAGATTATTTTTTGGAAAATATAAAATGGTTGCCTTTCTTATTTCACTTTACTTTGTTTCATCTTATTTAGTATATTTTTTTAATGAGCACTTTAAAGCTGAGTAAATTCCCAACAGTTTGTGCTAGGAAGCATCAATAAGATAGGTCTCATTGTATGTATCATATGATCCCTATGTACATTTATGTAAATAACAAAAGATCAAGTCTAGGCTTGAAAATGTTACATACCATAGGAAAAGAAACTGCAGTAACATGGCTGGTTGCTGTTTTTTTAAGATTAGAAACTTGTTACTGAGACCAGGCAAAATATAAAAATTAAATATAATAAATATAAATGAAGTCTAATAACATAGAAAAATATATTATGCACCAGTGCCTATAACTTAGCCTTATTACTTTAAATCTATACACTATATATACATATACATATATCCTTTAAGTAGGTTCATTTTATTCTCTGAGCAGTATGGATCTATAGATAAAATGCCGGGGACTGTGGCTTTTTAGGGTCTACAAAATGTTTAGGAATTGAAAGATAAAATTTATTGGCCCTCAAATATGAAAAATCTTGGTAAACTAAACTTAAAATATTTAGTTGTCTCAAAATATAATATAATATAAACAGGACTCATAGTTAATTAGTATTCATAAATATTCATTATCTTTGAACAATTAGTGGGTTAGGTTTCTTCACAAGAGACTCGAGTACGTGTCATGATCGCTAGATTATTGAGGATCATAAATTAAATGAGTTAGTCATGCTCAAGCAATTTAATAAAAAATGGTAAAATGTTTTCTGAAAATATTTCATAGCAAAAATAATATTTACTCTAGGGGGTGGGGACATTTTACTAAATTTGACATAATGTGAGATATAGCCTTAGGGCCCACAATGATCTTAAATTGGCCCTAATTTTTAGAATCAATGGGTTTTACTTCTTGGAGCAGTTTTAGGAGAATTTTTTAAAATGGAGAATTGCTCCATTTCTAATGGAGAAATGGGCAGCAGCTATAGAATTTTTGTACCCCTCCCCATAACAGTTTCTCCTTTTATTAACATCTTGCATTAATGTGCTACATTCATTACAATTGATGTGCCAGTTTTTACATTATTATTAGCTAAAGCCTATCATTTCCATTAAGGTTCACTTGGCATTGTGCATGGTACGGATTTTGACATATGCATATAATGACATGTATCCATCATTGCAATATCATACGGAATATTGTCATTGCCAAATGGCTCTAATTTTTAGACCTGGGCCTTTATAACACAGGTTTGCATTGCAGCTTGCACATGTGAGTTTCACTTACCACGGCCAGGCAGGACTGTTCCACTTACCTGTGGTCTCTACACAGCTATAGTCAACAACTAGTATGAGTCGGTCTGAAATTGTTTCTTATCATTTTGGAAGAGAGTATTCTAAGGCACTAATTTCCTCTTTAGTCTTATTCAGCCTCCTCTTTTTATTTTACTGTTTAAATAGTTATTTATCTGGCTTGCTTTGTTTTCTTTTTGTTTCCTTTTAGTGGCATCAGAAATGGTCTGTTTACATGGTGACTAATTTAATCTTCTGGGATGTGTTCCAATGTGGGAGATAAAGTGCTTTTATTATTGTCAGGATCATTACTGTTCCTATGTTTACTCAGGGCATCTATCTGGTGTTAGGTTTCCTTTCTTTTTCAGTTGGTTGCCTCAGATGCTGGGTCCTTATTTCCTCTTGTGTTCCAGATTCATTTTCACTTATCTTTGGATTTCCAGCTTTTAAAGATATTACTCTTAAAACCAGGGAGTTATTTCTTAGGAAATTTGTAGCTCTTTTACAGTTTCTATTTTTTGGGATATTCTGACTGATTGTTTAGCCCCCTGTTAGCCAGGGAAATAGTAGGCAGTAGTGTAAATAACACAGAACTTAAAAATCAGAAGTAGTTTCAAGCTCTATCACGCACTGACTAGGTAGGCATCAAGCTCTTAGTAAATGAGGATAATGATGCCTGACTTGAACAGGCTAGTCTTATCCTCCTCAGTCCTACCTGAAAAGTCCCTAGTCTTCTAAGCACACGCACACATGCGCTGCCCCAGAGCTGATCCAGGTGTGACATGGGTTAATTAACTTGGGTAGATATCTAATACACTATGGAGAAACACTGATTTGTCTTTTTTTTTTTTCCCATTTGTTCATCCATCCATTCAACATTTATTGTGTCAGCTCCAGAGTTAAGCTCTGGGAATACAAAGATGAGTGAGTTTCAGCACTGCCCTCATGGGTTCACTGTCTCAGATAACCACTAGTGAAAACTCTATCTGAAAATTTTAAACTTAGTGTGAAAAACTATGATGAGTGTGTTGCCCTTCCCTTTACATTTGGTTGCTGGTTTGTTGCATAACCTTTTGGGGTTCACATCCAAAGGACTGAAAGTGGATTGGGCTTAACGGTGGCTTCTTAGGTGACACTTGCCTCTGCTAATCATATGAATGCTGATATATGGCTTTAGAGAGAGCTTAAGTACTGGAGGTTGGGAATGGCATTAAAATACAGAAGATAATTAAGGCATTTAAAAGTGTTTTGTTAGCTACTTAAACTGCAATTTCTGGTTTGAAAAACATGGTTCATAAGTGGTTTCAGTATTCTATTTATTAACTAATTTGAGGAATAACATTGAATTAAAGAGCTACATATGGGTGAAACAACAGAAGTAATTTTGAGTACACATTGTGGAACCAAAGACAATATGTCTTATAGTGTTTAGGTACTTACTCTATTTGAGGGGATGTTGGTAGAGTAAAACTTATATTAGCAAGGCAATAAAATGCATCTTGAATTCTCATTGATCATAAGACTTTCACTGAGGCCCACTAGACAGTCTGTTTTACAACTGATTTGGATTTTATGGTCTCTCTTCCATGTGAAGAATTTCCAGTCTCTCGAAAATCTCCAGAGCAAGCACTTAATTATTTCTTATCACAGTAGCCTGTTCAGGCTATAGTGCCAAAGATTGAGCGATGTCAGCAGTGGTCCTATGTTTAGGGTAGCTTGAAGGTCCTCAGATCCTGCCATGATTCTTCTTAATGGGAAAGACCATGGAAAGGAGCAGGGAATAGCTGGGGAGCAGTATTTCTTTCCTTTCTTGTTTGCCTTTAAACTTGTAGGCCCATACTCCAAACCTAACTTGAGTGTGCTTCTGCACAATAGAGAAATGGTGATGCCCCTGCAACAGAGATTTATAAATAACCTTTTCTATGGGTGGTGGTATTGCACACTGGTTAGAAAAAAAAAAAAGCATTTAGTATCTATCACTTTCAGTATTTCATCATTTACAAGACGTACTCTTTCCTCTATGCTTTAACATCTGTGAAATTGGAGCCCAAATTGGAATTGATGAAATACTGTAGTTTAATTGGCTGCATTTTTGTCCTCTATGAGTGGGAGATAAAACAATAATGGTACTGTCATCTCACATTAGATGACGTGGAGCTAGCTATGCGAACCATAGAACAGTTCCTTAAATGCTCTGTGTCGTATATCCCACATTGATCCTCAGTGCACAACACTGGCACAGAATAAACTACAGAAATAAAATTGTATGCTTTTTATTACATTGCTTCATATTTCTTCTTACACTGTCTCTGTGACACAGGGTAGAACATAAATTAGAGTAATTCTTCACATCAGTAACGTACATGAGTTTTCTTGCGTGATTATTTAGTTGTTAAAATTACTACTGTATCATGTTGATTTATTTTTATTATGAAAAATGATTATGGGACAGGGAATAAAATATGGAGATAAATAACAATATATGTTTGCATAATGCCTTATGTCTTCAAAACCACTTAGCAGTCTTATCCTCCTTTACTTCCCCATGCAGTAAAGAGCAAGGTATTATCCTCCTTTGTAGAAGGGAAAGGATTGAGTGACTTACTGTAAGACACCCAGATATTTTCCAGGTCCTTGTCCAGAGCTCTCTTCTGCCTTTAAAATCTTTTCCACACTCACAGCATCAACTATCCCTGCTTTTAGATTGCTATTTAATTTCCAGAGGTCCTCTCTCATATTTCTGAGATAGTCTCACCACATATCTCACCATCGCCCCCAACACGTCTTACATAAACTGTCTTTTCCCTGTAACAAACCCATTATAGGTTACTCCCTATGCTTACTTCTTTCAACAGGGCAGTTACCTTCAGAAATGTGGAGTCATACCTAGTTCCTCCCCTTTCCTCAACATCTTCCCTCACAGTGTATCGATACCAGTTTTTTCCCATCGTTCTTCTCCAGTGTATTTTCCTTTAAACCTCCTCTGGTATTTTTTTCTAGTCAGGAATTTTTCAATAGTCTCTTAGTCTTCTAATTCATCTTGTACTCAGCTGGCTTAAAGCTTATAAAATTAATTTTTGTATATATCACAGGCTCAATATTGGGAAGAATAAACTCTAAGGACTAGAAGGATCTCAAGTCTGGTTAATGCTCTCTTTTCATCACAGAGGGCTGGGCAATGATGAGCCTAGTTCACTAAGAGAAACTAGGATTGTGAGACCAGCCAAGAGAAGATAATGCCAGGGCTTCCCATATGGTGCTAGTGGTAAAGCACCTGCCTGCCAGTGCAGGAGATATAAGAGACATGGGTTCGATTCCTGGATTGGGAAGATCCTCTGGAAGAGGGCATGACAACCCACTCCAGTATTCTTGCCTGGAGAATTCCATGGACAGAGGAGCCTGGAGGGCTACAGTCCATGGGTCACAAAGAGCTGGACATGGCTGAAGTGATTCAGCATGCACGCACGCAGACCAAGGAAGTTCCTCCTAGGTCTTCTCTCTAATTATTTAGACTGATCTTTTATTCAACATAAGACAAAACAAACAACAACAACAACAAAATCCTTCCTCTATCACCCAGTTCTCTCAATAAAACCTGGACATGCTGTGCTTATTTCTCCCCTCCACCTTTGCTCGTATGGCACCCCAGTCATGCAAAAAATGCATTCAGTGAACACTTACTAGGCACTTACAAGGAAAGAGAATATAAAAATGAGGAAGATCCTGCTTTACTCCTGTTAGCTCAAAGGCAGTTAAGGAGGGGGAACAAATAAGTAATAAATTATGATACAGTGCAATCAATGTCACTGCTTACAAAGTGTTTATTGGGAAAATAAAGAAGCTATGTCCAAGAAGCTATATAAAGAAGCTGTGTCTAAGGCAGTCAGGAAAGGCTAGAAAGTAGAGGTGACATTTGAACAGATCCTCTTCTCAGTCTTTCCAGATTCTGTTCAGGCATTTATCCAATGGTGCAATGTGTCTAAAATGGCTAAGGTGTCAGCACTTTATAAAACTCCTTTGAAACTACTGTTGTTATCTCTTGTTCTGACATTATCCTAACCTGTTATTTACTGTTTTGTATATATTTTCCTCAGTTCCTCAAGCTAGATCACAAACTCCTAAACAGTGGGGATCATGCTTTACATTTAGATACATTTTAGTATCCATCTCCAGACACAGAAACGAAATCCATGTTTACCAGATTTCTTTTGATCCTTCATGTACATGTTAATTTTCATAATTAAAAGTCATATATGTGCTGTCACACATTAATGACTACAAGTTCTGACGTTAAAAATGAATTTTTCGGAGAGAAGCATGCTCTCTACTAAAGTACAGTTATTGTGGGATGTGTTACTAAATAATTCAGCTTACATGCAGCAAATCCTAACCTGATTATTATGATGGTAATGATTCTATTATTTAGTGCTCAGAGAGAAATGTACGCATATTTGAAACAAGTACTGCAGGCAAGCAGAAGTGATGGTACATGATCCACAAAATATGCAGTATTTTACAGCAAACATGCTGGGTGGAGTGTATATTGATTTTTTTTAATCCGTGAGTGGGACTTCAGGTCTATAAAATATTGTTTACCGGGATCAGGTTTCCTTGAACAAATACAGCTGACTGCTCTTTCCTGATTTTTTTTTCATCATTTATTACCAGACTGGCACCATAATGTAACTCTTTCTTGTGGAGGTACACAAAGGAAGCTTGAGCTATGATTATTTTTATTTCACTTATTTAAAACAAACAAAATATACAGATGAACAAAACTGGGTGGCTTTATAACAGAAGAAGTGTGCATGCTCAAGAATAAATTAACTGTTCAAAGCTGACTCAATTTGCAATTCAGGGAAATTCAATCCAGCAAAAGCTCAATTAGTCTAGATTTGGATTTTTTAAAATTAAATGCCCAGTTTAATAACCCAGACTATCGTTTTAAAAAATGTGTGTCTAGTTATATTTTGAAGTGTTAACATTGGGCATTTCTTTTGCTTTTTCTGGAGAGAATTCATAAGTAAAATGGAAATAGAATACCATGGTATGTTTTACAAAATACTTTGAAGGCATTTGAGAATGTATGAATTTTATCTGTATAAATAGTTATATCAAGATTCATTGTGAATTATCACTAGCAAAAATTTAGTAGGATGGATTTATACTGTATGGGTTGCCAATTTGGGGATTTACATTTATAAATGATTTCTTTAGTAGGCTTTTTATTAGAGTTGAGAAATAAATTTAAAAAGCTCATTTAGCACTTTTAAACTATTACAGAAAATAACATCACGTTCTATGCAAAACATCTTTAAGTTATAGAGAAACAATATCTAGCTTCAAAAAAGAGAAAATATTTATTAAAATTCAGTAGATAATTTCTTAGTTTCACTGTGTATCATATTATTTTAAGATTGCCCAAAGAATCCATATGTCAGGAAACTGCTTTGAATATGGGTTTATAAAGGAGAAGTGGCCTCTAACATTGTATAAGGAGGGGATCCAAATTATAATATTATGGATACTGAAGTCTAGTATTATGACCCACTGGCATCACATAATTTTATAAGTAAACTCATCTGAATATTGTCAGCAGTCTATTAGATATGAATTATTAGGAGATTGGAGACAATTCTAAATACACATTTTCAATACGCATATGCATTTCAAAAATATACATTTTTATCTATCATTTGCTCTTCCACAATGACCATTCTTATTTATTCACCTGCTGGCTTTTATGGTGAAGGAGGTTAATAATGGGGCCATCTTCCCTGTTGCCCTGGAGAAACTGAATAAAAGCCTTTTCATTTGTTTGGGGGTGAGGCCCTCATTTACACTTATGCAGTCTTGAGACTTGGTTTGGGGCTTATTTACGTGAATTTTCATGGTGAATTCTAACTGAATACATTTATTTCCCTAACTTCTCAACACTGTTTCAAATGCTATTCAAGATAAATCATAGGACAATGATTTTAAAGAAAGTTTGATCGAGTAAACCTATTCTGAATTTATTTGCCATGGTTGGCCATCACTAGAACAGGTAGCCACTTCCTTAATAATGTGGGTCATTTTTGGTTCTAGTACCTGATTATTGCCAATATTAAATGATGGGATACAAAAAGCAAGACCTCAGAATAAAAATTCAACTTTTGTTATCAAATAGCAATTTTACCCAATGTAATAGTAAGTAAAATGTTAAAAGTATAACTTGTAAGTTTGAGGCTTAAATAATTAACACATTGATTGCCTTTAAGTTTTCTTATCATTTTTACTTTTGTTACTTAAATAAAGGAGAAAAAGCACTTTTGTGAACTTTACCAAATGCTCACACACTGTTTTTTTGTTTTCATACTATAGTTAAGTCATATTTCCCTGTTGGGAAATGGGAAAAGTTAGCCAATATCCCAATAGAAATATCTTATAATACAGTAACACTACTTCTTTTAAAAATCATCCTGCTGATCAGTTTTTAAAAATGACTTACCTTACTGTATCTGTGTGATGTTCAAAATTAAAGCCCATTTTTCAGGTGGTAGGGAGACTTCTGTGCTGAACGTTTTCTGGCTTATTCATAAAATTTGCTTAAGCAGAGGAACAGGAGAGCAGGGAGCAAAACAAACATAGAAACCCAGGAGAGAAGATGTGCCCTGAAGACCAGTGCTAACGGCAACAGAGAGAGTGGAGGCAGGCCTCCTCCTCTGTAGTTTCACCTGATTTCCAATCTGTGTTAGCATAGAGAGCTCACAGACAGACATGCTTTCTAGATGTTGAAATGCTTACTTAAGCCCAGAGATGTACTGAAACCAGTTTTGTTTTTGTTTTTTGGGGTTTTTTTTTTTGCCTGCATAAATAATGCACATGATATACTTATACCCCGACGCAGCATACACTGTGCATAGAAAATAGCTGTTGACATCTCTGAATTATATAGTGTAGTATAAGGGGCATAAAAATGTAACCTGCTATTTGTTTTAGTGACTGTTGGAAATGGTTTAGTTTGGTTTTCAGCTCAAGTTATAAAACAGACTTGCTGTTTTAAAAGCCTACTTTCATAACAATTTCTGGCTGAAAGGCCTCGAAAAAGATCATATAGGCAAGGTAGTTGGTTCTGAGAAGAGCTTCCACAGTCAGAAAAACTTGAACCAGTTTCATTGCTTTGAAATGATTGGTATCTTTTATGTCTACATCCATGTACAATAAGATGAAAAAGCAATGTTTTAACTTTTAAAAAGGAAATGGTATTTTGCTATTTTGGATTTATTTCTGTTCATGTTATTTTAAACAGAAAGACTCTCAAAATTGTTTTGTTAATGTAACATAATATGCCTGGGCAAAAATCCATCAAATACTACATTCATTTAATTTTTTTTCTAGATTTTAAATTGCATTCTATCTTCCTCCTCCCTCAAAGACCAATAAGTGATATATGATATCAGCAAAGATACTGGCCCATTTGCATTCTTTGATATGCATAGGAGTCCTTGGTTTTCTTGTTAGTGGAAGTTTGGTTGTAGGAGTGATCAGTTAACCAGGTTAGCGGATGCCACTCTGTGCTTCACTCCCAAAGAGGGTGACTTCCAGAGACTTTAGAGCTAAAGAGTGGGTATACGCACACAAGGCCACCCACCACCCCAAGTCATGAGGGCCCTTGGTCTTCTACAAGTTTGGGGATCTCATTTCCATATTATCATTCTACTGCTTGCTAGTTGTTGGAAACTGAGCAGAATACTTCCCTTCAACCCTGGCATAACACAAGAATGTAGCTCCTAGATGATGAATTCATAAGGCCAAAGGCAAGTGCTTTGCCGTGTAGCCTCACTTTTAGGTTATGCCTGCATTTCCCAGGACCCATAAGTACCTTTCCAAAAGTCTCCAGGTTTGCTTCCAGGACTCCTGTGGGTTTTTCCTCAGGCCCACTAAGTGGGCTTGGAAAGGTGCCCAGGAGTGGCTGTTTGTAAAAGTCACAGAGACAAGGACTGGGCTGGAATGTTAGTGTGTATTCCTAGGATGTTCCTTCCCATGCAATCTTGAGAAGAGAAGGCAGGTGAGATAGGAAACTAGAGGTCAAGGTAGAAAGCTACTTCTACCTACAACTTACAAGTGCACAACTCCAAGGAGTCAAAGAATTTTAAATACAAATCTGGCCTTGAAAATATATAAAGAACCGCTTGTTAAAGTAAGATGATAGGGTATATTTTGCCCAACATTTTGCTAGCATGATTTATAACTTTAAAAATTGGGAATATATGATTTGAACCCTTCATTTTTGTTCTTTCCCAGCCTCAGGTTTATTTTGAGAATTTTCAAATATACAGGGAAGTTGAGAGAAAAATAAGACAAAAATATCCAAATATCTAGACCTGGAGCCCCTGGTGGCTCAGACTGTAAAGCATCTGCCTGCAATGCAGGAGACCGGGTTTCAGTCCCTGGGTCAGGAAGATCCCCTGGAGAAGGAATGGTGACCCACTTCAGTATTCTTGTCTGGGAAATCCCATGGGCAGAGGAGCCTGGCGGGCACAAGAGTCAGACATGACTGAGCGACTAACACTTTCATTTTCATCCAAATATCCAGACCTGAATTATAGTAGTTAACATTTAGCCAATTTTTGCATTATTTCTTTCTCTTTCTCTCTCTCTTTTTCTGTGGCTTAACCATTTTATATTAAATTGCAAGCATCAGTAGATTTTACCCCTAAATATTTCAGCATGAATCTCCCCCAAGCAATGACAGTCTCCTCAACCATAACACCATTATCTAACCTCAGAAAAATAACACTAACATGGTAGTATTTAATGCTTAGTCTCTATACACATTTACCCAAATTGTATTATACCAAAAATGTCTTTTTATTTTTTTCAAACTAGGATTCAAATAAAATTTGCATTGTATCTATTTGATCTCTTTAGAATCTTTTAAACTAAAAGAGCCCCCTCACTTCCTTCCCCACCCTCCACCATTATGTAGAGTTTTTGAGTCCTAGCAATTGTTTCTTGGAATGCCATCAATTCTGGATTTGTCTGGTTGTTTCTTCTTTGGGTCATTAACTAGTTTCCCTTTTTCCTTTATCTTTAATAAACTGGAAGTTAACGTCTTGATTAAATTCAGGTTAAACACTGGCAAAATATTTTATAGGTATGGTGTTCTTCATTTGCATTACACAAACAAGCGCATAAGGTAAAAAGTTTCCGTTATTAAGGATGCTTAATTTTATCTTTTATGTGGCTTTCCATAGGTAAGCTACAGTTGACCATCAGTGTCTGTGGGGATGTTGGTTCTATGACAAACTGCAGATATCAGAATCTGTGGTTGTCTAAGTACCTAGTCAACACACTGTGTTGGCTCTTCTGCATCTACAGATTTAACCAAACAAATACAGATCGTGTATTGCTGTATGTATTTGTTGAAGAAAATCTGCATACTAGTGGACCGACCCAGTTTAACCCCTGTTGTTCAAAGGTCAACTGTAATATCTCAGGGTAATTTTAATTTGATTTTCTCTGATTATAAGCAGTGTTAATCTGTTTTGTTACTGGAAAATTTACCTTTCTTTTTATATTCTATGAAGTTTTGTTAATGTCTTTTGACTGGGGATACTTAAAATTATTTTATAATCTTGAAAAAGAAATGGTGATTAACAGAAGTATGATCAAACTACTGCACAAATACACTCATCTCACACATTAGTAAAGTAAGGTTCAAAACTCTCAAAGCCAGGCTTCAACAGTACGTGAACCATGAACTTCCAGATTTTCAAGCTGGTTTTAGAAAAGGCAGAGGAACCAGAGATCAAATTGCCAACATCTGCTGAATCATTGAAAAACTAAGAGAGTTCCAGAAAAACATCTATTTCTGCTTTATTGACTATGCCAAAGCCTTTAACTGTGTGGATCACAATAAACTGTGGAAAATTCTGGAAAAGATGGGAATACCAGACCACTGACCTGCCTCTTGAGAAACCTGTATGCAGGTCAGGAAGCAACAGTTAGAACCGGAGATGGAACAACAGACTGGTTCTATATCGGGAAAGGAGAACGTCAAGGGTGTATATTGTCACTCTGCTTATTTAACTTCTATGCAGAGTACATCATGAGAAATGCTGGGCTTGAAGAAGCACAAGCTGGAATCAAGATTGCCGGGAGAAATATCAATAACCTCAGATATGCAGATGACACCACCCTTATGGCAGAAAGTGAAGAGGAACTAAAGAGCCTCTCGATGAAAGTGAAAGAGGAGAGTGAAAAAGTTGGCTTAAAGCTCAACATTCAGAAACCTAAGATCATGGCATCCGGTCCCATCACTTCATGGGAAATAGATGGGGAAACAGTGGAAACAGTGTCAGACTTTATTTTGGGGGGCTCCAAAATCACTGCAGACGGTGACTGCAGCCATGAAATTAAAAGAAGCTTACTTCTTGAAAGGAAAGTTATGACCAATCTAAACAGCATATTCAAAAGCAAAGACATTACTTTGCCAACAAAGATCTGTCTAGTCAAGGCTATGGTTTTTCCAGTGGTCATGTATGGATGTGAGAGTTGGACTATAAAGAAATCTGAGTGCCGAAGAATTGATGCTTTTGAACTGTGGTGTTGGAGAAGACTCTTGAGTGTCCCTTGGACTGCAAGGAGATACAACTAGTCCACCCCAAAGGAAATCAGTCCTGAATATTCATTGGAAGGACTGATGTTAAAGCTGAAACTCCAATACTTTGGCAAAGAGCTGACTCATTTGAAAAGACCCTGATCGTGGGAAAGATTGAAGGTGGGAGGAGAAGGAGACGACAGAGGATGAGATGGTTGGATGGCATCACGAACTCAATGGACATGAATTTGAGTAGACTCCCAGAGTTGGTGATGGATTGGGAGGCCTGGCGTTCTGCAGTCCACGGGATCACAAAGAGTCGGACACAACTGAGCAGCTGAACTCAACTGGCTGAACTGGACAGAGAAGAAGGTTCCCATCTACTTTTCACTCAGCTTCTTGCATGTTAGCATTTCACATTATGATGGTACATTCACTGAAACTAGGAACTTAAGATTGATATAATGTTATTCACTGAACTATAGACTTTATTCATTTTGCATTTTTTTCCATTTATATTACTTTTCCTGGTGCAACCTCCAATCCAGAACCTGTCTCTTTAATCTCTTCCAATCAGATGTGTTAGCTGTTTGTCAAATCTTTTTTTTTTTTTCCATGACCTTGATACTTTTGAAGAATATTGTAGAGTGTCCCTTGTTTTGGGTTTTCCTGATGCTTTTTCATGATTGGACTGAGTTATAGATTTTTGGAAAAAAAAAATCACAGATCTGACGTGCTTTCTCATTGTGTCAGGCTGGAGGTATATGATATCAACATGACATAACCGATGTTATAAACTTGATTGCTTGGCTAAGATAGTTTCTTCCAGATTTCTCCATTATGAAGTTACTTCCCTCTCCTTCTCCATATGCTATATGTTAAAAGTAAATAAATTCTATCCACACTCTATTCCAGCCTCAGAGGGAAAGTTCAATTGGTGGATATATGTTAAAATCATAATAGTAATTTAAAAAATATTTTTGTGGAGCAACTCTGCAGCTACGAAGATATCCTGTTTCTCCTTGGAGTTATAAACACTAATTTAAACATTTGCCAGTGAATACTGTCTGCAGCAATTATCATATGGTGGTCTAGTGGTTTTCCATTTTCCCAGTTTATTCTATATTTATTGGAATTCTTCTATAAACCCCATTTAGTTATCAATCCAATCATTTCCTTATATTAGTATGGCACATAGACATTTATTTTATTCATTGGCTTGTAATTCAACTTTTTGTTATTCATCATGTTCAAATTATGGCTGTTGGAATTTCTTTCAGACTGGGTCCTGTATCGTTTTTTTTTTAAGCTACCTTTCTAACACCACAGAATACTTCAGGCTTATCTTACATTTTGCCTGCCATATTCTGTAGACAAATAGACATTTAAAAAATTCTTTTATTTTGAAATATGTTTATGCATATAAAAGATTTGCAAAGATAGTAGCGAGTTCCTATATAAATGTCACCCAGTTTTTCCTAATGTTGACATCTTATACAACCATCATACAGTGCCCACCATGTTGGCTGTGTGGTCAGGGCTGACTACTATGGAAGCAGTGATAGGCGAGACTGGTTTCTGACCCAGCTGGCTGCCCGGCTCTTCCTGTGTGGAGGCTGCTGGCCCATTAATGAACAGGTCCTAGAGAGGCCGGCAGTGGTGCCTGATTTTCAAGGGTTGCTGCTGACCTAATGATGATCCCACTGGTGGTCCTGGAACAGCTGACTGTGGAACCTAGGGGTCCCAGGACTGGTGCTGGCTCGCTGGTGAATGGGTAGGCCCTTGGAACTAATAGGCTAGGAAAGTGAAAGTGAAACTGTTAGTCACTCAGTTGCGTCCAACTCTTTGTGACCCTGTGGACTGTATGCTCCAGGCTCCTCTGTCCATGGGATTTTCCAGGCAAGAAAACCGAAATGGGTTGCCATTCCCCTCCCCAGGGAATCTTTCAGCAGGGATCAATTCTGGATCTCCTGCATTGCATGAAGATTCTTTACCATCTGAGCCACTAGAGGAGCACAATTAGGCCAGAAGGAGGACTCCAAAATGGTGATTGCCAACACCATTGTCCCCATCATAGAAAAGGTCCCCCAAATGCCTGCACTAGTATGCATGTCCCCAAAGGGGAGTCTCAGTTGCCTCCTGGTTCTCCAAGAGGCTCTCCAAATTAGCAAGTGGGCCCAATCTAGGCCCCTTTCAAATTACTGCCTATTTTCTGGGTCTTAGAGTGTGTGTGGTTTTGTGAGTACAGTCCTCTGACTCTCCCGTATGCAAGCCCTGCTGGCCTTAAGCCAGATATGCTTTGAGGTCATCTTCCCCATGCAGGACCCCCAGGCTGGAGAACACATTATGGGGCTGTCACCTCTCTCTGCTTGGAAAGAATCTTTGCAATAGTGATTATCCTTCTGTTTGTGGGTCACTGACTCAGGGATATGGATCTATCTCTCTTCTCCTCCTACCTGTCTTCTTGTGGTTCTTTTTTATCTGTAGTTGTGGAAAATCTTTTCTGCTAGTTTTCCAGCTGTATTTAGAAAAGGCAGAGAGGCCAGAGATCAGTTTCCTTGCTAAGAAATGAAAGAATATGCCTAATGGATATCTCATCGTTTCTTGAAAAGCCCATTGGATCTTGATATAATCCTGATTAGGAAAATCAAGTAAAGAAATTTCTTCATTTTGAGATAGAATCTACCTTCTTTTGTTTTTATCCATTGTTCTCTCTGTTCAATTGCTGAAGACCCTGTGAACCAGATTATTTCCCTTTGCCATATTTTGACATTCAGAGATCTGGTGATTACTAAAATATCTATCTTCTCTAGACTAATCATATCTATTCTTTTTCTTGTTCTTCATACAGCAGGACTTCAAGTCATCCAGGATGACTTGCATCCGGGATGTGCTCTCTTAAGACAATTTTAGTTTCTTTATATTCCCACAAACATTTTGAAAGTCAAAAATGTTTACTAGATACTTCTTATCAAATAGTATCAAAGTAATTGATTATAATATAGAAGGTTTCCTTAGTAGTCCAGATAGGATCATTTTTAAATTATTTGTCCTCTAATGTCTGTCTTCTCTATTTGACTGTTAGCTCTTTGAAGTAAGGGAATACATTTATCTTGGTTATCACTTTGTTTTCCATGCCTAGCCTACTGCCTTTCTGATGCAGAGTGTTCTGTAATTATCCAATGATTGAATAGATGGATGGGTGAAAATTAAGGTCTGTGGCATCATTTTTACTTTAATTCAGTAATAAATTACTTACCCATAGTTTCAGTAGGGTTCTGATATAAACTGGTTTATGATAGTAAATCTCATAACTATTTCCTCTAAGAGCTATAAAATCTTTCTAGCATGACTTTTTATAAAGGAGAAACATCACACATCAAGAGGATATATCACAGAGGATAAAATGATTCTGTGATTCTGACCTGTGGAGTGTCCAAGTTATTAATGCCTATTTTTATGAATTCTTTTATTGACCTCTCACTTTGGAAAGAGGTAAAGTGATCTGAAAGAGGTTAGTTGATCTGAAATAGACTTGATACCATGCTCTCAACAACTTAATACACATATGGGTACCAACCCCCCTTCTCAGGACTCTTACTCCTTAGATTTGGAATGAGGAGAGGATATACATTTTTTTTTTCAAGTTTTACAGATGGTTCAAATGCAAACTACTGATTGAGAGTCATCAAGTAGCTTGATGAAGTAGCTTACAGAATGAAGTTAAGTGGGAGTAATAATTGCCTACAAACCTGCAAAAATGACAAAATATCTACTCACTGAGTCCTCTGGAAAACTACTTAATTCCCAACCGGGGTCTTTTGGAGTTTCGAAAACTAATAGTTAACCAGCTATTAGTCTTTTAGGTAACAATATCAGCTGAGCGGCCTAGAATCATTGTAATTCTCTTCCTCTATATTCTATAACCAGAAGCTGAGAATGGACTTTATTATCTCCTTTTCATTCCCTCTTTCAACACTCATTTTGTACCAGGGAGCCCAGACTGGGACTTGAATAGGACTAGATCTTAGATTGTTAATCATTCACCATTTAGAAAAGTTATCAGATTTAGTGACTCTCTATTGAACTATTTATTCAGCTCTTCACATCAGTTCATTCAGTCGCACAGTCGTGTCCAACTGTTTGTGACCCCATGAATTGCAGCACGCCAGGCTTCCCTGTCCATCACCAACTCCTGGGGTTCACCCAAACTCATGTCCATCAAGTTGGTGATGCCATCCAGCCATCACATCCCCTTCTCCTCCTGCCCTCAATCCTTCCCAGCATCAGAGTCTTTTCCAGTGAGTCAACTCTGCATGAGGTGGCCAAAGTATTGGAGTTTCAGCGTTAGCATCAGTCCTTCCAAAGAACACCCAGGACTGATCTCCTTTAGAATGGATTGGTTGGATCTCCTTGCAGTCCAAGGGACTCTCAAGAGTCTTCTCCAACACCACAGTTCAAAAGCATCAATTCTTCAGCACTCAGCTTTCTTCACAGTCCAACTCTCACATCCATACATGACTACTGGAAAAACTATAGCCTTGACTAGACGAAACTTTGTTGGCAAAGTAATGTCTCTGCTTTTCAATATGCTAAGTTGGTCATAACTTTCCTTCCAAGGAGTAAGCGTCTTTTAATTTCATGGCTGCAGTCACCATCTGCAGTGATTTTGGAGCCCCCCAAAATAAAGTCAGACACTGTTTCCACTATTTCCCCATCTATTTCCCATGAAGTGATGGGACCAAATGCCATGATCTTAGTTTTCTGAATGTTGAGCTCAGGTGGCCAAAATATTGGAGTTTCAGCTGCAAAATCAGTCCTACCAATGAACACCCAGGACTGATCTCCTTTAGCATTGACTGGTTGGATCTCCTTGCAGTCCAAGGGACACTCAAGAGTCTTCTCCAACACCACAGTTCAAAAGCATCAATTCTTCGGTGCTCAGCTTTCTTTGTAGTCCAACTCTCACATCCATACCTGACTACTGGTAAAACCATAGCCTTGACTAGGCAGACCTTTGTTGGCAAAGTAATATCTCTGCTTTTTAATGTGCTAAGCATCTTTTAATTTCATGGCTGCCGTCACCATCTGCAGTTATTTTGGAGCCCCCCAAAATAAAGTCAGCCTCTATTTCCAGTGTTTCCCCATCTATTTGCAATGGAGTGATGGGACAGGATGCCATGATCTTCGTTTTCTGAATGTTGAGCTTTAAGCCAACTGTTTCACTCACCTCTTTTACTTTCATCAAGAGGCTCTTTAGTTCCTCTTCACTTTCTGCCATAAGGGTGGTGTCATCTGCATATCTGAGGTTATGGATATTTCTTCCGGCAATCTTGATTACAGCTTGTGCTTCTTCAAGCCCAGCATTTCTCATGATGTACTCTGCATAGAAGTTAAATAAGCAGGGTGACAATATACACCCTTGACGTTCTCCTTTCCCGATATAGAACAAATCTGTTGTTCCATGTCCAGTTCTAACTGTTGCTTCCTGACCTGCATACAGGTTTCTCAAGAGGCAGGTCAGGTGGTCTGGTATTCCCATCTCTTGAAGACTTTTCCACAGTTTATTGTGATACACACAGTCAAAGGTTTGGCATAGTCAATAAAGCAGAAATAGATGTTTTTCTGGAACTCTCTTGCCTTTTCGATGATCCAGCAGATGTTGACAATTTGATCTCTGGTTCCTCTGCTTTTTCTAAAACCAGCTTGAACATCTGGAAGTTCAAGATTCATGTATTGGTGATGCTTGGCTTGGAGAATTTTGAGCATTACTTTACTAGCATGTGAGATGAGTGCAATTGTGCGGTAGTTTGAGCATTATTTGGAATTGTCTTTCTTAAGGAGTGGAATGAAAACTGACCTTTTCCAGTCCTGTGGCCACTGCTGAGTTTTCCAAATTTGCTGGCATACTGAGCACAGCACTTTCACAGCATCATCTTTTAGGATTTGAAATAGCTTAACTGGAATTCCATCACCTCCACTAGCTTTGTTTGTAGTGATACTTCTAGAACTAACACCCAAAACAGATGTCCTTTTTATTATAGGGGATTGGAATGCAAAACTAGGAAGTCAAGAAACACCTGGAGTAACAGGCAAATTTGGCCTTGGAGTACAGAATGAAACAGGGCAAAAGCTAATAAAGTTCTGCCAAGAGAATGCACTGGTCATAGTAAACACCCTCTTTGAACAACACAAGAGAAGACTCTACACATGGACATCACCAGATGGTCAACACTGAAATCAGATTGATTATATTCTTTGCAGCCAAAGATGGAGAAGCTCTGTACAGTCAGCAAAAACAAGACCAGGAGCTGACTGTGGCTCAGATCATGAACTCCTTATTGCCAAATGGAGACTTAAATTGAAGAAATTGGAGAAAACCACTAGACCTTTCAGGTATGACCTAAATCAAATCCCTTATGACTATACAGTGGAAGTAAGAAATAGATTTGAGGGACTAAATCTGACAGACAGAGTGCCTGATGAACTATGGAAGGAGGTTTGTGACATTGTACAGGAGACAGGGATCAAGACCATCCCCAAGAAAAAGAAATGCAAAAAAAGCAAAATGGCTGTCTGAGGAGGCCTTACAAATATCTGTGAAAAGAAGAGAAGTGAAAAGCAAAGGAGAAAAGGAAAGATATACCCATTTAATGCAGAGTTCCAAAGAATAGCAAGGAAAGATAAGAAAGCCTTCCTCAGTGATCAATGCAAAGAAATAGAGGAAAACAATAGAATGGGAAAGACCAGAGATCTCTTCAAGAAAATTAGAGATACCAAGGGAACATTTCATGTAAAGATGGGCTCGTTAAAGGACAGAAATGGTATGGACCTAACAGAAGCAGAAGATATTAAGAAGAGGTGGCAAGAATACATAGAAGAAATGTACAGAAAAGATCTTCACGACCCAGATAATCATGATGGTGTGGTCACTCACCGAGAGCCAGACATCCTGGAATGTGAGGTCAAGTGGGCCTCAGGAAAGTGAAGGTTTGGTGCAGTCAACTAGTTGTGCAAATCACCTTTCATGTTTTCTCTGTCATCAGACCCACCCATTTAAGGAAAAGAAATAATAACCTGGATATCCAGTTTGGGACCAGGAAGTAAGAATAGGGACATAGGCCTCTGGTTACTTTATCTTTTCCATGTCATCTGTAGCAGACAAATAAATATGCCCTTTCCCACCATTCCTCTCCCTTATTTTAGTATTGGTATAAAGGTTTTTTTATAATATAGTACTTAGTTCCTCAACCTGTAAGATTAGCTTCCTGTTCTTACCTTTAAGAAAACTACCAATAGCAGTTGTCTCCATCTTGGAAAAAAATCAAGTCACAATGGGTAACTCTCTCAGACATATTTACATATTAAGTCTCATTAAAAAACAAAACAAAACTTTAGTCTTCTACTGAAGAAATTTCAGACATGTGGACTGGTGTGTGCTAGTGTGGTTACAGGGTATTTTGGGGAACCTGTGGTCACAATGAGGCTCCTACATTCATATCAAGACCTGGAAGCACTAACAAGCCCTGAGGATGGCAGAAAGAGCAGACTCCAGCATGAAAATGCCTATCGCTCTTGAGCTTTTCCCAACTAAGATTCCCTGTACACATAAAAGGGCCTTTTGTTGTTGTTTAGTCGTTAAGTCATGTCCAACTCTTTTGTGATCCCGTGGGCGGTAGCCTGCCAGGCTCCTCTGTCCATGGGATTTCCCAGGCAAGAATACTGGAATGAAGTTGCCACTTCCTTCTCCAAGGGATCTTCCTGACACAGGGATCAAAACCTCATCTCCTGAATTGGCAAGCGGATTCTTTACCTTCTGAGCCACCAGGGAAGCTCAAAAGGGCCTTTCAGAAGCTTGTTAATGACTTTGATCTCCTGCTGCTGCTGCTGCTAAGTCGCTTCAGTCGTGTCCGACTCTGTGCAACCCCAGAGATGGCAACCCACCAGGCTCCCCCGACCCTGGGATTCTCCAGGCAAGAACACTGGAGTGGGTTGCCATTTCCTTCTCCTATGCATGAAAGTGAGAAGTGAAATTGAAGTCGCCCAGTCCTGTACGACTCTTAGCGACCCCATGGACTGTAGCCTACCAGGCTTGTCTGTCCATGGGATTTTCCAGGCAAGAGTACTGGAGTGGGGTGCCATTGCCTTCTCCGTTTGATCTTCTAGCACAGTTCAATTTCTCCATTAACATTCTTATCTTGATAAACCTAAATGATTGACAGAGAATTTTCTGATCAGCAAACTCACAGCACACAGTCATTTCAGGTTCCAGTCTTGGAGTCAGAGAAAACGAGGCTTGAATCCTAACCACTACACTGATTACAGTGACCTAGGACAAGCCACTTAACCTCACTGATTCTCAGATTCATTATCTACAAAAAGGAGGTAATGATGTTCTACCTCTAAGGGAAGAGAGAGAAAGCCATGAAGTGCCTGTCACAGAGTAAGCAGCAGGTGCAACGTGGCTGATGTTTTGACAGTCACCTACGAAGCCTCATAGTCTGCTTTTTCCTTCTCTTCCCACCAGCTAGGCCCAGACATTAAAAGCCACACTGATGATGGCTGCAACAGTCATTGATATTAATCATCATTTCACTTCACATTTACAAAAGTGGTAAATTCATGGACATCATCTGGCACATAATCAATATTCTTATCCTTATGATTCAGAATGAAGCTGAAAATTAATGCTGAATACACAAAATATCGTGGTCGCAAAGAGTGGGACGTGACTTAGCGACTGAACAACGAATACTAAATACAGTTGACACTCACCTCCATCTCCCCACTCCAAAGAAATCCCCTACTGTTTTTGAATTCCAAACTCTTCTTTCTCTTTTCTTGATTAAATTTGGCCTTTTTTCAAAATGAATGTCATAAAAAAAAGTCCAACTCTCGTGACATAATCCTGGGAAAGGTAACTTTGGGGAAAGATTTCGGCTGGAATCAATTTTGTTTCCAGTCGTCGTGCTTATTCTATCTCAGTGCATTCTGGATGGAATGAGGGCTGCCTCAGGCCACTGGCTTCTCAGGTATTCATTAATCCTGAAGAAAGCGTCAGGTTGAGGTCATTACTGCTTAATTACAGTCTGTGATTACTGGCGCTTTCTTCAGTGACCTTATTTTGTGCGCTGGCCTATTGTTCACCAGAGAATCCATGCAGCTGGAAATTTTGGCTGACTAGAAAGTATAAATAGAGGTTTTTTTTTTTTTTTTTTTTTTTGTGGCGGGGCAAGAGGGGGGAGCTTGATTTGAAGACTGTTCTTGCTGAAATGTCAACACATTTTTCTCCCATCTGGATATGGTTAATCACGGTGCTTGTTTTCATATACTTTTCCCATATAAGCTGTGTTTTTGAGGTGTGCCTGAACTTATCAAAATGCTGCTTTAAATACGTGGAGATCGGAGCAGAAGTGTTCTTCTATCATTATTTACTGTTTGTGGGCATAACAGGGGAGGTTTTCTTAGGAACACTTCAGCATATTAGAACCTGTAGTTCTAGGGACAATCCAAGACTATGTGGAAATTAGAAGGAATTTTAATTCCATGATCACTCTAAGAATAATATTGCTCTAAAATCATATGGAAAGAAGATGGACCTAGTAGAAGAGAATATTTGGCTGGGAACTGAAAACTCTGGCTGGATTCTACCCTTAATTGCAGCTGATTCCCAGGCAAAATAGTTTTACTTATTCACACAGTATTAAAGCCATAAATAATTATTAAATGCTTTCCATGGGCCACACACTGGGAAAGGGATTGTGGCTGCTAAAGGCTGGGAGGCCTGAGATAGTATTTTCTCTTTCATCCTTATGCCTGTAACACTTCCCCAGTGAATGGCACTGTGTAAATAAATGAATATAGCTGAGTTCCAATAAGATTGTATGTGTGGACAATGAAATTTTAACTTCATACAACTTTTTGGCATGTTATGAAGTATCACTCTTGAGTTTTTAAAAACAATGTTAGTGAAAAAATAGTGAAAACTATTCTTAGCTCATGAACTGTACAGAAGACAGCAGTCTGGATTCAGCTTACGGACTGTAGTTTTACAAACCCCTGATATATAATATACCACAAACAAAATAGTCAACAACATGATCTCTTGATAGCAGATTCTCTGGGTTCTATGGAAACATATGGAACTTCGGGGTGTCTGAGTCTTTCACAAGGAAATGATGATGTCTATGATGGGACCAGAAGAATAAGATGGGATGAGTCAATTGAGGCCAAAGATAAATATGTGCAGAGGCCCAGAGGCAAGAGGGTAAATACAGTAAACACACAATTGAAATGAAGAATATGAAATGGGAAAGAGTGATAAATGTGGAGTCTGTTGAGGTAAGCAGGGGTCATATTAGGAATAGATTTATATGCTATATAGAGGATTTTTAGAGCAACAGGAGGTTATTATAACATTTTTAGTAAGAAGCATAAGATTAAATTTGTGGCTTAAAATATCTCTATGGAAGCATGAGAAGGATGAAGTAGAAATGACTGTGTGACAATATGACTTTATTTATGAAAACAAGTGGAAGGTCATATTTAGTCTGTGGGTCTTACTTTGCTGAACCCTTCTATAGACATGATTAGACAACCTGATTGGAATCTTGTTCTGTAGCTATTTTGGGGGCTGGTGCACTGGGATGACCCAGAGGGATGGTACAGGGAGGGAGGAGGGAAGGGGGTTCAGGATGGGGAACACGTGTATACCTGTGGTGGATTCATGTTGATGTATGGCAAAACCAATACAAGATTGAAAAGTAATTAACCTCCAATTAAAATAAATAAATTTATATTAAAAAAGAAATTACTAAAATTAGTTACTATCAAGTTCTGTTTAACTTTTCTTCAAGAAGTCCATCAGAAGTCTATAAAATATAAACAAAGAGTAGAAAGAAAGCAGGTAATTCTGGGAAAAACTTCAGACAATGCCCATTTTATTTTATTGTATTCTCTGCTGTTACCACTATCCCCCGGGACTTTGTCCTTCTGTAGGGTAATCTGCCCCATCACTAGTTCTCCTGTCCCCATTTCCTCCTGTCTGGATCCTGTTTCTAGCTCCATGACAATGGCCATGTTTATTTGCACTGTAAGATGACTAGCTAACTTACAACCCAGCCTTGGTCTTCTATTTTCTGAACTTCAAATTCAAGTAGAGAATAGCAAGACCTATCGGCCAGATTATTTAATTAGTAAAGTTTTGCTTTCCTCTGATTTTGATAAAAGAATGAACCTCAAATGATAAATCTGAAGAATAGAAACGTGTGCAAGAAGTAAAGCGACAAAAATGATAGGCCTGGATAAAAGCAATAATAAAGATGAATATGAAGCATCTCTGTAGAAGCAAAGACTTCCTTTTCATTGAAAGATTCAGCACAAATATCCAAAATTGAAAGTTTTGACTATAGCAACAGAAATTATAAATATGAAAAGTGTGTGGTAGAAAAATCCGTGGAGTGAGATCAATAAGATCAGGGTTGTAATCTTATATAAATGCCTCTAGGGTAAAAGTGACTGCAGAAGTCCATTTCTCTCTCTGGTATATGGCTCTTCCAATTCACTTCTCTGTTGGTGCAGTCTGCTGACTTCAAACAGATAATTACTATCTTTTGGTTTTTCTTCTTGTTCTCAGAGGCAGTATTAGTGTGCCAAAACCCATTTATTCCCATTTTTAAGTAGAAATCTGCTGCTCCTGTTAAGTTGCTTCAGTCGTGTCCAGCTCTTTGTGACCCTATGGACCATAGCCTGTTCATGAGATTTTCCAGGCAAGAATACTGGAGTGGATTGCCATGCCTTCCTCCAGGGGATCTTCCTGACCCAGGGATCTCTTGCCTTGGCAAGCAGGTTCTTTACCACTAGCACCACCTGGGAAGTAAAACTCTGCCACAGTCAATTTTGGATTGATACATATTGCTATATATCAGCTATTATCAGTCAAGAAATGCCAGATAAGAAATATTTAATGTAAAGCAGACTTGCAAGTATTTCTGCCCTTGGTACTGACTTAGTTTAGGGTAACTGAACAGCAGATTTGGAAAGGCAGACCTTTATATAATTAAAGGAGGCCTCAGTTTCATTTGAATTGGGGAAATGAACTCTGATTAAAAGTACTGGAACAGTAGAGTGGAGCTGATTGTCCTAATAACATGGGGAAAGTGAAACAGAAATAAGTTGAAGAGTGCTATACCACATTAGTAACGATTGTCTCGTGCATGACTAGCTCTGTTGCCAATTCAAATAATGTAACTAAATCATGGCTTTGGACTTTCTCAGAAAACCATGAAAGAAACTGAAAAATTGTTGGCAAATCATGCACAAAAAATTGTGATTCGTTCAGAAACGAATTTTTGGCCTAGATTACCAGCCTCATCCTTGTTTTATGTGCTAATATTGGAACTTGAACACATGTCATAGCTTTTGCTGGCTAGGGAAGACTTCTCTTTGCAAATTCCATGGCTGATGCCTACAGATAACAACAGGAACCACCCTAGTCCTTCTGCCTACATTGTCACACTTACTAAAATTTTAGTCTGTTAATTAGGTTTTAACAGTGCTTGTGTACATGAGTACTTTTATCTATATAATGGCCTCAACACAAAGCAGAAACATAAAAGATAAAAAATATTTTAATAGTATTTACTGCCTCCCAGGGGATGTTTTGGACTTTAATCTTAGAGCTGAGAGACTTTCTGAAGATGATCGGAAATAATATTTATTTGTTTGCATGTTTTTATTTTTTTAAAGAAAATGCATATTCAAGAAACACCCAGAAAGGTCTGATACAAATATTGTGACACAATAATAGTTAGATCTAAGTCAAAAATGTTTTCTCTGATTCTGATTTTAAAAATAACATTGTTTTACTTTTTCTGATTATAAAGATAATACTTTATGTACAAAATTTTCAAAAATTATTATTTACCTGTTCACTTAGAGAAGTAGCAGTTCATATAAAACTTTATCTTTTTATAGAACATATATACATGTACTTACCCGGTGGAAGAAAAGTTATGACCAACCTAGGTAGCATATTCAAAAGCAGAGACATTATTTTGCCGACTAAGGTCCGTCTAGTCAAGGCTATGGTTTTTCCAGTGGTCATGTATGGATGTGAGAGTTGGACTGTGAAGAAGGCTGAGTGCCGAAGAATTGATGCTTTTGAACTGGGGTGTTGGAGAAGACTCTTGAGTGTCCCTTGGACTGCAAGGAGATCCAACTGGTCCATTCTGAAGGAAATCAGCCCTGGGATTTCTTTGGAAGGAATGATGCTAAAGCTGAAACTCCAGTACTTTGGCCACCTCTTGCGAAGAGCTGACTCATTGGAAAAGACTCTGATGCTGGGAGGGCTCAGTGGCAGGAGGGGAAGCGGATGACAGAGGATGAGACGGCTGGATGGCATCACTGACTCCATGGATGTGAATCTGAGTGAACTCTGGGAGTTAGTGATGGACAGGGAGGCCTGGCATGCTGTAATTCATGGGGTCACAAAGAGTCGGACACGACTGAGCGACTGAACTGAACCGAACTGACACATGTTTCAAATGGACTGGGTACAAAGTTTTATAATCTTATTTTTCATTTAACTGTATTTATTGAGAACTTTTTTCTCATTACATTTTCTGTAAAATGTAAATTTAATATTTACCCAGTATAGCAAAATATATATATATAACACATCACTGATGCCCATAGAATTTGTTTGAAACTTTTCACCATGTTCTATGGACATTCTAAAACATAAATCTTTGTGTACACATCTGATCATTTTATCAGAATAAAACTTAAATACAAGACAAAATATTCACAACTTTAAGGCTTTTGATTAACATACTGATTTACCCTTCAATATGATAGCATCAACTTCACTGAGCATTTGCTAGTACTGAGAATTGTGCATTTATCTTTCTCAGCTTTACAGATGGCAAAAAGAAGCACTTCATTGTTCATGTAGCATTACTTACCATTTTGTATTACTGGTAAGTTATATATAGGTTAAAAATTTTTATTGGCCATTTGTTAATACAAGCTTTTCTTTAGTGGATTGCCACCGTATGTACTTTGCTTACAGTTATATTGGGTGGTTTTTATTTTTCTTATTATTGGATAGACCTCTTTCAATATAAAGATTGCTAGCCATTTGTCTGCCATACATGTTCCAAACTATTTGTTTGTAATTTTCTTTTCAATTTTTTTCATGTAATGAAATTTTTGCTATACATGTAAACTTATAGAAATAGAAATCATATAAATATATCTTTTTTCTTTATAGTTTCTTCTTTTGATTCTCCTATAGTTTCTTTGGTACAGTTGATTTTGCTATAGTTTGATCTTTGCTATAGTTTGATCTGATATATATTTGATCAAAATTAAATAGATGTTTACCTGCATGTTCTTTTACTTCATTTATGGTTTCATTTTTTTCTTTTATATTTAACTCTTCAGTCCATTTGGATATATATGGGACATGATAATTATATAACTTAACTTTTTCCAAATGTCCAGTTTATTTCATAGCTTTTTTCATATACCAGTTTTTTAATATATGCTAGGTCTTTTTAATAGTCTTTCTGTTTGTGGTCTGTTTTGCTTGAGTATTGCACTGCATTACTTATTATTTCAGAATTTATTTCAACATTTAGATAGCTGCTGCTGCTGCTGCTGCTGCTGCTGCTAAGTCGCTTCAGTCATATCCGACTCTGCGCGACCCTGTAAGACAGCAGCCCACCAGGCTCCCCCGTCCCTGGGATTATCAAGGCAAGAACACTGGAGTGGGTTGCCATTTCCTTCTCCAGTGCATGGAAGTGAAGAGTGAAAGTAAAGTCGCTCAGTCGTGTCTGACTTTTCGCAACCCCATGGACTGCAGCCTGCCAGGCTCCTGCGTCCATGGGATTTTCCAGGCAAGAGTACTGGAGTGGGGTGCCATTGCCTTCTCTGTTTAGATAGCTGTGTATGCCGGGTATGCCAATTCTCTCTTTACTATTATTCTCTTTTCAAAATGCCTTGAATATTTTTACCTGTTTGTTCTTCCATATCATTTGAAAGATAATTTTTTTTAAGGTATTGAATTAATTCCACACAGCTTTTCAAAACTATGAGTAAGCTTTTGGTGAACTCTCCTGTTTGGAAAGGCCTTAAATAAATATTGGTAGGTTTAAAAAAGACAAAACAATGCTGTTTAAAAATGAATAAAAATTACATTTGTTTGAATATGCAAAGGATTTCTCCTGTAAGACTCATAAGACATAGTTCTTAGTTTCAGAGTTGGAAGACAAAGGTGGGTGGGGCATTTACTTTTTACTAAATATTCATCTGTGTTCTTGAATTTTGTAGCTTATACTATTACCTGCAGAGTAAAACAACAAATTAAAAATTTTCAGTGATCAGATAACAGCCTTTAAGTTAGGTTTTCACTTATCTTGAGATTTAGACGTTAAAGAAATTAAAGCTTTGAGGATAAAACACCTGCCCCAACTCCTTCAACCAGAGTGCTCCTCCTCAAGGAATGGGGTACAAAGGGCCCACAAACAAACAGTCCAGGAAGCACTTTTTAAACACTAATTTTATATATTTTATTTTTTATTGAGGTAACTCATGTGTAACATTATGAAAGTTTCATGCTTACAACACTGTGTCCCTACTTCTGTATTCACTGCAGCAAAGGGTGCTCAGGGTGTCAGTTGCTGCCGTGTCCAACTCTTCCAACTTCAGGGACTCTCACCCACCAGGCTCCTCTGTTCATGGGATTCTCTGCGGCAAGAATCCTGGAGAGGGTTGCCATGCCCTCCTCCAGGGCATCCTCTTGACCCAGCGATTGAATCCGCGTCTCTTATGTCTCCTGCATTGGCGGGTGGATTCTTTACCATTAGCGCCACCTGGAAAGGCCATGCTCACCAGCAAAAGTTGTTTCCTTCACTTCCCTTGTGGCTCATGTGGCTCCCGCTTGCAATGCGGGAGACCTGGGTTCGATCCCTAGGTTGGGAAGATACCCTGGAGAAGGGAAAGGCTACCCACTCCAGTATTCTGGCCGGGAGAATTCCATGAACACTAGAAGAGGGTCACAAAGAGTCGGACACGACTGAACGACTTTCACTTCCAGTCACTTTAGTTACCACACAGCCGACTCCCTTCATCTATTTCATCCTCCTCCCTACCCCTTCCCCTCTGGTAACCTCTACTATGTTCTTTGTATCTATGTGTTTGTTTTTGTTTGGTTTGTTCATTTATTTTGTGTTTTATTTTGTTTGTGTTATATATTTGTATTTGAGTGAAATCTTATGGTATTTGTCTCCCTCCATCTGACTTATTTTGCTCAGCATAATACCTCATGGTCTATCCATGTCCTACTGTTTCCTGGGTTTTGCTCAATCTTGAACATAAGATTTTAATATGAATATCATTCAGTTTCTGAATGTAGCCTGTATCTTTAAAAATTGAGGATAGGAAGCTAGCTTTTTCTCTGGGAAAAGAGCAGGAAAACTGTTAAGATCCAGTGTGAAAGGTTGTGGTACATACACACAATGGACCTGCCTCTTGAGAAACCTATATGCAGGTCAGGAAGCAGCAGTTGAAACTGGACATGGACCAACAGACTGGTTCCAAATAGGAAAAGGAGTACATCAAGGCTGTATATTGTCACCCTGCTTATTTAACTTCTATGCAGAGTATCATGAAAAACACTGGGCTGGAAGAAGCACAGGCTGGAATCAAGATTGCCAGGAGAAATATCAATAACCTCAGATATGCAGATGACACCACCCTTATGGCAGAAAGTGGAGAGGAACTAAAATGCCTCTTGATGAAAGTAAAAGAAGAGAGTGAAAAAGTTGGCTTAAAGCTCAATATTCAGAAAACGAAGATCATGGCATCTGGTCCCATCACTTCATGGGAAATAGATGGGGAAATAGTGGAAACAGTGTCAGACTTTATTTTTTTGGGCTCCAAAATCACTGCAGATGGTGATTGCAGCCATGAAATTAAAAGACGCTTACTCCTTGGAAGGAAAGTTATGACCAACCTAGATAGCATATTCAAAAGCAGAGACATTACTTTGCCAACAAAGGTACGTCTAATCAAGGCTATGGTTTTTCCAGTGGTCATGTAGGGATGTGAAAGTTGGACTGTGAAGAAAGCTGAGCGCCGAAGAATTGATGCTTTTGAACTGTGGTGTTGGAGAAGACTCTTGAGAGTTCCTTGGACTGCAAGGAAATCCAACTGGTCCATTTTAAAGGAGATCAGCCCTGGGTGTTCTTTGGAAAGAATGATGCTAAAGCTGAAACTCCAATACTTTGGCCACCTCATGCAAAGAGTTGACTCAGTGGAAAAGACTCTGATGCTGGGAGGGATTGGGGACATGAGGAGAAGGGGATGACAGAGGATGAGATGGCTGGATGGTATCACTGACTCGATGGACATGAGTCTGAGTGAACTCCGGGAGTTGTGAAGGTCAGGGAGGCCTGGCGTGCTGCGATTCATGGGGTCACAGAGTCAGACACGACTGAGTGACTGAACTGAACTGAACTGAACTCAGCAATTAAAAAGAACACATTTGAGTCTGTTCTAGTGAGATGTATGAAACTGGAGCCTATTATACAATGTGAGGTAAGTCAGAAAGAAATACCCCAATACAGTATATTAACACATATATATGGAATTTAGAAAGATGGTAACAATGACCCTAAATGTGAGACACCAAAAGAGATACAGATATAAAAACAGACTTTTGGACTCTGTGGGAGAAGACAAGGGTGGGATGATTTGAGAGAATAGCACTGAAACATGTATTTTACCATATGTGAAACAGATGACCAGTCCAAGTTCAATGCATGAAACAGGGCGCTCAGGGCCAGTGCACTGGGACAACCCTGAGGGATGGGATGGGGAGGGAGGTGGGAGGGGCGTTTGGGATGGGGGGACACATGTACACTCGTGGCTGATTCATGTCAATGTATGGCAAAACCCACCACAATCTTGTAAAGTAATTAGCCTCCAATTAAAATTAATTAATTAATTAAAAAATGCAGTGTGAAGCAGAAAGTGGCCAAGAGAATGGGGAGGGACCCGATATAGTCTACATGATATTTGGTATTAAAAATTGTATACTGTCTTGAGCTCCTGCTGTGAGGTGGTGTATAATGGTGGTACGTGGGAAGTATCACATTCCTGCGCATGTGGGAGAACAGTTTTCAGCTGGGCACCGAGAGGGAATAGTATTCTGGCAAAGGGCTTTAATACTTCCTATCCTAAATTCAGAGGAGAGAATGGAACCCCTATAAAATACACCAAGAAACCAAGTGTCCCACTCAGGTTAGTGGGACAAGGCTAACAATTCTCATCATGTGGAGAAAAGCAATTCTTTTTATAACAGCAGACTTAATACTCTGAATAGATCTTTTGGTTTTTGAAGTCAGATAAAACTGTGTTTGTTAGACTTCAGTCTCAAAAATTTGACCTTGGATAAGAGACTTGTTCTTTGATAGCTTTGTGGCAAGGTAATATGGCTGAGCTTTAAGTCTTTCACAAGTAAAGGAGCTTCATATTTACCATAATATTTGCAACATTCCTACATTCATTTGACAAATTACATAGCTGGCACTATTTCAGTCACCGGTGATACAATGGTGAATAGGAAAAAAATGTCCTTGCCTTTATGGAGCTTATGTTTTACTAGAGGAGAGCTAAATGAAATAAAAATGTAGTGTTTGCTAAGACACTTAGAAGAGTAGAACCCGAATGGATGATATTACATATATATTACATTTATATATAAAATCATATATATATATAAAACATATATATGTATATACACTATAACATTGTAGATTGTTTTTATTAGTTTAGCAAGTACATAAGCAAAGTTCAAACTGAGTTTTAAAATTTAACAAAAGCCCTAGTGGAACAATAGCCCTGTAGCACCCAGGGAGTTGGAATGAAACCCCAAGAGAGCTCAGTTCCTTAATCTCAGTGGTAAAGGAGCTTCACTGGTCTTTAATAAAGAGGGATTCAGTCTCAGAACTAACCTAATATTCTTTATAAGTCATGTTCTATGTGTCATAATCTGTGCCTGGTTATCATCATATTTCAAGTTTCAGTTCTTTGCAATGAATTATTCTATTTTATTTTTTTTTTTTTACACAATTACTTTCTAAGAGGAACATTTTCTTAAGTCCATCAAAGCGGAATTTTCTAACTATAGGGGAAATAAGTAGCCTCATTAAGAGAGAATTCTGGGCTGGGCAAATGAAAGCAGAAATCTCTCTTAATGAGGCTACTTATTTCCCCTATAGTTAGAAAATTCCACTTTGATGGACTTAAAAAAATGTTCCTCTTAGAAAGTAATTGTGAACTTTCTCTGACCTTCATTATTATTATTATTATTATTTTTAATATTTATTGAGCAAGTCTCTCAAATTTCTCAGAAAAGATTAAGGAAAAGGTGAGTTAGTAGATGGAATTTATTCCGATTTTTCAGAAGCTTTTTGATTTGATCCCTCAGGAATTTGTGAGGAAAAATTGATAGTTCAGTGGACCTTTATCACTGAATATCAAAAACTACTTAAAACTATACAGGAAATCCACCAAGTTCTCCTTAAATGAGAAAATGGTGTTTTTAAAGACAAGTAGTAGATAAGGGTAAATAGTCCTAGATTAATTGTAGAATTAGACATCATCATCAAATAATCCAAGCATACTTAAGATAATAGTGAAGATAACCGAAACGCAAGGATGATATTTTAGAAGTTCAGAATACCAGGCCACAGTTACGAAGAATTCTTTGTTTTAATCAAAAAGCTTTTGGCCATTCATTTTCATATAAGAGGCTTAGGCATATGGCATTACCCATTATGGCACCCCACTTCAGTACTCTTGCCTGGAAAACTCCATGGATGGAGGAGCCTGGTAGGCTGCATTCCATGGGGTTGCGAAGAGTCAGACACGACTGAGCAAATTCACTTTCACTTTCATGCATTGGAGAAGGAAATTGCAACCCGCTCCAGTGTCCTTGCCTGGAGAATTCCAGGGACTGGGGAATCTGGTGGGCTGCCATCTATGGGGCCACACAGAGTCGGACATGACTGAAGCGACTTAGCAGCAGCAGCATTGCTGGGCAGGCATTTTCTTAATTGAAAAACATGTTTGCCTTTCTTTTACCTTCATCAGGATACTCTGGGGAAAACATTCTACCGTCCAAGGACATTCACATCTGCTCCTCTTTACCGGCATTAGAGATTCTGTGTTAACAAACCCAGTTGCATTTGTGTGTTGCATAGTCGCTATTGTGTTCGACTTTTTGTAACCCCTGGACTGTAGCCCATCCGGCTCCTCTGTCCATGGGATTTCCCAGGCAAGAATACTGGAGTGGGTTGCCATTTCCCCCTCCAGGTGATCTTCCTGACCCGGGGATCAAACCTGTGTCTCCTGCTTAGCAGGTGAATTCTTTACCACTGAGCCACCACGGAAGACCCTGCATTTGTGTGATGCAGTCCCTTTTTCTGGAGAAGGCAATGGCACCCCACTCCAGTACTCTTGCCTGGAAAATTCCATGGATGGAGGAGCCTGGTGGGCTGCAGTCCAAGGGGTCACTAAGAGCCAGACACGACTGAGTGACTTCACTTTCACTTTTCACTTTCATGCATTGGAGAAGGAAATGGCAACCCACTCCAGTGTTCTTGCCTGGAGAATCCCAGGAACGGGGGAGCCTGGTGGGCTGCCGTCTATGGGGTCACACAGAGTTGGACACGACTGAAGCAACTTAACAGCAGCAGCAGTCCCCTTTTCTACCTTGGTTGTGTTTGGGCCAAAGGTGGAAAAGGGAAAACTCTAGAAGAGGAGACAATGTTTTTAAAGTCTTCACTGTTTCCATTTCAAAGGAAAGATGCATGATGAGGTCAAAGAACTTGGGAGGTTCCTTTGTAAAGGATGCATTGGAAACAGGCAGATTTTTTTGAAGACCTCCCCCTCTTACCACCTGAAAATGGATTCCAAGTGACAACTGAATGCTCTGAGTTGTGAATGAGGGCTCTACTGAAGCAGGTTTGGTCTTTCACCAGCATCTCCCCCTCATCTCCTAGCAAACTCTGGGAAAGGATGCAGGTAGTGTTAACGCAAGTTCTGTGCCCAATGCAGAGTGAGGCCAAGCAAGCTGAACCCTCAGTCTGGAGCAGAGAAAGGTTTACTGGAAGGTCATGCAAGGAGACACAGGAGATGTGGGTTCAACCCCTGGTTTGGGAAGATCCCTGGAGGAGAAAATGTCAGTCCACTCCAGTATTCTTGCCTGGAGAATCCCGTGGACTAAGCAGCCTTGGACAGAGCAGGCTACAGTCCATGGGGTTGCAAAGAGTCGGACACAACTGAGCGACTAAGCACACGTGCAGGGAAACAAGAAGGCTCAAGCCCTGAAAAGCCTCAAGCTCCTTGAAGGGTTTCAACAAAACTTTTTTTAAAGACTTTTTTGATGTGGACTATATTTAAAGTCTCTCTTGAATTTGTAACAATATTGCCAATATTGTTTTTTATGTTTTTTTTTTTTTTGCCACAGGATACATGGGATCTTAGCTCCCTGACTCGGCATCCAAGCGACACCTCCAGTATTGAAAGGCTAAATCTAAACCACTGAACCATCAAGGAAGTCCCTCAGCAAATCATTTTTTAAAAGCCAGGTGAGAGGTGGGGGTTGCAGTGCGTGTCATCAGATTATGCCCAGTTCTCTGATTGGCTGATGATGAGGTTACAGAGTGGGGTCACAGGGGTTAACATTATCAATCCTCAGGCTCCAGGAAGCTGCGTGCTCTGTGCTTATGGTCATTAAGTAGTTAACATCTTCCTTTTGGTGGGGGTTTTCACATCTGCAAAGCAACTCAAGAAATTTGTATCAAATACTATTATCTGGGTACCTCAGAGAGGAGCTAAAGCAGCGGATACGGGAGAAGGGTCCTGGTTGGTTACAGTAGGATAATCCAGGGCTGGATTAAGGGACATTTTGGAGGATGGGAATCCAGCACATACACCCTGATTCATAAACTCATTGCTTTCCAGCAGAATTGCATACTTGGGAGCAGATGTTGAAGACCTTCTCTCCTCATTTGAACACAGGAGAGTTAATCCAGATAGTTTGTTTCAAAGGAGCTTTATGGAGTACAAGGGTTAAAGGACAAAGAGGATCTGTCAACTCTCTAGCTCCCAGAACTGACAGTATTACATACAATCATATACACATCCTATGGCTGTCCTCCCAGCACTCTAAGACCTGGAAGGTTTTAGTAACGGAGACTTGTAGACATAACCTTTTTAAAGGCTCCAAGGCGTATTATCTTATTTCTCCGCCTGCCTCCTTCTCCTGCACTTATGTACTACATATTTATCCATTGTGATGCAACTCTGAGCAACTGAGGAGCATAAAATCAGTAGTCTGGAGAGACAGCTTAAAGAGATTGGCCATGCTGAGAGCATCACGTAAGGTTTCTGTCCGTCCAGCTGGCCATCTCTGCAGTGCCCTTTCTATGAGAGGCCCCACTCAGAGGAACAGAGCTTGTTCTCTGAGATCAGCTTCCCTGGTTCTGAATCGTAACTATACCTACTAGTGCCTATGTAGCGCTGGACAAATATTTTTATCTCTCTGTGTTTCCTTTTCCTTGAGAAAAGGAAAGATTAATAATAATATCTACTTAGAAAAGCTGTGTGTGATAATTAAATGAGTTAATATATTAACAGAACTTGGAACAGTGTCTGGTACATCAGTCAGTTTAGTCACTCAGTCATGTCCAACAGTTTGCGACCCCATGAACTGCAGCACGCCAGGCCTCTCTGTCCATCACCAACTCCCAGAGTTCACCCAAACTCATGTCCATTGAGTCAGTGATGCCATCCAACCATCTCACCCTCTGTCGTCCCCTTCTCCTCCTGCCCTCAATCTTTCCCAGCATCAGGGTATTTTCAAATGAGTCAACTCTTCACATGTGCTGGCCAAAGTACTAGAGTTTCAGCTTCAACATCAGCCCTTCCAATGAACACCCAGGACTGATCTCCTTTAGGATGGACTGGTTGAATATCCTTGCTGTCCAAGGGACACCACAGTTCAAAAGCATCAGTTCTTCAGCACTCAGCTTTCTTTATAGTCCAGCTTTCACATCCATACATGACCACTGGAAAAACCATAGCCTTGACTAGATGGAACTTTGTTGACAAAGTAATGTCTCTGCTTTTTAATATGCTGTCCAGATTGGTCATAACTTTCCTTCAAGGAGTAAGCGTCTTTTAATTTCATGGCTGCAGTCACCATCTGCAGTGATTTTGGAGCCCAAAAAGATAAAGTCAGCCACTGTTTCCACATCTATTTGTCATGAAGTGATGGGACCGGATGCCATGATCTTAGTTTTCTGAATGTTGAGCTTTAAAGCCAACTTTTTCACTCTCCACTTTCACTTTCATCAAGAGGCTCTTTAGTTTTTCTTCACTTTCTGCCATAATGGTGGTGTCATCTACGTATCTGAGGTTATTGATATTTCTGCCTGCAATCTTGATTCTAGCTTGTGCTTTTTCCAGTCCAGCGTTTCTCATGATGTACTCTGCATAGAAGTTAAATAAGTAAGGTGACAATATACAGCCTTGACATACTCCTTTTCCTATTTGGAACCAGTCTGTTATTCCATGTTCAGTTCTAACTGTTGCTTCCTGACCTGCATACAGGTTTCTCAAGAGGCAGGTCAGGTGGTCTGGTATTCCCATCTCTCTCAGAATTTTCCACAGTTTATTGTGATCCACTCAGTCAAAGGCTTTGGCATAGTCAATAAAGCAGAAATAGATGTTTTTCTGGAACTCTCTCGCTTTTTCGATGAGCCAGCAGATGTTGGCAATTTGATCCCTGGTTCCTCTGCCTTTTCTAAAACCAGTTTGAACATCTGGAAGTTCATGGTTCACATATTGCTGAAGCCTGGCTTGGAGAATTTAAAGCATTACTTTACTAGTGTGTGACATGAGTTCAATATTGCGGTAGTTTGATCATTCTTTGGCATTGCCTTTCTGAAGGATTGGAATGAAAGCTGACCTTTTCCAGTTTGGTAGCCACTGCTGAGTTTTCCAAATTTGCTGGCATACTGAGCACAGCACTTTCACAGCATCATCTTTTAGGACTTGAAATAGCTCAGCTGGAATTCTATCACCTCCACTAGCTTTGTTTGTAGTGATGCTTCCTAAGGCCCACTTGACTTCACATTCCAGAATGTCTGGCTCTAGATGAGTAATCACACCATCGTGCTTATCTGGGTCATGAAGATCTTTTTTGTATAGTTCTTCTGTGTGTTCTTGCCACCTTTTCTTAATATCTTCTGCTTCTGTTAGGTCCATACCATTTCTGTCCTTTAATGAACCCATCTTTGCATGAAATGTTCCCTTGGTATCTATAATTTTCTTGAAGAGATCTCTAGGCTTTCCCATTCTGTTGTTTTCCTCTGTTTCTTTGCATTGGTCGCTGAGGAAGGCTTTCTTATCCCTCCTTGCTATTCTTTGGAACTCTGCATTCAGATGGGTATGTCTTTCCTTTTCTCCTTTGCTTTTTGCTTCTCTTCTTAGTAGAAGCTATATGAAAGTTTTCAACCTTTATTAGTAGTTTAGGAGTTCACTGGTTTTCAGTTCAGTTCAGTTCAGTTGCTCAGTCATGTCCGACTCTTTGCGACACCATGAATTGCAGCACGCCAGGCCTCCCTGTCCATCACCAACTCCCGGAGTTCACTCAGACTCATGTCCATCGAGTCAGTGATGCCATCCAGCCATCTCATCCTCGGTCTTCCCCTTCTCCTCCTGCCCCCAATCCCTCCCAGCATCAGAGTCTTTTCCAATAAGTCAACTCTTCGCATGAGGTGGCCAAAGTACTGGAGTTTCAGCTTTAGCATCATTCCTTCCAATTATGAACTCCTTAAAATTGTATACAGAACTTAGTGTGGCTACTTACAGAGAATTTATTTTTTCGAGGGAGTGGGCAGAGTGCTAAAATCATCTTTGAAATAAAAAATCAAAATCATATCCAAAATTAAAAGCTTCCTTTTTATTTCTGAAAAAGAAGTTCTTTTTATATTTTTGAAAAAAAAAAAGGTTTAGGAACTACTGTGACAGAATAAATAGGTCTCTAAATACTAAGTGTTACTTTCTCTCATTACTAAAGCTCAGTGAACCATTGCTAATTTTTGCTCTTATGAATAATAATTAAAACTTCAACTAAAATAATCTTTAAGAATGTATTTACAGGGTGTCTGAAAGCTCTTGGTTAGATGTGTTGTTTGTTTTCTATAACTCTTTGAATTATTATTTTTTTATCCACAATTATAAGCAGAGTCTAGCTAGAGAGGTTAGTGGGCCAAATAAGTCAATCAAAGAGAGCATAAAGCATTGAATATCCCAAAACTATTTTTTAAATGGACCTAACTTTCCAGATTCCTTTGCAATATTGTTGTTTACAGCACTGGACTTTACTTTCGCCACCAGACACAACCATCACTGAGCATTGTTTCCACTTTGGCCCAGATGCTTCATTCTTTCTGGAGCTATTGGTTATTGCCCTTTGCTCTTCCCCAGTAGCTTACTCCTTGGAAGAAAAGTTATGACCAACCTAGATAGCATATTCAAAAGCAGAGACATTATTTTGCTGACTAAGGTCCGTCTAGTCAAGGCTACGGTTTTTCCAGTGGTCATGTATGGATGTGAGAGTTGGACTGTGAAGAAGGCTGAGCGCTGAAGAATTGATGCTTTTGAACTGTGATGTTGGAGAAGACTCTTGAGAGTCCCTTGGAATGCAAGGAGATCCAACCAGTCCTTTCTAAAAGAGATCAGCCCTGGGATTTCTTTGGAAGGAATGATGCTAAAGCTGAAACTCCAGTACTTTGGCCACCTCATGCGAAGAGTTGACTCATTGGAAAAGACTTTGATGCTGGGAGGGATGGGGGCAGGAGGAAAAGGGGACGACTGAGGATGAGATGTCTGGACAGCATCACTGACTCGATGGACGTGAGTCTAAGTGAACTCCGGGAGTTGTGATGGACAGGGAGGCCTGGCGTGCTGTGATTCATGGGGTCACAAGGAGTCGGACACGACTGAGCGACTGAACTGAACTGAACTGAGTAGCATATTGGACACTTTCTGACCTGAGGGCTCATTTTCTGGTGTCATATCTTTTTGCTTTTTCATACTGTTCATGGGGTTCTTGAGGCAATACTGGAGAGGGTTGCCTTTTCCTCCTGAAGTGGACCCATCAGAACTCTTTTTTATGACCCGTCCGTCTTGGGGGGCCCTACACAGCTTGACTCAGAGCTTCATTGAGTTACTCAAGCCCCTTCGCCACAAGTCTGTGATCCATGAAGGGAACACAGTTACAATCCCATCACTGGGAGTATTTTCCCGTGTTCGAGCTGCCCTGCATTAATGATACGATCCACTAGATGGCAGTGTTTCCATGAGAATGAATAAAGGCGTTCCGTTGTCATGCTTGAAGCAGAGGATTAATTGATTGCTATAAAAAGTTAGATGAAATAAAATGTTCTCCTTGCTCTTCAAACAAAGATAAGCTAATAACTTTGGACACAATTTCACTCCTCTGAATTCACCAAATGTCCAATTACATATCCTCTCTGCCTGGACCTTCAAAACAATCTAAAATTGAAGGCAGTGAAAGAAGTCACAGGAGGATTTCTGCAGAGCTCCATTGCATTCAGAAACAAAGCAATTTAATACATGTCTCCAAGATTACTGAATGCAATGACTTTAGTAAGTAATGTTCTTCCTGCATCTCCCTCTATGTTCTTTTTTCATTTTGCTTTATTTGGGACATGAAAAAAAAAATCTCTTTATAAAAAACAATGCTTCAGCCGTCTTTCTTCAAGTAGTCTTGCCTAATCGGGACGAAGATGATACTATGTGAATCATAAATCTGCATGAAATAGTCCTGCATTTTCAGATGTTCTGTTTTCACCGATGGAGAACCTGTTTTAGATGGTGTGCCTCTGTCATCAGACACAGGTAGGAGAGCCATCTAGAGAGCTCTCCAGAGAGGCAAGAAATCATAATAGCTATTGGAAAATTATGTAACTGGAAGCATCTAAATGAGTAAGGAGGGTGGTTAAAGTGTTAAGGAAAGTACCAAAACATGGGCGTCCTAATATCCCTGCTCTCATGAGTTTATTTAGCACAGGTTTTTCTTCCCATGAACAGAGAGCAGAGCAAATGTGACTAGCATTCTGTTGCATGTGAGCCGAAACTTCCCCAAAGTCAAACGCCACCTGGGAGTTTAAAGTCTACCATATATATTAAAGAATCAAACCTAGTGAGTTTGTCAAATACGTGCTTGAGTTGAAACAGAGAGACTGATGAGGGTGGAAGTGCTTTTCTAATCAAAACAGTAGGAAAAATGTTTCAGGGATTCAGCCATCTGATGTTATTTTCAGGGCTGACAACTGTAGAAAGCAGATGGCCTCAGAGGCTGTACTGGACACTGGTTCAGAAATATAAGGTTAACAGTGACATATGCTGTCATCTGTGAGGTACCAGAGTTCCAAAAAAACATGGCAATTTCAGAACATTCTCTAAAATAGTATTTCCTCTGTGCATTTTTTTTAAGGCTAATATAATCAGGCTTAAAATGGCTCAGAGAAAAGAGGGCATTTTATTTACCTTGGAAGATCCACTGGGGGAATTCCACAGAATTCCATCCTTTTATTCTTTCACAGTTTTCTCTTACAACATGTTGACAGTGAAAGCATGTATTTGTGAATGACAGTTCAGTATTTTTACTGAGACAGTATTTCAGTGTGATGGTTTAAACACTTAAAAATGTAATTATTTCCTTCTAAAGCAATATAGATAAGTTATTTACATAAACCTAGGATTGTAGACTTGAGAATACCAGATTTATAGTTATGGTAAGACTTAAAGCTAGAATTGCTAGTAAGACTGTTTCCATACATTTCCTCCTTTTCCCTGTGTGGCTGGTCACTGATGTCTGATGTGAGTTTATTAGGGATTCACAAAAGAAATACTTCTGCTATCAGAAGAGAAATCCATTCATCATATAACTACCATTAATGCCTTATTGTGAGTCATGTATTTTCCTCCGTTTAATGTCATGGGAAAGATGGCAGAAAAGTGTGTAGGGTTCTTCCTGGAGAAGGTGGATCTGATGGATTGTTCTGGATGGTAAGAGCCCGAGGTAACAGTGGAAGTCTGGATGTATAAGGTGAACAGAAATATCCCTAAAGTAAGAAGGATACATTGTGTTAATAATAAAAATCTCAGAAAAGCATTTTCCAATCATTTTCAATTTCGCATTGGGAAGACCTTAAGATCAGGGCATTTGTTCCCAAAATTATGTAATTGGCCTTATCTGAGACATGCCACTCCTGGTGGGAAAGATAGAATAACAAGGAAAAGGTTATTAATGGAGTTCTTGGTGTGATAGTATGTTGAGTTTAGTGAATCTTTGACCTCTGGACCTGAAAGTTAGGGGTGCTGGAAAATTTCCACTATTGCTTCCCTCTTTCCCAGGTGAGCATCCTATATACAGATACAGGTGATCATAATTTTGGAGGCAGACACTATTTTCAAGAATCACTTTATCATTTATGCTATGTTAACCTTGAGAATTTGCCTTAACCTTTCTAAACTGCGTTTTTTTTTTTTTTTTTCCCTCCGTACAGTGGGAAAAAAAGTCCCATGATTTGCCCATTCAAGTCATGGGGTGGTTTTAAGTTTAAAGCCATAACAACTAAGTTCAAATGGGTTTTGTGAACTGTGAGGTGCTTGACACAATCTCTGGAGTGTAATTTTTAATATAAATGTTGTAGTTATGTCTTTTTAAAGTCCTTTGGGTCATGAAAACTGAAGTAATTGAAGGTAAAATATTTCCGGCATGAACTAGGTTAGAAAGCCTGACAATGTGTGGAACAGTATTAGAGAAAATGTATTCTTCTGAGAAAGGAAAAAAGAAATGCTGTGGGATTTTATCAACCCCCTGGCAATGGCACAAGTTTCACAATATGCTATTAATAGATTTGGGGGTTGGGGATAGAATAAGAGTGCCAAGATTCTAACAGTATCCCTCTAATGTTTTCCTTGGAGATGAAGGGGATAAGACTTTTTCCCCAAAAGTGTATCCTAACTGCTGACTTAGCTTGTGACCCTTTCAAAACATTTGTGATCACTCATTTTGATGACCTTCCTGATATGACTAAATTTTATGAGTTATTTTTATTAAGATTTTGCAAGGTTGCCAGATAACTAATTGTGGTGGAAAATGGCCAAGGAGCAGGGCCTGGAGAGGTACAAAGTGTGAACTCGCTCCAGCCTACCATCTATCAGCTTTCCTGATCTTTCCAGCAACTTCCTTTTAAATTTGAATGGGCCTATTTCTCTATATTCTTAATTTAGTTTATGTCAGTGTCATGTATGTCTTTAAAGTTCACCTGTCTCTTAGTAGATTATCATCTTTTCATAGACATAGTCTATTATTATCTTTGGAACTCCCTATAGGTTCTCATGGGGCTTCCTCAGTGTCTCAGAATTGAGTGGTAAAGAATTCACCTCCAATGTGGGAGACCCAAGTTGGATCCCTGGGTTGGGAAAATTCCCCTGGAGAAGAAAATGACAACCCGCTCCAGTATTCTTGCCTGGGAAATCCTACAGACAGCGGAGCCTGGCAGGCCACAGTCCATGGGATCTCAAAGAGTTGGATGTGACTGCAATTGTGTGTTAGTTTGAACATTCTTTGGCATTGCCTTTTTTGGGATTGGAATGAAAACCGACCTTTTCCAGTCCTGTGACCACTGCTGAGTTTTCCAAATTTGCTGGCATAGTGAGTACAGTACTTTAACAGCATCATCTTTTAGGACTTGAAATAGCTCAACTGGAATTCCGTCACCTCCACTAGATTTGCTCATAGTGATGCTTCCTAAGGCCCACTTGACTTCACATTCTAGGATGTCTGGCTCTAGGTGAGTGGTCACACCATCATGGTTATCTGGGTCATTAAAGTCTTTTTTGGATAGTTCTTCTGTGTATTCTTGCCATTTCTTCTTAATATCTTCTGCTTCTTGTAGTCCATACCATTTCTGTACATTATTGTTCCCATCATTGCATGAAATGTTCCCTTGGTATCTCTAATTTTCTTGAAGAGATCTCTAGTCTTTCCCATTCTATTGTTTTTCTCTATTTCTCTGCATTGATCACTGAGGAACACTTTCTTTCTCTCCTTGCTATTCTTTGGAACTCTGCATTCAAATGTGTATATCTTTCCTTTTCTCCTTTGCTTTAGCTCCTCTTTTCTCAGCTATTTGTAAGGCCTCCTCAGACAACCATTTTGCCTTTTTGCATTTCATTTTCTTGGGGCCGGTCTTGATCACTGTTTCTTGTACAATGTCACGGACCTCTGTCCATAGTTCTTCAGGCACTCTGTCTATCATATTTAATCCCTTGAATCTATTTGTCACTTCCACTGTATAATTTTAAGGGATTTGATTTAGGTTATACCTGAATGGTCTAGTAGTTTTCTGTACTTTCTTCAATTTATGTCTGAATTTGGCAATAAGGAATTTATGATCTGAGCCACAGTCAGCTTCCAGTCTTGGAAGCTGACTGTATAGAGCTTCTCCATCTTTGGCTGCAAAGAATATAATCAATCTGATTTCAGTATTGACCATCTGGCAATGTCCACATGTAGAGTCTTCTCTTATGTTGTTGGAAGAGGGTGTTTGCTATGACCAACGCATTCTCTTTTTGCCCTGCTTAATTTTGTACTTCAAGGCCAAACTTGCCTGTTACTCCAGGTATCTCTTGACATCCTACTTTTGCATTCCAGTCCCCTGTGATGAAAAGGACATATTTCTTTGGTGTTAGTTCTAGAAGGTCTTGTAGGTCATCATAGAACTGTTCAACTTCAGTTTCTTCCATGTTAATGGTTGGGGCAAGACTTGGATTACTGTGATACTGAATGGTTTGCCTTGGAAATGAACAGAGATCATTCTGTCATTTTTGATATTGCACCCAAGAACTGCATTTTGGACTCTTTTTTAAGTATGAAGGCTACTCCACTTCTTCTAAGGAATTCTTGCCCACAGTAGTAGATATGAGTTATCTGAATTAAATTTGCCCATTCCAGTCTGTTTTAGTTCACTAATCCTAAAATGATTAGATGGTTGGATGACATCACTGACTCAATGGACATGAATTTGAGCAAGCTCCAGGAGCTGACGATGGACAGGGAGGCCTGGAGTGCTGCAGTCCATGGGGTCACAAAGCGTCAGACATGACTGAGCAACTGAACTGAACTGAAGTGACTGAGGACCCACACATAGGATCTAATATAAATTTAGGCACCTGAGTCTTGAACTGAAGCCTTTCAGCTTCAGGGAAAGGAAGACAGAGTCTAGATACAACTGACCTTTTTACCAGATATACAAATTTTATATTTATATATACAAAATTTGATGCATTTCCTCTCATGAAGACCCAAAAGAAGAGAGACAGCTTAGCTTATTACTTTGTATTAATTAATTCATTAAACCCTATGAAGTGTGTATTGCATGGTCAGGGTCTGTGTAGGGTCTGGACTTAAAAGGTATGACAAGAATTCTGTCTATTATAGATGAACAGTAGAGTGAGGATTTCAGAGAAAGAGAATTTTACCTGATAAGTTTGTGGGAATGGGGACCCCAGCTGCTGAGCTTTAAGATTCATATGCATTTGTGCCTGTTTGGTTTATCCCCACCATATTTATCTCCCAAGGAAATTTTTAAGAAAATTGATGGTGAAAGGAAAGGGGCAGGAAAAAAATTGAGATCAAGGGTGTCACTGGAAAAATTAAGACTGGCCTAGCATCAATTCTTCGGTGCTCAGCCTTCTTCACAGTCCAACTCTCACATCCATACATGACCACTGGAAAAACCTTGGCTCACATGGTAAACAATCTGCCTGCAACCCAGGTTTGACCCCTGGGTTAGAAAGATCCCCAGAGAAGGGAATGGCTACCCACTCCAGTATTCTTCCCTGGAGAATTCAGTGGACAGAGGAGCCTGGTGGGCTACAGTCTATAGTGTTGCAAAGAGTTGGGCACAACTGAGTGACTAACATTGTATTATAGAAAAGACACCCCAGAAAAGCTCAATTTTGTCCTCATAATTGTTTTTTCCCATGGCAAATAATTCTCATTATTAATAGGAGGACAGGAGATTATGATATATATTATATGTCTCCTTACTCTTTAATGTGACTTTTCCAAATTCTTCAAAGTGGTAGGATATAGAAGGAGCATTCTTTAGCCAGCAAGAGAAGGCGATGGCACCCCACTTCAGTACTCTTGCCTGGAAAATTGAATGGACAGAGGAGCCTGGTGGGCTGCAGTCCATGGGGTCGCGAAGAGTCGGACGCGACTGGGCGGCTTCACTTTCACTTTTCACTTTCATGCATTGGAGGAGGAAATGGCAACTCACTCCAGTGTTCTTGCCTGGAGTATCCCAGGGATGGGGGAGCCTGGTGGGCTGCCGTCTATGGGGTCGCACAGAGTCGGAAACGACTGAAGCGACTTAGCAGCAGCAGCAGCAAGGCAACACCAGGAGGCAGGAAGGACTTTGTCTTCAAAGAATACAGGTGGTTAAGGTATTTGGCAAAGATAATAAGAGAGAAGATGAAATGAGAACAGGGAGAGGCACTGCAGGTGTAAAAGTTCTCACTGCCAGGGTAGAGGAAGACACAGGCGGGTAAAGCAGAGGTTAGAGGTAGAGGAGGAGTGGCAGTAGTTGACTTAAACCTTGGGCACTGAGATGTTTCATGGATAGTGTGGAAAGGTGAGTAAGCTTTTTGTCATCTTTTCCCACTTAAAAAAAATAATTTATTTTCGGCTGTGCTGGGTCTTCACTGCTGTGCAGGCTTGTCTCTTGCTTTGGAAAGCAGGGGCTATTCTTTAGTTGTGGTGCGTGGGCTTCTCATTCAGTGGCGTCTCTGGCTGTGGCGCATGGGCTCTAGGGCGCCCAGGCTTCACTAGCTGCGGCACGTGTACTCAGCAGTCGCAGCCCCCGGGCTGTAGTGCGCAGGCTCAGTGGTTGTGGTTCACGGTCTCAGTTGCCCTGCCGCATGTGGGATCTTCCTGGGCCAGGGAATCAAACCAGTGTCTCCTGCATTGGCAGGTGGATTCTTTACCATCAAGCCACCAGGGAACCCTTCTTCCCACTTTTTAAACTTTCCTCAAGTCCTCCAAGTCCCTCTACCAATGACACATAAAATTACATCTGAAGGTAAAGAATTAAGGGGCTGATTCTTACACATGAAAATCTTAAGGGATGATGTCTCAATATGTGTGTTCAGTCAGAGTCATGTCCAACTCTTTGCGACCCTGTGGACTGTAGCCTGCCAGGCTCCTCTGTCTATGGAATTCTCCAGGCAAGAATACTAGAGTGGGTTGCCATTTTCTCCTCCAGGGGATTGTCTTGACCCAGGGATTGAACTCACATCTTCTGTGTCTCCTGCATTGGCAGGAGGGTTCTTTATCATTAAGCTACCTCCAGGAACTGAAGTAACTCATCTGGAAGGCTCTTATGATTGGTTATTTAGTTAGGGGATTGGAGTTATGTTTCCAGCTTGCCTCTTACATGATCCAAAGTGAAGGTAGACATAATGGTGGAAGCGTTTCTCCCATATTTACACATGTGGTTTAAAGGGTTTGTTGATCCAAAAGCTAATACTATTCTTTATCTGATGGCTATGGCTCAGGGTGGGCAATAACACACTGATCATACCATTAATTCCAGATTTTAGATGAAAGAAAGAGAGAGAGAATCCTAAATGACAGAGATTCAAAGGGAGAAGATCTGGAATTTGTGTGAGATGAATGAGACGGCTATGCATAGAGAAGGTAAGGGTGTGGAATGACTAATCACACCTGAGGAAGAAACCCTCTTATTGTGAATAAATGTATCAATATATACGGAAGGAAATTTATGGCAGTATCTTTTAAAACAGGAAATTATTGGAAATCACATAAATGCCTCTCTGTGAAAATAGTGTAAGCTTACATTGTAATCCTTAATGGATGCTATTTCATTTTATGCTTTTACATACATCTAATTTTTTTTCCCCCCTTAGGATAAGTTCCTAGAAAGAGAATTTCTGTGTCAAGGATATATTAATTGATTCAATATACTCTGCAATCTGCATGCAAGAAAGGTTTTAAAACATTTAAATTAATTGTTTGAGTGATTAATGTTTTAAAAATTATACTCCCACCAGCAGATTATGAAAGCTCCTATTTCTTTACCTCTTGGATATTGTCCTTTTGTCTTCCACTCTAATAGACAAATATTACATTTTATTGTCTTTATAATTTTTATTTATCTGATTTTTAATGAGTCAGCTTTTAAAACATGAGCCATTTTTATTTCTTCTTTACTGGCTGCTTCTTCATGTCCTAAGGCAATTTGGGGGGTTACTTTTTTTTCTTTTTCATTTTCACTTTAAGAACTATTTATGTATTCACCTCAAATACGTTGCAAATACTTTTCCCAGTTTATGTTTGTATTTAATTATTATCTTTGTTGTTATATGGGATAATTTTACTTAATTTTTAGGTAATTGCATTCATCAGTCTTTTACTTTTGGCTTCTGCTTTTGGTGTCATGCCAGAAAGACTTTCTCCACCATGATGTCATTTAAAAGAACAATTTATATTCTCCTACTATCAGTATGGCTTACTCTATTTATATATAATTTTAAAAATCTTGATAAAAGTTATAATGGCAAAAAGTAGAAATCTAGGTTTCCCCCAAGCAACCAATACCATTAATTTGGGTAGCTTTTATTATATTTTAAACTTTTCCACATACTTTTGTTTCAGACTAGTCTGTTCTTATGATTGGCAACATCCTTCCAAATATTGGATTTCCATGGTGGCTCAGATGGTAAAGCGTCTACCTGCAATGTGGGAGGCCTGGGTTTGATCCCTAGGTCAGGAAGATCCCCTGGAGAAGGAAATAGCAACCCACTCCAGTATTCTTGCCTGGAAAATCCCATGGACGGAGGAGCCTGGTAGGCTGCAGTCCATGGGGTCGCAAAGAGTCGAACACGACTGAGCGACTTCACTTTCCCTTTCCAAATATTATAGTTCTAAATTACATTAAAATTTGACACACACTCTGTCACTCCATTACCCATTTTTATATGTTTCTACTGTACTTTTTGGGCTTCTCAGATAGCTCAGTGGTAAAGAATTGACTTGCCAACGTAGGAGACGAGGGTTCGATCCCTGGGTTGGGAAGATTCCCCTGGAGAAGAAAACTGGCTACCCGCTCCAGTATTCTTGCCTGGAGAATCCCATCAACAAAGGAGCTAGTGGGCTGCATATCAGGGGGTCTCAAAGAGTCACACATGACTGAGCACACAGACTTACAAGCTGTATTATTTATTTATCCAATTATAGAAGGAGACTAAAGTGCTCAGAAAACCTCCAACAAAATAGTAAAAATTTCTTAGTGTTAAAAAATTGACTTTTATAAGGAGAAACAGGAGTATTAAAGATTTTTTGGATGATTCCAAAGAGGATAAAGATTATCTAGCAGAGGAATCCAATTCTGATTCAACTTCAGATTCTCTAGACTCTGTTGATCCAGTTAATCCTATAACAACTGCCAGTTCAACAGATTTGGAAAGCAATTTGATAGCCTCCATCAAGATGGCTTATAAAACCCAGGACCAAAATAACAACTGGCTGGCCAGACATTCAATTAAATTATGCAACATTTATACAAATGATGCATACTTAACCATAAAGTACTTAAAATGTGTATTTCATGACCAACCAGTGATAATGATCTATTTCCGTCGAAAAAGCAGTGACCAAGTGGTTCCTAATTGTAGGAATGCTTAAGCTTGCACTTTGAGGAAGTACCATTGATATCCTTACTATTTTTTCAGTGTGAAACTTATGGTGAAAATAGGAGAAACGGACTTTTAAAGAAATTTCTGAGACCTGGGCTTCACCAGGAGCCTAGAGAACTAAAGACACCTATTCCATCCTGATCCATAAAGGTGAGTATATTTATTGCTTCCTGAGTCCACATTTTTATAATCCTATCAGTAAAAAATTCCCAATACAGATAATAAAGCATAATTTTAAAGTTATGAAATGCTAATCTTATGACAGTCAATATAAAAAGAATCGATAAGATAGGTTCTTCCAAAATCTAACAGAGATTAATAGATTTAATTTAGACAAGAGCTGGAAGCCTCCTCAGGATATTTCTAATTAGATGGTTATTCAGCTTCTATCTGAGTATTTTCAGAGTCAGTACATTCACACTTTTTTAAGGCAGCTCATTCTGCTCTTTATTTATTATTATTATTGTCTTAGATTGTTTAGCTATGTTGTTATTGTTGCTGTTGTCTGCTCTGTGAGCTCGCAAGATCTTAGTTGCTCCTCACCCAGGGACTGAACTGTACTCTCGGCAGTGAAAGCATGGAGCCCTAATCACTGGACCACTAGGGAATTCCTGTCGGCTCCTTGTTTTCATTAAGTCAAAATATCTCTATGACTTCTGTGGTTCTGTCCTCTGGACCTGAGAGGACACACCTATCCTCTATGTGACAATTAGCTCTTTAAATGTTTGAAGAGATCAAGTGCCTACAGGATCCCCAAGCTGCCCATTCCTATTCCTGCAACTGGTTCTCCCAAGATGCTATTCTCAAAACTTTATTGGTTCCTCTCTGGTCTATCAGAACCTGGGGATCCAAATCAAAAGCAGATTCTGAGTCAGATTCAATCAGTATAGAGTCTACTGAGAGGAACCATTTGAAAAATCAGATATATTTGTTTCTGTATTTCCAGCGTCTAGCGCAGAGCCCAACAGGTACAAGGCAGGTGTTTATTGAATATTTGAAGACACAAGTGAATGAATGAGCTTGATCCTTTTTATGACCATTGTAACAATTTTACTGAATAGGTTGTGTCTTCTTTGTTGTTCAGTCACCAAGTTATGTCAGATTCTTTGCGACCCCATGGACTGCAGCACACCAGCTCTCCCTGTCCCTCACCACCTCCGGAATTTGTCCAAGTTCATGTCCATTGCCTCACTGATACCGTCCAACCGTCTCATCCCCTGTCATCCCCTTTTCCTCCTACCCTCAATCTTTCCCAGCATCTGGGTCTTTTCTAATGCGTTGGCTCTTCATATCAGGTGGCCAACGTATTGGAGCTTCATCTTCAGCATCAGTCCTTCCAATGAGTATTCAGGGTTGATTTCCTTTAAGATCGACTCATTTTGTTGTTTGTGAGGTTGTGTTTTCTTACCAGTACAAAATTCTTGGGCACATATTCCCCTGTTCCTTGAAGTGTGTGGGAAAAATCATCCTAGGGCAGGTTTAATAAATTTTAAGCTTAAATTTTGGTTAGGTACTTTGACTGCTATATACATTTTATTTTATTTTATTTTTATAGTTCTAGGATGTAGAACAGAGGTTTGCTTTGTGGCAGCTCTCTGGATCTCATGAAGGCACATTACATGTGGAAAGTTCCTGTGATGTCCCAGGGCACAGACATCAGTCTTTTTGAAGGAGCTGGTGTGAGAGGATGGGCCTCTTTGTTCCTCAGCTGCAGGTTGCTTTTGTTTCTGCCTTTGCCAGAGGCCTTTTGGTTGAACCTGGCATCTGTTAGTATACTTTCTCCCAAACTGAAAGCTAATTTAGGCTTTGTAGTATATGAAGACCTGATAGCTCTCTTCCTCTTCTGATTTTATTTTTGCCCCAAATTGTCGCTGTAATGAAGCCATTTTAAAATTTTTTCCCCCCTCAAATTATTTACTTTTCCTTAGTGATCCCCCCTACCGAAATCTGACCTTGTCTATCTGTGCTTGAGTTTTATTAGGAATATTTCTATTAATATTCCTTAACTCCTCTAATTCTCCTCTACTCTACTCTCCACTTCTTACTTCAACTTCTTGGTCTAATTTTTATATAAACTTTCCTTTGTCCATAACTGAGAATTGAATCTCCTTCTTGCACTCTCTCATAGCTACCCACATAGCATACTGTGGGTTATACTAGGGTGGGGTGGATCACCTCCCTAGGAAATAAAGAATTAGCTGCAATATAAAGGAACAAGTGATGGCCTCACATTTCTACAGCAAGAAGTTTAGGGGTAATAATCTGGTAATAATCTGGAGGAAGGGTGTGGCTAGAAGATTGTGTTGAAACTGTGTTTGAATATAAAGCAAATTTTCTGCAATAAAGATTGCATCTTTGTTGAGGGGAAGAGGTGATAAAGATGACGACGGCAACTAAAGCAACTTTAGCGAATCCACCACTCTGTGTCTTTGTTCCAGATAGTAAGTGATCTACGGGAGCGCCCTCTTGAGTACTTGGCATCTCCCTTGATTTTCTTCCTTCTCCAGGATCTGCTTCCCCTTGTGACAAGGTTAGGGTGGGCAAAGACAGCCCAACAGTAGAAATGAGAACTCAGGAATCTAGTTTTTGCCTTGGCTCTGGATCTGTGCAAGTCAAGCCTGCCTTCCCTAATTCCCTCAGTTTAGCTTCCCGACCTCTCGCTCCTTCAGGGTACTCCTGGCATGTGGGGTGGTGAGAAGAAAGACACATTATGAGCTCAAGAGTTGGTGCCTGTGTTGGGATTCAGACTGTGGCATCCATCAGTATGAGGACATGGGCCATTTATTTAGGGTCTCTGGGCCTCATCTGGGAAATGGTATTAAAAAAAAGAAACAGCTACTTTTTAATTTTATTGGTGAGTGGGAAGATTTAACCAGATATTGTGTGCTAGAGTTCTCTTTGTATTAGAACATGTTCAGTTCAGTTCAGTTCAGTTCAGTCACTCAGTCGTGTCCGACTCTTGGTGACCCCATGAATCACAGCACGCCAGGCCTCCCTGTCCATCACCAACTCCCAGAGTTCACTCAGACTCACGTCCATCAAGTCAGTGATGCCATCCAGCCATCTCATCCTCTGTCGTCCCCTTCTCCTCCTGCCCCCAATGCCTCCCAGCATCAGAGTCTTTTCCAATGAGTCAACTCTTCGCATGAGGTGGCCAAAGTACTGGAGTTTCAGCTTTAGCATCATTCCTTCCAAAGAAAACCCAGGGCTGATCTCCTTTAGAATGGACTGGTTGGATCTCCTTGCAGTCCAAGGGACTCTCCAGAGTCTTCTCCAACATCACAGTTCAAAAGCATCAATTCTTTGGCGCTCAGCCTTCTTCACAGTCCAACTCTCACATCCATACATGACTACTGGAAAAACCATAGAACATGTTAAACAAATACTATTCTTTCTCTTCCTACAAGGAAACAATGAAAATGATATAATGATCTGAAAAATATAAAAAGCTTTCACTTTTTGAAAGTGAAAGAAATGCTCTACTTTCTGACTGTATATGATTCAGTTCCATTTAATACATTCTTTAATTGGATCAGTGCAGTTAATGGAAGGGTAGTTGGTATATGGAGAGGGAGTCTAGATTTACTGATGGTGGTTCCTTAGCACAAACTTAGCATAAAGATTGACCACTCATACTGTGGTCACTATTCAATAAAAAAAAAATCTCATAATAATACAAATAACCATCTGTAAGAAAACTGCTCCTTAGAAAGTGAATCTTGTGATAGAATTTTGTGTGGTATGTATATGTGCATGCATTATGCGCACTCAAGGGACACACCCAAATGTGTGTGTGTGTACGCTTGCATGCATGTTTCTCTACACAGAAGATCTGATGATCTACTACTTCACAGGCATGCAGGTACATAATGATATAATATACCAGTACACAGAGTGATGCAACAGGTTATATTCAGGCATGTTACTACTCTAAAAGGGGGCGGGCAGGGCCATAGCAAGATGGCCTTTCCTTTAGTCTGAATGTCTGGCTTTGAATCCTATCTCCACCACTAATGTGCTGACTTGACCATCATGATTTACTTTCTTGGACATATAGTAAGAGACTTTTAATCTTTAAAATATCCACTTCATTAGGTTTGGGGACAGATTTCACATAACATATGTGAAAGGTATTTGTGTGAAAGTGGTATACATGTGCCAGTTTTATTAGTTAAGGTGGGTGAGTGGATTCCTTGAGTTTTGAACCAGCATTGCTTTCCTAAAGGCAGAGGCTGTGGGGTCACTCTCAGGGAATCAGAATTTGATGCCCTGGGGGCACTTGGTCTGGAAGTTAGGATGGGAACAGCTTCTCTCTATTAAGGATCCCCTTTCCATTTACTGCCAGACACATAGTAAGAGCAAAAGTGATACAGGAGGACAACCAGAAATGGAACTGCCTTCCAAAGCTCACAGAGTTACTCATTAGTATATTTCACAGAATGAGATAAGAAAAAAAGTGTGCTAATTTGAACACATCTTAATTGAACCCAGTGACACTTTGTTTTCTGAGTCAGCTGAAATCTTTTAGAATTGCACTGACCTCTAAAAAGAGACAGTCACAAACAGTTATATGAAAAGTGAGTCTTCAAAGTAGAGGGGAAAATGTCATGCTAATGTTGTTTTCTTTTTCCTTATGTAAATATAATTAATCTCTTCTACAAAAGAAGCACTTCCAACCTTGTCAGAATGGGACTTTGAGTTTTTGTGCAAGAGTAAAGAGCATATTAGTAAACTTGAATTTCAAATGATGTTGATAATATTAATCATAGAATTTTCTAGTGTGTGTGTGGGAAAATGGTGATTTTTACATATGCATTTAGTAATTTGAAAATAAACACCCATTTGGATGAACTTACTTGTTCTCTCAAATATAGGTTTACTAGATTGAGAAAGATTTGCATTTATTAGATTTGGGGAAGATTTGCATTATTTTTGCTATGTACAAAGTTGAGGGTTTTATTTTTGCTCAGAATATGTGAAAGGACACTGAGTTCTCATCCTCATTTTGTGTGGGTGCATGGAACTTAGAGGCACTGAGGGATGCAAGATTGGTTCACTGATCTGTGACCCAGATCAAGGTCAGAGATGCACTGAGGGAATAGCTGGTTGTGAGGTGCTTCCTCCCCAAATGAGATGCACAGAGCTGTAGCTAGATTGAGAGCGGATGTCACAGGCCAGAGAGACCTACCTGGGGGCTCCCAGGATGAGATATCAAACACATTGCCAAGAGCATCTTGAACAATCCTGCCAAGTGGTCCCTAGTCAGCTGTTCGTACAGAACTGCATGGAATCAGTGATGCGTCCGCTGTACTTAGGGGCAACTTAAATTTCAGCTAAAGGAGGGGTCAGGTCTAGGAGAGTGGCTAGAATGCTGGCAACTTGAGTAAAACCACAGATAATCATTAGTCAAACCCATTTCACCTTTAACCTGCCTTCACTAATCAAGGTGGTTTTAATTGTTGCTACGAAAGACACGTATGTCCTTCAAGCCGCACACAGCCTAAACAGGACGCTTGCCTGAGTTGTTTTCCTGGGAACTTGGAGTTAGTCAGCTGTATCTTGTTTGAGCTGAGCTGGTTAATACTGGATGGCACCACTGACCCTTCAACAGGGCATATGAGTGTGCACAGTAATCTTTTGAATGTGCAGGGGCCTGTCCCTAGGTAGGCCTGTGTAGAACCGAGTCTGCACCTTTTCTGATCACCTTTTCCCATGCTCGCCACATCTCAGACACCCTGCTTCTTTATTCTCCATCTCACAAATATCCCAAGTCTCTGATGCATACTGCTATCTCCTCACTTAACTGCCTTGTGAATAAAGCCTCTTGTGCTACAAACTCGGCATCTTAGCATTTTGGCTTCTTGCTGTGTGTTGGTCAAAAGGAACCTGGTTCAGAAACATGAGGGCCTCTGTAGGGAAAATGGGAAGAATGGTGCCACAGGAGAAAGGGAAGTTAGGCAGTTTTTCTCTGAGCCATCAGTTACCTCTTTCCTCCTTCTGTGTCTTCCTTTCACGTTTTGCAAGCACTTCCTGAGAGATCACGTTTTAACAGTGAAGCTCATGACTGAAAGTGTTTCGGGGCTAGAGAATGTAGACAGAATGGGAAAATACATGCTGACTCAATAATACGAATCTCTTGGATTTGCACAACCTAATGTTGTCATCATTATTATACAGTAAATGGATAAATCCATTAATTTGGACTTTATTATAGCGTAAAAGTATCCTGGGAGAAAGTCAGAGTCCGAGGAAACTTTGGGGGCGAATGCTCTTTGTGGCACAATAACCATGGAATCAGAAAATTTATACCAAACTTCCAAGAATGAAAATATTTAGAACATATAAAATGGTGATAGGTAAATGATAGTTTCTTTAGCCTACAGTACTTTTATAAGGATCAAATTAACTAGTATGTACAGAAAAGGTACCATACATAGTTAATACATATGTGACATATAATATTGTAGATAAATTTGGATGACTATTTTTACCATGCAAGTGTGTGTGCTAAGTTGCTCTGGTCGTGTCTGACTCCGTGCAACCCTATGCACTGTAGCCCCCCAGGCTTCTCTGTCCATAGGGCTTCTCCAGGCAAGAATACTGGAGTGGGTTGCCACACCCTCCTCTGGGGGTCTTCTGGAACCCAGGTCTCTTATGTCCTTCATTGGCAGGCGGATTCTTTACCACTAGCGCCACCTGGGAAGTCCATTAAACAGTCTATGTAAAAATACAAAGTATTTCTCTAGATTTCCCTGGGCTTGCTTTTCAATCTTCATGCTGTTTATATATTCAGACAGTTTGATTAGGTCAGGTATGAGACTGAAACAAGGTAGAGTTAAGTCTAATTTTTCTCTATTCCACACAAACTGTTAATGTTGCCACACCTTGCTAAGTGTATAGGGTTCCAGGTGGTTTTCTTGTCGTTAAGCAGTCATGGCTCACTAGCATGCTTCCTCTTCTAAGGTGGAATTAGAAATGTATACTAATTAATGTCTTTATCTAAACCAGGTGGCATGTCTGATAGATATACTGCAACACTATGGACAGCAGCCATGGCTACCTGGCATGTGATCTCATGGTAGAGCATTCGGAGTAGGTGGATGCTAAGAAAGCAGAGGTAATAATAACCCACCCAACTGTGGTTGAATATTTACTGTGTGTAAGGCTTTCTTGGTGGCTCAGATGGTAAAGAAATCTGCCTGCAATGAGGGAAACCTGGGTTCCATCCCTGGGTTGGGAAGATCCCCTGGAGAAAGGATTCTTCTCCTGTATTCTTGCCTGGAGAATTCCATGGACAGAGGAGCCTGGCAGGTTACAGTTCGTGGGGTCACAAAGAGTCGACATGACTGAGTGACTAACACTTTCACTTTTCAAGGCACTATCTTACCCATAGCAGATCTTATTACCACTTATAAGAATCTTAAGAGGTAGCTATTACTATCATTATATATGAGGAATATGACACGTGCAAATATAGAGCACGTGTAAATGATTTCCCATGGTCAAATTTCAAGGTGGCTGCGTAATTCATATCTAATTGCAGCCCCATGCCCTTACCCACCCTCTGTTTCAGCATTTTGCTTTGCCTTTAGACACTTGAATGTTTGATCCATTTGTCTAATAACCTGGTTAAATATCTCTTCTCCATATGTCTGTCTCATCTACTTCCTTAGAGAAAAGAAATCCATTCATTAGTAAACTGATTATCCACCATTTCCTGTGTAAAGAGCCCACTAGAGCATTAACCAAGAGCAAAGTAAACCAACACCAAACAAAACAAAAATCCAGGCTGGAAATTTTATCCTTGAACCATTGATCAAAGCAGATACATTCTGTGCTTTAATAGGTTTTGTTTTATCCTGAAGGTTCTTCTTCCAAGAAAAGCTTTGTGAAGAAACGCACAGATAAGCAATTTTAAACAAATAGAACAGTAAAACATAAGGTTTCCTTAGGCAGAAGCATATTTTTAGGAAAATCTTTTCTAAATACATGATATTCAGTTTGTATCCTTATGAATTATATTAAACACAATTTGCAATTAAGATGCATGAAAGAATTTAACTTAAATAACCCTTGAATATAAAGCAATATAATATAGTGTTTAAAACCATGGACTCCAAAGTCAGGCAACTTGTATTCAAAGACCAGATTTGTCACTATTTGTGTAGTCTTGGGCAAAACAATTAACCTGTCAAAGCCCTTGTTTCCTCCTGTGTAAAATGAAAATAATTATTCCTCTACTTCAAAAGTGTGGAGAAATAAAAAGGATTTGTAAAGTTTTAAGCTCAGTTCCTATATTATGATAATCAATCAGTAAATAATGACCATTATTATACAGGTCTGTGACATACAGGCAATATCTAGGGTAACAGTAAGATATGCGTATTATAGTTATATAGGCATTAGGTGTTGCCATGAGTTTGGGTTTATTTCCTCAGGTATTATGCATAAATCAAAAAGAACAAGGAGATGAGCATAAATTACTTAGGGCAGGAAAGTGAGGAGCAAACAACTCATGAGGAAGATTAATGGGTAACTGGAGAAATAAAAGGAAAATCAAAAGTTTAGGAAAGAGGGAATATGTTAGGGTTTTCCAGAGAAATAGAATAAGTGTGTCAGTTGCTCAGTCGTGTCCAACTCTTTGCAACCACATGGACTGTAGTCTTTGTTATGGAGTTCTCCAGGCAAGAATACTGGAGTGGGTTGCCATTCCCTTCCAGGGGATCTTCCCGACCCAAGGATCAAACTTGGGTCTTATATATTGCAAGCAGATTCTTCACTGTCTGAGTCATCAAGAAAGCCATATACATATACATATATACACATACGTACATATACACACACACAAGCATATGCATAGGAAAATAATCCTTATGACAATTACAGCTCTCATTTCCATAACTGGTCACATAGTCTAGCTGGTGTTTAACTTTGACTACCCATTCTATATTCCCTTTGCCTTCAGCAAACACTTCAACTAACATGCTTCATCACCTGATAGGGTGATTCTAATCTTCAGTCCTGAAAAGCCTGTGCCATTTGCAGTCCTGCCTGGATTGGGTTGCTGTAGTTTCTATTCACCTTAATTACAGGGCATGTTAATACTAGGAGATGTCCTAAGAGATCTTTTGTATTGATTCCACATGCACTCTTCCCTATCTCCATGATGGAGTAACAGAAATTTCTTTGTAATATTCAGGAATAATCACACCAGCCAATACCATGACTCTTATTTGCCTGTTGGTTTAGGAACTCAAAATGGCCAGTTCAGTTGAGTTCAGTTGCTCAGTTGTGTCCAACTCTTTGTGACTTCATGGACTGCAGCATGCCAGGCTTCCCTGTCCATCACCAGCTCCTGGAGCTTATTCAAACTCATGTCCATTGAATTGGTGATGCCATCCAACCATTTCATCCTCTGTTGTCCCCTTCTCCTCCCGCCTTCAATCTTTCCCAGGATCAGGGTCTTTCCAAATGAGTCAGTTCTTTGCAACAGGTGGGCGAAATATTAGAGTTTCAGCTTCAGCATCAGGCCTCCCAATGAATATTCAGGATTGATTTCCTTTAGGATGGACTGGTTGGATCTCTTTGCTGTCCAAGGGACTCTCAAGAGTCTTCTCCAACACCATGGTTCAAAAGCATCAGTTCTTCAGCACTCAGCTTTCTTTACAGTCCAACTCTCATATCCATACGTGATTACTAGAAAAACCATACCTTTGACTAGATGGACCTTTGTTGGCAAAGTAATGTCTTTGCTTTTTAATATGCTGTCTAGGTTGGTCATAGCTTTTCTTCCAAGGAGCAAGTGTCTTTTAATTTCATGGAAACAGTCAACATTTGCAGTGATTTTGGAGCCCCCACCCCCCGCCCCCACCAAATAATCAGTTTTCATTACAGTCCCGAAGAAAGGCAATGCCAAAGAATGCTCAAACTACTGCATAATTGCACCCATCTCACATGCTAGCAAAGTAATACTCAAAATTCTCCAAGTCAGGCTTCAACAATACATGAACTGTGAACTTCCACATGTTCAAGCTGGATTTATAAAAGGCAGAGGAACCAGAGACCAAATTGCCAATATCGACCGAATCATGGAAAAAGCAAGAAAGTTCCAGAAAAACATCTATTTCTGCTTTATTGACTATGCCAAAGCCTTTGACTGTGTGGAACACAATAAACTGTGCAAAATTCTTCAAGAGATGGGAATGCCAGACCACTTGACCTGCCTCCTGAGAAATCTGTATGCAGGACAAGAAGAAACAGAACTGGACATGAAACAACAGACTGGTTCCAAATCGGGAAAGGAGAATGTCAAGGCTGTATATTGTCACCCTGCTTATTTAACTTATATGCATAGTACATCATGAGAAATGCTGGACTGGATGAAGCACAAGCTGGAATCAGGATTGCCGCGAGAAATATCAATAACCTCAGATATGCAGATGACACCACCCTTATGGCAGAAAGCAAAGAAGAACTAGAGAGCCTCTTGATGAAAGTGAAAGAGGAGAGTGAAAAAGTTGGCTTAAAACTCAACATTCAGAACACTAAGATCATGGCATCTGGTCCCATCAGTTCATGGCAAATAGATGGGAAAACAATGGAGACAGTGGCAGACTTAATTTGGGGGGTGGGAGGGCTCCAAAATGGCCAGGGAGCAGTCTTAACTTCCAGTTCAATGGATCATTGTGTCTCCTGGTGGAAGCATTCCTCTCTCAGGAACTAAGCTCTCTAGGCCAACAGAGCATAAAGTCACAGGAACAGGAAGCAAAAATGTTGCTGGTAGGTCACTAGGGGTATTAGTGAATGGTCCTCTCCCATTTCTATTCTTTGATTTCTGGACCCTTGCATCCTGGCTCTTGGAGGTGTAATACCATATATTGGATGCTGATTCAAAGCATATACAGCCTTCTAGAGAACTTTGTCCCAGCCTTGCAAAGAATTGCCACTTAACTGGCACTGTAATAAGTCCATTTCACCATTCTCTTAAACCAGCTGCTTCAGGGAGGTGAAGATCATAGTAAGATATAATGGTGAACTCCATGACCATAGGCCCATTGCACACTTCTTTTGCTGTGAAGTGAGTTTCTTGATCAGAAGCAATGCTCTGTGAAATACAGGAACATGAGGTTGACAGCATCAGAGGAAGTCCAGTAGTCTAGTAAGGTGAGAAAAAAAATACGTTCATTGATTTAGGTGGTTATATATGTTAGAGCCTGCTCAGTTGCTCAGTCATGTCTGACACTTTGCAGCTTCATGGACTGCAGCCCACCAGGCTCCTCTCTCCATGGAATTTTAATGGCAAGAATAGTGGAGTGGGTTGCCATTTCTTCCTGCAGGGGATCTTCCTGACCCAGGGATTGAACCCATGTCTCCTGCACTGAAGGCAGATTCTTTACCAATTCGCCACCCGGTATGTTAGGACAACTTACAAATGTGGATAGAAACAACATTCCAAGTGTGAATGACAAGTGAATCTGTGTCACTTAGGAAGGAAGAATGTGCCAGCTAATGGAAATATTTTTTGTTGTTACTGTCAGTTGGTTTTGTTTTTCAGGTAGAAAAAAATGCATATGCTGAATGGCAAAGGGCCAGCACTGGTAAGCAAGTGGTTTAAAATCTGAAAAGGAAAGTGAGTCGTAATCCCTTGAGGGGAACTGAAGGACTGGGATACAGAGCTCAGGTTCTTTTGCATGTTTGTTTATTGTTATTCTATGAGTACAGCATTTACTTCATGCCAGGGATCACAATAAACTGTGGAAAATTCTGAGAGAGATGGGAATCCCAGACCACCTGACCTGCCTCTTGAGAAATCTGTATGCAGGCCAGGAAGCAACAGTTAGAACTGGACATGGAACAACAGACTGGTTCCAAATAGGGAAAGGAGTACATCAAGGGTGTATATTGTCACCGTGCTTATTTAACTTCTATGCAGAGTACATCATGAGAAATGCTGGACTGGAAGAAACACAAGCTGGAATCAAGATTGCCGGGAGAAATATCAATAACCTCAGATATGCAGATGACACCACCCTTATGGCAGAAAGTGAAGAGGAACTAAAAAGCCTCTTGATGAAAGTAAAAGAGGAGAGTGAAAAAGTTGGCTTAAAGCTCAACATTCAGAAAACAAAGATCATGCTATCTGGTCCCATCATTCCATGGGAAATAGATGGGGAAACAGTGGAAACAGTGTCAGACTTTATTTTGGGGGGCTCCAAAATCACTGCAGATGGTGATTGCAGCCATGAAATTAAAAGACACTTACTCCTTGGAAGGAAAGTTATGACCAACCTAGAGAGCATATTCAAAAGCAGAGATTACTTTGCCAACAAAAGTCCATCTAGTCAAGGCTATGGTTTTTCCAGTGGTCATGTATGCATGTGAGAGTTGGACTGTGAAGAAAGCTGAGCACTGAAGAATTGATGCTTTTGAACTGCGGTGTTGGAGAAGACTCTTGAGAGTCCCTTGGACTGCAAGGAGATCCAACCAGTCCATTCTGAAGGAGATCAGTCCTGGGTGTTCTTTGGAAGGAATGATGCTAAAGCTGAAACTCCAGTACTTTGGCCACCTCATGCGAAGAGTTGACTCATTGGAAAAGACTCTGATGCTGGAAGGGATTGGGGGCAGGAGGAGAAGGGGACGACAGAGGATGAGATGTCTGGATGGCATCACTGACTCAACGGACGTGAGTCTAAGTGAACTCTGGGAGTTGGTAATGGACAGGGAGGCCTGGCATGCTGCGATTCATGGGGTCGCAAAGAGTCGGACACGACTGAGTGCCTGAACTTAACTGAGGGTTGGGAGATAGGGCAAACCAGACATATGTGTTTCTTATTTTCTTAAAGCTTTCACATTACAGTTTTGGACTTTATTCTGCATCCAATAAGAAGTCACTAAAAGATTTTAAGCAGAGAAATTATATGATTTATTGCACACTATTCAGCAGTAGTTCATTAATACACAAAGAATAGAGCAGTATGCTAAAATACACCATAGGGAAGCAATCAGAAACACATAAAAGTGGTTCTGGGCGGAGCTCATGGTCTAGTAGGGCAAGAACCTGAGTTCTTTGTACTAGCTCTTTCCTCTCTTTGAGACTTCTTCTCACCCAATATTTGCAAGGCTAAAATCCTTCTTGTGATTCATTTAGTAGCTTAAATTTCACTCTCTCAGAGATGTCTTTCCTTATTCCTCAGTCTAAAATAGCTAGCAAATTGCTATCACCCAAATTTTAGCTCTTTATATAGAATTTATCTAGCTTTATATTTTTATAAAGGTATTTGTAAAAAATCTGTTCTTATTTTGCCATCTCTCTCACTCTCTGTTGGAATCTAAGTCCTATGAGAGCAGGGCTGTCGTCTGAACTTCACCATTCTGTCCGTGTATCTGGCATTGTGCACACATGCATGCTTAGTCATGTCTGACTCTTTGGGACCCCATGAACTTGAGCCTGCCAAGCTCGTCTGTCCATGGAATTTTCTAGGCAAGAATACTGGAATGGGTTGCCATTTCTTTCTCCACGAGATCTTCTTGACCCAGGGGTTGAAGCTGCACCTGCTGTGTCTCCTTCATTGGCAGGCAGATTCTTTTTTATATATTTATTTTTAACTGAAGGATGATTGCCTTATAATATTGGTTTGATGTCTGCCATACGTCAGCATGGATTAGCCATGGGTGTACACATGTCCCCTCCCTCTTTGATCTCCCTCCAACCTCCCACTCTTACCCACCCCTCTAGGTTGTTACAGAGCCCTAGTTTGAATTCCCTGAATCATACAGCAAATTTCCACTAGCTGTCTATTTTACACATGGTAGTATATATGCATCCGTGATACTTTCTCCACTCATCTCACCCTCTCCTTCCTCTCTCCCACCTTTGTCCATAAGTCTGTTGTGCATGCCTGCATCTTCATTGCTGCTCTATAAATAGGTTCATCAGTACCATCTTTCTAGATTCCATACATGTACATTAATGTATGATATTTGTTTTTCTTTTTCTGACTTATCTAACTCTGTATAATAGGCTCTAGATGCATCCACCTCATTAGAACTGACTCAAATGTCTTCCTTTTTAAGGCTGGGTACTATTCCATTGTGTATCTGTACCATGGTTTCTTTATCCATTCATCTGCTGATGGACGCCTAGGTTGCTTCCATGTCCTAACTATTGTAAATAGTACTGCAATGAACATTGGAGTACATGTGTCTTTTGCAGTTCTGGTTTCCTCAGGGTATTTGCCTAAAAGTGGTATTATTGGGTCATATGGTAGTTTGATTCTTAAGTAGGCAGATTCTTTATCACTGTGCCACCTGGGAAGCCCCCAACATATCAAGTAGGTAAAAAATGGATAGAATGAAAAAATATGCAGAAGAATGATATAATGTAGCTACTGAAACAGAAATGCAACAAATGCTATGACAACACAGAATAAGAAAATCTACAAAGACTGCATGTTATTTGTGTATCAGTAGATGAGGATCTTGGGGGACATTCTGTCTTAAAGAAACGAGGACTATAAGCAATAGCTTTCCATGCTGCTAGTAAATAAGAGAGGTAGACTTTAAACTCCAGGTGGAGTGGATCCAGGTTTACCACTCTTGTTACTCCTCCCTACTGCTTTTCCTTCCTTGGATATTATACTTTTTAATAGCTTTCTATAGAGAAAGGGAGCATATTTCTTTAATTATTAACAGGGAAGGCAATGTAAAGTGATCAGGTTGCGAAATGAGACAGACTTGTGTTTGGAGCCTGACTCAACGGCCTATCAGCCGTGTGACCTAAAGCAACTTATTTAATCTCTCTGCGCCTTCATTTCTTCAGAGCCATGTAAGAATTGATGAAATAGCACATATCGAATATTTAGCACCGACCTGGAGCCATAGGAAACTATTCACAAATGCTGGTTATGTTTATTATAATACAGTAGTCTCATTAACATGGGTACCATTGTTATGACACAAAACCTTGAAAGAGAAGTTCTACCTCTGAAGAAAAAGACTAAGATAAATGTATCATTGTTATACAACCCTGTAACTTGAAGGCAGCAGAATCTGAAAACTGCTTGGCTGAGATCTTGAAGACCTGATTTGCATTATGTCAAAACATATGTCACTTGCAACAAGGATGCCAGTGATTAAGTATGAGTGAGATGCTCAGACTAAGATTACAGGAATGGAAAGGAGAGAAAAACACCATGAACCAGAGCAGGGGCTCTCCAGACTGGGCGCACCAGGAGCAAAGGCATGGAAGAGGTGAAATATCAATAGAAGTTTTGCTTAGAGTGTGGTAAGTGGGGCGGTTTGGCTAGAGTAGCGGGATACGCTGGAGAGGTGATGCTGAAGATTCAGGACTCAGACCAGATCCAGAAGGGAGGATGCAGGGGTGAGAACACTCTCTTGTCAGAAACTGAATATGTCTGTAATCACTTTACCTGCTTTGAAGGGTTTTCTCTCACAGAAAGGAGTGGTATTCTGTAATCAAAAATTAAATATATTTTTTCTTAGTTCTATTTAAATATATTTTGTGAAGACACCATTTAAAACATATTAACCTCCTCATCAAGACTGTTCTGTTACCAAAAGAGATACTGTTGTTTCTCTCCCATGCTTGCTTTAAGGAGCTCTTTTTATCATCTAAACCCTGTGGATTTTTATCCTAGAACCATTGGAAGACTTTCAATTTGTTGTATTTTTACCTAAGCATCTTGCCTCCTAGACATGTGCGTCAGGAGACACACATAACTATTTTTAGTGCAGTATTGTTTGTAGCCACAAAAATTAGGAAATAACCTGAATGTCCATTAGTAAGAACATTAAGATAAATTGTGGTATAATTACTATTCAATAATAAAATAAAGCTAAACCTAAGTGATTTACAATACAATGTTGAGTTTAATAAAAGCAAAGTGCCAAGTAATATCTAAAGTATGATAGCATTTGGGTAAAATTTAAAATTCACACAAAATATATACTATTTAAGGGCACATGAATATATTCAACAAAAGCTTCAAAACATAGATTGTTGTCATTTAGCTGCTAAGTCGTGTCTGACTCTTTGTGACTTCATTAGGAAAATATAAATTCATGGCTATGGTTGAGTTTGGGGAAGAAATGTGGGAACTGGGATTGGAGAAGAGATCAAAAAGGGTTAACAAAAAAGTTAACATTAAGTTAACTTAAAAAGCTTTGTTATTTTATAAAATAAGCAAAAAATGACAAAATATAAACTTCCATTAATTCAGTGAGGGTTTAAATATAGGCTCTTATATTCCTCTCTGTAGTTTTCTGCATTTTCTCCACCTTATCAAGAATAAAAGTTAGAGATAAAATGATGATTAACCACCTTCACTCATTCCATGGTGGTCAAAAAGGTACAAACTTCCAGTTATAAGTAAGTTCTGAGGATGTAATATACAACATGATGACTGTAGTTAATGATACTGTATTGTATATTTATAAGTTATTAAGAAAATAGAACTTAAATGTTTTCATCATAAGAAAAATAATTGTAACTATTACAACTGATAAATGAATGTTAACTATTGTGATAATGCATAAACACAATATTTAAGATCTATTATGCACCTGCAAACAAGTTTTTGCTAGCAAAAGTAGTCTGGTTTAAAAAATATGCATATTGTGATAATCATTTTGTAATATATACATATATGAAATCATTATGTTGTACACATAAAACTAATACAATGTTATATGCCAAATATATCTCAATAAAAATAAAAGTGATCATGAGTAAATGGATTAGAATGCTGAATCTCACACTTTCTACCTTCCAAGACCCCTTTTGTTATTCTTAAACCCTCATCAGCGGAGTTTATACTCTGAAAGATTTTGTTCAACAAGTTACATCTATTTAATGTAATTCATTTCCTCACTTTTCTTTTAGAAAGTGCGAAAGCCAATAAGAGTCTATCACCAGTCTGAGATAAATGTTCATAGAGATACCTGAAATAGTGACTGTCACTTTACCCAGATTTATATTTGCACTGAATATTGTGAAGTTGATAAAAATTGAGAAATTGATGAAGGGGCTGGTAGGGGAGCCTGTGTGAGAGCCCAACTCCTCATCTCCAGACAGCACTGCTGCTCTCTGCTCTTCATTAACTAGCTGATGACTCTTGTAAAGGGATTGCAAACTTTGTTTTTCATAAATTCTTCTATATTCAAGGTTAATGTTCTTATCCTGACTATGCTATGTAACGAAGTTTAGAGTTTATTAGGTATTATGTGAAAATTAATGCAGATAGCTATAATCAAGGATTCATTTAGTTATGATATAGAGCATATCAGTGGGCTTCCCAGGTGGCTCCAGTGGTAAAAAGAATCCACCAGCCAAGCAAGAGACTCAGGTTTGATCCCTGGGCCAGGAAGATCCCCTGGCAAAGGAAATGGCTCACACTCCAATATTCTTGCCTGGGAAATCCCATGGACAGAGGAGCTTGGCAGGCTATGGTCCATGGGGTCACAAGAACTGGACACGACTTAGCGACTAAATGACAACAACAATAACATATCAGTAGATATTATGCACAATAATATATCCATGGGGGGAATGGTAAAATTGCTGAGATCACCTTGGAAATTTTGAATGAATGATACAACTCCAGCCAAAGGAAAGAAACTTGACATTTTATTTAGTCCATTCATTATAGGCAGTCTTGTTTTGGGCAAGTACATAAGTACTAACTTTTGAAATATTTAAAGTAATTTGAAGATTTCCATTAATATCTTTGTGAGCCTCTAAGTACTGAGAGACTTCAAGTGGGGAACAACTGCTCTCAGAGGGATCTATTAATAATTAATGCTTTTTTGAATCAATGTGTGATGACCTTTTCATCTCTAGAAAAGTTCAATTATGACTATGACAAATGTTCAATTATGACTATGACAAATATGACTATTTTAAAATTTTGTCCAAATTTAGGAGTTCAATAGAAAAGCAATAAACCACAAAATACAAATTTTGGCATGAGAAAATGAAGTATGGGCATATGAAGATGTACCATTTATATGAAAGAAAGAAAGAGAGACAGGTGTCTGGGGGGTTGAACATTCATTAATATGATAAAGTCTGAATTGGCAGTTAATATTGAAATTACCATAATAAAACTATAAAAGAATACCAAGGAAGCTGAGGCCATAATCTCACACAGAAATTCTAAAGTGAATTAAGGATACCATTACTAATTTATATTTGCAAGTCATCCTAACTTATTCATCATTCCCAACTCTGGTACATGCTTGGCAGTGTATGAGGTGGCTGCCAATAATGCTGGCTGAGAAGAGGGAATATTCATGCTAGAGGTGAAGTACTGTGCCACATTTCAGACGTAATTTGAGGTCACCAGTCCCAGGACAAACATCCCCACTCTAGAAAGACTGCTTAAGGTACTGGGAAGTGGGGGAAGGGGACCCGTAGCCTCTAAACTTTATCAGGGGCCCTGCAACAGTCATTACTTGAGTTAGATTTCTCTCTGTGTGGCTCCAGACAGCTCTGCCTGCTAATGACAACTCATTTAACAGAATGATAGTTGTTTGATGCTCACAGGGAATGAAGCAGGCATTGCCTGATGTGTACCACTCCTTCTAACGGCCTTGATGCAAGAGAATCTTTACCAAAAAGAGCATGAGAATTGAATGCGAGCTATTAATGAGGGAAAAATGCTCCCTATCAAATAGTAGTGGAAAAAACTGTGAGGGAGAAGAAAACTCTGAGAACTGATAGAATGCTTTACAGGGGTCTACTTGGCGACTTGATTGCTACAAATCCATGGGGTGGTCACACAGCAGAGGTTTGGGCCACCGGCACAGCAACATAAATTCTTCTTTGAGATCATTCAAGAATTCACCGAACCAGTTGTCAGAGGGAATATAGCTCTTTTGGACTGTCCATCTGTGTGCAAGCACACTCTTAGCACACAACAGCATTTGGATGATTTAAAATTTTAGATAGCAGTAAGTCTGGATTCTGAATAGCTTTATGTAAACTTTAATCAAAAATGAAAACACAGATTCTGTAATACCATTCTGGCTACCACATTTGACTGATTTTCTTTGATGAGATTTTGGAGACTAGTTTGATTTTCTTTCTTTCTTTTTTTTTTTTTTTTTTAACGCATCAAGACAGGACTTTAGATAAAAGGATAGCAATTACTGACATTTCTGTAGCCCTGATTGGCTCATTGAAGTGATTTGATCTGTAGAGAGAACCTCGTTTGGGTTTAGCTGCTTGAGAGATAACCATTACAAGGCTTTTACAAAATGTTAAAAGAAAAATTGTTATTCACATTTTATATTTCAGGGAAGAGCGATCTGTTCAGGAATCTACATTTTGGTGAAAAATGTTGCTTCTTTTTCAAAGCTCGGATCTCTTTCTGTAAAAATGCACAGTTGGCTACATGAGCATAAACAAATGTGAAACCATGTACTGAGAGACGCTACATTAAGAAAATGAAATAAATTCAATAGGCAGTCAGAAAATATCCTTCTCTGTCACTCTCTGAAGGAAAGGATAATATGTTTCCTTGTGCAACTGAGCTCTCCTGGCATAAAAAGGCCTAGACTACATCTTTGTGGCTGTTCATTGCTTCTTTTGCTCTGAATCTTCATTCATAAACCTGAGAAAGTTAAGTATTTTTACTGCCTTATGCTGCCTTATTTTTATTTAGTCTAGGACAAGATATATTTTTTTTAGATGTTTAAAACCAATCATTTGATGTGGTCTCATAATAACATCTTCCTTTTTGGAAACCGCCGAAGAAATCTTCCTGCTCTCTGTGTCCTGGTGGGAGACTTTTGCTAGATCCATTTCTTTTCTGAGAATGAAGACTTCAAGGGAACAGAGTTGGTAGAGGGCCCCTCACAGAATTCCTTAAAGAAAAGATAGCTCTCCCTTGATCTACTGGAAGGAAGTAACCGGACTCCTTTCTCAAGGTGAAGCCTATTTATCCTATGATCTCTGATTTATATCATTCTTAGAAGACCACAGGGAGTTCTGCCACATCATTCTGCACTCCAGTTACAAGGGCATATGATGAGGATAGGTACGCAAAGATAACATTGCCAGTTTCCTGTAGCCACAGCATCTCCCCACTTAATCTTTTTAAAATGAAAATTGTATACACATAAGGTGTACATCGTGATGGTTTGATGTACACATACATAATGAAATGATTGGGCTCCCCTGGTGGTTCAGCCCTAAATAATCTGCCAGCAATACAGGAGACATGGGTTTGATCCCTGGGTTGGGAAGATCCCCTGAAGGAGGGTATGGCAAGCCACTCCAGTATTCTTGCCTGGAGATTCCCATGCACAGAGGAGCCTGGTGGACTGCAGTCCTTAGGATTGCAAAGAGTCAGTGCTGAAGCACCTGAGCGCCCAATGAAATGACTGCTAATTAATATCTCGTTCCTCACAGTTATCTGTTTTTGTGTATGGTGAGAGCACCTGGAATCTGTCTTAGCAAATTCCCGGTAGACTTGGTCTGAAAGAGTCTTATTTCAGTATAAGATTATAATGTAAGTATAATTTTTAAGGAAAGCTTTCACCAATCTCCAAATCAGGCAAATTTTTTAAAATATGTGTGTTATGCTCTCATAAAATCATATTTTCTTTTTCTACAAAAAACTTCAGTGTTTATATATTTATTTGTGTTATTTAACTTTGAGCTCAACATGATTAGGGATTGTCTCTGTTTTCACTGCCTGTTATGTCAGATACATTGCATGGTTCCTGGTACTTAAGTGGTATAATATATAGTAAAATGTTGTGGAATGAATATATACATTGGCAAGAGACTTGGTAAACAAATATTTCCAGCAAGTATCAGTACTTTCAAATGTATTCACAGAAAATAAAATAACTTTACCTTTCATACCTTTTAGCTAGGAGCATTGATTTTGTCTGCAAGAGAAGACTCTTTGGCACTTTATTATATATTTAAAAGGAAGGTGTAAGCTGGAGAACACTTCTCCAAACAATTATAATAAGGCTATCCTTTAGTTTAAAAAATATTTTAAAAAAGAGATTCAGAATTGCATTGGTTGACTCCTCTTGTTTGTTACATAAGTGCTTAACTAGCTCTTCAATTCATGTTGGGTGGGTAAACACCGGCAGGGAGAAGTTTGCATAATGGAAAGCACTTTACGCCCAGCCAGCTGTAACAAGATTCAGCTCTACTTAATTTTTGTCAATACGCATCAAGCATGTGCAGTGGAGGGGGAGGGGGTGCCTGCAGAGGAATGCAGGACCATGTCTTGAAGCATATAAATTAGCTCTCACAGAAGCTATTACTAGGGTGAATAACAAAAGTTATTCCTGCCATTAACCCAGAATCCTTTTTAAGGAAGGTGGCATTTGCTGAATACATTTTCTGACACATACTTTATGCTGCAGCCATACTGAATTCCTTGTATGCATGCATGCTAAGTCACTTCAGTCAAGTCTGACTCTTTGTGACCCTATGCACTATAGCCCACCAGGCTCCTCTGTCCATGGGATTCTCTAGGCAAAAATGCTGGAGTGGCTTTCCATGCCCTCCTCCAGGGGATCTTCTGGACCCAAGATCGAATCTATGTTTCCTGTGTCTCCTGCATTGCAGGCAGATTCTTTACCTGCTGAGTCATCAGGGAAGCCCCTTATTCCTTGATGTTGTTTTTGTTGTTTTAGTGGCTAAGTTGTGTCCAACTCTTTCCCACCCCATGGACTATAGCCTGCCAGCCTCCTCTGTCCATGGGATTTCCCAGGCAAGAATACTGGAGTGGGTTGTCATTTCCTTCTCCAGGGGATCTTCCCAACCCAGGGATCAAACCCACGTCTCTTGCATTGACAGGTTGGTTCTTTACTGCTGGGTCACCAGGGAAGCCCACTTGTTTGTTTACTCTATCCCTAAACCAAGGTTTATTGTAGACTTACAGAAGTCAAGACCTAAAGTTCTTGTCAGTATATGACAACAACATACCAAGAAGGTCCAGAACACCTGAGATGATGCACTAAGTCACCCATCTGCACCAGCAGAAAAGATCAGTGCCTGGAGTCTTTTCTCTTTTGCCTCTTTATTGAGAATCCTGAGAAAGCTAATAAGGAAAAATATGAGGCAGGCAAGATACTGCTACAAGTAAAAAGAATTTCTAGACTCACTAAATTGTTTTAAATGGGCTTTAACCACAAGAGAAAAACTAGAAGTCAACAGCCCCAATTTTCTTTTTAAGGACAGAGAGTACCTTAAATTTTGAGCTTAGGAATAGAACTGCAACAAATATCTGGGGGTCTAGGGCTTTCCTCATAACTCAGTTGGTAAAGAATCTGCCTGCAATGCAGGAGACCTGGGTTTGATTTCTGGGTTGGGAAGATCCCCTGGAGAAGGAAATGGCAATCCACTCCAGTATTCTTGCCTGGAAAATCCCATGGACAGGGGGGCCTTACAGGCTACAGTCCACGGGGTTGCAAGAGTTGGACACGATTTAGCAACTAAACCACCAGTCATAAGAAAACACTTCATGCTTAAGTATTTCAAATCATGATGGTATTGAGTGAAACTGTGTTTGATTTGTTTATATTTAATTCTATTGGACTTTGCAAAACTGTCCAGAATGTTTAATATTCTTACCTTTAAAAGGACAAAAATATCTGTGCTTATCTGTTTATATGTCTGAAATCACCCTAGTGGCTCAGATGGTAAAGAATCTGCCTGCAATGCAGGAGACCTGGGTTTGATCCCTGGGTTGGAAAGATCCCCTGCAGGAGGGCATGGCAACCCACTCCAGTATTCTTGTCTGGAGGATCCCTATGAACAGAGGAGCCTGATGAGCTACAGTCCATTGGGTCGTGAAGTGTCAGACATGACTGAGTGACTAAGCACAGCACAGCGCAATCATACACAAGCTTATTTACTGGAGGAACTACAAGGTTATGTTTTGTACCACAAGATCTGTTCCTATTTAACGTAGACTTGAGGAAATGGCAACCCACTCCAGTACTCTTGCCTGGAGAATCCCATGGAGGGAAGAGCCTGGTAGGCTACAGTCCATGGGGTCGCAAAGAGTCGGACACGACTGAGAGACTTCACTTTCACTTTTAAATCTCATACTGCCTTAATGCAGTCCTGCATAGACCAGCTGTGTGTATGACACCCATTGTAGGTACCCAGCATTGTCAATCATTCCCATCATAATCACTGTAACCATGGTAGGTAGCCACTGTTCCTTCTTTTGTGGATACTGGACATCTTTTTCCATGTCGAGTCCTGATGGAAACTAGCACTGAAAGACTGGCCCAGGTGTCCGTGCTGCTTCTTGGAGATACTGTCTTCACTCTTAGATTTGGCAATTCCCTGGGCATGTGTTAGAGGCTGTGATTCCTGTCTAATGGTTCCAAATGGAAAGTTCCAAAGGCCAAATCTTTGCCAGCCAAGTCTCTGGAATGCTAGGATGCAAATTTCCTCCAACCTTCTTTGTCTTTTGATACTGCAGCCCCCTCTCTAGGTGCCAGATATATAAATATTCTGTATTTTGAGTGTTTAGATCAGTTATAATATCTGCCCATTTTGTGCAGTGAATAGCAGGATTTTTCTGCTTGATTCTCCAATTAAGATACAATATTCTGCTTCCTGTGGTATGAGGGGAACCCTGCTAAATGCTTTATTCACCTTAACAGGGGTTGTTTCAAAGCCAGTTGGACAAAAATAATGATTTTGACAATGATAGATGTAAGCTAATGATTCATCTTTCAATCCATGAGTTAACTTCAACAAGTCCCCGGAAGCAGTCTCTCCAGCTGTTTTATTCTCCACATGAGGCTTATATAGAACATATGCACATCCTTTTACATGGAGGTGGTCATTAATTTGTCTAAACCACCTCATAAGCATCGAATTTCCAAACCTCCCCATAAGCAGCGAAGGGGCCGAACCTAATATCCTCAAATGGAGGTTGAAAGCCCCAAATATGTAAAGCTTCTTCTTGGGTGATGGCTGGAAGATTCCCAGCTCCCATAGTGCTGTATAATTCTTGTGCTGTATATTCCTTGATGGCTCAGTGCTATTGTTCTGTTGACAGATTCAGTCCCTCCCAAACTCCCTTTTACCCTACTCCTCACTTTTTCTTTTACTCCTTTCCACTACCTCTAGCTCCTCGTTCTCCTCCAGTCTGTCAACAATCAGAAAATTCCAATTTTGTCCCTTGACCTTCTGTTCTAAAACTTCACTTTGTAGAAGCTACAGTCCTCTATTTTTGTTTTAAATCTTCATCTATAATCAGTTGCTCCTAAATCCTCATCTTTTGCCAAATCTCTCCATCAAGCTCCAGCCGTTTAGTTCAAACCTCCTACAAGAAAGCATCTCTGGAAGCTTCTTCAAAACCGAAAAATTCAGTGTGACTTTAAACAAACTTCTCAGTTTGTCCTTAAAAATGCTCCATTTCTCCATATCACCAGTCCTCCTATAAATACGGTGCTTGGAGTTAATGACAAAGCTCGATGCACTTTCAGTAGGTCTCCCCCTGATTTTGCTGTTCCGCTGTCATTGTCCGACATGTGTGAGTTTAACTCCCCCGGCTTATTTTCTGTCTCTCATATCTCCCGTTTTCCCCAGGCCATAGCTTACTTTTCTCTAACTCCTTTTTCCATTGAGTAACTATACTATCTAATTGGGTCTTTCTATTATTAATAGATGGTTATCTGAAGGGCTATTCACAAATCCATTTACTAAATCGTAACAACACCATCAGTACCACCTCCTACAACTTACAATACTTTTACCACCTCTTAAAAACTGATGTATAGTCGATTTACAATACTATGCTAGTTCCAGGTGTACATCATAGTGATTCAAAGCTTTATAGACTCCCTTCATAGTTATAAAGTACTGGCTATATTTCTTGTGCTGCACAGTGTATCTTTGTAGCTTATTTATTTTATGCACCGTACGGGAGTTAGTGTACCTTATAAGAAAGCTAATGACGTTTGTAGCACACCACCCAACATAAACACAAACACAGCAAGTATACAGGCCATTAGATAAATAAATACACAGATGAACATGATTAGGCACAACTTCATAGGCATCTGTTGGTGATGGACATAGTTGCCCTGGTACTCAGATCTATGGGAATTTATAGATAAAGAATCTGTGAAAGAAACTTTTTGTATTATTGTTTAGTCACTAAGTCATCTCTGACTCTTTGCAACCCCATGGACTGTAACCCTCCAGGCTTCTCTGTCTGTGGGATTTTCCAGGCAAGAATACTGGAGTAAGTTTCCAATTCCTTGTCCAGGGTATGTTCCAGACCTGGGGATCAAACTCACATCTCAGCACTGGCAGGCAGATTCTTTACCACTGAGCCCCCTGGGGAGCCCAAAAGAAGCTTTGCTACTGTGTTATTCTCTAGTGGTACAGTAAGGCTTAGCATTTTGCTTCTATTATTTTATGACTTTTATTCTCACTAATACTTCTATATGGGTAAGAAATTATGTCTACCAGTTTGTCTAGCATCTCTAGCTTTGCAATAAGACAAAATAAAAAACTGAAACAAAATAACCATAACTCTGACTAATTTTTATTTTAAACAATGTGAATAATATTATAGATAGCAAGTCAAGGTCCTGTCATTTGTTGATTGGAAACATGTACTTGTTAGTTTTGTCTAACTGTTTTAAAATGTAAACCCTTTGGGGAGAATTCAAGTTGCACACTGGTATTTTTTTAATGAACAATAAATAGTCTCCTTCAATCTAAATAATCTTAAAATGATTTTTTCATTAAATTAAAAAATTTTAATAACGACATTACATCATCAAAAAAGTTTGGTAAATATTGCAAAGGAAAAAAGTTGCATAATCCCACTAACCCACTCCATTTTTTAAAAAGTTTTCTGTAATTCCTTCTAGTCATTTTTTTTTTTTTACATTTATGACCTCCTTGAATGCTTGTCATCATAGTGTATATACTAGTTTTGAAATTTTACTGTATCATAAATATTTCCTTTGGATTTACCATGTAATTTCCATGCTTCTCTGATTTTTTTTTAAACAGAATCTAACAAGTGAGTTGGATAAAATTTAAGGACTCAGGCAAAGGCTTTCCTCCTTTACCGGTAATAGGCCAGCTGCCCATTAACTCTTCCCAGCATCTGGTGACTGTGGCCCACACTAGTGCATGCTATTTTTCTCAAATAATTAATTTACAGGGAATAATTAAGACTCATTGCCTTGAGATTAAAAAATTAGAATTGGCTCTATATGAGAGATTCTCCCTTGGTTAATGCCAGCTGAAAAAAAAGGATTATGTTTCTATCTATGTAATAAATTCTCAGACATGTAAACATGCTTATGCTGAGAAGGAAACAGTCAGCCATTTCAGTGTTTAGAGATGCAAGAAATTTGAGCTTTTTCCTTTGGCATCGCTGTCATATTCAGCTGTCATTTGGGGCTCTCAGAACAGTCCCATTACTTATAAATCCTTTTGATCTGTGCTCATCAATTACTGCATCAGAAATCCTAACTCTCAATTAGTTTGGAATTTAAATAGAAGAAAATAGATTTGGGTTGATTACAAACTCGGTGTCCTTTATTTTGTGTAATGGCCAGTTAAACTCTCCTTATATTTAAACCAGTTCTTTTCTTTGGTCTATTTATTTGTATACTTCATTAATACCCTGTACCATCTGTGTATTCCCAACTATGTTTTGGTTCTTATTTAGGGACTTCTATCAGAGAAACAGGTTTTTTTTAAATCTTTTTAATGTCAAAAACTTTCATTATTTTTAATGACTACTATATTTAATCTCTAATTGAACTTGAAAATATATTCCTCTTCATGCATTCATCCATTCTGACTTTTTCCATTTGTTTATTTATTCATTTATGAAGAGTCCTCCTTTCTGGCAGGCAAACACTTGGTTTTCAATTCAAAGAAAGGGCCAATTTAGTCAAATAACAGCTTGTGACCTATTGATTTTTCCAAAACATCTGTGCATGAAATTAGAATCTGTTTCCTTGAAGTTCTAATGTATCATCTCCTGTTGATAATACAAAATAAAATTTTCCCAATTATCATTTCGATTTTCTTTTCCATATCTTTATTTTTAAAAGCTCACAGTTTTGTTTCTTAAATATTGGGATATATTGGGATTAAACTGACATTATATATGGAAAATAAGGTGTTCTTTTTTTTCACATGCTAGTTGTCATTACATTTCATTATTTTTCCTAAAGCTGATATTTGGTCTGTGAATGTTCTTTGAAATTTCAGTTTGTTTGAAAGACTTTGGCTTATGTGGATGTACTGGAACTTATTTTCTTTCTTTTTTTCTGGATTTATGTTCATTAATTTTTTTTTCTTCTCTGTTTATAGAGGCAAATAATTATTTTCTCACACCTTTTAATCCTTTTCTCAAAATATCTTTGATGTTTTCTTTAAGATTATTCTCTAACAGTCCTCAAATACAGATTCAAACATTTGTAAACAGTTATTTTAGTGTAATATTGACTGATTAATTAACTAGCTCTTTGCTGCCGGTTTATCACATTTTAAATGAAATAATACTGAATTGAAACCAGGTTAATGTAAGTGATATTACAGTTTCTTTTTCTCTGGATCACTGTTTGTCACAACACTCCTAAAGATCTTTTCATGTATTTTAAGGTTTACTTCCTTTAGGACCTACTGGTTGGATCTCCTTGCAGTCCAAGGTACTCTTAAGAGTCTTCTCCAACAGCGCAGTTCAAAAGCATCAATTCTTCAGCACTCAGCTTTCTTTATGGCCCAAATCTCACATCCATACATGATTACTAGAAAAACCATGACTTGGACTCTATGGACCTTTGTGGGAAAAGTGGTATCTCTGCTTTTTAATATGCTCCCTAGGTTTGTCATAGCTTTTCTTCCAAAGAACAAGCATCTTTTAATTTCACGGCTGCAGCCACCATCCACAGTGATTTTGGAGCCCAAGAAAGTAATAACAATGAATATTTTCTGCTAAAAGAGTATTAACAGAGAAAATAAAGCATAATCACTCCAGATTTCATCACATTTGTATAGCATGGTGTCAGAGATATTCCTTTTCTCAGGAGAACCATTCCTTACCCTGCCCCTTCAAAATACACTTATGATAGAACTTATATGTATTTACTAATTGTAAAAACCCTCTTTGTTTTACTGACATCAATTGTAACCTTTTCTAAATTGATTTTTACTTCTGTGACTATCAGGAATGAGTTTGATTTAACACAGCTCAATATGCAACTGTTAACCAGGAAACATTTAGATGATGTCAGTGATCATTGGTACTAACAAATTTCCTTCTGTCAGTTTACACTTTCACATTATGAGACCACCTCTTTCTCCATAGTCTTGCCAATAAAGAGTTTTCTTTCTGCTGTAGCATCCTACCCTTACCCAAGGATAGGGAAAGCTACCTTTTCTTCTTCTTTGTCTCTATTATACCTATTATATTTACATACTTCCTTGTCATAAACATTTCAAACAATGCTAATGCAAGTGATTACAATGTAAATCTTTTTCTTTGTCCTTTCTCAAGGGTAATTATTATTAATAGTTTAATCAGCACCTGTCATAAATTTATTTTCAAACATATTTTGTTGATATGATATGTGTGATGTTTTTTTTACATGCACGTGTTAACCTATGGGCTTCCCAGGTGGCACTAGTGGTAAAGAACCCACCTATCAATGCAGGAGACATAAGAGACATGGGTTTGATCCCTGGGTTGAGAAGATACCCTGAAGGAGGCCATGGCAACCCACTCCAGTATTCTTGCCTGGAGAATCCCATAGACAGAGGAGCCTAGGGGGTTACAGTCCGTAGGGTCGCAAAGAGTCGAACACGACTGAAGCAACTTAGCACACGCTCACACACGCACAAGCATGTTAAACTATATGCATCCATCATTTTTTCTTCACTTAAAAATATTGAACAATATAAATTTATTTTTAATGGTTGAATGTATTTTCTTTCATCTTGTTTCTTTTTGGTGAACATTTAGATTGTTCTTAAATTTTTGTGGTAATAGTTAAATGAATATCCATTTCATAGTGCTGGGTACGAAACTATGAATACACTTGACCCTTGAACAACATGGGTTTGAAATGTGTGAGCCCACTTTTAAGCAGATTTTTTTCAGTTGTAAATACTACAGTCCTACATGGTGTGTAGGTATTCGATCCAAGGGGTTGGAAGAACCACAGGTGCAGAGGGCTGACTATAATATAGGTGTAGTTTCAACTGCTCACAGGATCAGAACCCCTAACCCTACATTGTTCAAGGGTCAACTGTATGTCAAATTTTATTAGACCTTCAGTTCAGTTCAGTTCAGTTGCTCAGTTGTGTCCAACTCTTTGTGACCCCGTGAACGCAGCACGCCAGGCCTCCCTGTCCATCACCAACTCCCAGAGTTCTCTCAGACTCACGTCCATAGTCAGTGATGCCATCTAGCCATCTCATCTTCTGTCATCCCCTTCTCCTCCAGTATCAGAGTCTTTTCTAATGAGTCAACTCTTCGCATGAGGTAACCAAAGTACTGGAGTTTCAGCTTTAGCATCATTCCTTCCAAAGAACATGGAAGGACTGATCTCCTTTAGAATGGACTGGTTGGATCCCCTTGCAGTCCAAGGGATTCTCAAGAGTCTTCTCCAACACCACAGTTCAAAAGCATCAATTCTTCGGCGCTCAGCTTTCTTCACAGTCCAACTCTAACATCCATACATGACCACGGGAAAAACCATAGCCTTGACTAGATGGACCTTAGTTGGCAAAGTAATGTCTCTGCTTTTGAATACGCTATCTAGGTTGTTCATAACTTTCCTTCCAAGGAGTAAGCGTCTTTTAATTTCATGGCTGCAATCACCGTCTGCAGTGATTTTGGAGCACCAAAAAATAAAGTCTGACACTCTTTCCACTGTTTCCCCATCTATTTCCCAGGAAGTGATGGGACCAGATGCCATGATCTTCATTTTCTGAATGTTGAGCTTTAAGCCAACTTTTTTGCTTTCCTCTTTCACTTTCATCAAGAGGCTTTTTAGTTCCTCTTCACTTTCTGCCATAAAGGTGGTGTCATCTGCATATCTGAGGTTATTGATATTTCTCCCGGCAATCTTGATTCCAGCTTGTGCTTCTTCCAGCCCAGAGTTTCTCATGGTGCACTCTGCATATAAGTTAAATAAGCAGGGTGACAATATACAGTCTTGATGTACTCCTTTTCCTATTTGGAACCAGTCTGTTGCTCCATGTCCAGTTCTAACTGTTGCTTTCTGACCTGCATATAGGTTTCTCAAGAGGCCAGTCAGGTGGTCTGGTATTCCCATATTAGACCTTACCAAGTTTATTAACACTTGCTTATTAACAGTATTGGTCATTTTCCTAATGTTCTTGATTATTTTTCACTTGTTTTATCTATCAGTTTCAGAAAGAGAGATATAAAAATTTTCCCATTTTGCGGATTTGTCAATTTCTCCATCGTGTTGATTTTGCTTCGTATATTTCAAGATTATAGTTTTAGTGACACACGTTCATGATTATTGTATTTTCTTTATGAGTTGTTCTTTTATCAGGATTTTATGTTCTTCTATTAACAATTTTCCTTAAATTCTATTTTTCTAATATTGGTATTATTATACTAGGTTTTTGTTTTCTTTTTATTATTCTTTGCTTGGAGTACTCTTCTTTCTTCTCCATGAACTTCATGTGTGTAGAACTGATTCAATAATAATCCTTAGATCCTAATGTACTACATCATTGATAATCTTTTTACTTGTATTTACATAATTTTATTTAATATATCTAATTTTTATAAGTGAAAAGACTCATGGTTTTACTATAGACAGGTGTTATATATATACATATATCTTTAAAGTTTCAAATATAGTATACACTTTTTAGGGTTATTCATCATCCTTCACTATCAAATAGTTTTTTTGATACATTTTGACTGACTTCTGACCATATTTGATTAGTTCATTATGGATTTTAACCTAATGTCATGACAAAAGACAAGCTCACTTAAGGAGTGGAAGTGTCAGCTCTATCATTTCAGTTTGCTTTGGTTTTCTTTATTAGTTTTAGCTTCTTGTTTCTTGGCAGAAATATTTCAAGGTCTTCGACCATTTTTGTGGGGATTAGCCAGCTCAAAAGCATAAGAGAATAGACAAACACTCTTGACATCATAAGTCAAAATATGAAGAGTAAAAGAAGAATAAGGTTATCAAAAGAACAAAAGAATAAGGTTATCACTGTCAAGCTCTTTGGACTGAGGAAATATCATTCTTCCCTTAGTATATTTTACCTTTTTATGTGGGATATTCATTTGACATGCAAAAATGAGGGTTCTGTTGTCCATTTGCAGATTAAAGATTTCAGTTCAGTTCAGTTCAGTCGCTCAGTTGTGTCCGACTCTTTGCAACCCCATGAATCACAGCTTGCCAGGCCTCCCTAACTCCAGGCTCATCACCAACTCCTGGAGTTCACTCAGACTCACGTCCATTGAGTCAGTGATGCCATCCAGCCATCTCATCCTCTGTCGTCCCCTTCTCCTCCTGCCCCCAATCCCTCTCAGCATCACAGTCTTTTCTAATGAGTCAAATCTTCGTATGAGATGGCCAAAGTACTGGAGTTTCAGCTTTAGCACCATTCCTTCCAATGAAATCCCAGGGCTGATCTCCTTCAGAATGGACTGGTTGGCTCTCCTTGCAGTCCAAGGGACTCTCAAGAGTCTTCTCCAACACCACAGTTAATACATTTCAAATAACATATGATATTTTCCCCTTTACAAAAAGTCAACTAGTGGAGTTATTCTTGGTGTGGTTTGTAAACCTCCAACAAAGGTCCGTCTAGTCAAGGCTATGGTTTTCCCAGTAGTCATGTATGGATGTGAGAGTTGGACTGTGAAGAAAGCTGAGCGCTGAAGAATTGATGCTTTTGAACTGTGGTGTTGGAGAAGACTCTTGAGAATCCCTTGGACTGCAAGAAGAGCCAACCAGTCCATTCTGAAGGAGATCAGCCCTGGGATTTCTTTGGAAGCAATGATGCTAAGGCTGAAACTCCAGTACTTTGGCCACCTCGCGCGAAGAGGTGACTCATTGGAAAAGACTGTGATGCTGGGAGGGATTGGGGGCAGGAGGCGAAGGGGATGACAGAAGATGAGATGGCTGGATGGCATCACTGACTCAATGGACATGAGTCTGAGTGAACCCCAGGAGTTGGTGATGGACAGGGAGGCCTGGCGTGCTCCGATTCATGGGGTTGCAAAGAGTCGGACACGACTGAGCGACTGAACTGAACTGAACTAAACTGAAGGCCCTAGAGACCCTCTTTCTGGGGATCATGTTATCAAAATTGTCATAATAATACTAAAAAATCATGTACTTAAAAAAAAAAAGGGGTTGACATTTACACAGATGATGCAAACACCATGGGAGGATACACTGCTTACCTGAAATCAAAGTAGTAGTAATAAACAATACTGGTAGACATTTCTTCATTATCATACATATACAGGAAAGGGGGAAAAAGACCTTGGATAGAGCAGTAAAAATTATTAATTTTACTCAACCTCAATTTTTGAGTACGAGTCTTTTTAATATTGTCGTGAAAAAATATGTATAAAGCAGCTCTGCTGTATACCAAAGGTGATGGCTATTTCATTGTGCAATTGTTGAGAACTGAACTCTCCCCTTTATTTCAAAATGAAATACTGTTCTTGCTTGAAAGAAGCTATGGTTATTCAGACTTGAGTATTTGGCAGACATTTTCTCAAAAAAAATGAAGTGAGCCTGTCACTTCAAGGCAAGCAACTGACAGTATTTGTGGCCAATGATAAAAATTGAGCTTTCAAGTTAAAATCAGAATTTTGAAAACATGTATCTGCTACCATAAACTTGACAGCTTCTCAATACTTAAAGACAGGACTGGCTACATAATTTGCAGGCCTCAGTGCAAAAGGAAAATATAGGGCTCCTGGTTCAAAAAGCAGGAAAAACGTGACATTAAGTGTACTAAAATAGAAAGCATTCTCTTTCTTTTTTTATTTGCTACTTAATGCTGTTCTAAGTGTGGAAAATTAAAGATTTTAAGTTAGCATGAATTTCACTGTTTATATACAAAAATAAGAACATTTGATTTATACACAGCTCACGAAAATTGCAGTTTGTATTTCTATAGTTCATACCTGCATTTTTTAATTGTTTTTACCAAGAGAGTGAATATGATGTACAACCCTAGGCAACTGTTTTCTTGTTTTTTCATTTCTTGACATTTGCACATTTTATCAACACTATCTTCAGCTTTTTTATATCTAAGGAAGGACTGAAACGAAAAAGAACAATGGGTTGACTTATCTTTCATTTTCTTACCATCATCATTTGCACTGCAAATGGTTGGCTATTACAGGAATGGAACACTGATAAGAAATGATATGATAGAGTTCCTAGGTGGCTCATCTTTCTTAGAGTGTGCTGTCTTCTTCTGCATTTGAAGCAAATTCTGATTTGATTGAAAAGATGTGATTTCTTAGGGCTGTTAGTATCCCCACTCAGGCATAAGCTTAGTGGGCTTACCTTTATTTGAATTTCATATAGCTCCCACACTTTGTAGGTGCATCAAAACTGTGATCATAAGACATGGGAAATGCTATATACTGCTATGTGCAAATGAGGGGTCAAGGAACTGCGGACAAGCTATCATCTTTTGATCCTATTTCTTTTGCTTTATTGTCTCATTGGGCTTCACTTACAAATCACAAGGTCAAAATGAAATTATTAAAACTTTGAAGATGTCACAACAGAGTATTAAACCAAGCACCAGAACCTTCTGGGTATGTGGCCTTCTATGTGTCAACTGCCATAAATGAGTGGACATTTTCATTCTATTCTTTGGTTATGTTTTATTCTTCCAACATTGTAGATATTAGAGCAAGATTGGTCAATAATAAAGTATGAATTTATATAATTTTTTAAAAAAAATAGCAGAGACATCACCTCGCTGACAAAGGTCCATATAGTTAAAGCGATGGCTTTTCCAGTAGTCATGTATGGGTGTGAGAGTTGAATCATACAGAAGGCTGAGCCGTGGTGCTGGAGAAGACTCTTGAGAATCCCTTGAACTGCAAGGAGATTGAACCAGTCAATCCTAAAGGAAATCAGCCCTGAATATTCACTGGAAGAACTGATGCTGAAGCTGAAGCTCCAGTACTTTGGCCACCTGATGTGAAGAGTTGTCTCACTGGAAAAGATTCTGATGCTGGGAAATGCTGAAGGCAAAAGGAGAAGGGGGTGGCAGAGCATGAGATGGTCAGATAGCATCACTGACTCAATGGACATGAGTCTGAGTAAACTCTGGGAGATAGTGGAGGACAGAGAAGCCTGGCATGTTGCAGTCCATGGGGTCACAGAGTCAGACACAACTTAAGAGACTGAATGGCACAACAAAAATACGTCAGTAAATATAAAGAGAAAAAAAATCCATATTCTTGAACTCAGGATTCTAATTAGTGGAAATTTATCATAAAAATTATTCAAACAAAAGGAAAAAACTATATTCACAAATTATTTATTAACTATTAAATATTCAATATTAATGGAATAATCATAAATCATTGTCCAATAAAGTGATTAAATATACATTCATAAAAATTGTAAAAAGCACTTTCAAAAACATGGTGACATGCTCAAAAGTCAGAATGATAATAAAAATGAGCAGACATTGGGATTAGACCTGCGTAAAATTATGAATGCCTTTGGATAAATATCACTTGGAAATACACTCAAAAACACAGAAAAGCTATACCAGAGTAATAGGATTATATTTGATTTGTTTTTATTTTGCTGAACATTTTTTTAATATTGTTTTTTCTTGGTAAAAACAAACACAAAAATCCCAAGAGGCTTTCTGAGGCAATTATAGTATAATACATCACACTTGGAACTGAAATTCAGGTTGGAAACCTAACTCTCTCACTTGAATATCTGTAATTCCAGATAAATAACTTGATTTTGTGAACATCAGTTTCATCAACAGTTAAATATAAATTCCACTGAATCTATAGAGTTATAAAATTAATTAAAATTATATGTGTAAAAAGTGTTCCTTAAAGTCCATGAAACATAGTTGATATTCAGTACATTTTAGTTGAATCTGAAATCAAGGAGACTTCTTTTTTCCTTCTAGTGTTTTTAAAATGCTAATAAACTTTGCCAAAAGGATTAGCATACTGGTCTAGAGAAGGTTATACACTTTGGGAATTTTACTTGATAAGTAAACTTATTACTTTCAACACATTTTGATTGTGTGTGGTTGAATGCTTCAAATCCATTTTTATCTCCAAAGGCAGATCATTGTCCTACCCACAATGATCAAAAGGAGTCAAATGAGGAGTGTATATAGTTCAGGCAAAATCCTTTGCTGTATCAAAAAAGCAGCTAATCTGTAATGATCTCCTGTAAGTAGACTTACAAATTCAAAAATTTAAAATTTTTTTTGTTGTACAGATAGTTGCAAAAGATTATAAATTCTTTGGTGTTATTTGATTGCAGGATTCTATGGAAACATCTACAGACCACCTACTGGCATAGTGGAAATAGTACAGGAATGGAATTTGGGAGAACTGTGTTTTTGTAAATTCAGCCTCATCCCTCCCCTCTCCATCTGTAACTTTAGGGGCTGCATACTAATTTTTTCAGATCTTTTTAATTTTTCAAATTCTGTGATCTTATGATTTTATCTACCTATCTAGCTATCATCTAATTGTCTACCTATCAGACATTATGCATTTCTTGATAATAGAGCACACATTTAATAACAGGTGGTTATACATTATTCATCAGCCAATGGTGTGTCCACAGATACCTGAAGGAAATCCTGTAAAATGAGCTTCATAATTTCCTAAATATGTTTGTCTTACAGGCTAAATCCCATCCTTGTATATTTAATAACAGAGAAAATATCTGTCTCATTATTACAGAAAATATCTGTCTCATTATTACAGAAAAGCTTATAGTATAACAGCATACCTGGCAAACCAACTTGTTTGTGGGGAGGCAAGGCTGATACTTATTGAGCATTTATTATATTCCAGACTCTTTTAAAAGCACTTAACATACATTATAGCATGTAAAACTCAAAGCAATGTCTAGGTAAATACTGTTTAATATGTAAGGAATCTCATACCCAGAAAGCATTTAAAATTTTCCCTAAGGCCACACTATTAAATAGAAAAATTACAGTGAAAACCCAGATCCACTCATGGCGAAGCCTGAGCTCTTCTATAATAGCCTGCCCAACTGCCTTTTGAGAGCAATTGGCTGATGAACATTTCCCCAAGTACCTCTTTTATTTATAATCATGCATCTCTAGATATTCATAGGTGGACTTTTACAAATGGAAATAAAGGTATCTATTCTGGGCTCCAGGATCCCTGACTTGGCAAGTGAAGAGAAAATGAAAGCAGAGAGGGAAGGAAGCTTTATGTCAATTTTTCAAAAGGCACTAGCATTGGGAGCAACTACACCAAGATGAAAAATTGGACTGAAGCAGAATAAGCCAAGAAAAGACAACAAAGATGTGATTGAGAAAGTATGCTTATTGAATTATTAGACAGGTTGAAGCAGGAAGGAAAAAAAAAGATGTTTCCACTAATGATGACTGATAGTTGGCAAAGATATTTTTGAAACAAGATAACCTATTCTCCACAAGTCAAGTGACAGGACCAAATCCAAATTTTAACAGGAAAAATGTGGCTATGATAGAGTGCACTAGAATGAACATCACAGGCATAGCTCCGTCAATTGATGTTTCCCACGACTAAAGCAAGATATTACTGAACTTGCACGTTCATCACTTTTAAACTAGATGTCAGAGATCTTAAAACACTCCAGAAGGAAAAAAAAAATCTCATCTTTTATATTGTGAAAGAGAGAAAGCACATGACAGGAAATGTAATTCTCCTGAGAATTATTCCCAAAGGATTTGATAGCATTTCTTTTGTGATTTTTAAATAAATATCCTTCTCAGGAATTTCAGCTTTTGGATCCAATTAAAAGTATAATTCCTCGTGCCAAATACATGCAAGGACAGAACTGATTGGAACACAGAGCATTACTATGAACCTGAAGCTCAACTGAGAGCAGATGTCAATCAGCAGTCTGTAAGTAAGCAAGAGACACTTCCATGAGACAACTCACGGAGATGTAGGATTGTGAAGGTGAGGCCATGGCCGTGGATTTGATTCATGTGTAGAGCAGCGTTTTGGGGCCATAGATACACTTAACTCCATTCATCTCTTCTAGTTCCCAGCATTGGATTGTCTCTTCCTAATCAGAGGGACTGGTAGCCAGGGTTCTTAATCACATTCTCTTACGAGACTAGCATCTCTGATTTCTCTACTTAAAGACAGTTGAGAGTTGCCACAATTTTGCTTTTTTTTAAAATTTAAATTTGTTTATTTTAATTGGAGGCTAATTACTTTACAATATTGTATTGGTTTTGCCATACATCAACATGAATCCGCCACGATTTTGCTTTAACTGTACTTGGTTTAGTCTTATTCTCTTTTCTCTTTTCCCCATACATTGCTGTCTCACTTGGGATTTCTAAATTTGATATTGGTTAAAAAGAAGTGGAAGATGTACTAGTTATCTATTTCTATGTAACAAATTGCTCTAAAAATGAAGTGGCTTGAAGAAGCAAACATTTTTTTAATCTCAGAGATTGTGTGGGTCAGTAATCCTCAATGGTTTAGCTGAGTGGGCTCAGTTCATGGTTTCAAACAAGGTAGTAGTTTAGGTGTTGGTCAGGTCTGCAGTCATCCCAAGGTTCAAATGAAAGAGGATCCATTTTCAAGCTCACTTTCTTGTCTATTGGAAGGTCTCAGATCCACTTCTAAGTTCACTTACAACATGGAAACTCATTTCCCCAAGAGCAAGCATTAGAGAAGAGCAAAATAAAAACAGTCATTGAGGGTGACAGATTGAACTAAACATTTTACCCTCTAAACAAAATGATTCGTCTATTTCCAGATGATAATTCTAAATCTCATTTAGTCATGGGTCAGGAGTGTCAGAATGTAAAGAATATTGTTTTTAATAGCTCATTAGAAAGTAACTTGTATATTTCAGTTGAGCCTGAAAAATGGGGAAAATATATTCACTCTAAATTTAACCTAACCACATATTAAAAAGTAAACCAAATGCAATTATCACTGTAGAATATTTAGAAAAGAATATATAAAAGTAAGATATAACGTACAATATGACAAATTATTTTAGGAGTTAACAATATGGACATGATGTGATCATGACTAGTTTGTGGCATTACAATTTTTATATAAATTTAAGAAGTAAATATATATGAATCAAACAGTTAAGAATCAATGTTAGAAAAAATAATTCAAACTTATGGAAAAACAAAAAGATCATAATAATAATGATAAAAGTATAACAAGTAAGAACAGAGCAATAGAAATATGCTGACTTTGTTATTACAAGAGCCATTTTTCTACAAGACAGAAAAAAATCTATACACCAAGCTTTTAGCAAATCTAATAGCAATTCATGTATGAGAGTATGTATGTAACATATGTAGGTTGGATACTAGGGGTAGGCTGTGATACATCTACATCAAAAATTTCTCTCTAGTATTTATATATAATGCTTTGGAAAATATCTTTTCTTATGAGAATAATAACTAGTATATATGTCAAAATAATAAAAGCTGTACTGAGGTGTATGATATAATTAATTTGATTAGAATAGGTAATATTTTGATTGTCTCTCTGACTTTCTGGAATTAACCATTGAATGGTAATACTACAGTTAAATATTATATTGTACTTATATAAACTTAGGGCTTCTCTGGTGGCTCAGTTAGTAAAGAATCCACCTGCAATGCAGGAGACCCAGCAGGGTTGATCCTGAGTGGGGAACATCCCCTGGAGAAGGGAATGGCAACCCACTCCAGTATTCTTGTCTGGGAAATCCCATGGACAGAGGAGCCTGGCAAGCTACTGTCCATGGGTTTGCAATATAAGCTTAACAAATCATGCAACTTTTGATGTTTTCCAGTACAGCAGACTGTGGAGGCAAGCCACTTATTGAAATTAAACAAAAAACTGGGCAAAATATAAAATATTTGTTTGAGAACAACATAGAGACACATGTATGTGGGGGGTGGATGGGGAGGATGCATGTACACTTTTCATAAATGGAGTCTGGGTTTCTTCCAGCCCCATGTAAATCTCACTGGTTTTCATACCAGCTAGTGGGACCCACCATCCTGGTGTTGGATCACCGGGATGGGATCCCAACATCTGAGGCAAACCCATCGTTCCCCAGGGAGGATCTCAGAATCTTTGTAATCCCTCTCCTCTTGTGAGTCCCCTCCTTGGGGGGTGGGGGATGTGTAAGTCCTGACCTGATATTTCTCTTCCCTTCTAACCCAACTCTGTGATCTTTCCTAATAGCCTTTGTTGTAGAAGAGACTTTCTGCCAGTTTTCAGTTTGTTTTCTGTAAGTTTCTCACATGTATCAACAGATGGATTTTTGTGTGTCTTGGGGCGAACTGAGCTCTCTCTGCCATCTTGATCTTCACAGCCCAGCGATGGTCTTAAGACTCAGCCTACCTTCCCAGTCTGGGGGCTTTGGTCTTGGGTTCTGGAAGGAACAGAGCAGGTCCTATTCTCTGATTAATGTGAAATTTTAATTAGGGATATATGTTTTATTGACTTGAAATTCTTTTAACTTGAAAGTAAGATCCAGGACACATAGAAATAAGACTTTTTGAATTTGCTTACAGTAAATACTTATACATCAAAAGCACTTTCTCTGACTTTTGACCATGAAAAGATCACTGTGAATGTGTACTTATACACTGTGATAATTAAAAGGAAGAGAATTAACTCATCCTTCTTTATTTTAGAAACCCTAAACACCCAAAGAAAATGTCTTTAACCTTTGACCAAAGAGGAATTGAGTTAAAATGAGGGGGAAAAAAAAAGGATATAATGGGCATTGCACTCTCTTTCCTTCTCTACTGGGTTTCAAGCACTTTCTCTGTATTTTTCTCTTCCCTTTCAGAGATTTATACTCTTTAATTGCCAGGGGCTTTTGTCAGAAATGAGATGGCTTGTTTGAAGTTTAATAAGAATCTATTATCACCAAAACAATCACTCTGCAAATTGATAAAATCTACATTTTTATTTTGAAATGTTTTCTAATATTTGAAGCTTTATTTGTAGGGGATAAGGTAGGCAGAAACAGCAATGCTTACTCTATACGTAAGAACTAAATTATATATAAATAAAAAGTAAAAGAAATCTTTATGCATTAATTCTAGCTATGAACTGACCTGTAATATTTCTAAACAAACAGAAAATGCTCTACTATGGAATCTATGTAGGATCCTATTACTTTGAGCTGAGGAATTTGCTGTGTTGGAAAGTGACCTAAATATGCATAATATGTCACAGCAAGCCCCACAATCATACCTGTTATGTATCTTCATATACATTTTCATTTTTTAATTAGCAAAAATATAAAATTTTGAAGCTTGGAAATAAATTGTATGGAATCCATTTTGAAATTATACCCTCTATGTAATCAGATGCATACTCAAGTATCTTAATAACTAAGAAACAAAGGATAATATTTTAAAATTTCCTTTATTCTCAGCCTGTCTATCCTTTAATGCTGTGCTTCTGGCATAAATATTTTATTTTGTGATCACAAAACTCATTGCTTTAACCTCATGCTTTCAAAGCAATGCTTTCTGGGAAAAATCCTCATTCACAAGAGTATCCCTCTTTCCATAGTCACTGTGCCATTCTCAGTTTGACATTTCCTAAAGGTCGTTGTTCAGGTTTCAAGATCATGTTACTGATTTTTCTGCTTTTTTGCACTATCAGGGAAAGAGAATATTCTGTAAAGGTTTGCTGGGCTCCTCTGTTCCCACTGGAGATTAAATAGCAGAAACTGATTCCTTCTGCTTCAGATTCTCCAGGCTAGCTTCAGATTCTTATTTAGATATAAACACTCATGGCTTTCAAAGATCCAAAGAAACTTAGACACAAAGAAGTAACAGATTATAAAATCGTTGTGGATGCCGCAGTCTCTATTCCAAAATCAAAATGAAAAAGTATCATCACAAACAATGTAAAGCCCCACTTCATCTCCCTACTCGCCACCTCCACCCGCAGTGTGCAGGGTTTTAGAGCATTCCGTTTCTGTTGGAGGCAAAACGCATCATCATATCAAGGCGTTTGCCTGAAATTCAATGACAGTGTCCTCCAATGATGAGCCCAAGTATCAAGAAAAATGAAACAAAGAGAGTCCTGGACATTTACTGGGTACTACATATACTTTCACCTAATCTTTGCTACTCCACAAGGTAAATCAACATCAGGAACTGTGTTTTAAAGAGGGGAAACTGGATTCAGAGATGAGAAACAGTTTGCTAAAATACTTGAAACAGTCATTCTGATTGGTTTTTGTTGCACACCTGGTCATCAATTACAGAATCCTCAAATGTTTCTGTACTAATTCTGTTTGGGTTTTATTTTCCTGAAAGCCTTCACCTTGTTACCCATTTTAAAAAGATTACAGTTGTTCTTATTTAAAGTCATTTGACACTCAACCTAGTGATCTCTTTCTCCTCCTGGAGAACTTTGACAACAGAAGCAAGATCTAACTCCAAGTAATTAAAGCAGGTCAGAGCTACATCCATTCAGTTGGTGAATGTTGTCAATAATATCAGCATGGGTGACCAATTTGTCCACTGCTTGTTTCAGCCTTTCAGGGGCATTCAGTTTAATCCATAAACAGTGGACAAAAGGATCGTTCAGTTTAATTGGATCTGTAGACCGTACTTTCTTTAAGGAACAGCAAATATTGTTTGGAGTCTAATGTGAAGGGAAACAGAAGAAAGACTGCTGCAAAATGAAAAATGCGATCATTTGTCTTCCTTCTGAAATATTGAGAGAATGATGAGACTGTGCACACAACATAGTTATACTCTTTAGGAGAAAGCTGCTATATGTTCCCAGAACCTTCTTTTCCTGCTTAGTCACTACTGTCATTGCTGGAAATAGCATAGGATTTAATCCTAAAGGTCTAGCCCTGAGTCTTGGTTCTGTCTATGATTACTTTGCCCAAAAGATTTTGGGCGAATTGTTGAATCTTTCTTAGATTTTGTTTTTGTATCTTTGAAATTAATATTTTAATATTGAACTAATAGTGTAATTTTGAAAATTAAATGAGTGAAATCACTTGAAAATGAATGATAAGCCCTACAAGTACATAAGTAATAATTTTATTCCCACATATCAATAGAAATTTAATATCATATTCATATAGCAATTTATCAGTGGTTCCCAAAGTGTGCTCTACAGAAAACTAATGGCACAGAGATTCTCTGAAAAGTAGGCTTTAGGTCTTTGGGGGAACATCTATTTAATCCAGTAGACTCACTGAGCCTTGCCAGATGCTCTTCTTAGTCTATAATGAGATATGGCTCATAATTTTCTATTTTGTAATGCTCACAATTCTGCAACATATAGTTCTGAAACTATATCTCTGTTGTTGTTCAGTCACTCAGTCATTTCTGATTCTTTGTGACCCCAAGGACTGCAGTACACCAGGCCTCCCTGTCCCTCACCATTTCCTGGAGTTTGCCCAAGTTCATGTTCATTGCATTGGTGATGCCGTTCAGCCATCTCATGCTCTGATGCCCTCTTCTTCTGCCCTCAATCTTTCCCAGCATCAGGGACTTTTCCAATGAATCGTCTGTTCTCATCAGATGACCAAAATACTGGAGCTTCAGCTTTAGTTCTTCCAGTGAATACTCAGGGTTGATCTCCCTTAAGATTGACTGGTTTGATCTCCTTGCTGTCCAAGGGACTCTCAGGAGTCTTCTCCTGCACCACAGTTCAAAGGCATCGCTTCTTTGGTGTTCTGCCTTCTTTATGGCGCAGCTCTCACAACTTGTACATGACCACTGGGAAGACCATAGCCTTGACTATATGAACCTTTGTAGGCAAAGGAATATCTGTTTGTAACCAACTCCAATTACAAAAGTATATTTGTTGCCTTTCCTGAATGTTTCCTGGATTAACTTCCATCTGACTTTTCTTTACTTTCTTCTCTCTTGAACCTCAGCGTACACCATGGCACCTCTAGGTGTACACACGAAGTATAAAGAATAATAATGAATATGAAAGAATTCCAGAAAGCAGTTTTGGAAAAACATATGCTTCTACTTCATTGACTACACAAAAGTATTTGACTGTGTGGATCACAACAAACCGTGGAAAATTCTTAAACAGATGGTAGTACCAAACTACCTTACCTGTCTCCTGAAAAGCCTGTGTGCAGGTCAAGAAGCAACAGTTAGAAGAAAATGGAACAACTGACTCAAAATTGGCAAAGGAGTATGATAAGGCTGTATATTGTCACCCTGCTTATTTAACTTATATGTAGAGTGCATGCCTGCTAAGTCACTTCAGTCATGTCCTACTGTTTGTGAAACTATAGACAGTAGCCCACCAGACTCCTCTGTCCATGGGATTCCCGAGGCAAGAATACTGGAGTGGATTGCTATGCCCTCTTCCAGGGGATCTTCCCGATTCAGGGATTGAACCCACCATTATGTTTCCTCCATTGGCAGGTGGGTTCTTTACCACTAGCACCACCTGGGGGAGCCAAATATGCAGAGTACACCATGTGAAATGCCAGGCTGAATGAATCACAAGCTGGAATCAATATTGCTAGGAGAAAAATTAACCCCAGATATGCAGATGATACCACTCTAAAGGCAGAAAGTGAAGAAGAACTAAAAAGCCTCTTGATGAGGGTGAAAGAGGAGAGTGAAAAAGCTGGCTTAAAACTCAACATTCAAAAAACCAAGATCATGGTATCCAGTCCCATCACTTCATGGCAAGTACAAGGGGAAAAAGTGGAAAAAAACAACAGATTTTATTTTCCTGGGCTCCAAAATCCCTGTGGACTGTGACTGCAGCCATGAAATTAAAAGACTTTTGCTCTTTGGGAGGAAAGTTATGACAAACCTAGACAGTGCACTCAAAAGCAGAGATGTTGCTTTGCTGACAAAGGTCCATCTAGTCAAAGCTATGGTTTTTCCAGTAGTTATGTATGGATGTAAGAGTTGGACCATAAAGAAGACCGAGCATCAAAGAATTGATGTTTTTGAACTGTGGGGTTGGAGAATACTCTTAAGAGTGCCTTGAACTGCAAGGGGATCAAACCAGTCAATCTGAAAGGAAATCAACCCTGAATATTCATTGGAAGGATTGATGCTGAAGCTGAAGCTCCAATACTTTGGTCACCAATGTGAAGAGATAACTCATTGAAAAAGATCCTGATGCTGGGAAAGATTGAAGGCAAAAGGAGAAGAGGGTGGCAGAGGGTGAGATGATTAGATAGCATCATCTACTCAATGGGCATGAATTTGAGCAAACTCCAGGAGATAGTGGATGACAGAGGAGCCTGGCATGTTGCAGTCCATGTGGTCTTAGAGTCAGACATGGTTAGTGACTGAACAAGAACAACAATATGAAACAATTTGGCTTTTCCTAGTCTTGGAAAAGGAGGTAGAAAGAGCAACTAAATCTCTAGTCTATTGATTCGTTTCTTATCTAAACAGCTGTTTATTGATGGATTGTGTTTTTTATAGCATTGTCAATAATTGTCTCTAATGTTGCTCGTAAGAGATTTTTCTTACTTTTTGACTTTTCCAAGTCCCTTCAATTGAAGATCTTTATTTACATCATGAGTCTGAAACTTATGTATCTTCTGAGTAAAGATCTTTTTTCTCTTTTAAAAATATATGCCTTTTTTTTTTAATTTTAGTTTTTTATTTTTTAAATTTTAAAATCTTTAATTCTTACATGCATTCCCAAACATGAACCCCCCTCCCACCTCCCTCCCCATAACAACTTTCTGGGTCATCCCCATGCACCAGCCCCAAGCATGCTGCATCCTGCGTCAGACGTAGACTGGCGATTCAATTCACATGATAGTATACATGTTAGAATGTCATTCTCCCAAATCATCCCACCCTCTCCCTCTCCCTCTGAGTCCAAAAGTCCGTTATACACATCTGTGTCTCTTTCCCTGTCTTGCATACAGGGTCGTCATTGCCATCTTCCTAAATTCCATATATATGTGTTAGTATACTGTATTGGTGTTTTTCTTTCTGGCTTACTTCTCTCTGTATAATCGGCTCCAGTTTCATCCATCTCATCAGAACTGATTCAAATGAATTCTTTTTAACAGCTGAGTAATACTCCATTGTGTATATGTACCACAGCTTTCTTATCCATTCATCTGCTGATGGACATCTAGGTTGTTTCCATGTCCTGGCTATTATAAACAGTGCTGCGATGAACTTGGCAGCCTTTCAGAGGTGGAAGACAAAGCTCAAAGACTAGAAAAGATGATTTTTATTTTCGTATTGAAAATTTAATACTCTGGCTTGAACTTACTGTGGACAAGCCACATATTTGATGTTCTAAAAGTGAATTAAATGGCTCTGTTTCTATGCACAATGCCATGTCCAACATCCCACAAATATGTTCCATTTGGAGTGACTGATTGAAGCAGAACATGTTCCAACCTTAGAGTCACGGGATTTTAGGGCTGTCTAAAAGTCCACTTGGCCTATCACACTGTAGGCTAAGAAAGGCATTGCATTTTAAAGATGCCTTTCCCCTGAGATCTACTGAAGTTTTAGAGAAAGGGTTTGTTGTGAGCTCTTATTAGAAAGCTGAGAAAGAGGAATCAGGACATTTGAAACTAAGTTTATCTAACATAGAGCTTCCCTGGTGGCTCAGACAGTAAAGAATTTGGATGCCAGTTCAGGAGACCCGGGTTCAGTCCGTGAGTCGGAAGATTCCCTGGAGAAGGGAATAGCTAACCACTTCAATGTTCTTGCCTGGAGACTTCCATGGACAGAGGATCCTGGCAGGCTGTTTGTCATAGGGTCACAAAGATTTGGACATGACTGAGTGACTAACACTTTCAGCTAATATAGGATCCATATTAGGAGGTCTTCTAGTGATTCTCTAATTTATTTATCTATTTATTTGATTGAGTCATTTTTGTGGCACCATTCTGTGCAAAACACTAGGGGGGATAGTTATCACTTATGTCCTAGACAGCCTCTTTGTTGAATACTTGGTGTCTTCAATCCCATTCCTGCTCTGAGGGTAGAATCAGGCACAGCTCTCTTTCTCCTGAGGCCTCCTGTGAATTCTTATCACAACGTTTCTGCAGCCACTCCACTCAGTAACACTAAGCATGTGAAAAAGCCTACAGATCATCCGACCTGGGGGTAATGGTCACAATAGCTAAGTTATTGAGCCTCCATGCTAATCATTTCATGTGGTTTCTTGCAATTAATCCTCACTACTGTCCTGTAAATAGGTACAATTATCACTCTTTTGCTACAAAAAAAAAAAAAAAAAAGATGTCTAAGGCTCAAAGAGGTGAAGTATCCCTCCCAGAGTCATGCCAGTTTAGCTGGGGTTGGACCCAGGCAGCTTGAGTCTAGAACAAATACTCTGGAAGATAGTGCTGAGACTTCTCAGATGCAAGGCTATCAACAGAGAAACCCACTAGCTCCCTCGTGTGCTGTGGGCTCAGCTGTGTCTGACTCTAGTTCACTTATAGGTGGCATTAGTGAAAAGAGAGTTGACAACCAATTTGAATTCCATTTTCAATTTTGATATTCAAAACCTGCATGGTTCTGAAAAATTACAATGGGATAAATTACCTCTATTATATAATTTGAAGGAAAAATAAAATAAGATTAAATCAGATAGTACATACAGGAGCATTATTAGAGTGAGTGACTTATTATGGGTACCCAATAAATACTGAGTTGCTCTTTTCCCCCCTGAAGTATATAGGGCAAATGTGAGGGATTCTTGTCTTTCCTCTGTTTTCTCTCTAAGCTTGAAAAATAAGATCTTTTTTTCCTTTTGTATACTTTTTTGAGGATAGGCCTCTTGTGTCCTACTGGAATCACTGAGATCATTGTACAGAGGCTCTCCTGTAGAAGATGACATCAAAGCTTGTCATCTCTATAAAAAAGCCACAATCACCATGATGGATCTTTTCCCTTTTGCCTAAAATAATTTAGATATGTAAGATATAGATTTTGAGTTGATAATAGCTGATGATTTTGTCTGCCATTTACATTTTGACATAATTTTAAACTTCAGTGAGATGGATTTATAGGGATCGGAATAAGAATGTATTGGTTCATGAGACCTTGGGTAGTATGATATGGAGGAAAAATAGAGAAAATGTAGGTTATAGAGGGTGAAGACAAACATATCTCCCACCTCAAGTCAGGCCCAGGGTTGACCCTGTGTCCATGGTTTCTCAGTCTGAGGATGTAGTGAGTGATTTTAAGGTACACATGTTGGGGGAGGGGAGTCTGGGTGCTGGGATGTGAACTGTGTGGTATTTGATGGTTGAAGTGAAAGAAAAGAGGAAGATTAGTCTGTGGTTTTACTGAAATCAGATATACTTTAAAGTGATGTCTCACTTTGAGACTGACAGCATTTTGAGAAACAGGCTTCCTACTGCCAAGCTCTTGGAACAGCCTTGGGGTATACTCACGGGAAATTGCTTCATGCTAATAGTCATCTCTATATCCCATCAAGGCCAATAAATGACCCAGTGGTTTAAGAGTTCTTCTAGTGGCTGATTTCAAACCTAGTAAATATGAAAGATTGTTCAGAAAAGCAACAGAACTTACCACTAAACGGGTCATCATTAGTCATGTCTTGCCTGAGTGCTGAAATACTCTCAATGAGATATTCCCTGCTAAAGAAAGAGTGGGTAGATGAAACTTAAAAATGAGATAGCCAGGCTTCAAAGGCCAGTTTAACCATTTCAAACCAGTGTGAGACCTACATTTTTTAACTCCTTGAAACTTCCATTTGTAAAACAGGGATATCACTGTTTAGCTTTTTGATTGTTGAGAAGGCTAAAGTAAACAAGTACATGCTTGTATACTAAGATGCTATGTTTTCCCTTTTTTTGCTAAATGGCACCTGAAATTTTCTGGTTTGTTTCAGAAGCATCTGGTGTAGAAGTATATAAGCTGTTTCTATGATCTCTTCATGGCCTTGGGGTTCCCTGGGCAAAAGGGCGTTGTCGGACAGCAGAGTTCAGAAAGCATATGGTTCACCCTACTTTTACCTTTAGTGGTATTTTCCCAGAGGACCATGAAGCTTAAGCTGAATGTATATACACCTTCTCATTATCACTGGGATTACCTTTTGTTGTCAATGGGAAACTTGGTGGTTCTCCTCCCAAGTCTCCTTCTAGTAGGAGAGGCTGTATTACATAAGGGAAATATTGAACCAGAAGCCAGGAGATCTTATTTTGTAAATCACAAACTTCCTATCTGGCCTCTAAATTTTTATCTACAAGATGAGGGATGGAGAAAAATGGTAACAGAGAATGTTCTCCGATTTAATTTATAGCTCTCTTTTTCTTTTATTCAATCTATTTTTATGTGACAGTCCTAACTCCTTTACCATTCTTCATATCTCTATAAAATTAGGCAATTTTCTTCCTTTCTTGTTTTGCTTTTTAAGATCTTGACTCCCTTTATTTATTTTTTAAAGTCTTATTGAAATTTTTTACAATATAGCTTCTGTTTTATGTTTTGGTTTTGTTGTGGAAAGGTATGTGGGGTCTTAGTTCCCCAGTTCAGTTCAGTTCAGCCACTCAGTCGTGTCCGACTCTTTGCAACCCCATGGACTGCAGCACGCCAGGCTTCGCTGTCCACCACCAACTCCTGGAGCTTACTTAAACTCATGTCCATTGCATCAGTGATGCCATCACACCATCTCATCCTCTGTAGTCCCCTTTTCTCTCCACCTTCAATCCTTCCCAGCATCAGGGTCTTTTTAAATGAGTCAGTTCTTTGCATCAGGTGGCCGAAGTATTGGAGTTTCAGCTTTAATATCAGTCCTTCAAATGAACACTTAGGACTGATCTGCTTTAGGATTGACTGGCTGGGTCTTCTTGCAGTCCAGTCTTCTCCAACATCACAGTCCAAAAGCATCAATCCTTCGGCATTCAGCTTTCTTCATAGTCCAACTCTCACATCCATACATGACTACTGGAAAGACCATAGCCTTGACTATATGGACTTTTGTTGGCAAAGTAATGTCTCTGCTTTTTAATATGCTGTCTAGGTTGGTCATAACTTTCCTTCCAAGGAATAAGTGTCTTTTAATTTCATGGCTGCAATCACCATCTGCAGTGATTTTGGAACCCCCCAAAATAAAGTCAGCCACTGTTTCCAGTGTTTCCCCATTTATTTGCCATGAAGTGATGGGACTGGATGCCATGATCTTCGTTTTCTGAGTGTGAAGTTTTAAGCCAACTTTTTCACTCTCTTCTTTCACTTTCATCAAGAGGCTCTTTAGTGCTTCCTTGCTTGCTGCCATAAAGGTGTCATGTGCATATCTGAGGTTGTTGATATTTCTCTCAGCAATCTTGATTCCAGCTTGTGCTTCATCCAGCCTAGCATTTCTCATGATGTAGTCTGCATATAAGTTAAATAAGCAGGGTGACAATATACAGCCTTGACATACTCCTTTTCCTATTTGGAACCAGTCTGTTGTTCCATGTCCAGTTCTAACTGTTGCTTCCTGACCTGCATACAGGTTTCTCAAGAGGCAGGTCAGGAGGTCTGGTCTTCCCATCTCTTTCAGAATTTTCCACAGTTTATTGTGATCCACACAGTCAAAAGCTTTGGCATAGTCAATAAAGCAGAAATAGATGTTTTTCTGGAGCTGTTTTGCTTTTTCAGTGATCCAACAGATGTTGGCAATTTGATCTCTGGTTCTTCTGCCTTTTCTAAAACCAGCTTGAACATCTGGAAGTTCACGGTTCATGTATTGCTGAAGCCTGCCTTGGAGAATTTTGAGAATTACTTTACTAGCATGTGAGATGAGTGCAATTGTGCGGTAGTTTGAGCATTCTTTAGGGACTTCCCTGGTGGTTCAGATGGTAAAGCGTCTGTCTACAATGTGGGAGACCTGGGTTCAATCCTGGGGTTGGGAAGATCCCCTGGATAAGGAAATGGCAATCCACTCCAGTACTATTGCCTGGAAAATCCCATGGACAGAGGAGCCTGGTAGGCTACAGTCCACGGGGTCTCAAAGAGTCGGACATGACTGAATGACTTCACTTTCACTTTGAGCATTCTTTGGCATTGCCTTTCTTTGGGATTGCAATGAAAACTGAACTTTTCCAGTCCTGTGGCCACTGCTGAGTTTTCCAAATTCGCTGGCATATCAAATGCAGCACTTTCACAGCGTCATCTTTCAGGATTTGAAATAGCTCAACTGGAAATCCATCACCTGCACTAGCTTTGTTTGTAGTGATGCTTCCTAAGGCCCACTTGACTTCACATTCCAGAATGTCTGGCTCTAGGTTAGTGATCATATCATCATGGTTATCTGGGTCATGAAGATCTGAATAGTTCTTCTGTGTATTCTTGCCGCCTCTTCTTAATATCTTCTGCTTCTGTTAGGTCCATACCATTTTTGTCCTTTATTGTACTCATCTTTGCATGAAATGTTCCCTTGGTATCTCTAATTTTCTTGAAGCGATCTCTAGTCTTTTTTTCCCAGTGGATGTGACAGGTGAAGGAAGTAAAGTCCGATGCTTAAAGAGCAATATTATATAGGAACCCTGAATGTTAGGTCCATGAATCAAGGAAAATTGGAAGTGGTCAAACAGGAGATGACAAGAGTGAATATCTACATTTTAGGAATCAGTGAATTAAAACAAACTGGAATGGGTGAATTTAACTCAATTGACCCTTATATCTACTACTGTGGGCAAGAATCCCTTAGAAGAAATGGAGTAGCCACATAGTCAACAAAAGAGTCCAAAATGCAGTGCTTGGATGCAATCTCAAAAACGACAGAATGATCTTGTTTGATTTCAAGGCAAACCATTCAATAACAGTAATCCAGGTTTAGCTCCCCAAGCAGGGATTAAACCCATACCTTCTTCACTGGAAGGTGAAGTCTTAACCACTAGACCACCAGAGAAATCCCTTGACTTCTTTAGAGAAAAGACACTGTATAAATGTGAAGTAGAATGCTATGGTATTTATTTCTAAGTAAGTCCTGTTCCAAAATATTCTGTTGTGGCTAAGTCTGTGTAGAGATTTTTTTGGTATGTTTCCTATGTGAGCATGTATGAAAATTCAATTATTTCAGTTATGTGTTTAAGTAAAAGTTTTCTGCTGAATGCATACTCCCCTAAGGAGGATTACTGTGCATGTATATGTACTCAGCTGTGTCCAACTCTTCATGACTTCATGGACTGCAGCCTGCCAGGTACCTGTGTCCATGGGATTCTTCAGGCAAGAATACTGGAGTGGGTCACCATGTTCTCCTCCAGGGGATCTTCTTGACCCACAATCCTGACCCACTCAGGACTGAACCCATGTCTCCTGAGTTTCCTTCATCGGCAAGCAGATTCTTTATCACTGAGCCACCTGGAAAACTTCTAATAAGGCTTACTAGAGTTTTAAAAATAAGGGTTTCCATGTCAATTAGCTTGCTATTTTTTTTCTGTTACTGATATTCAAGCTTTTGTACTCTAGAGGTCAGTATAATGTTAAAAATGGAAGCCTTATTTTTCACGGTAAGATCTTAAAAACAAGGCATTTAAATTTAAATCTTGCATAAAGCTGAAAAAAGGAACTCTCTAACCACAAAAAGACACTTGCAAAATGAAGATAATCCAAAACAGAATGTCCAGGGAGGATTAAGCCGTGATTGAAATTGGTAACTGAATTACATGAACAAAATAATTCCCTACAGTTATATTATCTTGGGAACAAAAATATATGATAAGCAGAAGGTGGAAAATAATGTAAAAAAAGGACCGAACAAAAGAAAGTCATGGAGAAACATCAGATAAAATAGGAACAAATATTTAAGGTCACTGAGAGAAAGTCACTTTTGAAATTCTTCGATGTTGATATAGTGTTCAGATGATAGTGCCAGGAAACGAAAGGAAGGAAATATTTGCCTTTATATTGGCAGCACCTACTCTTTACAGGAATCACCAGTTTTCTCAAACCCCCATTCAACTCCCATGTCTTATTTTCAGTCAATGAACCTGCCTCCTTCATCTAGAAAACTAAGGCCATAACTCTGAGTGCTTCTCACATAAAGCCTTACAGGCTACTTTACATCTGCCATCAAAATCACTTCCTCACTCTAGAATCAGAAGAAAGGACACCCTACTCTTTGTTCAGGTCTAAATTCTGTCAGTGTTATGGCCCCACCTTCACCCACTTCCAGTACAACATGCTCCATTAGATATTCAGCTTCTTCAGTTGATCTTTTTAATCTTCTGTTTTCTTTTTTTTTGGTTTATCCTCCTCAGCCTATAAACAGGAGCATTTCTTATAAGAAAGGAAAAAGAAAAGAAAAGGAAACAAGAAAAACCTTTGTCTTTGCGTCTTCATTAAGGAAGTGTCAGATCTCTCTTCTGTGGTCCTCCAAAGCTCTGGTAAAAATAATCTGTAATATCCTCAAAGTCACCATTTCATCTTTTGCAGTCTAAAGTTTGGCCTCACCATTCCTCTGGAACTAGCCTTCGCAAGTCACCAGTGACCTTCTAAGTGACCGACCCAATGGATATTTTCAGTTCTTGCCTTACAGATTTTTTTCTGCTACACTTGATACTACATATTATTATTCTGCCTCTTGAACTTTCTAATCCATTTTCTCTGATGGCATTTGATTTATCTCTTCTACCTGTATACTCAGAGCCTTTGTGGACTGGTCTTCATCTGCTGACCACTTTCCTACTAGAATCCCCAGGTCACTCCCATATTTGAAAGTCTTTAATCATTCTCTATCACTGTCAGGTAAAATCAGGCCCCCTAGCATGGCGCAACACACATGTCATAATCTGATGCCTTGCCTGAAACAGTAACTTGTGCATAAAATAATAACTGTTTATAAAATGAAAATACATAACAACAAACTAATATAGTTACTACAGTTCTAGTGTTTATACTCAGAGAAGGCGATGGCACCCCACTCCAGTACTCTTGCCTGGGAAATCCCATGGATGGAGGAGCCTGGTGGGCTGCAGTCCATGGGGTCGTTAAGAGTCGGACACGACTGAGTGACTTCATTTTCACTTTTCACTTTCATGCATTGGAGAAGGAAATGGCGACCGACTCCAGTGTTCTTGCCTGGAGAATCCCAGGGACGGGGGAGCCTGGTGGGCTGCTGTCTATGGGGTCGCACAGAGCGGACACGACTGAAGCAACTTAGCAGCAGCAGCAGCAGCAGTGTTTATACTAATCTACCTTAGTGCTGGGGCTTCCCTGGTGGCTCTGAGGTAAAGAATCTGCCTGCAGTGTAGGAGAAACAGGAGACATGGGTTGGATCCCTGGGTCAGGAAGATCCCATGGAGGAGGGCATGGCAATCCACTCCAGTATTCTTGACTGGAGAATCCCATGCACAGAGGAGCCTGGCTAGCTACAGTCCATGGGGTCGCAAAGAGTCAGACATGACTGAAGCAACTGAGCAAGCACACAGCTTTGTGTTTATGTGTGTTTACTCAAACTTGGACAAGGCATCACAATTTTTGCTTGCACAAATTAAATCTCTAAATGTTTGGGTGAGATAACATAGTAAGATATCATGCCACTCTATCCAATTTAGTGCAGGAAATCTTTTATTTAAGCATTGGGCATTCTTTGGGGAACTTTCCTCCTATTATAACATATGGCTATGGCTTGAGTATAGAATCCATCTTTGTCATTACTGTTATGCTGTTCTAAGTATTCTAGATCTCATCTACTCTTCCTTTCTTAAAAATAAAGAACTAATTGTGTTGCATTTATTGAGCCCATATTTGATTGAGCCAAGAAGTGCTTATTTTCTTTGTTTCTTTCATGTATTGTTCAGTATCTATCATAACTACTTAGTTCTGCCGTTACACAAAAGCAGTCACTGAAGATATGTAAAAAAATTGAGTGGCTCTGATCCAGTAAAATTTGATTTATAAATACTAAAATTTGAGTTTCATATAATTTTGTCACAAAATATTATTCCTCTTATGATTCTTTCAACTACATAAAAAGGTAAAAAAAAATGCCTAACCTATTCAGCTGTACAAAAATAGACAGTGGGCAGGTGGATATTGGAATCAAGTGGTCTGGAATTAAACCTAGACTCTGCAATAAATGCCAGGACTTTGAATAAGCCATTTAACCTTTCTGAGTTTTCCCTGACTTTTAAGTGGAGCTGATAATATCTATCCCTCAGTGTGTTGGTGAGAATTGAAAGTTAATACATGAGGATATGTGGACACAAAATATGTTTCTAATAATTGAAAATCCACCTCTCAGTTATTTTTGTCTTACCTCAAATGGTAGTCTGTGATGGAAAGCATAAATGTCCACCTTCCTGTAATGTCAATAGTGAGATCTTTTAAGTATAGTAACCCCGTTACGTTTCCTTCGCTGAGTGTAGGTTTTGCTCTTTAGTGTGCCTCGGCGTTCACATACAGATGACACTCAGCTTTGCCATGTGTTTCATCTTGTAGTATTCTCTTGTTTCTTTGGAAAATACTTAATGATTTACGGATGTGGGAAAAAAAGTTCCTATGAAACTTTATAGCTTCATTTTTGGCTTAAGATGTTGAAATGGTCAACAGTAAATTTTTGCCTAGTTTGAAGGATTTTGCTTCACCTTTTAAAAAGTAATTTCAATCTTTATCACTTTTCGACATGTTTTCTGGTATTGTTAAGCTTTAAAAATGTTTGTATTTTGAACAACTAATTCATTTAGAAACAGTGGGATGGCAACACCTGATCGAACAATAGTCACCAATTAACTTCCAGGGCTAGAAATCTGCGAGCTGGAAGCGGGGGGTGGGGGGTGGCGGGGGGCGGGGGGCAGTCTTGTGGGGGAAATCTTAAAACTGGGCACCTTTCTGGCATGTGAGCACTATAACCATTCAGATTGTTTTCACAGAGGGTAGGCTCGGTTTGGTCTGCCATGGAGAGGGGAGGAAACCGCAAAGTGCCAACTTCTCCCATCCCCTGTTATTCTTTATGTCGTGTTTACAGCAGAAGGGGTGGGTGGGACCCGGCAGCATCTCTCTTGATGGAGCGTCGCTCTTGATCTCCCTCCCCGTCAGGATGTACTGGCAGCTCTGTGAGAGGAAGATTTTATCCCAGTGTCCTGGCCAGCTTCCATCTGACTAAAGGCATTTTATCTAAATATTTCCAAGGCGCCTATCTCTGCAGTATTGAAGTGCTCAATTAGATATGGCCCAAGTCTTTGTAGCATATCAGTGTGCACTGCTGAACAGCTGCTGAGTTCCAACAGAGGGTGAAGTCATCTCTATATATAGAGCATGGCAAGCTGTTTGGAACAGTGGCAGATTGAAGCAGGCAAATGAACACCTGAGCTGTAAGTCAGTCACCTGTCCAGAGTGACAGAAGGGTCTGGAGAAACCCTTAATCGCTTAGGGGCAAATGGCATGGAGCCCACAGGGTCATTTTTAAGATTTTGAAAATAGCTTGTAGTCTAAGTATTTTTTCTTTTCTGTCAACTGCACAAATAGTGGAAATCATTATCTACAAAAGGGACTTTATTTTCTTCTATGATTTCCTCCTACAACTTTGAGTGTGTTTATTGGTAAGAAGTTCATCCCATATCGGCCAGTATCCATGGCATTGTTATTTATTAAATATCATTGTTTGGAGTTAAGTCATTGTGCATTTATTCATTTAGTGCTTGTCTTCCCTGTTAGACTGTAAGCTCCTCACTCCTGGCACATACTATTTGTACTTGAGTAAATACATAAATATTGAGTGTCATGCTGCTGCTGCTAAGTCGCTTCAGTCGTGTTATGACAATTCATAATTCTGCATGGAGTATGATGTCTTGTTGTTGTTGTTGTTGTTGTTGTAGTCACGAAGCTGTGTCTGACTCTTTTGAGACCCCAAGGACTGTAGGCTGCCAGGCTTCTCTGTCCATGGGATTTCCCAGACAAAATACTGGAGTGGGTTGCCATTTCCTTCTGCACGGGATCTTCCTGACTCTGGGATTGAACCCACGTCTCCTGCATTGCAGTAGATTCTTTACTAATGAACCACCTGGCAAGCCTGTATGATGTTTTAGTCCCCACTAAAAGGCTGTAATTGTTGCTCCTATCAAAGTAATATGGAAAGGAAGTGAAAATACATTTCCTAAATTATTGGATTGGTCCTCAGAGGGCTATAGCACCAATGTGGTGATGGATATCTGGCACTGGAAGGATCCCAAGAGATCATTTGGATCTCTTTCTCTCATTTGACTGAGCATAGGCTGCTGTGATTTGAAGATAAGAACAGGATAAATAGCTAATTGCACAAACATGCCTGCACACAGAAAAAAGATGGAGCCGTTGGAACTTCTGAAGTTCCATCCTCCTGTTCCATCCATCCATCCACCACTAAGTACCTGTACAACTCTGAGAAAGCCACAGGATGCTAGTAAACCTTAGTTTCTTCATCTGCCAAATGGAGATAATAACCCATGCCCTCCCCCCCCCCACCCCTATGGGGTCTTAAGGAAGATCTGAAAATGCTATGCAAACTATATCACTCTTAGGCAGGAAGGTATACTTTTATTTTTGTGATCCTTATCTTGAGAAATCTGTATGCAGGTCAGGAAGCAACTGGACAGTTAGAACTGGACATGGAACAACAGACTGGTTCCAAATCAGGAAAGGAATATGTCAAGGCTGTATATTTAACTTATAAGCTTATGTAACTCTGCTTATTTAACTTATATGCAGAGCACATCATGAGAAATGCTGGACTAGATGAAGCACAAGCTGGAATCAAGAGTGCTAGGAGAAATATCAATAACCTCAGATATGCAGATGACACCACCCTTATGGCAGAAAGTGAAGAAGAACTAAAGAGCCTCTTGGTGAAAGTGAGAGAGGAGAGTGAAAACGTTGGCTTAAAACTCAATATTCAGAAAATTAAGATCATGGCATCTGGTTCCATCACTTCATGGGAAATAGATGAAGAAACAATGGAAACAGTGAGAGACTATTTTTTCTGGGCTCCAAAATCACTGCAGATGGTGACTGCAGCCATGAAATTGAAAGACACTTGCTTCTTGGAAGAAAAGTTATGGCCAACCTAGACAGCATATTGAAAAGCAGAGACATTGCTTTGCCAACAAAAGTCCGTCTAGTCAAGGCTATGGTTTTTCTAGTAGTCATGTATGGATGTGAGAGTTGGACTATAAAGAAAGCTGAGCATCGAAGAATTGATGCTTTTGAACTGTGGTGTTGGAGAAGACTCTTGAGAGTCCCTTGGACTGCAAGGAGATCCAACCAATTCATCCTAAAGGAAATCAGTCCTAAATATTCATTGGTAGGACTGATGTTGAAGCTGAAACTCCAATACTTTGGCCACCTGATGCGAAGAACTGGCTCATTAGGAAAGTCCCTAATGATGGGAAAGATTAAAGGTTGGACGAGAAGGAGTTGACAGAGGATGAGATGTTTGGATGGCAACACCAACTCAATGGTCATGAGTTTGAGTAAACTCCAGGAGTTGGTGATGGACAAGGAGGGCTGGCCTGCTGCAGTCCATGAAGTTGCAAATAGTCGGACATGATTGAGTGACTGGACTGAACTGAACTATCTTATCTGTCAGCAAGGGTCAGATAGCTGTGAGCATCCCATCTCCGGCCAGCTGGAGGCCATAGCTCCATCTTATCCATTTCTCCCTTTAGTGATTGTAAAAGTGTGTCAAGTGGGAAAGCAGGTGAGAGATACTCCGAGGACAGTTGCTGCTGCTGCTGCTGCTAAGTCACTTCAGTCGTGTCCGACTCTGTGTGACCCCATAGACAGAAGCCCACCACGTTCCCCTGTCCCTGGGATTCTCCAGGCAAGAACACTGGAGTGGGGTGCCATTGCCTTCTCCGCCGAGGACAGTTAGCATCCTGGATTCTTGATATTCCAAATCATCTGGACAGAGAGCCACTATGACTTCCTCTCAGGGTCCTTCACTGTACCCCTCCAGTGATTCCACCTCATGTCACAGAATCAGAAGCCACTGAAGGTCAGATAGTGCCTGAATGAGGAACACCAGAAGAGAGCATTTCATTTATGGCCAATGCTCACTTTATCCCACAACTCTCTTATCAGCTATTAAAGCCTGAGCATGTCTGTGGGAAGATAAATTACTTCCTGGGGATATAGATTGTCCTTGCTATGGATTTGTAAAATAAACTTTGGACTTAGGTGAGGCAAGGAAGATCCAAACTCTTGTCCAGTGCTGATTTGCGGGACACACCCAGTTTGTCATTTGTTAGTCATTAAACTGAGCCAGAGTGATATAAGCACTTGCTACCAGGAGTGGGAATCAGAAGCCTGGAGCAAAGAAGACCTCCCTGGATGAACAACGTCCTTAAATTGGTTCTAAAATTCTGCCATGGGTCATAAAACTATTCTCAGTGTAGAGAATAGCCCAAAGTAGGTAAATGCTTTGCTAGCACTAATACTTTTTGTTAAGCTCCCCAAAGGCACAGATAAGAGCCTATAGACCTCTCTGTACCTTAATTTTTCTCTTGTCCTTCCTATCAGTATTCAGCCTGCATTGGTCCTTCAAGTCACCTATATTGCTGGTCGAGAGCTAGGTACTCATGGGCAGGAGGGGGAGGAATTGAGCTGATTACCTGTTAACTTCTGTCTAAATGAAATAGATTTCCATATGCTTTAAAATTCATAGTTCTCTCTTCTGCATCCTCCTCCCGGATTTCCAAGCTTTCTCTATAAAAAGGCAATGTGACAAATTCCTTTGCCAAGGCTTGGATGTTGGGAACTCAGAGTTTTTATTTAATCATGGTGCTGAGTTCCTGTCTGGCCTTGAATATGCTATTTTACATTTCAAAAATTCCATCTGTAATGGCAGAATGATAATTCTTCCCCATCTTGCAGGGATTTGGGAGATGATTGATTATTTAGTGTTTTAAAGAACTTTAGAGACACCAAGTGCTACATGACTGGTGTTATTAAACATTCCCTAAACAGGTCAAAGATACTGGGAAAAGTCTGAAGCTGAAATATCGGTCAGCTGACCTGTCTTGGCATGAAATCTCCTCAGATTTCTCTTCCTATAGCACTCACTTAGTGATGAAGCTCTATGTGTCTAACAGTAAAGGAATCTGGGTCATTAACTCGGATTGTCAAAACCGTGCAGTTCTTTATTCCTTGTCCTGTTTTATTTTATGAGGACGCAATTCTAAGCCTTCATATCAGTAGAGATCACAATTGTATAATAAACATGCCTCAAAATAAGCTATTTTATCATGACATGGGCTATGTTTTATTTTAAGATGATAGCAGGTGATTGAAGTAAGAGGATCCTTGTCAAGTGCAACCTTTTGAAAGCAAAGTGTAGTTATTCTTGAGGTTTACAACTTCTGTGATGCTAACTGAATCTCTAAGATTTGGGGAAATTCCCTCTCAATTTTGGTCCCTCCCTACATTTTATGCGGATTATTTCATTTGTCAACTAAATATATATTGCATTTCTATAATGAGTCAGCTAGGACACGAATATAAATATTACACATATTGTCTTGATCACAGAGAGCTTTATAACATTTATAATGTTGGGAAAGCATGAATGTTTAATGATAACTAAAATGCAAATTTAGGGGCTTCCCTGGCCGTCCAGTGGTTAGGACTCTGTGCTCCTACTGCATGGAATACAGATTTGATCCCTGGTTGAAGAACTAAGATCCGACCTGCCCTGCAGTATGACCAAAAAAAAAAAAAAAAAAGATAAAAAGATTTAAAAAAAATAATAAATAAAATGCAAAGTGATATATAAATGCAAAGTGATATATAAATCTGTATAAATACAGATGAGGGTAATTACTGCCTTAGAGAGTCAGAAGAGGTCTCAGACATTGGGGACATTTAAATTGATAAATTTAACCTGATAAATAAAAAAAAGGATAAGAGATGGAAGAGTATACTTTGCAGAGGATGTTGTAAGTGTACTGAATATTTTAGGTTTACTATTTGTGACAGAATATGAAAGAGTGGTGTGTATATTTACCTATTGAATTCCACTTAAACACTCTGAAAGAGGCCCTTTTACCTTTATTGATCACAAATTAACATCTCTTCCAAGGAAGAGCTCTTTTACAAATTCCCCTAACACACAGCTTACTTGATTTCTCATACAGTTTGGGGTAGAGGATAAAAGTCTGTTGAGGGTCACATTCTGTCCCTCACAATGACCCAGAATTGCTCCCCCTTTCACCTTGTACCTCTCAGGGATGACCAGAATCATAAGAAGTGCTCTTGACAGTGAGTGGCTGCTCTTCAGCAAGCCCCTACACTTCTAGTTTAAAGATCATGTATTAACGCGGGTTGCAGGGAGCTATGAAAGTCTTGGGGAATACCTGAACTCAGCCCTCTGGAGTAGAGCTACCGAGGTACCATGACACTATGTGATTCTTTCCAGACTTCATTAGTCTCCAAGGATCATATATTACAGAAATCGTTTGAGCAGACTTCTGCTACTTAAAGAGGGCCATAACATTGTAAATATTATCAATGATCAAAAGGTATTAATAATAAGGGTTGTCCAGAGTGTGGAGAAACCAAAACCCTTGTACACTGTGGGTGGGAACAAAATATGGGGCAACTGCTATGCAAAACAGTTGAAATTTCCTAAAAAAAAAAAATAAAAATAGAGTTCAAATATGATCTAGCAATCCTCCTTCTGGATATATATCCAAAACAACTGAAATTGGGATCTGTAAGAGATAAAAAGACCTTTTTAGATAGAAGTACATTGTGGCTGCTGCTCTCTAGGTTCTTTCAATATCTGTACTTGTAATTCTTAGCACATGTATTCTAAGTCACTTCAGTCTTGTTCATCTCTGTGTGACCCTGTGGACTGCAGATTGCCAGGCTCCTCTGTCCATGGGATTCTCCAGGCAAGATTACTGGTGTGGGTTGCCCTGCCTTCCTCCAGGGGATCTTCCTGACCCAGGGATCGAACCTGTGTCTCTTAGGTCTAACCTGCATTGGCAGGCAGATTCTTTACCACTAGTGCCACCCGGGAAGACCTATAATCCTTAGACAACTAAGCAAAACTTTTTCTACTCTTTGTATAGAATTTATGGGCACTAATTTGAATAACAGAGCTGGGGTGACTCTGAGTTATAGAAAGAACTATTTTCTTTATTCTTCTTCTTTTGCACTACAACAAAGAAAGAGTGAAGGCAGAAAACTTCCAACCTCTTCACCACTACCTTGCTGACATTTGGAACTCTGAAGTTCTTTTCATCCTAATGATAAGTTTTGACTTCTGAGCACTTATATGCTGGCCCCTAACTGTGATTATCTGTGATTAGTTCTAATTTGGTAAGGTGGATTCTGTTATTTGAGTCTCATTTAGGATGTTAGGAAATGCCAAATCCAGAGAAGACAAGATAAATTGCAAGAGTCAAGGACCAAAAGTGAAGCATAGGAGACAAAGGATGACTGAATCAAAGGAGCTTTAGATATGGGAAGAAAGGTTTTAGGATTCAGGACCTGAGAAAAGAGGCACGCTCCAGACTCCAGCAGAGAGCAGATGAAAAGGGCTCTGAGTGATTGTCTGGGATAGTCACAGTTGTATGTGATTCGTTTTGCTTTTGCATCCCAACTGGGGAGTAGTATGGTGGAAGAGTGAGGTGTGGGCAGGTTTAATCTTTTTAAAAGGTAATGGATATATTTAAATCACAAGTGATGGTTAGGGGTTTAAAATTTTTTACTGATACACAGTCTTCATGTTAGGAAGGGGAATCAAAGCCAGAGGTATGAAGCTCTAATTATTAAAATATATGTATATGTGAGCATAAGTTTGAGAAGCTTAAGGAGGTTGGAGAGAGATATAGTGTATTTTGGGAGTTACTAAATCACATCTTACATGAACAAATGTCTTTGTCTATCATAGCAGTCCACAGACTAGGTGGCAGGCCAAATTCTACCCTTAAAGACAGTTTCAGACCTACGACCTGGTTCTGTTCTTCAGGTTATCTAAGTAGCTTCCAGACAGCTACTTACTTGGTATTTGTTGGGCTCATCTAGTGTGTTATTAGGATAGGTGTAGAAGATATTCCTACTTGTCCCTCTACTTGGTTGTTCAGTAGAATATTGGTTTGTCCTGGTTGGTACTGTAGTGGATTTACACGTGGAGTTAACTCTCATGACCTGGTTCTGTAGGACTTCTGGCCTAAAATGGTTCTTATATTTTGAAAGGGTTGTAAAAAAACCACACACATACACAGTGGGGGTCAAGGATGAAGAGAAAGAGAGAATGATTAGGGGACAGAGGTTGTATGTAGCCTATAAAGCCTAAACTAGTTACCATCTGGCCCTTCACAGAAAAAGCTGCTACCCCCTGGTTGGTAAGACAGGCCCCCCTAGAGATGACCTGATTTATCCGCCAGCCTCAGGCAGCCTGACTTGGCAGAAGTCTTTCCATTCCAGGGCTTGCTGTGTCTCACTGTTGCTATCCAGCATTGTCCTGCAGCCTATAAAGCACATTGGCAGACTCCATTTCAACTCTTAATGAGTTGTGACATGAAAACCGCTAGCGCAAATGAGGCCCTTTCTAGGCATCCCTGCAGAATTAAACAGCCCATGGAGACCAGACCACAGTCTTTCTGTTGTGAGGCAGTGCTTCCCCAAGGCCTTTAGAAGTTTTAATTGCTGATGCCTGTTCCTGAAGATAAATAGTTACTGGTGCTGTCAGTCTCTCGCCTTTCACAAGCACTACAATCATAAAGAATTTATAGGAAGCTGCCCAAAATGTCATAGATTTTTGAAATAAAGATTTTTAATCAATTAAAAAATGTATATGAATCAAAACTCATAATATTTACATAATATCTTCCCTCATTGATATCAAGAACACTATTAATGATGCTCAATTACTTCATTTTTAAAGTGCTAGAGTCGACAATGATAAATATCTATAGTTAAGAAACCAAAGATAATTCGGAAGCTAAGTTTCTCATTTTATGCTTAATAATAATAATAATGACAGTAACAGTAGTATTACCTTCAGTTCAGTTCAGTTCAGTTCAGTTCAGTCGCTCAGTCGTGTCCGACTCTTTGCGACCCCATGAATCGCAGCACCCCCGGCCTCCCTGTCCATCACCAACTCCCAGAGTTCACTCAGACTCACGTCCATCGAGTCAGTGATGCCATCCAGCCATCCCACCCTCTGTTGTCCCCTTCTCCTCCTGCCCCCAATCCCTCCCAGCATCAGAGTCTTTTCCAATGAGTCAACTCTTCGCATGAGGTGGCCAAAGTACTGGAGTTTCAGCTTTAGCATCATTCCTTCCAAAGAACATCCAGGGCTCATCCCCTACAGAATGGACTTTTTGGCTCTCCTTGCAGTCCAAGGGACTCTCAAGAGTGTTCTCCAACACCACAGTTCAAAAGCATCAAATCTTCAGTGTTCAGCTTTCTTCACAGTCCAACTCTCGCATCCAGTGGTATATGACCACTGGAAAAACCATAGCCTTACCTGTCTACTAAAATTTACAGCTTTTCCTGCATTTTCATATCTGTGTGTGCTCAGTCGCTTAGTTGTGTCCTACTCTTTTAGACACCCTGGATTGTGGCCTTCCAGGCTCCTCTGACCATGGAATTTTCCAGGGGAGAATACTTGTGGGGTTGCCATTTCCTCATCCAGGGGATGGATCTTCTTGACCCAGGGATCAAACCCAAGCCTTCTGCATCTCCTGCATTAGCAGATGGATTCTTTACCACTGAGCCACCTGGAAGGCCTATTTTCATATTTACATTTCATCTAATTCACAATTACCATATGAGTTGTGAATGGCACAGCCAGTATTTTATATACTTGTGTGTGTGTATATATATGTATGTATATATATATATTTACTAAAGGAAATAGCAAGATAAAGAATCCAAGGTGATCAAGCCAGAAAATTGCAGAATAATAAGAGAATTTGGGCTGGCTTCTAGCCTGTGATGTTTCTACCATACCAGCATAAAACTTGGTTAATACCATGAAGAATTTTAATGTTTAAAAATTATAATTATAGAATTATCATTCTAAGATTAAAGATAAAAAATGATTAAACATACATAATGGGTAAAAAATAACTGATAGCCATATCTACTGTTAATATTCCCATTCCTGATTTTGAGCAGGTTCTGTATATCTAAAGGATTAAAAAAAGTAGATTTAAAAAATGTTCCATGTAGAGCAATTCCAATTATTCACCCCTGGTAAATATTATTTTCTCTTTCCATTCCAGTCCTTCAAAGGATGGAAAAACAACCTTTTTATTACTTCCCTGGCTAGTTTCTTCATGGTCTAGTCATTTTTGTTACAATCACCTAAGGCAGTGATCCTGGATTAAGAGATTTCTTTCCAATAAACTTCAAAAACAGTTTTCAAACCCTGTCAGATTCCTTTGGAATTTGTTTTTGAGTTGACTGCTCTGTTCCATGTTTAATGAAAAAAGCAAATGTATCATGATCAAAATGTATCAAAATCAGCCCCAAATCTAAACCTGAAAAAAGTATTATTATTTGAAAAATGGCCCACAATTAATTAAAAATACAGTTATTTTCTATGAAATATTCTAGTAATCAATTGGTATTAACAAAAGATACATTTTAAATGTGAAAAAAAAGCTATACTTTATTGTATCTCAACTTAGCAGTGGAACTTTTAGATAGAAGGTTGATGTGCTGGTTCCAAAATAAGATATTACATTTCAATTGTACATTAAAAACAAAAGAAAAAAGAGCAGCCTGGGCACATATGAGAGAAAGGGCAAAGCAATTATTAGTGAGGCATTTTATGTAAATAGTACTGATTTTAGACAAAAGAATAAACTCCATAATTAAAAGAATATAATAAATACTGATTTCCACATTCAGGAATAGGCTCAGTTAGTTATAAGTAAAGAAAGAAATAAACACAGTTCCTATCTAAGCCAGCCTTGCTCTATTCCGTGAACCATTCTTTTAAAATAAATTAATGTTACTTTCCTGAAAACAGATAATATTCAATGTATGAAACTTGGAAACCAAAAAAATAAGGAAAGAACAAGTATTATCACATTACTTCCTTTACTGGGGGCGGCTGTTCCAGTTATTTCACAAAACAAAACAAAACTTTGTTTGTAATACACAGGATTGATAGAATTACAGTGAAGTTGCTCTAGCTAAGTGATATATGCTTTACTTAAACTACACCAATCTCTTTCCTGACACTTTGAATACAGTGATTCAAAGACAGAAAAATAATATATATATTTGAGCCACGTAGTGGTAAACAGATGCAGGTGAAAATTAGCTTTCCCTCCCTGGTTTCCCCAAACTGCTTCTACTGAGTCTGATTCTTCAGCTCCCCTTTGCCTATCCCTTCTCCTCTTCCTCCTCCACCCCTTCCTCCATCCTCCCCTCCTTCTGCATCATAATCTTTGGCTTAAATTAGCTAATATTTGTTTCTGTTGCTTGCAATCAAAGAAACATTAAGTCACGCATATGCTATTTTGTGGAGAAGGCAATGGGACCCCACTCCAGTACTCTTGCCTGGAAAATCCCATGGATGAAGGAGCCTGGTAGGCTGCAGTCCATGGAGTCACTAAGAGTTGGGCACGACTGAGCGACTTCATTTTCACTTTTCACTTTCATGCATTGAAGAAGGAAATGGCAACCCACTCCAGTGTTCTTGCCTGGAGAATCCCAGGGACAGAGGAGCCTAGTGAGCTGCCATCTATAGGGTCGCACAGAGTCGGACACAACTGAAGAGACTTAGCAGCAGCAGCAGCAGAAGTAGCATACTATTTTGTATCTTGTTTTTGTTATTATTATATCATTTTATGATATAGTATGAGCTTCCCTGGTGGCTCAGATGGTAAAGAATCCACTGGCAATTCAGGATACCTGGGTTCCCTCACTGGGTTGGGAAGATCCCCTGGAGGAGGGCATGGCAACCCACTCCAGTATTCTTGCCTGGAGAATCCCCATGGACAGAGGAACCTGGCGGGCTACTGTCCATGGGCTCACAAAGAGTTGAACACAACTGAGCAACTAAGCCCACATTACGCAGGACACAACTGAGCAACTAAGCACACGTTACATAGAATACAAATGTTTAATACTTTAATAATATCCAATTACATGGATGTATCAGAATGTTTAAAAAACAGATATTGAATAACACATTAGTGAATATCTTTTTATATAGACCCATGTCCACATATCTAATTATTTTCTAAGGTTATATCCTGAGGTAAAATAACTGGATTGGATATTATAGACTTAAGAATCTTGCTCTTCCAAAAAATGTTAATTATACCTTAATCAGGATTGTATTTGTATATATTTCTCATGTTCTTACATTACTATGGTTTAAGATATTTTGCTACTTCAATAGTAAAAATTGCATCCTTGTGTTTGAATTTATATATTTCTCTTACTCCAAATAGATATTGCCTTTTTATCCTTTAAATTGAGTCTGAGCTACAGCAGGAAAAGACATGAAATATTTTGTCTCCAACTGGCAATGTGATCCATTGGCTTATAAATCAATTAGGTTATAAAAAGTTAAAAATGCAGTTGAGTGTTACATTTTGAATTGGTTTAGCCTTGTGTATTTATATAGATTTGGAATTCTTTCCATATAAATAATTTCATCTTTTTATTCATGTAGTGGGAATCCTTATATTCTTTTCCTGTCTCTCTTACAAAAGGCTTAGTTAAGTTCAGTGAAAAAATTGCCTTGATTTCTTTGGAGAAATATCTTAATATTACTTTGTGTGACCAGCTTGCTCTAGGAATGACTTTTACAAGTTAGTACCTTTGACGTAGTATACATATTTGAAAATATAGTGTAGTCATATTAAAATATAACTCAGAAACTCAAAGACACGTTTTTCTGTTTACTTATGTTTTTAGTTCATTTATTTCTGGCTATCATGTTGAGAAAAAGATACTACAATTAAGCTATCTACTTAAAGGCATGCGTCACTGAGTTGTTACAACGTGGTCAGTAATCACTATGCAGTTGTCGTCCTAAATTCACTCTTTTTTTTTTTTTTAAGATCAACACAGTTACCAAATTTTAATTTGTCAAATAACTACTGGGGATAAAGAAAATTCCATTCACAAAATTAATTACATGATGGCTTTAGAACTGATTTTCTTATTGGTATTTATAAATGGTGGTGATGGTCAGATATAAGACAGAAAAGGGAACCTATAGAACTCTAAATAAAAATATGAAAAAATTGAGATTAAGTGAAAGGTAATCCTAGGTGCAAATGTGTGTGTGTGCTGTGTGTTCAGTCGTGTCTGACCCTTTGTGACCCTATGGACTGTAGCCCTCCAGGTTCCTCTGTCAATGGGTTCTCCAGGCAAGAGTATGGAGTGGGTTGCCATGCCATCCTCCAGGGGGTTTACCAAGCCAGGGATGAAACCCACATCTCCTGTGTCTCCTGCATTGGCAGGAGAACTCTTTACCACTGTGCCACTTGTGAAGTCCAGGTGCAAATGCATACACAGGTGCATATCCACACGACTTGACTTGTATATAAGATGGAAACAGGTTAATGAATGGGTGCCATTCTTTGGCACTGTGATTTAGACATAAAGCTCTGAGGATAGGACAAGTTAAATCCCACCTATCTGAGCATATGCTTGTATACTTTGCTGCTTGGCTCAGGCACTTCTATTGCCAGGAGCCCTCCTCTTTTCTTAAACCGAGGCTCACCTCCCCCTTTAGTCTTATTGTTGTACTGCGGTTCTAGTAATTGGTCTTCTGCCTGTAACTCTTCAGGTAAGACCGTGTCCTATACCTTCCTGTTTCCCAGTTCCTGCTAGATGTGCAGTAAAAGCCTCTGTTCCACACCTGCATTCAGTCCTCCGTCAGCCTGATGACTGACCTACAGCTGCAAGCTCATCGCTGTTGCAGTGTCTGCCCTCCTATATGAAAGGTCTTTCAAGAAAGTGTTGCCAGCGAAAGTCTCCATCAATACTTCCCATCCATATGCAAGGCATTCTGCTACATTATCTTGAGTGTTTCTTTTGTTGTTGTTGATTTTGCATGTTAACTTTCAGGATTATTTTGTCTAACAGCAATCGCTATTTACATGCCAATACTTTGGACAGATTCAGTGTCTTCCTTTTCTTGCATTGAAGGGGTTTTAGAGCTACTTCCACTTATTCCGTAACAATAAAATGGGCGACATAATCTGCTGAAATGGGTATAACCAAAAGCAAGAACAAAAATCTTATGATCCTCTGAGTTTCATGATAGCCATCAGAAAATGATTTAACTACTCAGCTTAGAAGATTATAATTATTTTTCTACATATGGCAATACAATAATTTCAATTTCCTTGCAAATTGTTCATTACAGCATGGAAGATGGACAGATAGAGTAGTCAAGAACATTGATATCTCTGACTTTTCATCTGTTTTGTCCATTTTTATTCTTCAATAAGGGGACATAAGACACCTTACACTGACTCTCAAATATTTTTGTTACCATCCTAGTATCAACAAAGGTCAAAAAAAAATAATCAACATGCTTTGAGTTTTCCTTTGTTGTGAGTTATATTCTCCACTTTTATACATGGACTATGCAACCACTACTGTGGTTATTGTTGTTTAGTTGCTAAGTCATGTCCAACTCTTTTGTGACCCCGTGCACTGTAGCCCACCAGGCTACAGACGTACATTCAAAATGGTGGAAGAATCATCTTAAAGTCTGCTTAGAAATATTTTTATCTTTGTGTGAAATATAAAGCTGGTAGCCTGGTAACCCCCAACTACTCGACACTGAATCAAAATATGTGAGTCCTCTTGACATTAATGCTAATCAGTCCTGTGAACTTAGTTACATCACTCGATTTTGAATCTGTTTTCTCATTTATAAAATGAGGGAGTTAACTATAAAATATTACATCCAGTTTCGACATTCTGTGATCTTTACAAACTTGGTAACATTCTAAAGAATTACTCTTGGATTTTAAAGTCAAATATTTTGAACAATAATAATAATTTGAGGTATATGTTAAAAATATAATGTTTTTTGTACATATCATTTTGTGATTTGTGTTAACTATACCATCTTTCCCTGACTATAATTCTTGGTTTTGAGCTGGTATTGTCCATTATTCAGAAAAGAAATTTTAAATTTAGATTTGACTTTTTAAAATATGTTATCAATTAGAATTTCACTATGCTACATAATGATATTTTCAACAGATGTTATGTAAAATATAGTACTATAACTACTGAATATTCAGACACATATAGTGAAAACTTGCAAAAATGCTTAGTGACACTTTGAAAAAATTAGAATGTTTATAAGAAGCAATACACATTAACATGAATTCTTTGTTCCAAACACTACCAAAAGACATATAAGACTCTGACTGTGTTTTATGGTGTGTATATAAACTGTATAATAAGCTGATGTTTTTAAGGTAAACAGAAAAGTATATGATGTCACTAGCATCTGTACTTCGAATTTTCTGTGCTTTCAAATTTAGAAAATGTACTACATTTTCTCCCCAGCATTGGCAATGAAAATTTTCCCTTCCATCCACATTTTCTTAGCAATCTTTCTTATGACGGAGTTATAATCACAGATTGTATAACAAGAAAACATCATCGTTTAAAAATGCAATTTCTGATTTTGTAAGTGCATCATGTTCTAACCATTCAGTTAAGTATTAATAGATAGAAGGAATTTCAGGCTAGAATCTAGACATTCATTCACCATGGTACATCCTACTGCTGCTATTTAGTCGCTAAGTGATGTTCTATTCTTTTGTGACCCCATGGGCTTTAGCCCGCTAGGCTCCTCTGCCCGTGGGACTTACCAGGCAAGAATACTGGAGTGGGTTGCCATTTCCTTCTCTAGCAGATCTCCCCAATCCAGGTGTAGAACTCGCTTTGCAGCTACTGCATTAGCAGGCGGATTCTTTACCACTGGTCCGCTGGGGAAGCCCGATACTTCCTGAGACCATCACATATTCCTAAATTTATAAACACCATTATTATACTATGTTTTCCCACCAATAAACAGTAAAACCAAAATTAAAGAGATATTATTCTGCCTTCCTCTCTTTAAACTGCCCAACTTCTGTTTAATCTTCATGTCTCAGTTTTCACAGAGAGAAATATCTTGGTCAGTACCTAGGTTAGATCTCGCTGCTCCCTGAAAATCATCTCTTATAATTCTCATTATGCTTTGTTACTAATTTATTACCTAATGGCTGGTCCTGAGCTGAAAGCTTCATCAATCCAGGGACTGAGTCAGCATTGCTCACCACTGCATCTCCCACACCTCGTAGAGCCTTGGCACAGAGTCACATAGTAGCTCTATTTTTGGAGAATGAATAACCTAGAGTATGTGTTTGATTTATTCAGATCCTTGTGATATCAGTGGACTTCCCTGGTGGTTTAGATGATAAAGAATCTACTGCAATGCAGAAGACCTGGGTTCAATCCCTGGGTTGGGAAGATGCCCTGGAGAAGGAAATGGCAAGCCACTTCACTATTCTTGCCTGGAGAATCCCCATGGACAGATGAACCTGGCAGGCTACAGTCCATGGGGTCACAAAGAGTTGGACACATATGAGTGACTAACACTTTTACTTTTCATGAGATTAGCAGTAAATAACAAAAAGTAAAATACTAAGTTGAGATGCAGCTTCTGGGTAGTATCTAGGTCCACTCACTGGTAACCAATTTACACCTGAGTATGTCTTAAATACCCAAAGTGTTTTCAAGGTTTTAAACAAAAAATTTATGAATTTGTACAAATTGAGTCTTTTCTTGAGGACCTGTGAATAGTTAAAACTGTGATTGTTATACATCAGTGTCCACAACCTATTATACAAAATGTAGATTCATTTCACTTACTAGTTTTATGGTCAGGAACAAGTTGTTAGCATTTACAAAGCTCAGTTTCTTCATCTGCAAGATGAATATTACAATGCCTTTCATATTTAGTCATATATGTTCTTGAGAGTTAAGTCGGGTGAATTAATTTGTATGCAAGTTTCTTCTGGAACATTCTGTGACTATACTGGGTTTGCACTATGATTAGAGCATGCTGCTGTAGTTATTTCAAAGAGAGTATAAGCTACAATGGTGTCTGCTTGAAGAAAGATAAAACACACATTTGTTATTTTATAGCTATTTCATTCTGGTTTTTAGCAAACTCTTGATGGTTGCAGTCAATGGATCTACACAGACATTTGCCTCAGAACATATGATGAAGATTTACCTGGCTAAGAGCCACCATAAGAAACAGAACTTGTCACATGTTTGTTATATCCAAAGGTTTTGAAGGGAGGAAAATCTCTTTAGAAATACAATAATACTGTTCATATTATGAACTGTGATGTCTCCCCTGGCATCAATTTTAACTGAGCACAATTCTTTTAAAACTTCTTTGAACATTTATGCAATTAATTCAAATGCAAAAATCAATTAACTGTATATCCTATAATCAAATCAGTTTCAAACCAGTGCCCCAAATTTCAAGAGGACTTTGAAAGCACAACCAAAGTAAAATGGAACAAAATGAAATATTTAGTGCCAGCAAAGAAAATGTTTCATTATTTTTTCAAGCTTAACTACAGCTTCATAATATTATGTAACTTACTAAATATGTCAGGGTTGCACTAATTATGATATTTTAACACACCAGGGTGATTATATCTTGATATGTATCAAAGGTAGGGGACTTTGGAGAAAGATATCAAGAAGCCTTGGTTCCACAGGTATTAAAGCCAGATAGACTTAATGTTCAAATGTCTCTTAAAATTAGGTGTGGATTCTTAGGTAAATTAATTAAACCTATTGGGTTTAGGGTTGTTTTGAGGAAAATGCCAGGTGTGGGGTCTGCACTGAGTGACCACAGCAGTGGGGTCTCTTAACTTTAAGTGTGTATTGTGGGACAGGAGTCATCTTTGCTTGCATTTCTGTTCTCTGTCCTCATATATCCACTTGTGGGCTGGACAGAGGCAATGCCCTTGTCAGAGGCAAAAACTTGGGCAAAGCAACTGCTCATTTCCATAATGATCTTTTAATAAAAGACATTGTCTTTAATTACAATATCATTTCCCTCGTGTGGAGTGTGACACAGTGATGACTGAGTCAACTGAATCCCTAGGTCAAAGACTGTAAGTTGTACAAATGATTTCAGAAGCCCTGGAAATGTCCCTGTCCCATGGATAACAATGAATGTTATTCCTTACCTCATCTGTTTGTTTAAAAGGAAACTGATTATATCCAAGAACTTTTTCTTTTTCTTGGTATTGCAAATATCTTGAGAGGGGTCCCTGTGGAAATTTATTAGTAAACATGGAGAATCTCTGAGGAGGTTTTGGAAGGAGTATTGAGATATAGAGCTGAGGGTTCTAGGCCTATGCGCAGGAAGAAAATCTTACTTAAGAGACTAGTAGTACAACACAGGAGGCTAGACTAGCAATGAATATGTATTTCTTTTTTAAAATGGATATCAGTTAATGTCTATTATTACTGCGAGAGCCGGCGCGCTAAGCGTGGCCAAGAGGAGCTACCCCAGGTCTGAGGTCGGGGGCAGCGGCCTAGAGTGCCAGGCTGTGACAGCGCAGGAACGGCCAAGAGGAGCTACCCTGCGTCCGAGGTCAGGGGCGGCAGCCGAGAGGGTTCAATGAGGAACACCTCACGTCTGAAGTCAGTGGCGACTGGGAGGAGCTACCCCATGTCCGAGGTCAGGGGCAGCGGCTGAGAGGAGCTACCCCTTGTCCAAGGTCAGTGGTGGCTGAGAGAAGACACCCCGTGTCCGAGGTCAGGGGCGGCTGGGAGAAGCCACCTCGCACCCGAGGCCAAGGGCAGTGACCCTGAGAGCCACCCCAAGCTTGAGGCCAAGGGCGGCAGCTGGGAGGAGACACCCACGCCTGAGGCCAGGGCTGGTGGCTGGGAGGAGCCACCCCCAGGAGCGGTGGCTGCGCAGGCACAGGAGGGCCTAGAGGAGCTATCCCACTTTGAAGGTAAGGAACCGCGGCAGTAAGGAGATACCCCTCGTCCAAAGTAAGAGAAATCCAAGTAAGATGGTAGGTGTTGCAAGAGGGCATCAGAGGGCATACACACTGAAACCATACTCACAGAAAACTAGTCAATCTAATCACAATAGGACCACAGCCTTGTCTAACTCAATGAAACCAAGCCATGCCTGCGGGGCAACCCAAGATGGGCTGGTCATGGTGGAGAGGTCTGACAGAGCCTGGTCCACTGGAGAAGGGAATGGCAAGCCACTTCAGTATTCTTGCCTTGAGAACCCCATGAACAGTATGAAAAGGCAAAATGATAGGATACCAAAAGAGGAACTCCCCAAGTCAGTAGGTGCCCAATATGCTACTGGAGATCAGTGAAGAAATAACTCCAGAAAGAATGAAGGGATGGAGCCAAAGCAAAAACAATACCCAGCTGTGGATGTGACTGGTGATAGAAGCAAGATCTGATGCTGTAAAGAGCAATATTGCATAGGAACCTGGAATGTCAGGTCCATGAATCAAGGCAAATTGGAAGTGGTCAAACAAGAGATGGCAAGAGTGAACGTCGACATTCTAGGAATCAGCGAACTAAAATGGACTGGAATGGGTGAATTTAACTCAGATGACCATTATATCTACTACTGCGGGCAGGAATCCCTCAGAAGAAATGGAGTAGCCATCATGGTCAACAAAAGAGTCCAAAATGCAGTACTTGGATGCAATCTCAAAAATGATAGAATGATCTCTGTTCATCTCCAAGGCAAACCATTCAATATCACAGTTATCCAAGTCTATGCCCCAACCAGTAACGCTGAAGAAGCTGAAGTTGAACGGTTTTATGAAGACCTACAAGACCTTTTAGAACTAATATCCAAAAAAGATGTCCTTTTCATTATAGGGGACTGGAATGCAAAAGTAGGAAGTCAAGAAACACCTGGAGTAACAGGCAAATTTGGCCTTGGAATGTGGAATGAAGCAGGGCAAAGACTAATAGAGTTTTGCCAAGAAAATGCACTGGTCATAGCAAACACCCTCTTCCAACAGCACAAGAGAAGACTCTACTCATGGACATCACCAGATGGTCAACACCGAAATCAGATTGATTATATTCTTTGCAGCCAAAGATGGAGAAGCTCTGTACAGTCAACAAAAACAAGACCAGGAGCTGACTGTGGCTCAGATCATGAACTCCTTATTATCAAATTCAGACTTAAATTGAAGAAAGTAGGGAAAACAGCTAGATCATTCAGGTATGACCTAAATCAACTCCCTTATGACTATACAGTGGAAATGAGAAATAGATTTAAGGGTCTAGACCTGATAGATAGAGTGCCTGATGAACTATGGAATGAGGTTCATGACATTGTACAGGAGACAGGGATCAAGACCATCCCCATGGAAAAGAAATGCAAAAAAGCAAAATGGCTGTCTGGGGAGGCCTTACAAATAGCTGTGAAAAGAAGAGAAGTGAAAAGCAAAGGAGAAAAGGAAAGATATAAGCATCTGAATGCAGCGTTCCAAAGAATAGGAAGAAGAGATAAGAAAGCCTTCTTCAGCGATCAATGCAAAGAAATAGAGGGAAAGAACAGAATGGGAAAGACTAGAGATCTCTTCAAGAAAATTAGAGATACCAAGGGAACATTTCATGTAAAGATGGGCTCGATAAAAGAAAGAAATGGTATGGACCTAACAGAAGCAGAAGATATTAAGAAGAGGTGGCAAGAATACATGGAAGAACTGTAGAAAAAAGATCTTCATGATCCAGATAATCATGATGATGTGATCACTAATCTTGAGCCAGACATCTTGGAATGTGAAGTCAAGTGGGCCTAAGAAAGCATCACTACGAACAAAGCTAGTGGAGGGGATGGAATTCCCATTGAGCTGTTTCAAATCCTGAAAGATGATGCTGTGAAAGTGCTGCACTCAATATGCCAGCAAATCTGGAAAACTCAGCAGTGGCCACAGGACTGGAAAAGGTCAGTTTTCATTCCAAAGAAAGGCAATGCCAAAGAATGCTCAAACTACCACACAATTGCAGTCATCTCACACGCTAGTAAAGTAATGCTCAAAATTCTCCAAGCCAGGCTTCAGCAGTATGTGAACTGTGAATGTCCTGATGTTCAAGCTGGTTTTAGAAAAGGCAGAGGAACCAGAGATCAAATTGCCAACATCTGCTGGATCATGGAAAAAGCAAGAGAGTTCCAGAAAAACATCTATTTCTGCTTTATTGACTATGCCAAAGCATTTGACTGTGTGAATCACAATAAACTGGAAAATTCTGAAAGAGATGGGAATACCAGACCACCTGATCTGCCTCTTGAGAAATCTGTATGCAGGTCAGGAAGCAACAGTTAGAACTGGACATGGAGCAACAGACTGGTTCCAAATAGGAAAAGGAGTGCGTCAAGGCTATATATTGTCACCCTGCTTATTTAACATATATGCAGAGTACATAAAGAGAAACTCTGGACTGGAAGAAACACAAGCTGGAATCAAGATTGCTAGGAGAAATATCAATAACCTCAGATATGCAGATGACACCACCCTTATGGCAGAAAGTGAAGAGGAGCTAAAAAGCCTCTTGATGAAAGTGAAAGAGGAGAGCAAAAATGTTGGCTTAAAGCTCAACATTCAGAAAACGAAGATCATGGCATCGGGTCCCATCACTTCATGGGAAATAGATGGGGAAACAGAGGAAACAGTGTCAGACTTTATTTTTGGGGGCTCCAAAATCACTGCAGATGGTGATTGCAGCCTTGAAATTAAAAGATGCTTACTCCTTGGAAGAAAAGTTATGACCAACCTAGATAGCATATTCAAAAGCAGAGACATTACTTTACTTACGAAGGTCCGTCTAGTCAAGGCTATGGTTTTTCCAGTGGTCATGTATGGATCTGAGAGTTGGACTGTGAAGAAGGCTGAGCGCCGAAGAATTGATGCTTTTGAACTGTGGTGTTGGAGAAGATTCTTGAGAGTCCCTTGGACTGCAAGGAGATCCAACCAGTCCATTCTGAAGGAGATCAACCCTGAGATTTCTTTGGAAGGAATGACGCTAAAGCTAAAACTCCAGTACTTTGGCCACCTCATGCAAAGAGTTGGCTCGTTGGAAAAGACTCTGATGCTGGGAGGGACTGGGGGCAGGAGGAGAAGGGGACGACTGAGGATGAGATGGCTGGATGGCATCACTGACTCGATGGACATGAGTCTGAATGAACTCTGGGAGATGGTGATGAACAGGGAGGCCTGGTGTGCTGCGATTCATGGGGTTGCAAAGAGTCGGACATGACTGAGCGACTGAACTGAACTGAACTGACAATTTCTTAACCGTGTGATTTCATGTAGGAAATGGTCCTCTTTATGTGCTGTGCTAAGTTGCTTCAGTCGTCTTTGACCCTTTGTGACTCTATAGCCTGTAGACAGCCAGACTCCTCTGTCCCTGGGATTCTCGAGGCGAGAATACTGGAGTGAGTTGCCATGCCCTCTCCAGAGGATCTTCGCAACCCAGGGATCAAAACTATGTCTTCTGCAGCTCCTGCCTTGCAGGAGGATTCTTAATGCTGAGCCACTGGGGAAGCCTCTTTATCTGTCAATTTCCAAGTCTTAAAGTGGGAATAATAATACTTATATTTCATAGGTGGTTGTAAGCGTTAAATGCATTAATAGTTTTATGATGGTTAGAATACTGCCTGGTGCATACTAAGCATGGGGACAATGACACATTTTTAGACTGACAACAACCAAATTTTTTTAGAAAGGTTAATTTTAACAATTGTTAAGTACTCAAAGTACCCTCATTAAGATCTATTTTCACATCCACATTGTTGAGTAAACAGGTAAAATTTTGCTTATATTTAATCTTTGGTCCCCAAGGATCATTACTTTGTGGCTACATTTAACACATTAGTTGATAATAGTCCTCATAAGTTCATTAAAATGAGTGACATCTTGGAGATAAATTTTTATTTTTATTTTTTTTGGAGATAAAATTTTTAACAGATACCATCTACTAATTTTCTGGTCTTTGTCAGCTATCATCTAGTTATCAGAACTTAGCTATTTGGTTTGTTATTTTTAAAAGTGAATTTGTTTTGGTATTTGATATTGAGTCACCTACAGTTAGGCACTTGTCACCTTCCTAAGTATATTGAAACAATATACTTCCCCTTTTTTTCTTGGGAAATATTTTGTAATTTATACCAATGAGAAGTCATTAACAAGGCTTTTTAAGTGGTGTGATATGCAAAACACTCTCTTAAATAGAAAGATCAATGTTCATTCTTGCAAAATTCTAAAAGTTAAGTTATCTGAAAGATAGCAAAATTAGTCTGTAGTTACTTAACACTCAGAAAGAACATGTGGATAATGCAGTAGAATGCTTTTTTCCTTTATTCTCTCACAGCTGCTAAATAATGAAAGGGGAAATCACAACCAAACTAGTTTGAATAATTTCCATCATTCAAAGAGAGCAAAAGATACACACTGGGGAATGAAACAACAAGGTAAATATTGTTGGAGTATATATAGTTTTCTTTTGGCTCTAACAAGTTTTTTGGTATTTATACACCAATTTTTATTCATCAACTTGTTCATTCATTCATTCATCAGTAATGAAACATTTATTGAACCAGGAGCCCTATATGGTATTGAAAGTAGCAGTACCCCTTCACATCAAGATCAGTCACACAGTTAAGAGTAGTTTAGTAGAAAAACACAATTTAGTAGACAAACACATAAATAAATAACACAAGGAAAAGAGATAGGATCTCTATAATCCATCAAATGAAAGAGATACAGGGTTTCTATAAAAGTTCAGAGAAGGGATGTGAATTTAAGATGGACTTGTGGGAAAGGTGGTATTTCTACTGGTATTGTAGAAAAGTATATGGTTTAAACATGTGGACATGACATGATAATAGGAAAGGTGATTCTGGAAATAGTTAAACATAATTATCACATCCACAGAGATCTTAAATTAAGATGTGTGTAAAATGAGAAGCTCATTTCGAGTGACATTGCTTTATATGAAAGATGCGTAGGAAACAGAGGCAGGAAACCCAATGAGGCAGAGCTACAGGCAGACTTGAACATCCAGATAAGAATTTGAATAAATTTTTCCGTATGTAATGGAGAGCCCTATAGCCACTTAAACCAGAAGAGTGAAGTGATTCTAATTGAGCCTTTTTGCTTCCAAAATTAAACCATTCACCTAAAATATTAGTTTCTTTGAAGGCTATTTCCTTGAATCTGTTTTTAAAGGTCTTTTGAGTCATTCAATCAATATCGATTTAATCATGGGTGAAATATCTTACCTAATTTTGAATTTAGGTTTCAAGCTCTTTGTCTCAAGAATTCAGTTTGTGGTTTTTTACTTTCATAATTTTATTTTTACATTTATATTACTGAGCCATCTGGAATTATTTTTTATTATTAAAATTAATTTATTTATTTTAATTGGAGGCTAATTACAATATTGTAGTGGTTTTTCCCATACATTGACATGAATCAGCCATGGGTGTACATGTGTTCCCCATTCTGAACCCACCTCCCACCTCCCTCCCCATCCCATCCCTGAGGGTCATCCCAGTGCACCGGCCCAGAGCACCCTGTCTCACGCATCAAACCTGGACTGGTGATCTGTCTCACATATGATAATATACATGTTTCAATGCTATTCTCTCAAATCATCCCACCCTCACATTCTCTCACAGAGTCCAAAAGTCTGTTCTTTACATCTGTGTCTCTTTTGCTGTCTCACATATAGGGGTCATCGTTAACATCTGCTCAGTCGTGTCTGACTCTGTGACACCATGGATTGTAGCCCACCAGGCTCCTCCATCCATGGGATTCCCTAGGCAAGAACACTGGAGTGGGTTGCCGTTTCCTTCTCCAGAGGATCTTCCCAACCCAAGGATCGAGCCCAGGTCTCCTGCATTGCAGGCAGATGCTTTAACCTCTGAGCCACCAGGGAAGCCCCTAAATTCCATATATATGCGTTAATATACTGTATTGGTTTCTTTCTGACTTACTTCACCCTGTATAGGTGAAGTCACTCAGTTGTGTCCGACTCTTTGCGACTCCGTGGACTGTAGCCTACCAGGCTTCTCCATCCATGGGATTCTCCAGGAAAGAATACTGGAGTGGGTTACCATTTCCCACTCTGTATAATAGGCTCCAGTTTCATCCACCTCATCAGAACTGATTCAAATGCATTCTTTTTAATAGCTGAGTAATATTCCATTGTGTATATGTACCACTGTTTTAGTATCCATTCGTCTGTTGATGGACATCTAGATTGCTTCCATGTCCTGGCTATTGTAAACAGTGCTGCAGTGAACATTGGGATACACGTGTCTCTTTCAATTCTGGTTTCCTCGGTGTGTATGCCCAACAGTGGGATTTCTGGGTCGTATGGCAGTTCTATTTCCCATTTTTTAAAGAATCTCCACACTGTTCTCCATAGTGGCTGTACCAGTTTGCATTCCCACCAACAGTGTAAGAGGGTTCCCTTTTCTCTGCACCCTCTCCAGCATTTCTTGTTTGTAGACTTTTTGATAGCAGCCATTCTTACTGGTGTGAGATTGTGCCTCGTTCTGGTTTTGATTTGCATTTCACTGATAATGAGTGATGTTGAGCATCTTTTCATGTGTTTGTTAGCCATCTGTATGTCTTCTTTGGAGAAATGTCTGTTTAGTTCTTTGGCCCATTTTTTGATTGTGTTGTTTATTTTTTCTGGAATTGAGCTGCAGGAGCTGCTTATACATTTTGAGATTAATTTTTTGTCTGTTGCTTTGTTTGCTATTATTTTCTCCCATTCTGAAGGCTGTCTTTTCACCTTGCTTATAGTTTCCTTCATTGTGCAAAAGCTTTTAAATTTAATTAGGTCCCATTTGTTTATTTTTGCTTTTATTTCCATTACTCTGGGAGGTGGGTCATAGAGGATCCTGCTGTGATTTATGTCAGAGAGTGTTTTGCTATGGTTTTCTCCAGGAGTTTTATAGTATCTAGTCTTACATTTAGGACTTTAATCCACTTTGAGTTTATTTTTGTGTATGGTGTTAGAAAGTGTTCTAGTTTCATTCTTTTACAAGTGGTTGACCCATTTTCCCAGCACCACTTGTTAAAGAGATTGTCTTTTCTCCATTTCAAGTCTCTTCAGTGTCTAATTTCTGCCCTGACACAAGGGGCAAAGGTAGTCACTTGTTTAGGTTTGCTTGTTCAGTTTTGCTGTAGGGGGGTGGTGGTGAATGCTGCAAACAAATATCACTGGCGTGTGTGGGGAGTGCTCACAGTGTCTGGGCCACACTGGGTTTGCCCCCACTCACGGCATGTGTGCTTTCCCGGTCTACACTGCTCAGGCTCCAGGTTGCTCTTCAGGGGAACTGTCTAAAGCAGGCCCTGGGTTGCATGCACTTCCCAGGTCTAAGCTGCTCAGCTTCAGGTTCTTGGGTACTCCACAAAGGCACAGACTCAGATGGGTCTGCTTTTTGTGTCCTTCCCAGGTCGGAGCAGCTCAGGTGACCAGGTGCTTGGAGAGAGCACTCTCCCAGGTGTGTGGTGTGTCTTATCACCTCCATGATCCCAGCTACTTGGTTTCCCCGGGTGTGCAGCGAGAATGCTGTCTCAGGGTGCCATGTGTCTCCTCTGGGGAGCTAATCTATGACTGCAACCCTCCTGTCAACCATCCAGGATCCCAGGAAGACTTGATTAGCAACTGGCAGCCTGCTTGCAGTTTGGTGGAGGATGCCATCTCTGGGGCCAAGATTGCCCCTCACCTTCTGTCTCTGGCTGCTGCCCGCCTGCCTGCCTGCCTCTCTGCCTCTGGCAGGGGGAGGGGCCGGTCTGCAGCTGGCTAGCTCTCCTCTGGTATTTGCTCAGTCCTTTGCTTTGTGAGCAAGACTGGCAATGCCTTAGGTTAGAGCTTTTTGTGGGAAAGTTCTCTCTCTCTCTCTTTTTTTCCTCTCTCTGGCTATCCCACAGTTTGGGTTGCTATCTCATGTTAGCTCCTCAGATTGTCCTCAGGGCATTCAGGCCCAGTCCTTATCCTAAGCATGCAGCGCATGCCTCCCTGTTCAGCCCCCGTTCTCTGCCGGTAGACTCCCAGCTCCGCTGGGACAGTTAGGCGCGTAATCTGTGGGTCTTTTTTTTTTTTTTTTTCCTCCCGGTTATGTTGCCCTCTGAGATTCTAGAACTCCCCACAGACCTGCTGTTAAGAGGGTTTCCTTGTGTTCGGAAACTTCTCCTCCTTCACGACTCCCTCCCCGGGATAGCTCTCCATCCCTAACTCTTTTGTCAATAGGTAACTATTGTCACCTTGAATTTCTAATAAAATAGAAGGCAGAAGTAACTGCAAGTGTATAATCTTTGAGAGCTGTCAGTACATATTTTAAAGCCACCTTACTTGATGTTTTAAGGAATTTTAGATTAGGTATGAAAAATATATATTGTTATGCCCTGTGGCATTTTCTGACCTGTCATGATGCCACTCAGCTTAGGAATAACTATCCATAGATGTTGACAATATATTTGAGAATAAAGAGGCCATTTTGGAAATGCATGGAGGTTAATATTATGCACACGAAACTGTGTCTTTCTTTTTATCTTTTTGTCCTATCATATTTTGTCCTACCTCCTTTTGAAGAGAATGGGGGCCTGGTATCCTCTGCCAGCGTTCAGAGGTTGTTTTGTGGAATTTGCTCAGTGTTCAATTGATCCTTTGATGAATTTGTGGGGGAGAAAGTGATCTCCCCGTCCTATTCCTTTGCCATCTTAGGACCGCCCCCTCAATTTGTTTTTCTAACACACGAACTAGTGAGTCAGCAAATATGTTATATTATCAAGTTGGAAGTGATAGTGTTAGTCGATCAGTTATCCCTGACTCTTTGAAACCCCATGGACTTTTGTGTGCCAGGCTCCTTTGTCCATGGAATTCTTCAGGCAAAAATACTGGAGTGTATATCCATTCCCTTCTCCAGAGAGTCTTCCCAACCCAGGGGTCAAACCTGGGTCTACCTGCATTTCAGGCAGATTCTTTACCATCTGAGCCACCAGAGGAGCCATTATCAAGCTGAAAATTATAGTCTACCTTGTTTCACCTAAAGTTGACAATTTTTTAATGCTAGAAAAAGTATAAGCCACAAACTGATCCACTTAAATTGTAATGTAGCTTTCAAGCTGTATAAGGTAGGCAGAGGGTTCCTTGGTAGCTCAGCTGGCAAAGAATCCACCTGCAATGCAGGAGACCTCGGTTTGATTCCTGGGTTGGGAAGATTCCCGAATGGTGAAAAGATAGGCTACCCACTCCAGTATTCTTGAGCTTTCTTGGTGGCTTAGATGGTAAAAAGTCCTCTTGCAATGTAGAAGACCTGAGTTCGATCCCTGGGTTGGGAAGATCCCCTGGAGGAGGGCATAGCAACCCACTCCAGAATTCTTTCCTGGAGAATCCCCATGGACAAAGAAGACTGGCAGGCTACAGTTCATTGGGTCACAAAGAGTCACACATGATTGAATGACTAAGCACAGCACAGCAAGGTAGGCAGAATGAAAAAGTATATGATTCTTTAGAGGTGATAATACATAATAAACATTTATCAAGTGCATTCAATAATCTAGTCTTGTGAATAAAATCTCACTTATGTTGATACTGAGTTTCATGGTGATCTTATAAGGTAGTATTATTACTGCTATTTACCTTCCTGGAATGCCAGGAGGGTAAATGATTCACCCAATTCTCATTATTGATGACTAGCAGAACTGGGATCAATATCCCTATGCATCTGACTTCAAAGACCACGCTCTAGTCACTTTTTCACCGAGCTTCATGGTTAATATTTCAAATATTTTTTGGCTTTATATTTTCTATGTAACACATATAGTCATATTGATAGACACAGACTATCTTATAAAGGCTAAATTCTGTCTAACAACCAAATTCTTAGCATTTTTTTTCTTAGCATTTTTAAAATGTCTAAATTCCATGTTTCAGTGTAAAAAAATTCATCTTAATGTATAGTCATAGTTAGATTTTACTTTGACTATTGTCACCTTGAATTTCTAATAAAATAGAAGGCAGAAGTAACTGCAAGTGTATAATCTTTGAGAGCTGTCAGTACATATTTTAAAGCCACCTTACTTGATGTTTTAAGGAATTTTAGATTAGGTATGAAAAATATATATTGTTATGCCCTGTGGCATTTTCTGACCTGTCATGATGCCACTCAGCTTAGGAATAACTATCCATAGATGTTGACAATATATTTGAGAATAAAGAGGCCATTTTGGAAATGCATGGAGGTTAATATTATGCACACGAAACTGTGTGCTTTCAGCTCTCTCACACCCTGTCAAATCTGAGCAATTATTCTACCAACTTGCTGCCTGGTCCCCGCCCCCACATCATTTCCTTAAATTGCTATGGAAATTAAATCGTGAGAGACGCTCTTCTTGCAAAGATGCCTCCTTCAGAATCCTCCCTGCTTTACTCTAGCCAATTTGGAATGAAAAATCAGCCCACATTTCCATGGAACTTAGAAAGGCCTGGGCCAGAGCTAAAAGGCATAATTTGTCTGACATCTGTGTTCCAGCATCATATTGCATCAAAACAATCCGTGATGCTCAGATGAAAGTAAGCATCGTTTGTATTAACTGAAGCAGTTAACAAGATAATGGCAGCCACTTTCTATTCTCGCATTCATAGAATCACATCCCATAAGGACAATTATACTTGTAAAGTATCCAACTCCCATTACATTATTTCATGACCACGTTGATATGTTGGATATATTTTTCTATTATTTTGATTTCATTTTTCCCCCCAATGAGTGTTGTGCATAGCACTGCTGCAGAAGCCAGAGTTTTTCTTGTGATTTTTTTTTGTTGTTGTTTTGTTTTTAGTCTTTATTAAAAGAGACTAGCTGTCTGATTACTGGAGGCAAGAGCTTACTGATAACTTGCAGGTGCTTTCCCTTTGCCACACTTACTCACTGTCATAGGCAGGTGATTAGCCAGCCCTGCTCTGTGGCTAGGTTGTTAGCCAACAATGACTTAACACAAAGTGTTGAAATGGCTACTGAGAGCCAAACATCTGGGTAGGCCACTTTTCATTGTTGAGTTTATAGGCAAGACATCATTTCTAAAGTTTTGGAAACCCTTGCATCTGCTCCTTTTATAGTCACTGGCAGTGTACTCAGATTGCTAAATGCCCTAATAGTCTCAAAGCTCAGATCCTGCATACAACTTCAGATCTCCTCCCTTTCTTAAAAGCAAACAAACAAAAAACAGCTCCTATAAAGTGAATTGGTCTTCTCAGGTGGTGCTAGTGGTAAAGAACCAGTCTGCCTATATAGGAGCCATGGGAGGCCCTGTTCAATTCCTGGGTCAGGAAGATCCTCTGGAGAAGGAAATGGCAACCCACTCCAGTATTCTTGCCTGGAGAATCCTATGGACGGAGGAGCCTGGTGGGCTGCTGTCCATAGTGTCGCACAGAGTCGGACACGACTGAAGCGACTTTTCATGCATTGGAGAAGGATTTGGCAACCCACTCCAGTATTCTTGCCTGGAGAATCCCATGACAGAGGAGCCTGGCAGGCTACAGTCCACAGGGTTGCAAAGAGTCAGACACGACTGAAGCAACATAGCACACACTATATGTTAGTTAGACAGAAGTAATTTATAAGTTGAATATTAGAGGAGGGATGTCTGTTAAAGTAGAGATTGGGGCCCTCAGACTCTATAACTCCTTAAGATAGATAGCTGTGTCAAGGAGACATTAAGAGTGTTGCAGGGTAGAGATATAGAGTAGCAGAAGCGCTTAACCGAGGAAGGTACCTGAATCCAGGTAACTAAAAAATGAGAGGATATGATAAAACAAGCTTTCCTGATTGACTCTTCCTAATCAGTAATTACTTAACATTCTGCAAATGTCCTGTTTCTACTCCAGATTTTTGTCCTTTGGGGAAGAGGGGATAAGTAAGGGTCTCTGAGGTCCAAGTTGGAGTTTTCCAGCTTTGGATATAACTGAAAAATAGTTTCATAAATACAGAATTAAGAGAAGCAAAATTAGATAGTGGATCCTCACCTTTTGCAGCATATATCACAAACAAATTTGACCCTGGTAGTTTGGATGTGTTGTCTCCCACTAAATTGTCAGATTATGGCCTTATAAAGTTATAGCTCAGTTTCTTTAAGGATTCTCCTTCCCAGTTTAACTGGATTCTTTATATATGTGTGCTGTGTGCTCAGTTGTGTCCAACTCTTCACAACACTATGAACTGTAGCTCATCAGACACCTGTGTCCATGTCTCCAGGCAAGAATACTGGAGTGGGTTGCCATTTCCTCCTCCACGGGATCTTCATGTCTCTTGAGTCTCCAGCATTGGCAGGGGAACTCCTTACCACTATGCCACCTGGGAAGCTCAGTGTTAGTTATATCTGCCATTATGCATTTTTGTACTTAGTTTCTCTGTTTTATCAAACAAAACACACCCCAAACAGTGCCTTTCAACATGCGACCTTAGATCCACCACACACAGTGAGCTGTAAAGAAAGATATGCCTAATTGTGATAGTCAATTTTATAGCTCACTCCCCTTTTTGTCTTGAAGTCTTTCTCAGCTATTCTATCCCAATTTTCCATGCCCAATCATAGAACTTTTCTAGCTGTCTGTTTGCGTTTGTCAGACTTTGAATAGTAGGGTGAAACAACTACTCATTTTCAGTCTGGATGACCAATACATGCTTTAATTATACCTTTGGTAGTTTAGCAATGGCATTTTCAGAAGCCTCTGGAAAGACTTTTCCATCAAACACCCACTGTTGGGGGACTGATGTGAATCCCACCAGCGGAAGCTTTGGGCTAATTGAGCATTCCAGGATTCCTCCTGCTGGATGGCTATGGAGACTCATGATTTATGACTTCACATCCTGGTTCCTTAAAGTGAAATTGGAAACAAATGTTGCAATTGGTTCTACCACTTTTCTGGTAAATGCACAATGAGCAAGAATCTTGTGGGAGGTTTTGTTCTTTCCACAACTGTGTGTTTTGATGATACTTCATGGGAACTGTGTGAGGAAAAGGGAAAAAAAATGTGGCTTATACTTAGTAGCTAGAACAAAACCTTCTTTTAGTAGTTGTGGAAAGACTTAAAGCACAACAGAATCATGAATGTACTAGAGATAGCTGTTATTTGAAATGTTAGTAATGGAACTAGTTTTATTCTGAACATTTATTAGTGAATATTAATGCCAATTTTACATAACATTTTCTCACACTTTCTTTGATAACCATGGCTTCTTCTCCTTATCATGAAGAATATCTAAATTGACAAGGACTGCTTTAGTATTTCTCTTAAATTCCAGAGTTTCTTGACTTTGACTTTAGTGTATTAAAGTTAGTTATAAAATTAGTATTTTATTTTTCATTTGAGAATGTAAAGTGGAAAAAGGGGCAGATATTATTCATAATATAGTTACTTCAGCCTTATTAATAATTAGTTTTATACATTTGGAAAAATTATTTCAAATTCCTAAGCTTCAGTTTTCTTATCTTTAAAATAAGTTTATAAGAACTATAAACTTTTTCCTAGTGCCTACAATTTATGATTCTATGTTGAAGAGCTTTGTTTTTACTCTACCATATTTTATGCATGACGTTATGAAAACATAATGGCAAAAAGTGACTGATTCAAACGAGTAGAAGATATCCATATACAGAAAGCAGAAGACACACAAGATAAACAAGCAGAGAAAGTATATATACACAACTCTTCCTGTCCTAGATAAGTAAACAGTGGCGAAATATTTGTAATGAAGTAAGGGATACATTCTAAATAGAAAGAGGATCGGTTCCTTGCATCAAGTGACCTATGTGTTGAACATTCTTTCCGTAAATATTGCTCACTTCTATATTATGGAATAACGAAAAGAATATTGGATCTACTTTCCCAAATGTGTTGCTTAAAGACCTATGTGACCTTAGTTGAATCACTTACTACAGGTTTTCTTTTATAAAATTAACAAGTTTGAACTTATTTATTTCTGAAGAGCATTACACTTGGGAAAAGTTTATGTTACAACTTACAGGGATATATGGGATGGATTGGTAGTGTTTAGATTTTGGAACCAGCAAATCTGGCTCAGAATCTTAGTCTTCCCACTTTCTTTTCCTACCTGCGCACATTTGGTCAAATCATTGGTGTCACCGAGGTAACTGGTTTTGTAATTGGTAAAACTTCTGGAGCTTACTAAATTAAAGTCCTCGCTCATGTGACAGTCCAAGACAAGTGTTCCTATTAAAAAGGCTGCTTTCCACTCCAAGTGGTTTGGGAACTTTGGTTCTTCCAAATCTGTGTCTGTACCTTGGAATCCCCTTCTAGGGTCTAGGGAAAAGAAGACAATGGAGAAGCCTCATCTTCTTTTTAAAAGTCTTGGCATGGAGGTAGCACAACACTTGTTCACACTCCTCTGCTGTGAATCAATATCTGGTTACTCTTGGATGCTAGGAAGGCTACCAAACACAGCCCCTTTCTCATCAACAGTCTCTAGAGAGAATACCTTTTTATGGACTAACAACAGACCCTGGAACAGTGGGCATTCAACATTTTTTTCATTACCACTTCGCCTATTTCCTGATTAGAGCTCCATCTTATAGATCTAATAGAAGAATGGAGAAGAAGCATCAAGAACACTCTGCTAGGCAAAGTTGCTTCTTTCTTAGACATTGTATTCTGAAGGGCGTGTGTAAGGTATTGATGCTCTGTGCTAAGTTGCTTCAGTCGTGTCTGATTCTTTTCAACCTCATGGACTGTAGCCCACCAGACTCCTCTGTCCATGGGATTCTCCAGGCAAGAATACTGGAGTGGGCTGCCATTCCCTTCTCCAGGGCATTTTCCCAAACCAGAGATCGAACCTGCATCTCTTACATCTCCTTCATTGGCAGGCAGGTTTTTTTTTTTTTTTTTTAACCACTAAAGCCACCTGGATATATACTATATATTAATATCCAGGAAGTGCTTGAAAAATACTGTTCTAGCATAAAATAGACTACAATTTTTATGTTATGATGCCAATAATAATATTTTCCCTTGAAAATGCTTCTGACATACCACACATTTTATTATTAGAGCAAAATAATTTCTTGGTTTATATAAAACCACAAATCACTCTGTATTTATCATCTTTATACCTTTTTAGGAAGTTTTCTATTCATCCAAGTGCTCTTGGAAGTGAATTGACAAAAAAAAAAAAATACTTCAGTCCTGTATGAATGAATTCAGAAGTAGTACATGACTATTTTAGGATGCTTCTGAGTCAAAGCTATGTTGTTGTTGTGTTGTGTGTGTGTTCAGTATGTTACTGGAGCAATAATTTGCTTCAAGAATTTCACTATGTTTCTTATGAATTACTGTATTCAAATAAAACAGCCTTTGGCATACAGCTTCATGCTGTTTTTAAGGAAATAAAATATCCTTTGTTATTCCCTGGAAGTTGTGTTTTACTTTCTGATTATTGTCCACATTATAGTTGTCTCTGGTATCTATTAGCAAAAGTCCAGATGGCTGAAATAAAATTGATAAAAACAACTTGAAACTTCCATCTCTAGGCAAATTTCTGCTCTGCAATGTATGTCTAAATATTAGGCAGAGTAGACTGACAGCCCATATCTGTCTTCTGTGGGAACATGCCATGCTGTTTTCCCCCACTGTGACTGTCATCCTTCTTTGTACTCACACTGCCAATGGCCAACTGATCCCCTAAAAAAATGAAGAGAAGGGGAGAGAGAAACTTCCACGCTGGCTTCTCCACTGATAGAATTGCCAGCAGGAACACATTTCATTCAATTAAATTAAACTACATCTACTGAACACAGTCACTGGGCTGAATGCTATGCAAAAATAGACCCTAATGCAACATGGCCCCTGTCTGTGAGTTTATGCTAGGTGAGGTGACAAACTTATAGAGTAACAAAAACCACGTATAATATCATATATGAAACGAATCACCAGTCCAGGTTCAGTGCAGGATACTGGATGCTTGGGGCTGGTGCACTGAGACGACCCAGAGGGATAGTATGGGAAGGGAGGAAGGAGGGGGGTTCAGGATGGGGAACACGTGTATGCCCGTGGCAGATGCATGTTGATATATGGCAAAACCAATACAATATTGTAAAGTAATTAACCTCCAATTAAAATAAATAAATTTATGTTAAAAAAGTTCTATAATATTGTTTTATGAGTGTTATGACAGGTTACCTTCCAATAGCAAAAAATAAACACCCATGCCCCAATTTGTCAGCACAATGGGATACCACTGTACACTCAGCGAAATAGCAAGACTAAAAATGTCAGGTAAGGAGAGAATTTTGAGAAGGTGGAGCTCATATATGTTATTGTGGAGACTGTAAAATGGTATTAATACAGCTACTTTGGGAAAAAGTATGCCAGTCTCTTTGAGCCTACAACCACCCTAAACCCAGCAGTCCTGCTCTTAAATGTTTATCTGAGATACATGAAAATATAGGTTTCCAAAAAAACTTTTACAAAAATGTTGATAGTAGCTTTAGTTGTACTAGTATCTATCACTGGGAGGATGGCTCAACAATGGAATACTACTCAACAGTGAAGAGGAATATACTACTGATCCATCCAGCAATACAAATGATCCTCAAAAGCATTAGTCAGAAAGGCCTATAAAAATCAATCAATACTGTGCTATCCCATTTATATGAAGTTCTAGAAAAAAACCAATGTAATCTATTTGGAAAAACATCAGGACATCACAATAGTGGTTGACTCTGTGTGGTGGGGGAGGGGAGGTAGATGAGAATTGACTGGGAATAGACATGAAGAAGGGTTTCCCAGGTGGCGCTAGTGGTAAAGAACTTGCCTGCCAATGCAGGAGATGCAAGAGACGCAGGTTTGATCTCTGGGTCAGGAAGATCCCCTGGAGGAGGGCATGGCAACCCACTCTAGTATTCTTGCCTGGAGAATTTCACGGACAGAGGAGCCTGGCAGGCTACAATCCATGGGGTCACAGAGAGTCGGACATGACTGAAGCAACTTAGCATGCATGTACAGACATGAAGAAACTTCCTGTAGGAATGGGAAAGGTTTTTTATCTTGACAGCGGTTTGGGTTATATAGACATGTGCATTTATCAAAACGTAGCAAATGTACACAGGAGGTGTTATTTCACTGCATATAAATTTTACCTGAAAAGCATTATAAACATATATTAAACTCTAATCAATAGAAACCAACACAATATTGTAAAACAATTATTCTCCAACTGAAAATCAACTCTAAAATAAAGAAAGAAATAAATGGCAGAGTTGAAGTGTAGAAAGATAGATATACATATAAACAACAGGCTAAAATTTTAATGGTAGAAATAGCTGTGAGTATACAGATATTCACTGAAAAAATTCAATTTTGCCATATGTTAAAATTAATAATAAAATAGTTGGCATCCATTGAAAAGAGCAGAAATGATCCCATTCTTTCCACTCATGTCACTGAAGCTACTATGAAAACTCGCTCCATCATCAGCTCCCTTATTTTGCACCCTTCTATACTGTTTCTGTTTACTTCAATTAAAATTTTTGCTTAGGTTTTCACCACCTTAAAAAAAAAAAATTCATCCCTAAGTCTGGTATCTCTTCAAATTGCCCTTCCCACCGCCCCCTCCCCCCACCTTTCTTAGAAAACTTTTCTTTAGAGTGAAAGAGTTCTAAAATTTCCATCCTGCTATCTTCTCTTTCTAAGCCTGTAGCCATTTGGTGTTCATCCTTATTGCTCAACTAGAACTGCTTTCTCCACAGTCACCAATAACTGCCTAATTGCCAAATCTAATGTTCCGTTTTCAGTCCTCATCTGTTGCATTTGAGGTCACAGAAACAGTCCGAGGCAGCTGGTTTGGCTCAGAATGTTATTATGGCTATAAAATGACATAACCCACCAAACTACTTCCTGGGACAGACAAATAAACCCAAGGCAAGAGAAGTGCCTGAAAGTCACATTGCAACATCTCCTAGAACACATTTTTTCCTGCTTCTCCTCTCTGAATATTTACTGCCAATGACTCTCTGTAAGTGGAAAACTTTTCTTATTCCAGCTTCTATGATTTAGATTTGAGTTAGTATTCTTCCTTCTCTGTTCCTCCATTTTCTGATCATTACCAAGCTGGTATTAGCTCCCTTTTTCTTCATTTTTAAATTTCTACTTGTAAATGAATCTGCTTCATTCATTTTAATGGTGTCTACATGTACTTTTGCATTTCTTTTCCATGGGGATGGTCTTGATCCCTGTCTCCTGTACAGTTTCATGAACCTCTGTCCAGTTCATTAGGCACTCTATCTATCAGATTTAGGCCCTTAAATCTATTTCTCACTTCCACTGTATAATCATTAGGGATTTGATTTAGGTCATACCTGAGTGGTCTAGTAGTTTTCCCTACTTTCTTCAATTTAAGTCTGAATTTGGCAATAAGGAGTTCGTGATCTGAGCCATAGTCAGCTCCTGGTCTTGTTTTTGTTGACTGTATAGAGCTTCTCCATCTTTGGCTGCAAAGAATATAATCAATCTGATTTCAGTGTTGACCATCTGCTGATGTCCATGTGTAGAGCCTTCTCTTGTGTTACAAATAGCTGGGAAAAGAAAAGAAGCAAAAAGTGAAGGAGAAAAGGAAAAATACAAGCATCTGAATGCAGAGTTCCAAAGAATAGCAAGAAGAGATAAGAAAGCATTCCTCAGTGATCAATGCAAAGAAATAGAGGAAAACAACAGAATGGGAAAGACTAGAGATCTCGTCAAGAAAATTAGAGACACCAAGGGAACATTTCATACAGATGGGCTCAATAAAGGACAGAAATGGTATGGACCTAACAGAAGCAGAAGATATTAAAAAGAGGTGGCAAGAATACACAGAAGAACTATACAAAAAAGATCTTCATGACCTGGATAATCATGATGGTGTGATCACTCACCTAGAGCCAGACATCCTGGAATGTGAAGTCAAGTGAGCCTTAGAAAGCATCACTAGGAACAAAGCTAGTGGAGGAGATGGAATTCCAGTAGAGCTATTTCAAATCCTAAAAGATGATGCTGTGAAAGTGCTGCACTCAATATGCCAGCAAATTTGGAAAACTCAGCAATGGCCACAGGACTGGAAAAGGTCAGTTTTCATTCCAATCCCAAAGAAAGGCAATGCCAAAGAATGCACAAACTACTGCACAGTTGCACTCATCTCACATGCTAGTAAAGTAATGCTCAAAATTCTCCAAGCCAGGCTTCAGCAACACATGAACCATTAACTTCCTGATGTTCAAGCTGGTTTTAGAAAAGGCAGAGGAACCAGAGATCAAATTGCCAACATCTGCTGGATCATGGAAAAAGCAAGAGAGTTCCAGAAAAACATCTATTTCTGCTTTATTGACTATGCCAAAGCATTTGACTGTGTGAATCACAATAAACTGGAAAATTCTGAAAGAGATGGGAATACCAGACCACCTGACCTGCCTCTTGAGAAATCTGTATGCAGATCAGGAAGCAACAGTTAGAACTGGACATGGAACAACAGACTGGTTCCAAATAGGAAAAGGAGTATATCAAGGCTGTATATTGTCACCTTGCTTATTTAACTTCTATACAGAGTACATCATAAGAAACTCTGGGCTGGAAGAAGCACAAGCTGGAATCAAGATTGCCGGGAGAAATATCAATAACCTCAGATATGCAGATGACACCACCCTTATGGCAGAAAGTGAAGAGGAACTACAAAGCCTCTTGGTGAAAGTGAAAGTGGAGAGTGAAAAATTTGGCTTAAAGTTCAACATTCAGAAAACAAAGATCATGGCATCCGGTCCCATCACTTCATGGGAAATAGATGGGGAAACAGTGGAAACAGTGTCAGGCTTTGTTTTTTTGGGCTCCAAAATCACTGCAGATGGTGACTGCAGCCATGAAATTAAAAGACGCTTACTCCTTGGAAGAAAAGTTATGACCAACCGAGATAGCATATTGAAAAGCAGAGACATTACTTTGCCAACAAAGGTCCATCTAGCCAAGGCTATGGTTTTTCCAGTGGTCATGTATGGATGTGAGATTTGGACTGTGAAGAAAGCTGAGTGCCGAAGAATTGATGCTTTTGAACTGTGGTGTTGGAGAAGACTCTTGAGAGTGCCTTGGACTGCAAGGAGATCCAACTAGTGCAATCTGAAGGAGATCAGCCCTGGGATTTCTTTGGAGGGAATAATGCTGAAGCTGAAACTCCAGTACTTTGGCCACCTCATGTGAAGAGTTGACTCATTGGAAAAGACTCTGATGCTGGGAGGGATTGGGGGCATGAGGAGAAGGGGATGACAGAGGATGAGATGGCTGGATGGCATCACGGACTCGATGGACGTGAGTCTGAGTGAACTCCGGGAGTTGGTGATGGACAGGGAGGCCTGGCATGCTGCGATTCACGGGCTCGCAAAGAGTTGGACATGACTGAGGGACTGAACTGAACTGTACATGTATTTTAAAGTTAGTGTAAGGTGTTAAGAATTAAGACTCCAGACAGGTGAGGTGAGGTGAAGTCCCTCAGTTGTGTCCGACTCTTTGCGACCCCATGGACTGTAGCCCACCAGGCTGCTCCCTTCATTGGATCCTCCAGGCAAGAGTACTGGAATGGGTTGCCATTTCCTTCTCCAGGGGATCTTCCCAAACCAGGGATCGAACCTGGGTCTCCTGCATTCCAGGCAGACACTTTAACCTCTGAGCTACCAGACAAAACAGGTGTAAATATATTGGGATGGCCAAAAAGTTCATTTGGATTTTTCCATAGGATCTTGGGGAAAAATCTGAATGAACTTTTGGGCCATCCCAGTATATATGCATCTCTCCACCAGGAGACCCAGGCTGCATTTCAGAAACACTCCAGGGTGCTTTTAGACTCATCATGGTTCTGATTGCCACACTGAGTGGTAGTTTTCAACTATTTTCCAAGTGAGAGATTACATTTTTAAAGTTTAAAATGGAATATCTACACTGAAAAAATCAGACCAAAGCTACCCTGTTCTGGTGTTGGGGAGGTGGGAGAAGGTTAGACGGTCTACCCCTGCCTAGGGTCTTCCATGGGCCTTCACTGTCCCCGAGGCGGACTCTGAGGCTGCTCTTTAGTACTCTATAATAATACTTCTTAAAAATGTATGTGCATACTCAGTATCTTGGAATTTTATAAAGATGAAGATCCTGATTCAGTAGATCTGAGATGGAATCTGGGGGTCAGCAGTTCTAATGAGTAGTTCTAATGAGGCAATACCAGGGCTGCTGGCCCACAGATCACACTTAGGGAGCAAGACAGGAGGAGTTTTCCTCTGTGCCAAGTCTGAATGCAAAGTTTAAGCTGATTATATTCTAGAGAACATTCTGATTGTTTTGTCTCTCAGGAGACGAATATTTGTTTCTTCAGAGATCAAGACAGCAGATATTTTATTCTCTGTAATATATAATTACTCCTCTAATGCATCTTCAATTTTGACTGTTCCATTTGGAATTGGACACTGGCCAGCTAGGATGATTGGGGAGATTTTGTCATAAATCCTCTTTCAGGAATCAAAGTGAACAGTGGACCTAGAGACAATGAGATGTAGGAACAGAAACAAAATGAAAACTCTTCAAGGAAATGCAGACCCAGTTTGGGACTGGTAACCTGCAAGCTCAGGTTTCCCTGGTAGCTCAGCAGTAAAGAATCCACCTGCCATGGAGGAGCCGCAGGAGATGTGGGTTCAATCCCTGGGTGGAGAAGATCCCTGGGGGAGGGCATGGCAGCTCACTCCCGTGTCCTTGCCTGGAGAATCCCATGGACATGGCAGCCAAAATATCTGTTTGATGAAGAATGACTTGATGCAAATAGTTTCCATGAGTCGGAGGTTAGAGCAAGGATCAGCCTGATGATCAGTTCAGCAGGACTGGTGGATCCTGCATGGGGGCTGCAGAATACAGACTCTCACTTCCTACATAATACATTTATTCTCAGTCAAAGGGCTCCTTCCTCCTTTCTGTATGGCCTTTTCTCTTTTATCTGCAACTCATTGTAAATTCTAGGTAGATGACCTTTATATCTGTATCTTCAGCTTTGATCTTTCTTGAATCTTTGCTTCTGTTCCAGAGGTTATTTATTCCTCTCATCCATTCATTCATTTACTCATGATATATCAACACAGAGACATGAGGAGAGAGCAAGCATAAACCAGTCCTTAGAGTTCCAGTGGGGAAGATAGAAAACCCAGTATTTTCAGTTCACTGTGTAACTGTCAGTCCGTAATTCCCCTAGCATTCTGGAGTCTCATTCACACATTTCTTCAGTCTCCAGGCAATATGGATTTGGCCCTCATCTTACATACGTGGGATGTTTAGTAGCCCCCTGTACTCCCCAGTTTTGAGCGGTCCCAAGCCTCTTTCATACACCTGGTGAGCACCTGCTCCGAATTCCCACCCAGTGTTAGTGACCTCACGTTCCCTCCAGAAGCTCCTGTCTTGTCCCCACACAACTCTGTCCTAGCGAGCATGACTGCCTCTTCTTTCCTATTTCATTTGCAAGGCCTACAAACACAGGCTCTTGCTAGTAAGAGACATAAATATTAGGTATAAATGGAGGGGGAACTGAAGAAAACTAGAAGGGGAAACAGTGAGCTATGGTGTTTCACAGGCATTTTCTCTTTGATATCTTTCTCCACAGAATCTCAGCCTGTAGATTAGTGCTGGGAACCTCCTCTCTCCCAAGATGTTATCCCTCTCCAGCCTTAACCCACAGCCCTGACCACACACACTCCACCCTCGCTGCCCCTGCATGAGCAAAGGCAATATAGCTCCTTTGTCTCAGGCCCCCTGCTGCCCCTGCTTAAGCAAGGCAATAGAGCTCCTTTGTCTCGGGCCCCCCTTTTTTGATCTTAATACAGAGGCCTCTCCTTTCACAATCAACTAAGGTCAATCAGAGTGTCATCCTAAAGAAAAGTAATTTTTTTTCTTTTTTTCTCCCTAAGAAGAATTTCTATCTTTCTAAGGCAATCATCTCAAACATAGTTGTAATGTGTTTCTTCTCTGACATGTGTGAAAAATGCTATGGAAACAATGGTTAAAATGAAAGTACTATAGCTATCTATCAATATAACTCAGGTAAATCTTGGCAATATCACATTCAGTGTAAAAGGGAGGAAAAACATGCAATTCCATTTTCTATTGGCTGAAATGAATTAAAAGTATGTTAGAGCCAGACATAAGCATATGCTACAGTTATTCTGAGTTTTATTTAAAAAATAGCTCTTAATGACAAAACAGGGCAGTGTTATTATCACCAGGGGCTGGGAGAAGCAGCAGGGTGAGATGGGATAGGAGTCTGCCTCAGGTGCAATCAGTGCTAATGGTGATGTTCCATCTTGTGTAGGAGTAATAAAGTTCTATTTTATTCTTATGCCTCATCAATGCTACCAAGCCACATAGATTCTTTGTAAGATGATATGATGAGGTATGCACAGAGTTCTGTTTTCACAGAGATTAAACTCAGATTTGGATTCAGGGATTAGAGGAAACTCCATCATTTCTGAGATAATTTTGCAAGGCAAATAACTGGTTCTATCTGTAACTTCCACCTGGAACTCAGATTCAGTATTTCTGAAATAAACTCATGTTTTCTTCTAGTTTAGCCTAAGTCAACTTCCCTGTCTGTCAAAATTAAGCGCCCCAAAATATCACCAAAATAATTTGTTGATAAGATAGAGTGTTTATTGTTTACCATGGTAAGGGACAACACTATCTCAATAATTTTAGTAGCATTTCAGAGGGGAGAAAAACAATATTGGGATATTTATTGAGATTTTGAGGTCTGGTGCATTTTTCTGAAATCATACTGAAAAACTTGTCTTTCAGTGTGGGAAAGAGGTGAGGGTGAGGCATCTTTTGTGGGTGGGGGTTAAGATCATGATTAATAGCTTAGAATTGGTAGACACAGGAAGAGGAGGATTTTGAGGCAAGGGTGCGGTGACTCAGAGATTTGGAGTACAACTATTGTTTGATGCTTTCTATTGAAAATTTGAAGTTCTTGGAATGAGGAATAAAGGGATTAACAACTTTTATCTTCCTGATTTGCAGTTTGCTAGCATACTGAAGTTTCCTTGATGAGGACAATAAAAGAGTAAAGTCATGTTTAATGTAGATAGTAGGCTATGTAGATGGTTTTGATCTCCATTATCCTTTCTCTTATTCAAAAACAGGATTAGTTATCCAGTGTTGTTTAGTCACTCAGTCATGTCTGAATCTTTGTGACCCTGGGCTTCTCTGTCCTTTACCATCTCCTGGAGCTTGCTCAGACTCATTTCCATTGAGTCAGTAATGCCATCCAACCATATCATCCTCTGTCGTACCCTTCTCTTTCTGCCTTCAATCTTTCCCAGCATCAGGGTCTTTTCTAATGAGTCAACACTTCACATCAGATGGCCAAAATATTGGAGCTTCAGTTTCAGCATTGGTCCTTCCAATGAACATTCAAGATAGGTTTCCTTTAGGATTGACTGGTTTGAAATGCTTGCAGGCCAAGGGACTCTCAAGAGTCTTCTCCAACACCACAGTTCAAGAGCATTGGTGCTTTGGCACTCAGCCTTCTTTATGGTCCAGCTCTCACACCCATACATGACTACTGGAAAAAACCATAGGTTTGACTAGATGGACCTTTGTTGGCAAAGTAATGTCTCTGATTTTTAATACACTGTCTAGGTTTGTCATATATTGTCTAGCTTTTCTTCCAAGGAGCAAGCATCTTTTAATTTCATGGCTGCAGTCACCATCTGCAGTGATTTTGGAGCTCAAGAAAATAAAGTTTCTCACTGTTGCCATTGTTTCCCCTTCTATTTGCCATGATGTGATGGGACTGGATGCTGTGATCTTAGTTTTTTGGATGTTGAGTTTTAAGCCAGCTTTTTCACTCTCTTCTTCCACCTTCATCAAGAGACTCTTTAGCTCCTCTTTGCTTTCTACCATAAGATTGGTGTCATTTGTACATCTGAGGTTATTGATATTTCTCCTGGCAAACTTGATTTCAGCTTGTGCTTCATCCAGCCTGGCATTTCTCATGATGTACTCTGCATATAAGTTCAATAATCAAGGTGACAATATACAGACCTGATGTACTCCATGATTCAGTGGATGTTGCAAGTTGATCTCTGGTTCCTCTGCCTTTTGTAAATCCAGCTTGAACATCGGGAAGTTCTTAGTTCATAGACTATTAGAGCCTAGCTTTAAGAATTTTGAGCATTAATTTGTTGGCATATGAAAGGAGTACAATTGTGCAGTAGTTTGAACATTCTATGGCATTGCCCTTCTTTGGGATTAGAATGAAAACTGTTGTTTTTCAGTCCTGTGGCCACTGCTAAGTTTTCCAAATTTACTGGTGTATTGAGTACAGCACTTTAATAGCATCATCTTTTAGGATTTGAAATGGCTAAGCTGGAATTCCATCACTTCCACTAGCTTTGTTTGTAGGGATGCTTCTTAAGGCCCACTTGACTTTGCACTCCAAGATGTCTGACTCTAGCTGAATGATCACACCTTCATGGTTATCTGGATGATTAAGATCTGTTTTGTATATCTCTTCTGTGTATTCTTGCCACTTCTTAATATCTTATGCTTCTGTTAGGTCCATATCATTTCTGTCCTTTATTGTGCCTATCTTTGCATGAAATATTCCCTTTTTATCTTTAATTTTCTTGAAGGGTTCTCTAGTCTTTCCCATTCTATTTTTCCCCTCTATTTCTTTGCATTGATCACTTAGGAAGGCTTTCTTATGCCCCCTTGCTATTCTTTGGAACTCTGCATTCAGATGGGTATATCTTTCCTTTTCTCCTTTGCCTTTTGCTTCTCTTCTTAGCTATTTGAAAGGCCTCCTCAGATAACCATTTTGTGTTTCTTTTTTCTTGGGAATGCTTTTGATCACCGTCTCCTGTACAGTGTTACAAATCTCCATCCATAGTTCTTCAAGCATTCTGTCTATCAGATCTAATCCCTTGAATCTATTTGTCTCTTCCACTGTATAATCATAAGGGATTTGATTTAGTTCATACCTGGATGACCTAGTGGTTTTCCCTACTTTCTTCAATTTACATCTGAATTTTGCAATAAGGAATTAGTTTCCAGTGGGGACAGAGTAATTACATTTAGAACAAGAACTATTGCATCTACTTCCTCTACTCCTTTGGCAACTTGGAGGAGTCACTGCAACACTTTAAATCTCACTCCTGATGCCTCTGGAGAGGAGAACCCTTTAAGAATTGGCACTGGAATTAAATAAGATGGGCATTAGCATTACCATATTAGTTTATCTTAGATCCTATAGGGGGCAAAACTATATTTTTCTTCTGCTTTTCTACATTCTAAGCTTAGAAAGGGGCCCCGTAACAAAAGACAAATTAATAAGAGAAAAGTATACACACTTATTTAATAAAAATTTGATGTGACATTGCAGCCTTCATATAGAAATGAAGAACCAAAGAATTGGTTAAGCCTGTGTTTTTATGCTAGATTTGATGAAGAGTGAGCATTTGTAGGAAGATGTTATAGGACAAAAAGAGTTATAAGTTAGTGCAGTAAACTAGGGGAAACAGCAAGGCTTGTTTGTTCAGATTCTTCTTGGCATCTTGGAGATGAGACTGCTCCCTTCCTCCAGGTATAAGAAGGGTGCCACTTTCATGAGGATTTTATGATCTGCTTTAGGGGAAGATCAGCAAGTCCCTTCTGTACACACCATTTCTCAAATTCCCTCAGCTTAAAATATTAATCAATATGCCAAGTTGCCATATCTGGGGTTGGTGTATCCTGAGCCACATCAGGCCCATTCACCTACCACCCTTAAGGTGGTCAGAAATTCAACCTTTAATGTAGACCCCTTTCCCAGCATGGGGATATAGGCAAGTTTCATGCTGCAATGTCTAAAATTTTTACAAAATGATGAAAATTGTGTGGAAAAAAATTAGTCTACTTAGAATTAAAAGCAAAGAATATCAATTTTAGGTTTAATTCTACCTGAAATTTGGCATTTCTGCCAATGCACTCAGCTACTTCAATGTTATAATTGACTGAAATTTTCTGTGTATTGCTCTTCTTACTTGTGTGTGTGTGTGTGTGTGTGTGTGTGTGTGTGTAGTTTTAGCATTCAGAATGAGGTAATTCTGCCTCAGTCATGCTTGATGGGAACTGGTGATTCAACTGTTGCAAAACTTTGAAAGTGTTCATTAATTCAAGCTTAATTAATGCAGAATGACAATTAAACTTTTATAGAGTATATGTCATCGACATGAATATCATGCATTAATTATACTCCTGAATATTTAGATGAATACAAATGAATTCCAATGACAAAAAACCTTTAAAAGTTACCCTAACTGGAGACCTGTGGATAATATATGCAATGTACCTCACTTTACTGAAAATGACTTGAAACTGCATTTTATATTCTATGATATAAAGGCAGAGAAAACATTATACTTTTATTAATGAGATGACAGCTTTGTTTATAAAATCAGCTTTTGGAAAAGAGGCATAGATAATTTCCTTAAATTCTTGCTCAATAATTTATATGCCCTACACTATTAGATTCATGATATTAAAATTTAAGTCTGTGATTTCAAGACTATTTAGTGTTTCTTCAACTCAAATGTCTATTCTTTTGTGTGAAATGGAACAGCTGTATATTTCAGACTAAACCAGCATAAGGTGAATGACTGTGTAAAATATGCCTGTTCTCTTCAAATTACATAGTTTCATCAAATTCTAGGCTTATACACCAGTTTCCAGATTCAACAGAGCCAGAATTTTGCCATGGCAACTGCTGTATCCTTCTTATATACATATAAAGCTACAGACTGACAGGAAAGAACCATCATGTCAACTCTTTCAATTCATATACAGCTAGATCTTCTTTTTATCAATATTCATTTCTTGAAAACAATTTGGGTTGAATCTCCAAAGTCTTTCCTTTTGATTAGAGTTTATAATCATATACTGATACTATCTTACATTAGGAATGTAGTACATTACTTTTTAAATAACTATGGAATATTGTCTTCTGTATGGCTTAATATTCCATCTAATTGGTGGCCAATACATTTTTTATAGGAAAACAAAGAGCCTGGAATCTCCACCTTAAGTCCTCCTAAAACATTCAAGTGGCTAAAATACCTTGATCTCTTTATTACATTTTGCGCCAATACCAGTCACGTACATATCATTTAGTAACAGGATCATAAATCATTTTAACAACAGACTTTTTAAAGAGACTTTGGCTAAATTAATAGTCACCATAGAAAAATTCATGACTGTAGAATAGACTGGAAAAGGAATTAAGCATTTTCCTGAAAATTCACACAGGTAGAAAATAATTTTATCTGAAATTATAAATTATTTAGGAAATACATTTTCATCAGAAATATAATAAATAAGATACGTTGAGTGATTTATAAGATTAATGCCTTCATTAAAGTAGTTGTTTAAAATCACAGCTTTCAAAATCCAAATCTGAAGATGATTCTGGATCACCAGTTATGGATAATAAAAATAACTATTTTGAGTCCCCTCACAACATTCCTATCCAACATCACACTATAAGGTCTCATTAGCACAATGGACAAAAGTAGAAAATAAAAGGTGTATAGATTAGAAAGAAATCACATTGTTTTTGGTCACAGATGACAAATTGTCTATCCAGAAAATCTGAAAGAGTGACAAAAAACTCCTTCAACCAAGTGATTATAGCAAGTTTGTAGGATATAAGTTTAATGTACAGAAGTTGGGCTTCCCTGGTGGCTCAGATGGTAAAGAATCTGCCTACACTGTGGGAAACCCAAGTTAAAACCCTGGGTCGGGAAAATGCTCTGAAGAAGAGAATGGCTACCCCCTCCAGTATTCTTGCCTGGATAATTCTATGGACAGAGGAGCCCAGTGGGCTACAGTCCGTGGTGTCATTGTTTTTCTATATATCAGAAATGAACAGTTGGAATTTGAAATAAAAAATGTATTGTGATTTACAGTAACATCAAAAAATAAATAACTCAGATATATCTACCAGGTGGCTCAGACAGTAAAGCGTCTGCCTGCAGTGCGGGAGACCCGGGTTCGATCCCTGGTTCGCGAAGATCCTCTAGAGAAGGAAATGGCAATCCACTCTAGCACTCTTGCCTAGAAAATCCCATGGACAGAGGAACCTGATGGGCCCCAGTCCATGGGGTCGCAAAGAGTCGCAAAGAGTCAAATAAAATATATACAGAATCTTTATGTTAAAAATGATAAAACTCTGATGAAAGAAACCAAAAGTCTGAATAAATAGAGAACTTTTCTGTCTTCATGATTAGGAAGATTCAATATTTTCAAGATGTATTCTTTTTCCAATTTGATAGACTGATTCAATGCAATTGCAATCAAAATTCCAGAAAGTTAAATAAATAAATGAAGTCTCTCAGTTGCGTCTGACTCTTTGCGACCCCATGGACTGGGGCCCATCAGGTTCCTCTGTCCATGGGATTTTCCAGGCAAGAGTGCTGGAGTGGATTGCCATTTCCTTCTCCAGAGGATCCTCCCGAACCAGGGATGGAACCTGGGTCTCCCGCATTGCAGGCAGACGCTTTACCGTCTGAGTCACCTGGTAGATATTTGACAAACCTATCCTAAAGTTTATATGGAAAGACAAAAGATCTAGAATAGACAGTATGATACTAAAGAAGAACAAAGTTGGAGGGCAGATACTATTTGACTTCAAGACTTATTATAAAGCAGCAGTGATTAAGAGAGCATACTGTTGGCAAAAGAGTTAGACAAATAGATTAATAAAATAAAATAGAAAGTCCAAAAATATACTCACACAAATACATTCAAACAATCTTTGATAAAGGAACAGAGGCAATCAATGGAGAAAGAAAATAAATGATTCTGGACTGCCCAGACAGTAATTTCTCAACTGCTATTTAATGGACCTTTCAAAGTCAACCAGGCCATAAGCAGTAGAAAGCACCAGAAGTAGGCACCAGAGTGGCTAGAATCTGATCATTTGCACATATTTTCTGAATAGATTAGACAGCTCTGAGATACTTTATCTCCAGTATCCCCATTTGTGTGTGCCCTCCTCGTGTCCTAGAGATTTGTGGAGGAGAGCAAATACATTGCAGCACTATTCATGCAGGATATTATAACTTATAACTGGACAGGATCTCAGAATTCATCTGGTTTATTTCCAACATATTCCAAATGTGGAAATTGAGACTCAAACATTTTAAGTGACTTGCCCAAAATTAGTAACAATGGTAGGGAAGTATCTCACTGGATTCAATTTAACAGTACACTGTTGCATATTGATAGGTTTCTTAGCTTGCTTGTTTGATTATATATACTGGGCTCCCTGGTGGCTCAGATGGTAAAGAATCTGCCTGTCATGTGAAAGACCTGGGTTCGATTCCCAGGTTGGGAAGATCCCCTGGAGAAGGGGATGGCAACCCACTCCAGTATTCTTGCCTGAGAATTCCATTGGCAGAGGAGCCTGGAGAGTTACAGTCCATGGGATGGCAAAGAGTCAGACATGACAGAGTGACTAACACTTTCACTTTTCAATGAGCATTTACCATTTGCAAGGAAATGTGCAGGGAATTGTATGGCTGCCTGTCCTCAAGAAGCCAGCAGTCCAGAGATTCTATGCGTAACATCTCCCTAGGTTCAAATTTTGACTTTTGAGACTCTACAAGATTGTTGGTTTTACAGTTTTAGCTAACTGATTTAATTCATATGTCTTGGGGAATGTGCATCATGTAGCTAACATGTTTCAAAGGTTAGAAGATAGTTACTTATGTATCGATTATGGACCTTCTATTTTCTCTTCATTAACCCACCCCTACTTAAACTAATGACTTGAGAAAGTTTGCATTCCAATTCAGATTTCCCTTCTGATCTCCAAACTTATAGATCCAACTGTTGCTTGGCTTGCCACTTAGATTTCTTAAGAGCATCTCACATTTAACTTATCTCAAACTAAAATTGTACTTTTAACCCCTCACCTACTTCAATGCTCTCCAGAAACCCAGGACTCCTTAACTATTATGTTTCCCTTACCACTCACATTCAATCACAAGAGCTATTGAGCATACTCCAAAACACATTTTGAGTTCATGTAGATCTCTCCGTCTCTCCATCAAGATCCAAATCCAGAGTGAAGTTGTTCAATCGTGTCTGCCTTTTTGCAATCCCATGGACTGTAGCCTACCAGGCTCCTCCATCCATGGAATTTTCCAGGCAAAAGTACTGGAGTGCGTTGCCATTTCCTTCTCCAGGGGATCTTCCCAACTCAGAGATCAAACCCAGGTGTCCTGCATTGCAGGCAGGGGCTTTACCCTCTGAGCCACCAGGGAGGCCTTAAGCCATGACTAATATTGCCTAGGATACTGCATAGCTTAACTCTTCTTCCCAATCCATTATTCTTTTCCTTTAAAATATTCTCTCGCTACTGGCCATTACTTTTTAAACTGTTAGCTATACAATATTACTTTCCAGCTTTAAAAAACCTTTGGTAGTGTCTGTTAAGTTAGGAAAAAACCCCTTAAACTCCTTCTCATGTTGATATTGAAACATTTGTAGGTGCTATTCCCCTACCTGCCTTTCCAGCATCACCTCTGGCCATTCCTCTCCTTACCTGCTGTACTTTAGGTATCATGCCTTCTTATGTGTGCACAAAGGCCCCACAACTTCTCCCAAATCAGCACCTGCAAAAATGCCATTCCTTTTGCCTGAAAAACTATTTTCTAGACTATTCATCAAGATAATTCCTGTTTATATTTTAGATCTCACTTTAAATGGCATTTTTTCAATGAGACCTTTTCTGATTCTCTCAATCTAAATTAGATCTTAAATGCTGTCTATATGTTCTTCCCCTTAATTATGAATTCGTTTTATAATATTTTGTGTTACCCATGTCCCTTTCCTGATGCTATATTCCATGTAGAAAATCCTCTTCTTTCTCAATATTTCTCTCTTTCTCCCCTTCCCTTCCTCTCTTTCTCTGGTGCTTAATCCTCAGTGTCTAGCACAGGACTCTTCTAGCATACGCACTCTGAAAAAGATTGTTTAGTTAATATATATGCTGACAGATCTATTATTTTTATTTATATATACACCTGGTAAAGTGCATAATGTGTATATATCTAAACCAATAGTATATACATATATCTGTGTAAGCACTACCAATATAAAGATATAAAACATTATAAATTTTTATTATAATATCCACTCCTTAACTTGACATTTTAGCTAAGAATCCCGCTTGTATAAGATGGTGGTTTAGAACAGTGTTTCTCTAATTTTAGTGAGCGAGTGAAATCACATGGGGATCTTGTTAAACTATAGATTCCATTTCATTACATTTGAAGTTGGGCTTAAGACACTGAATCTCTAAATAGCTTCCTGGTGTTGCCAGTCCATGAACCACATCATGAAGAGCACCCCATTAAAGAAGGAATATATAAATCAGAGAAGGATCGGGCTCAATTCTTGGCTCTGCTGATAGCTCTGTGAAACTGGATCTTAAATTCTCCATATCTCACTTATTTGTAAAAGAGGAGCAATAATCTCTACCTTGCCAGGTTTGTTAAGGGTAAATGAGTGGATGTAGCACATAGTGTTTGGTGTACAACGTGATAAATGTCACTGCTGCTGTATCTGGCCACAGAACATAGATAAGTACCCAACACCATTGGATGAAATTTCTCATCTGCAAAGTTGGATGGTCCTTCAATCACTGTCTCTAATTCTCTTCTAGAATCCATCCTCCTCTTCTTTTATTTCATTTACGTTTTTTTTACATAAAAAGAAATTGTGGAGAAAATCAAGAACACTGCTGAGTAGAGGGAAGTGTGGCTAGAGATGACGAATAATCTTAAAACAACAGAGAAAGAAGCAGAGCACACACTCAATAGATGTTTAGTGAATGTCTTCTCTGAGTCAGGCCTGGGCCCAGTTTTGAAAGAGCTCACAGCCTAATGGGGAGATAAATGATAAGTGTTTGAGCTAATAATAAAACTTCAGGAAATCATTCCTGTTCACTTTGATTTGAAAATCTTTTTATAACATAGACTCAGCAGAACCAATAAGAGACCTGTGTAGAGCCAATTGGCTTTTGGCTTTTTGCCCATTTCTGTCAATTAAACACAAAGTCTTAAATTATTTTTTTATCCTCCTCATTAGGTTAGTAGAGACAGCACTCTGTGGCTTTTGGGGTAAAGTACAAATTCCTCAAGCTTGCCCGGTTGGACGACTGCCCTCCTTGGTTGACTAACCGCTACGGCTCAGTGCAGGCCTTTGCTTCAGTTTTATCAAGATTCATTCCCACAGTGGGGTCATTCTCTCTCATCTTCCTGGGCCTTTGGGCTTAAAGTTCTCTTTGCTTGTAAGTCCCTTTACCCTAAGTCCTCTTTATTCTTCAAAAGTCACATTTAGCATCTCCTGCTCTAGGAAATGTTCCCCAACCCCCATTTGAGTTAATTGTGCACCTTCCTTTTGCCTTTGTGTTTATTTCTATCATGGCACTTATACGCTTCTTTATTTGCTGATCCTCCACTAACTATAAAGTTTCAAAGAATAGGCCTGAATATATATTTCCATGCAACCCATGAAGGTGGCAGTAGATCTCTGATGTGTTTTTGTCTGTTGGATTATTGATAAATATTCATTAGTTCATGAAAAGTATGTTACATGTAAACTGCCACCAAAACAAAGGCTATGCAGTTGTTGTTGTGTCCGACTCTTTGCAAACCCATGGACTATAGCCCATCTGGCTCCTCTGTCCATGGGATTTTCCAGGTTAGAATACTGGAGTGGATTGCCATTTCCTTCTCCAGGGAATCTTCCCGACCCAGGGATCAAAACTATGTCTCCTGCATTGGCAGGCAGATTCTTTGCTGCTGTATCACCTTACCTATATGGGGAATTCAGATCAAATGAAGGTCAGTATGGGGGATTCTTAATACCAGTATAAGGAGAATTCATGGCTTAGGTTTTTTGAGAAAGTAATTTCCAATAGATAACACAACCTTAGTATGTACATATTCTCAGACCTAGGAAAGTTGGATCTATACAAATAAGGCTATGCAAGAAGATTTAGCCATCTGAACATTTATATATGATAAAAAAAGATTTGAAATAATCTAAGTCTCTAATGACAAAGGAAGCAATCAGTAGAGTTCACCTACATACTGAAATTGAAATGCTATGTATGCATTAAAGGGTTTTTAAATGGTTATTTATAAACATGAAGTAATTACTTATCAATTTGCCATTTATTATTAGGGAAGGTATAAAACTGGAAAGAAATGTAGCAAAATATTAATAAGTGTTATCAACAGATTGAAAGTTAAGAATGAATTTTTTCCTTTTTTTCTGATATGTACTCCCATAATTCATATGTATATTTGAAAAGCAATGGAAATATACCCCACCCCAAAGTTTCTACTCTTTAATAATATGAATGTTGAATACCCACAAACACACACAGACATACATGGGAGGCAGGACGACTTCTTTTTTTTCTCTTCCATTCTCTAGAGTTCTGACCCTTTAATTCTTTTATTACATTTCTTTCCTATTATACAACCTACCCCTATCTATAAAAAATAAAGATTGAATATAATTTATTCACATTTTTGTCTATAACTAATCATGAGTAAAGCCAAATTTCCTATTTCCATACTTTTCAAAACTTATATGAGTTATTATTTAGTTTCTACTTTGAAGGAGATAAATTCCATGAATTATTTTCTCATTTCTGTATAAAGAACATCTGATACACAACTAAAGATAAAAATATCGAGGGAAAAGGAGACTGTTTGGGGGTGAAAATGTTCTACTTTTTTCCACTTTTTATGTCATGAGTCAGTATCATGAGATAATCAATAAACTTTTCATGACATTCTGTGCTTTCAAAAATTTCTTTGACATAAAGCACAGCATCAAAGTATAATTTCCTTATCCCAACTATCATGACATTCTAGTGATAAAACAGTGTTCTCTTGGTTTCACAGAGCCTCTCTTGTATATATGCGTACTCAGTTGCTTCAGTTGTGTCCAACTCTTTGTGACCCTAGGACTATTGCCTGCCAGGCTCCTCTGTTCATGGATTCTTCTGGCAAGAATACTGGAGTGGGTTGCCACACCCTCCTCCAGGGGATTTTCCTGACCCAGGAATCGAACACTAATCTCTTACTTCTTCTGCATTGGCAGGCAGGTTCTTTACCACTAGGGCTACTTGGGAAGCCCAGAAGCTTCTCTATAAAATATTTTTTCCACTTAAAATTTTAAAAGGCCTTTTTAAAAGTTCACCAAAGTTTTATGCGATAGCATTACAGCTCTACTACCTCAAACTGTGAAACTTTGTTGTCATTTGGTGTTGTTTTTGTCCAGTCACTAAGTCATGTCTGACTTTTGCAACCCTAGGGACTGCAGCTCACCAGCCTTTCCTGTCCTTCACCAACTCCCAGAGTTTGCTCAAACTCATGTTCATTGAGTCAGTGAAACCATCTAATCATCTCATCCTCTGTTGTCCCCTTCTCTTCCTGCCCTCAGTCGCCCCCAGCATCAAGGTCTTTTCTGAAAAGTCAGCTCTTTGCATCAGGAGGCCAAAGAATTGGAGCTTCAAATTCAGCATCAGTCATTCCCATGAATATTCAGGGTTGGTTTCCTTTAGGACTGACTGATTTGACCTCTTTGCTGGACAAAGGACTCTCAAGAGTCTACTCCAACACACCACAGTCAGAAAGCATCAGTTTTTCAGTGCTCTGCCTCCTTTATGGTCCAAGTCTCACATCCGTGCATGACTACTGAAAAACTCATAGCTTTGACTACATGGACCTTTGTTGGCAAAGTGATATCTGTAATGTCATTTGTGCAGTAAAGTTATTCTGAGGATTATTTTAAATAATGCATTTAAGAAGTCAAAGATGTTGCTTGGCAAGCTATGTCACTTGACGTACAGTTACTAGTTTTGCTGTTCCTTATTTTTGATCAAATATGTTATCTGGCAAAATAAAAACAAAGCAATTAGTATGTTGACCAAAATTTTCATTTTCAGCTGACTGTTGTGGACAGCACTGAAAACATCAAATCTAAGGTATTTAGTTGGCTGCTAGGGAGCAATTTCTAGATGGTAATTTTAAAGCCAAGACTCAGCCTACTTTCCTCTTCACCTTTTTCTATTTCTCTCCAAGGTAAACATGGAAAGCTATCCATCTCTTACAATGGCCAGGAAGACTGAAATAAGAAGCAGGACATGATTCTGAGTAATAACAGGATTATTAGTTTCTGAGGGACTGTGATTTACGTATGACTTTGAAAGTCTGTGTGTTTTCAAACATCTGCTGCAGAATTCCTGCAAGGCACTGTCACCAGTATCTATTTAATGCAGGAGCAAACTTGTTTACCAAATTCTGAAATGAAAAACAAGATGTTCTTGTGCAGGATTGCAGAGAATTGCAGTTCCTATTCAATCTGAACCTCTGCTTTTTCCACCCACATGGTTTAGGAGAGAATCTTACAACACAAAGTTCAAAACAGCAACACTAATTACCTCCACACTTCTCAGTGCCTTGCTTTTCTTCACCACAAAAATGTTGACCTGCAGTACTTTTTCTCCTGAAGCTCAGACTTCGCATTTGCTTCCTCCAAATCTGTGTGTTAAATTATTTCTTATGATCCTTGGGTGAATATGAGCATAGTTGCATAATACAAAGATTATTTAAAGGTTAAGCAGAAAATTTTATGTGGTGGTACCTAAAAGGCTCATTTCCTTTAAGGCTTGTCTCTTGGTACATAGAATCAGATGAATCAAGTTCTCTTATTGTTCTAAAAGTTTTTTGTCGCTTTGAAGCATTTATCAAATTTCAATTTTATCTGTATATTTAGATTAATCTTTCCATAAGATGAATGGAGGGACTGTATAATCTGCCACCTACATACTGCATAAAAGTATTGTCACTATGGCTTACAAAGTACCTAAGAGTCAAGCAGTGCCCTGTGAGTGGCTTACAGAATGTTATCTGGAAGGGTAATATATATTGCCTTTGAGCTCCCATCCCAACTACTTAACTCGGCATTCATTGCTGCTTAGAAATTTCACAGGCATTACAAACCTCACATACCTTAACTGAGCTCTCTTTATTCCGCCTTGGTTAATAGCTGAGAATCAAAAATCATTATGTCCCAATTTCTAAGTTAAAAAAAAGAACAGTAAGTAGATTTATTTATATCTAAGCAAAATCACTTCCTGGGGGGAAACAGTGGAAACACTGTCAGACTTTATTTTTGGAGGGCTCCAAAATCACTGCAGGTGGTGATTGCAGCCATGAAATTAAAAGACACTTACTCCTTGGAAGAAAAGTTATGACCAACCTATATAACATATTGAAAAGCAGAGACATTACTTTGCCAACAAAGGTCCGTCTAGTCAAGGCTATGGTTTTTCCAGTAGTCATGAATGGATGTGAGAGTTGGACTGTGAAGAAAGCTGAACGCTGAAGAATTGATGCTTTTGAACTGTGGTGTTGGAGAAGACTCTTGAGAATCCCTTGGACTGCAAGGAGATCCAACCAGTCCAATCTGAAGGAGATCAGCCCTGGGATTTCTTTGGACGGAATGATGCTGAAGCTGAAACTCCAGTACTTTGGCCACCTCATGTGAAGAGTTGACTCATTGGAAAAGACTCTGATGCTTGGAGGGATTGGGGGGCAGGAGGAAAAGGGGACAACAGAGGATGAGATGGCTGGATGGATCGAGGGACATGAGTTTGAGTGAACTCCGGGAGTTGGTGATGGACAGGGAGGCCTGGTGTGCTGCGATTCATGGGGTCGCAAAGAGTCGGACACAACTGAGTGATTGACCTGAACTGAAGCAAATTATTTAATAAAAAGACAGTCTTGCATTTCACAAGTTTCTTTGCAATTAAACATTTCCTCTTCAGACAATCTGAAAGCTTCATATCTGATATTTCTTCCTTAACATTTTTTTTCTTTATATATGAATACCTATATTCATTCAACCAACACTCACCCAAGTAGATACATTTTGAAAGAAAAGAAGACTTAAGAACAAGTGTTCAGTTCAGTTCAGTTCAGTTCAGTTCAGTCGCTCAGTCCTGTCCGACTCTTGGTGACCCCATGAATTGCAGCACGCCAGGCCTCCCTGTCCATCACCAACTCCCGGAGTTCACTCAGACTCACATCCATCGAGTCCGTGATGCCATCCAGCCATCTCATCCTCTGTCATCCCCTTCTCCTCCTGCCCCCAATCCCTCCCAGCATCAGAGTCTTTTCCAATGAGTCAACTCTTCGCATGAGGTGGCCAAAGTGCTGCAGCTTCAGCTTTAGCATCATTCCTTCCAAAGAAATCCCAGGGCTGATCTCCTTCAGAATGGACTGCCAATAAATATGTTACTATATATCAGATATGAAGGTTTCAGATTGTCTGAAGAGGAAATGTTTAATTGTAAAATGCTAAGACTGTCTTTTTATTAAATAATTTTTCTTAGCTATAAATAAACCTACTTATTATTCTTTTTTTTAAATGTAGGGATTGGATGTAATGATTTATGATTCTCGGCTATTAACCAAGGTGGAGTTAAGAGAGCTCAGTTTAGGGCATGTGAAGTTTGAGATGCCTATGAAACTCCTCACCAGCAATGAATGCCAAGTCAAGTAGTTGGGATGGGAGCTCAAAGGCAATATTTGAGCTGCAGAAATCCAGTTTCAAGTTACTGGCCTATAGAAAGTTTTTAAAGCCAATAAAATTGATAGCCTTGAAGCCAGGGTGACTGGCAAGAGAGTGTAAGATGTGTAGAATAGAGGCTCAGGCTGTGTCATAGACAGGAGAGTGTTAAGATGTCTTGGGTGCATGCTTGGGAGAGTGGGTGCCTAAGCTGGAGACTGATGCTTAAGACCCAAGGATTCAAAATAATACCAGGAATTTGTGGATTAGAATAACCGGGGAAAGCTTTGCTGATTCCTTCTCCAAGAAGCAATGGATTTGTCAAGACTGTTATTTTCTGAGTGACACTTAAAAAAAAAATATTTCCAGGAATCAATAGTCAAATTAATTCAGTATTCACGCCTCAGGGCTTTTAAAGCAGCTGTCTGCAATGCGGGAGACCCAGGTTCAATCCCTGGGTTGGGAAGATCCTCTGGAGAAGGAAATGGCAACCCACTCCAGTACTGTTGCCTGGAAAATCCCATGTACAGAGAAGCTTGGTAGGCTACAGTTCATGGGGTCGCAAGGAGTCGGACACAACTGAGCGACTTCACTTCACTCAGCTATTCAGGCGTCAGTATTCTGCAAAATAAGAAGTCTGGACAAAAAGGTCCTAATGTTCTCTTTTCCCCTCTCTTCTACCTTAAAATGTATAAAACTTTGATGTCTTATACACCTTCTCAGTTTACGAGACAGAACCCTCTGTTCCTGTTGTGCATACAGCCTGCAGATGAGAAGCAGATCCACTGCAAAGCAATCTCTCAATACTAAACTGATTTTTAATAAACATGTTTTATTCTTGGAAAAGTCTCTTGCCTTATTTTCTTCTCCCTGGTCACATGAATCAGGATTAGCCCACCTACCTGAAAACTATTCTATTTTCTGAATGATTTTATTCTCTTTGCCTGCTCAGTACATAATGTACTCATGAGATGCACACAGTATTATATAACTAATTTAGATGGTAATTACTGTTAATTTCCTTCTCCAATTGCAGCAGAAGCAATGCTGAAATTGAGAAGACACGACTTCAGCCTGTGTCTATGCCATGGTTCTGTAAATTTCCAACCCTGTAATATGGTGACATATTTTGCTGAAAGGCAGGTTTAATTACCTTAGAAGACTTCAGGAACTGTCAGCAGAAATTTGTTAGCAGTTTCACTGAAAACAGCACAGAGGGATTAAAAAAGAGAGAAAGATGAAAATACAGACAGTTTGTTACCTAACAGGATAGACAGATAATAAACTTGGCTTCTTTTCTAGCTGAACTGTAGAAAACATAATCTCTCCCTTGACAGAGACTCACCAAATCAGCCTGGCAGTCTTTGGATAGCCTGGAACCCAGGGTGACTGGCAAGGATAAATGAAAACTGCATATGACTGGGTTTGATCTATTGACCCTCATTCTGAAGCCTCCTTCTGAGTAGGAAGATGCTTTTACATTTATCAAGAAAAAAAAAAAAAAAAGCAGCCTTTCAAGGACCATCTTCATGCAGAAAGACCCGATGTTGATTAAGTCAGAGGCCTCATATTCCTTATGTACCAGAGGTGTTTGTAATAAAACTTATAAAGTATGTTTGAGATTGGAATTTGAAAGGAATGAGATGAATATTAATACTTTGTTTTGGCACATAACCTATTAAATTATTTTATATCCATTCTGAGTGTGTCACTTCTCAGTAGCATCATTTTCGTTGTAATACTGGGCATATTGTTGGGAATGGATATGAGAACTCTCTTTGAATCCTTAACCTAAGCTCACAGATAACTAACATGCAGGCTGCTGTGAGACAGATTTTTAAGGCTGTGCAAAAGCATACATATGGTGACTTCTGAATGTAATTGCTGCTTAATATGCATATGCACTTGAACTGTTTCAGGCACCAGCTCCTTCTGTCAATCTTTCATGACTTCTGCTTTCGTGAAAGCTCTAGCCTAGATCACTTTTTGCTTCATGTTAGAAATCCACAGACATGGACATTATTGTGTAAGTTTCACCACACATACAAGTGGTTGTCATTTAAATCTTAATGAGCGGATACAAAAGAGAAATCTTACATGGCACATGGAAAAGTGAACGTGTTAGTTGTTCAGTCATGTCTGACTCTTTGCAATCTCATGGAGTGTATGTAGCCCACCAGGCTTCTCTGTCCATGGAGTTCTCCAGGCAAGAATACTAAAGAGGTTGCCATTCCATCCTCCAGGGCATTTTCCCAACACAGGCATCAAACCCCAGTCTCCTGTATTGCATGCAGGCAGATTCTTTACTGTCTGAGCCATCAGGGAAGCCCTTCCTGGCACATGGGCTACTGCCTATAGCTAATGTTTATGGAGGGGTGTTGTTATCATGCAGCATATTAGTTAGATTAAGGAATCTGACTACTGTTTGATCATCAGTAATTGGTGGAGTCATTACCTGGGGAAGCCTGGCAGTTGGTCCCTCTGAAACTCATGCCCTTAACCACTATAATACAATGTTTCCCATACAATATTAGGTCAGATGGCTACAAAAGGATAAATGAAACTCTCTTAATTTTCCTTCTACTTGGATTCCAAGAACATCTTTATTTAATGTATACTATCTTTGTGGATCACAATAAACTGTGGAAAATTCTTAAAGAGATGGGAATACCAGACCACTTGACCTACCTCTTGAGAAATCTGTATGCAGGTCAGGAAGCAACAGTTAGAACTGGGCATGGAACAACAGAGTAGTTGCAAACAGGAAAAGGAGTATGTCAAGGCTGTATATTGTCACCCTGCTTATTTAACTTATATGCAGAGTACATCATGAAAAACACAGGGCTAGATGAAGCACAAGCTGGAATCAAGAATGCCAGGAGAAATACCAATAACATCAGATATGCAGATGACCCCACTCTTATGGCAGAAAGTGAAGAAGAACTAAAGAGCCTCTTGATGAAAGTGAAAGAGGAGAGTGAAAAAGTTGGCTTAAAGCTCAAGATTCAGAAAACTAAGATCATGGCATCCAGTCCCATCACTTCATGGGAAATAGATGGGGAAACAGTGGAAATGGTGACAGACTTTATATTTTGGGCTCCAAAATCACTGCAGATGGTGACGGCAGCCATGAAATTAAAAGACGCTTACTCCTTGGAAGGAAAGTTACGACCAACCTAGACAGCACATTAAAAAGCAGAGACATTACTTTGCCAACAAAGGTCCATATAGTCAAGGCAATGTTTTTTCCAGTAGTCATGTATGGATGTGAGAGTTGGACTAAAGAAAGCTGAGTGCCAAAGAATTGGTGCTTTTGAACTGTGGTGTTGGAGAAGACTCTTGAGAGTGCCTTGGACAGCAAGGAGATCCAACCAGTCCACCCTAAAGGAGATCAGTCCTGGGTACTCATTGGAAGGACTGATGTTGAAGCTGAAATTCCAATACTTTGGCCACCTGATGTGAAGAGCTGACTCATTTGAAAAGACCCTGATGCTGGGAAAGATTGAAGGCAGGAGGAGAAGGGGACAACAGAGGATGAGATGGTTGGATGGCATCACCAGCTCAATGGAAATGAGCTTGAGTAAACTCTGGGAGTTGGTAATGGACAGGGAGACCTGACATGTTGTGGTCCATGGGGTTGTGAAGTGTCAGACACGACTGAGCTACTGAACTGAACTGAACTGATATGGGCCATAAAGTGGCTTCCCCAGTGGCTCAGCAGTAAAGAACCCACCTGTAATGCAGGAGACCCAGGTTGGATCCCTGGTATGGGAGGACCTCCTGGAGGAGGGCATGGCAGCTCACTCCAGTATTCTTGCCTGGAGAATCCCATGGACAGAGGAGCCTGGCGGGCTATAGTCCACAGCGTTGAAAAGAGTCAAAACTGAAGTGACTGAGCACACACAAATGCATATGGGCCATAAATGCAGAAAAAAATTATCTTAAAGCCGCCAATGAAGCTTTCTTCCTTTGCTGCATCAAATATGCTCTTAACAACAACATCCATTACTTCTATGTTGCTAAAGACAAAGATCATTTCTTAATTATCATCTTAGTACTTTAATTCAAAAGCAGCCTTTAACATAGTTAATTTCTCCTTTCTCCATGGAGTGCTTATGATTCAGTACTCACCCCTCTTCTCTTTATCTGCCCTCACTTCATATGTATACATATTAATACAATACATAGCTGAAATAACCACACATTTTTGTTTCCAACCCAGATCTCATTCTTGAACTCCAGACTTGAATATTCATCAGGTTGCTTGCCACCTTCTCTTGGGTGTATAGTAGACAACTCGGACTTAAGTCCAAAACTGACTCTGATTTTTATCCAAACCTTATCACCTTCACCATATAATCAACGGAAACTCCTCCCTCTAGTTATTCAGACCTTGAAGTCATCTTACAGTCTCCTATCTTGCAACCACCAGGAAATCATACTGGCTCCACTTTCAAATATCACCAGGATGCAAACGTCTCTCCTGCTCTCACCCTGACCCAAGGAGTCATCACCTCTCACCTCCTTATAGGACTTAGAAAACTTCAGATGGTGCAAGTTACTGTGACTGCTAAAAACCTTGCAAGTTCTGCATTTACCGCAGAGTAAAAGCAAAGCCTTTACTTACAAAGACCTACATGACCCTGCATGTGTCATCTCCCCTCTCCTCCCGCTGAACTCTGTTCCTACAACCTGCCTTGCTCATGGATCCCCTGGCTCCATCCACTCTCACCTCCCAGTTCTTGTCCAGCATAGCAGGTCTGTCCTGGCTTGGGGCCTTTGATCTAGCTCTTCCCTCTGCCTGGCACACATGTACCCCAGATGTCTCCTTGGGGTCTTCCCTCACCTCCTTTGTGTGCCAGTCAAATTTTCCTTCTTACTCCTCATCCTCCTTACCCTGTCCTAGTAGTGCTTTTCCATAGCACTACAATAAAGCCTCCAACATATTACATAATGTATTTACCCATTACATGTATGATTTATGGTCTAGGATCTACAAGAACAGGGACTTATGATTATCTTTTCTACTCATTACTGTAGTGCAGGTATGTAAAACTGGTGAACTGCATGAAAGAATACCTATCTATTTATAAAATAATTCATGTAAAGTACCTTCTTTGGCACTAAGTCAGTCCTCGATGAAAGCCATTTATTATGACTTAGCTTTTATAAATGGGATGTTTTTGGTTCTTTCCTCCTTAGAAGTCTGTGAGAAAAGCTAATACATTCCAAGGAAATGAATTTTACAGTACATTATTGTTACTGTTTGTTTATAAAAAGATTGGCCTATAGTAGGATTGCGAAATAGCAGAAGTTTATCAAAGTTTATCAAAGCCTTCTGCCTATATGTCCACCCTCTCCTTCCTTCCCTCTGCATAGTATGTTCGTCTCATCACATTTTGCTGGGAATTTGATGAGATGGTATGCTCTTCATATTTTTATCATCAAGAGTATTTCTTATAAAATTGTGTGATAGAATAATGCCTTAAGAAAACATGAAATACTGATAAGGCTTAAGTTGCCTCCTTTTCCAGAATCATTCACTTTTTAAAGGGGAACTGAATGGGGGCTATGAATGTGGTACAGAAACTGGAGAGGAAAATTATCTGCCCTTCTATGCAGAATTCACCCTGCTTAGGTAACCAAATCACCTTCTCTTAAGGCCTGTCCTGAAAACCACCATCTAAGAGAGAAAATAGACAGATATTTGGGGGGCATTGCTGATTATAGCTTCATCTGTATTTCACTCAATATTTCTCCTTTATATGTAGATTCACATTGCTGCGTCTGTTTAAGGGAATCATCTTGGTGAAAGAGAATGGTCGGCAGCCCAGTCTAAGCAAGATGGAAATGCTGCTTGTTGGCAGTAGGGAGTTATCTGATGACATGGAAGATGGCCATGTCTTCTTAAAGATGCTTCATAGCTTCGCTGATTCCATCACCTTTTGGCAAGCAAACTCTTCTTTCTGTTAACTGTCTGTCACCCTGGAACTACTGAAACATCACTGGAGATTAACATTTTAGAAGCTATTCATATTCAGAGGAGCACAAAAGCTGTTGCCACCTGTCTAGCAAGGCAAAAAGAACTTAACCCAGAGTTAATAGATGGAAATGTATCTTAGCTCATGTCCTGGCTGAGAAGATTTTTTTGTGTGTGATGTGAGTCTTATCACTATAGTGACTACAATATAGGGAGATTGTCCCATTTTCTCACTAGAGTCAAGATTTAAGAGCAAAACCAAAGTTCTATTACTTATGGAGTAAAATGAACTTTAGCAACACAGGAAAGCATGTGTTTAATTATGGGTAAGTTGTTTTCTGTGTGTGCGTGCTGAGTTGCTTCGGGCTTGTGTCTGACTCTTTATTACCCTGTGGACTGTAGCCCGCCAGATTCCTCTGTCCATGGGATACTCCAGGCAAGAATACTGGAGTGGGTTGCCATGCCCTCCCCCAGAGGATCTTCCTGACCCAGGGGTTGAACCCACGTCTCTTATGTCTCCTACATTGCCGGGAAGGTTCTCTACTACGCTGCCTGAGAAGCCTAGGTTGTTTTCTAGTGAGTACTAAAACTTCTTTTTACCTTTCTTCCAAGCTTTATATAATAATAAATTTTAGTGAAGCATCCATTACATACAATACACAGAGCTGGGTGTGTATTTTATACCAAGATACTCATTTCAATTCAATAGACACGTATGAGTACCTACCATGTCCCAGGAATTGTGCCAGGTGAACTACTGGTGATGCAGTGGCAAATGAAGTGATCCCTTTACCCCAGAAACCAACGATTTAGTGAGATACTGACATATAATTAAATAAGTAAAATAAAATATGATATTTCACCAATTGAAGCAGATCCAAGATCTAGCTGTGGTACACAGGTAGATATATTAACTTAGATGCTAGATATAGCTTCAGAGAGGAGGACAAATGTGATTATATTTTGAAGGAGCTTTATGAGTTTGCAAGGCAAGAAAGGCAAGGATCAGAATTCTATTTTGTTTTAGGGAAGTTGCCTTTCATCTTGGAAAAGCTCATGTGCAAAAGAGAAGTATAAGAAGGAAAGACATAGATGTCCAAATCAAAAGTTATAATGATGCAGTATTTACAGAGGTGAAGAACAATGTTTATTTCACACTAGTTGTAGGAAATAAACTGAACCAAGTACCTTGGCATATTCAAAACTGAATGAGATACAGACCCTTTCTCAGTCCTGCACTTTAGTGCAGAAATATGGAAAGAATCTTTTTAAAAAGACAGAATAATGCAGTGCTAGGTCAGAAACATACATTGCAGTGGGACTAGACTGTCTCCTGTAACTTGGAAACTGATCGGGGACCACAGGGTTAGATGTGACTGAGGCATCAGAAGTGGGGTACTGGTGTTTGATCAGATCTAGGACACTTATCTTTTGGAGGACCCCTATAGACTGTCTCTGTTTGTCTCTGTCTCACGTACACACGCACACTCCTCATTGTGTTCATAGGCACTCCCAAGCACAGGAATTCCTTCCCAGCTCCTATAGTGCTCCCTTCTTTTCATCAACTAGTTGCCATTCTGAACCTTCTTGCTCTTTCAGCTTAGTTTCCCATATAAAGCATTTGTAACTAGTACTCAATATATTTCATGACTAACCACAGACATCTATAAGACATCTGGTAGCTGATCCATGTTCCATGACTAACTTCATGAAAAACCACATTAGAAGGGACTCTAGAAGCTATCCATAGTAGAGCAGTCATTGCTGGGCCACAGAAGAACATAGTATAGGAAAGTGGCTGGTACTATTTTGTAGTCTCTTGCAAGGATTGGTATAGCCTTGTCCTTTCCTCCCCTCTTTCCTTTGTTTAAAAATAAGTTTTGTTAACAACTTTTGTTAAAACTCTTGATTTCTTACAAAATGTAATAAATTGTAAACTCTGGAGGTGTGTCCAGGCATGCAGTTGAATGTGCTATATGTTCAACAGATCATTCCAATGTCTGTAGAGTATGTGATCCCCACCTTAGTCACCATGATAAACCACCTGCGAAAATGTCTTTTCAACTACCAGTACTGGAATCTAAACCAAGATTGGTGTGTTTCCATAGAGGAATCAATTTATCTTAAGTTTGACTTCACATTTGAATCAGTGAAAGTTTTTTTTTTTTTTTAATATCAGTCTTTGCCTTATTCCAGATCTAGCTCTTAAATCAGACTTTGCAGGATGCTCCTAGATTTTGTGCTTTAAAAAACTCTAACAAGAAGACAGAACTGAGAACCATTCATCATTTGAACTTCATGTTTGTAGAACAGTCTGAGGATTAGCTAAGAAACTAACCTGGGCAGATTTTTCAGGTGGATCACCTGAAATGTCGGAAGATGTTAAAGTCAGTATGAATATTTTCATGGAGAAATGACCAAGGAATTGGGACTTCCCTTGTGATCCAGTGGTTAAGAAAACATGCTTCAAGTGCATGGGGCACAGGTTCAATTCCTAGTCGGGTAACTAAGAGCCCATATATCATGTGGTGTAGCCAAAAAATGAAGAAATGACCAAGTAATGCACCTTTGGAAAAGTTGGATAACTGGATGGATGGATGGTTGGATAGAATTTCAACAAGTAGAGGTCAAGATAAAGGGCATTCAAGTTGGAGGTCATGGAAAATCCTTGTGGAAGGTAAGAAGTCAGAGTCTTGCAGGCAGTAAAGTTGCAAGAAAACTGTGGTATTGCTAGTCACAGCGCTGTCCTCACTTCTGCAGCATCAGTTTCTTGTTGTTAGAAATGTGGACTCACAGATCCCATTGAGTAATTCTGCATGCTAACCCATTACAATTTAGGTTTTCCTACTTTATCTGCAAGATTGTCATTTAAATTTGGTGCTCAAATAGGAATTAATTTAAATTCAATAAGACATTTATTACATACTGTGCTAGCCAAATGCCATCCAGTTATTTAAAACATCTTTAATGAAACTTGTCAACCAAGTAATTATTACTCTATATTGCTTAAACTGGAAAATATGCAAATCATCTTTTAACATGGAATTATGGCAATTAGATGCATTGCCTTAGATTTACTTTAAAATAATTTTATCCATCTAGATACCAATTAATCCAAACATACTTGTTTTAGACCATCAAAACTAATATTTATATAACTTTGTGATCAAAATCTGATAGTATTAACATTTCCTCCAAGGACAGGTAACATGATGTTGTAAAGACTCTGGTTTTCAAATCAGGTCAGAACAACATGGATTCAAGTCCAGATCTGATGTTTACTGGTCAAATGAACTTAAACAAGAGTCTTAAATCTCTTCATGTCTCTTTCTCAGCAATAAAGTAAAGATTTTACCTCCTACCTGGTAGAATTGATGACTGGGGATGAAATAAAACACACAAAGTGCATAATAGAAACAGCAGACAAAGAAAATGGAATATTATTATTTGTACCATAATTATTATACTAACTCTAAGCTAAATAGAAATGTTGTTAAACCCAAATAAATTAACTGATTCATGATGTTTAAAATATAATTGGGGTGTGTGTATGTATATGTATATGCATCATTTAATTTATTATTTGATAATTGCTTTTAGTAAAAACTCAGACAATATTTGTTGATTTATTTATTCAGCCTGACTTCTAATAAGTCCTTAGGCTCATGACCCCATCATGATATCTATAAAGTGATATTTCACAATGCTAATAAAGATCTCTACTTTTTTTCTGTTTCACAATTTGGCTTTTCATATAATAGTTTTTTTACAACATGAATCACAACTGAATTCCTTTTGTTTTTTCCCTTTAACTTACCAATAAACTATTTTTACTTCTAATTATAATTTCAATTTCTAATCCATACTCATTGAAAATACCTCAGTGCAACTCATTTGTCCCTAAGCACCTTTCCTGAATTACTTCCTCACTCTCAGTTCATGAATAAGAAGCAGAATCATTTTTTACTAAGTTGCCCCCCTTTTCCTGCTCTCCCTGACCCCACCAATATGACACAGTGTGGAGGAGGCAAGTAGGAAAAAAGACCACTTGACTTTCAGAATTCAGTAACTGAAAAAACAAGCAGATTAACTGGTTGATAAAGAAAATAGTCAATCACCTGCTGTATGGGAAATATGATGTTAAATACTCTTTTCTGACCCATTCTACGCCAGAGAGAAATTGTTTATAGGTTTTGTAATTTCCGATATAATGAACTATAATTCATTCATCTTATTTGTTTTTTCACATATCACAATGTACAGAGCTCTGCTTAACTGTTGGATTGTTACTGTGACTTAAAATAACTAGTCTAAGCTGGAGGGACTTTAGGTTTTAGAAGGAAGAAGCGTAAACTTAAATGATTGAATCTTTGCCCTTCTGGAGTGTTGTGGTAGAGAAAGATATATAACTGGAGAAAACATACAGAAGGAAATGATACACATCTCAAAAAAAAAAAACAGTCCAGTTGACTAACCGTTTGATAGCAGAGGAAGGGCTGTAGTTTGGGCTAGCTGGAGCTTCATAGAATGGAAGAAGATAAGGCAAGTAAGGAAATGTGAAACCAGGCTGTATAAACCTTCAAATAATTCACAATTTAAAGGCACAATTTTCATGAATATGTTTTCATAATTAGTCATATGAAGAAGTTACCGTCAGCATTATTAAGCATGTATGTGTGTGCTAACTCACTTCAGTCGGGTCTGACTCTGTGAGACCCAATGGACTCTAGCCTGCCAGGCTCCTCTGTCCATGGGATTCTCCAGGCAAGAATATTGGAGTGGGTTATCGTGCCCTTCAGGGTCATTAAGCACAGGAAGAACCATATCCTCCTTCCCAGAGATAAGGCAACTCGCTGACCATCAAGATTCTGTGAAACTGAATATTTAAGTTACACATTAACTCATGCAAACTTTAAACCCTTGAACCTACAAGTAGCCTGAAAGAATCTTGAGACTTTTATTGTTTAAATAGTCCAGTTCCGTGTCTGCAATGCCTGGAATCTCATTTCTAAACTTTGGTGTTTGATTTTTTTAATAGTTCTTCATATTATTTAATGTTTAGGCCATCAATGGGTATACAGGAAGGACTGCACAACACACATGTGCAACACAAGTAGACAGTGGCTGAAAACATGAAACTGTATCTAAAATTCCTGCGAGGAGATAAATTTCTAGGAAAAAATGCCTATAAAAGATGCCTTTCCAAGAATTATACATATCAGACTTAAAATACTATAATATCCACTAATTCTTAGGCATATGCAGGCATTTGACAATCTTCTGATTAAATCTTTCTTTTTCTCCCCTTTTGGTTGGATCTAAATCAAAAATATTGACAGAAACAATTTCAGAAGGGAAAATGGAAAAGTACATAGGATAGTTGGAGTTATGTGCGTGTCTATGCATTCACATGATTTATATTGTTTGACTTCTGTAGTGCAAAATAAATAAAAATTCCAAACCCCTTTTTACTCTGAACTATATTTTTGGCAAAGGAGAGAAAAAAAGATTTTATTATATAAAGTGATGATGTTTCATTTGGTAACATTTTATCCTGTAACCATTCACCAAATAATTGCACTCACCCCTAGAGTAACATCTTAAGGGCAAAAAGTAATGACTGAATCAGAGAAAGAGCACCTGATACTTAAACACTGAATAAACACATAAACAACTTGTTATATATTTATATTCCTCCTTTTATTTGTTCTTTTCTTCTTTCAGCAAACACATATCCAGGGTTTCTGGTGTGCTGGAATTGTTATATAGACCAAGCCTATAATGAAAGAAGTGGAGTCATGAGGTCAAAAGGTGATGTGTTGAAACCATTAGAATCAAGAAAACCAAGGATTGCAGTGGGAGGACAGCAGGGTTGAGATGTGCCTGCAAAGTTTCTAGGGTCCCGTTGCAACCAGGCCACTCTGTACGAAAATAAAAGAAACAAAACCCAAGCAAACAGAAGACATAGAGAAAGATCTGGGATCTTGGGTATGTGGCTCATCATCTCCACTCCCTCCCTCCATTTCCTATCTGTTAACTGAGAGAACAGTTCCAGTTCACAGTTGCAGGGGGCGAAGACAGGATAGTGAACATGAAAGCTACTTATAAGTGACCAAGCATTTCTCAAATGTAGCTTGTTATATCTGCTTCTGTTCTACTTTTAAAATTGGTATTCATGGATGACTAAACCCAACCAGGCCTGGGATATGTAGAAAGAGTCATCCTTTGTAGGACAAACTGAAGTCAAAAGTCATGATTTGGTGAGAGCAAAAGGGACTGGGACTTTATTGGGAAGGACATAGAGATGACAATAATTCCTGTCACGGTGAAAAATAAGTGTTCCCAAAGCAATGCAGAAAGCTGAGAATCTGTTTATCAAACTTGTTTTTTATCAATAGCCATTTTGGAGACCTATCAGTTTGTCAGTGCATTCATTTCACCCACTGCATAAAACTCACCTTGCAGACATAACAAAAGCATGAATAGAATCAGTATTCTGGCTGTATTAGTGGCATTCGGCTTGATAAGCTGTGTGGGAAGCTACTTGTCAAGGCCCTGTGATAATGAAAATGGCTCTCTTCACATTACAAAGATACTACTTATCTCCCATAGTTGGAAAGCTATAAAAATTCTTACACTTTTCATATTTACATTCTAGGCTTCCACATACCAGTTAAGTGCATGACATTTTGTTTCAGCTGTTCTTGCCAGAATATATGAAAGGATGAGTCGGTTTCTGTTATGTTTTGTTATAGGACCATGGTTGCCTGTAACTTTAAAAGACTTTTAAGAACTTAAAACTTAGTTGTTACTGTTGTCCATTTTTTCTTCTCAGTCTGGAGACAATGATAATATGGTCCAGGAGCTTAACGTGGCACTGATAAGGAAGCTTCCAGATAATAGCCTTCTGTGAAAGCACAGTCTTGCCATGAATAGGGGTTGAAAGGGCATCTGTTGGTTCACTTGAAAGGAAGCAACCATGAGAAACAAAGTGCTGTTTTTTTTTTTTTTAAAGCAAGATCAAAGGAATGGACGCATAGAAGAGATTGTCTGCTAATTCTGCTCTTTTTAGGAGAGCTTTTTATTTCATATGGTTACCATTTCTTTATCAGTAGAGAAGTGAACTATTTGAAATCATATAACATAATATATTATATAATATAACATAATATATCATATATTATATCACAATAAATCATATCATATCATATAATTTAATTCAATGCATCTGAGGTTATGTCTGCACAAACTGCTAGTGTTTCAAGCTGTGAAAATTGTTGCCAGAAATAAATACATAAGCAAATGAGTAAAAACAACAAAGATCAATTTAAAAAGTCATATTTATTAACTTATTTATATGAAAAGTGAATTAATGAATAAATTTCATATTAAATGTTCTTATTAATAATACTATTTAAGTTATTTATTTCACATTGAGTGAGTTATAGCAGTTATTAGTTTTTGAAGAGTTGGTACATTTTGTCTAAGTTGTCAGGTTTATGTATGTGGAGTTGTTCATTGTTGTTGTGTTGTTGTTTAGCAGCTAAATCATATCCAGCTGTTTGCTATCCCATGGATTGTAGCCTGCCAGGCTTCTGTGTCCTTGGAATTTCCCAGGCAAGAATATTGGAGTTGGTTGCCACTTTCCTTCTCCAGGGGATCTTCCCAACCCAGGGATGGAACCCTTGTCTCCTGCACTGCAGGTGAATTCTTTACCACTGCACCACGAAGAAAGCCCTGGAGTTTTTCATAGCCTTCCTTTTTTGTCCTTTTCATGTTTGCAGAATCTGTAATGATACTACCCGCTTCATTCCTGAAATTGTTAATTTGTGTATTCTCTTTTCTTCTTTCTCAGTCTTGGTAGAAGTTTGCCAATTTATTGATGTTTTCAAAGTATCATTTATTTGTTTCATTTATTTTCTCTAATATTTTTATGCCATAAATTTTATTGATTTCTGTTCTTAAATTTCTTTTATTTTCCTTGTTTTGGGTTTATTTTGCAATTTTCCCCTAGATTCTTGAAGTGGGAGGTTAGATTTCAGGCTCTTCTTGTCTAACGTATGCATTTAGTGCTATAAGTTTTCCTTTCAGCACTATTTTAGCTGTTGTCCTGCCCTCTGTGGTAAGTATTATTTTCACTTTCATTCAGTTCAAACTATTTTATTACCCTTGAGACTTCCTCTTTGAGCCGTGGATTACTTAGAGTGTGTCGTTTTATTTCCAAGTGTTTGTTTCCTGTTATCTTTATGTTACTGATTTCTAGTTTGATTCTATGATAGTTGAAGACACTCCTTTGAGATTTATTTTATGATCCAGCATATAATCTGTCTTTGTATATGTTGTGTGGAACTTGCAAAGAATGTGTAATTTGCTGTTGTAGATGTTACTCTATGGTGTTGAATTACTTCAGATTCTTGCTGATTATCTGTCTGTTCTATAAATTCTGTTGTGAAGGGTATTGAAGTTTCTAACTATAATTATAAGCTTTTAATTTTTCTCCTTCCAGTTATATCAGTATTTCATATATTTTGCAACTCTGTTTTTGGTGCATACAAATTTAAGATTGCTATGTATTTTCAGTGGATAAACGCTTTTATTATGTCTAAAGTCTACTTTACCTGGCATTAATATAGCCATTCCTACTTTCCTTTGCCTAATATGTCAGCAAATTCGGAAAACTCAGCAGTGGCCAGAGGACTGGAAAAGGTCAGTTTTCATTCCAATCCCAAAGAATGCTCAAACTACCACACATTTACACTCATCTCACATGCTAGTAAAGTAATGCTCAAAATTCTTCAAGCCAGGCTTCAGCAATACGTGAACCGTGAACTTCCAGATGTTCAAGCTGGTTTTAGAAAAGGCCAAGGAACCAAAGATCAATTGCCAACATCTGCTGGATCATGGAAAAAGCAAGAGAGTTCCAGAAAAACATTTATTTCTGCTTTATTGACTATGCCAAAGCCTTTGACTGTGTGGATCACAATAAACTGTGGAAAATTCTGAAGGAGATGAGAATATCATACCACCTGACCTGCCTCTTGAGAAACCTGTATGCAGGTCAGGAAGCAACAGTTAGAACTGGACATAGAACAACAGACTGGTTCCAAATCGGGAAAGGAGAATGTCAAGGCTGTATATTGCCACCTTGCTTATTTAACTTATATGCAGAGTACATCATGAGAAACGTTGGGCTGGAGGACGCATAACCTGGAATCAAGATTGCTGGGAGAAATATCAATAACATCAGATATGCAAATGACATCACCTTTATGGCAGAAAGTGAAGAAGAACTAAAGAGCTTCTTGATGAAAGTGGAAGAGGAGAGTGAAAAAGTTGGCTTAAAGCTCAACATTCAGAAAACGAAGATCATGGCATCTGGTCCCATCACTTCATGGCAAATAGATGGGGAAACAGTGGGAACAGCAGCTGACTATTTTTTTCGGCTCCAAAATCAATGCAGATGATGATTGCAGCCATGAAATTAAAAGACGCTTACTCCTTGGAAGGAAAGTTATGACCAACCTAGATAGTATATTAAAAATTAGAGACATTACTTTGCCAACAAAGGTCCATCTAGTCAAGGCTATGATTTTTCCTGTGGTCATGTATGGATGTGAGAGTTGGACTGTGAAGAAAGCTGAGCACTGAAGAATTGATGCTTTTGAACTGTGGTGTTGGAGAAGACTCTTGAGAGTCCCTTGGACTGCAAGGAGATCCAACCAGTCCATGCTAAAGGAGATCAGTCCTGGGTGTTCATTGGAAGGACTGATGTTGAGGCTGAAACTTCAATCCTTTGGCCACTTGATGCAAAGAGCTGACTCATTTGAGAAGACCCAGATGCTGGGAAAGATTGAGGACAGGAGGGGAAGGGGACAACAGAGGATGAGATGGCATTACCCACTCAATGGACATAGGTTTGGGTAGACTCCAGCAGTTGGTGATGGACAGGGAGGCCTGGCATGCTGCTGTTCATGGGGTCGCAAAGAGTCGGACACGACTGAGCGACTGAAATGAACTAAACTTTCCTTTGATCAATGTTTGTGTGACATATTTTTTCATTCTTTACTTTTAAACTTACCTATACTGCTATATTTAAGTGAGTTTCTTAGAGACAACATATAGATGAGCCATGTCACTTTACTCTGTCAATCTCTGTCTTTTAATTGGTGTATTTAGATGATTTACATTGGTAATTATTGTTTTATTAGGGCTTATGCCTGCTTCCCTGCACCCCTCAACCCCCCGCCTACTTTTTCATCACTGTTTTTTCTTTGCTGCCTTACTCTGGGTAATTTGAATATTTTTTACAACTGCATTTTACTTATCTGTATTACCTTTGAGTTTGTCTTTTCTTATAGCTTTTTCAGCAGGGGTGCTTTTTCGTTGATGTCAGATGGCAAGGCTTTCCTGATAACTCAGTTGGTAAAGAATCCACCTGTGATGTGGGAGACCTCGGTTTGATCCCTGGGTTGTGAAGATCCCCTGGAGCAGGGAAAGGTTACCCACTGCAGTATTTTGGCCTGGAGAACTGGCAAAGGCAAATAACTGGCAGGTGGCAAAGGAAATGTAGATTTCCTACTCAACCTTCATTTACACCTAACAAATTCTGGGATTAGAGTTTTATGTGTATTTGTGGTCTCCACTGACAGTCTGTTTGGGGCAGTCTCATTACCAGTAAGCGATTGGGAAAGTCCTGACTGTTCACTAGGCTTCCAGTAACTCCAACCCAGGCGGGAGTGTGAGCATCATGTTACTCTTGGGTGATGGTAGAATTCCAGGCTACCTACATGATCCCACTAATACTGGAGAAAAGAAATGTTACCTTGCTATCAGCTGAAAGGGATGAAAGCCCTGGCTTCCCACGTGGCCTTCTCTCATACCAACTTGGCAAGGTATTGGGTGTCTCATTACAGCCTCCTTGAAAGCAGAAGTCTAAACTTTCCACTGGCCTTTGCTGGTAAAGGTGCAGGTAGGGACACAGCTGTTTCAGTGGTGTTTGCTCAAAGTAGAGTGGTTATTATTTTGAAGTTTTCTCTCTTGCTAGATTACCCATTCTCTGCCCTTTGGCTGGAGGGAACAGCCTCTCATGGAAGCTGTCAGTTTGTTGGTGCTTTAGATATTTCCAGGATGCTGGCTTCTAAGACTGGGATATATGAGTTGAAAAGAAAAGTAAGGGAACTCCTCACCATATTGTTCCCCAGGTTCTGAGGTTGCCGGTCTGTCTGCCTTCTCTCCACCATTTAGAGTCTCTGCAGTTTCTTTAATCAATTATGTCTAGTGTTTTTGGTTATACTTTGCAGAAGGAAAAGGAAAATGTCCATCGATTCCATTCCTAGAAGTAAAAGTTCCAGATTCTCATGTGCATATTTGCTATTTGTACATCTTCTGCTATGCCCTCCAGTACCCTTTATTGACAAAGTTTAGCATCATACCAACTGGTAAAGAAAAACATTTTAAAGAGTTCACATACTAGGTAACCAAGAGTGAATTTGGAGCTGAGAGTACATAAATATATTTGTATCAAGATTTTAATTCCTCTCTAGTTATATGCCATTTTTCTTCAAGATTTTTCTTAAAATTCCCCATTATACTATTGACACATGATGAGCCAACCCAGTCTGAGCATACATATTTTGATTTATCTCAAAAGAAACAATATTTATTATCCTTTTACTTCAATCCCGTTATTTCTAGTCATATATTCAGGGACTGACTTTAGCAGGATCTGAAACTTTTTTTCTTATTTTCAATGTCCCAAATTTTGTTGTATTTTTTCTAGTATTATCTGTGATGCATTTTAAAAGATTTTTTCAGTCTTTCAATCCAAGTAAAATTTTTCTTTTCATATCTGCATTCTCCTATGTATAGTCTACTGATGTCTTATTTTTATGACTATTTTTTCCACTGGATTTCACACTGATACTTTAAAAATCAATTATTTTTGTTTATACATCTAATTTTGTGTTCTTGGATATGATCATTAGAGATTTAAAATAAATATAGCTCTGTTCCATTGCTGTTAAGTTCTTCAAATTACTGCAGTTTTTTCAGCATTTGTCTTTATTCTATGCTCTATAATTTTTGTTTTAGATCTGAGTTTGAAAACATTTTTTCTCAACAGTGAAGTTTCCTTTAGAATAATTATGCATTGGTTTCAATCTTGACCCACAGGATGTCATGTTCTGAATAAGCTCTTATGCTTAGTTTAGGTTGGAGTGCCAATTGCATGTGCAAAGTAGTAGTTTTTGAAACTTCTTTCCTCACTGGAAAAACCAATTTATTCAAGTGTATATAGGAAACCCCAGTAATCATATATTTGAGCTTTCCTTTATAAAGAGAGTAGAACAAGACTAATAGCATTTTTTTAACCTCTTTGCTTTTCTGTTTTACCTCCAGTAGATTTTGAGGCACTTCATCCCAAGCATTAGTTATAAAGAAGAAAATCTGTAAACTACTGAATAAAGAGTTTTTAGTATCTTTGTACACACACACACACACACACACTCTCTCTCTCTCCCTCTCTCTCACACACACACACACACACACATACACACACACACTTCCCAGGTGGCTCAGTGGTAAAGGATTGCCTGCAAAGAAAGATGTGCAGGAGGTGTGAGTTCAGTCCCTGGGTTGGAAAACTCCCCTGGAGGAGGACATAGCAAACCATGTACCTGCATGCATGCTCAGTCAGTCTGACTCTTTGCAACCCCATGGACTGAGGCCCTCCAGGTTCTTCTGTTCTTGGGATTTTCCAGGCAAGGATACTGGAGTGGGATGTCATTTCCTACTCCTATATGTGTGTGTGTGTGTGTGTGTGTGTATGTACACATGCATATATAAATATACATGTTTAGTGTGTTGACATGACTGAACATTCTGGAGATCCCTGGATGATAAGCATCACAGTGAAATATGGGCAGAGAATTGTTTAGGAAGTCATATCAAGATAGGCAATTTTTCAGGTGTGAAGCATGCTATTTAAAATGAAATGTTGATAGAATAGATGTATCCAGATATCGAGTTTGCAAATGATATTAATGAAGTCTCACTTCTCAGGGTTATATATTAGAAGAAGATCAACATGCAGAAAAGATTTTTAGCTGCCAAAATCGCATGACTCAAATATTTTGCAGAAGTTAAGCTATCATCAAATACAGTACATTGACATGTTTTCTCATTGCTGCTTTGTGTTGAACTTTATATAAATAACTCTGTGGTTTGTTTAGTTATAAAAACTGATGACAGATGAGTGCTGTTACATAGCCTTGCAACAAGGTGAGGAGACAGGGCCTCCTTCTGTCTGATAACAAGGGAAGTTCAATCTCAGTTTGAGGATTTTCACATAATGAAATGTGATACATTTGCTTATTAAGTATGAGATCTCTAACTAATGGATTAAGTTCAGCTGGTAAAGTTTTTTAAAAAATTCAGGATTTAGATTTCAGCTCTCTAAATTTTGAGTTCAAGTGATCCTGCTAAAGCTGAAACTCCAGTACTTTGGCCACCTCATGTGAAGAGTTGACTCATTGGAAAAGACTCTGATGCTGGGAGGGATTGGGGGCAGGAGGAGAAGGGGACGGCAGAGGATGAGATGGCTGGATGGCATCACTGACTCGATGGACGTGAGTCTGAGTGAACTCTGGGAGTTGGTGATGGACAGGGAGGCCTGGCGTGCTGCGATTCATGGGGTCGCAGAGAGTCGGACATGACTGAGGCGACTGAACTGGACTGACTGAACTGATCCTGTCTTGCTGGGACCGGTTTAACAGCCTCGACTATTCTCCTTCCTATGCTGTGACTCCTCCATTGGTTGCAACAGCCCCCTTCAAAAAATCACTATACTGAATTTAGTATTTATTATTAAAATTTTATGAATTTGTTGATAATTTTACTATAGATATATGGACACACACATAAAATGTACAATTGACCCTGGAACAATGCATGGGCTAAGAGTGCTGACTATTGCACAGTTCAAAGTGCACATATAACTTTTGAGTGCCCCCAAACTTAACTATAAATAGCCTGCTATTGACTGGAAACAATAATGTTAACATAAGCAGTCTATTAACACATATTTTATATGTGTTTATATATTAACACACACATATGTATACATTTTATGTATCTTATATCTTGTATTCTTACAATAAGCTAGAGGAAAGAAAATAAAAAAGAAAACACATTTACAATACTGTATTGTACTTATTGATACCTTAAGTTTACATCTTCTGTTTTCAAATGAATTGTCTCTCTGTCAATACTTGTATCAATATTATCTTATATGGCACAAACATTGTAGATGTTTTAAGTATTACAAACACTAGAATCAAAAATGTAAAGATGATGTGAAAAAGAAATTCATATTTATTTACAGGTATAATGATTCATGCACTGATAATGAAGAAGCAACATGACTGTTTTATGGTAGCCTAGCTTATATGTTAAAGAATGAGTTGTTACAAAATATTTATGGTACTCTTAACAGTATTAGAAACATCATTATAGTAAAAAAAAAAAAAAACCCAGTTACCTGTAATGATGGGCTAATATGTAGTCTCACCAGTTACAAGAGAGAGAGGCATGCTGTACAGTAATGCAATTCTTTGGAAGCAAAGTTAGAAAACTGTAAGAAAAATAACACATAATCAATTTGTATTAAATATCACTCTCCTTGTGCCTATGGAAGGAGAAGCTATCTACTTCAATGCGAATTTTGCTTACAGTGTTCTGAATGATAAATACTTAGGTGACAATGATGATAACACAAAAAAGTCTCATACCATTCTTGCCATGCAGTTATCAGATTTTCACAAGACAACATACATATGCACAACATAATTTTATTAACTGTAAGTCATGATACTTATTTATTATTCATTAAGTGGAAATGGATCCTTCATCCTCACCATCCTCATTTTGAATATGCTGAGGAGGAGGAGGAAAAGGAGGGGTTGGCCTTGCTGCCTCAGGGGTGGCAGAGTAGCAGAAGTGGAGGAGATGCAAGGGGGTGCGGGAGAGGCTGGCACAATATGTGTAACTCTAGGGAGATATATCATAATTTCTGTCTGACTTTTTGCTTTCTCAGTTCTCTCAAAATGTTTCAATATGGTACCAATTCTCCTTCCATGATTTGCTTTAGTTTCAGTGCCAATATTATAGAAGGGTCCATGTCATTAAAAAGAGTCAAAAGCAGTCTTGAATAACTGGAACCCTTCTGCCTGATAGTCTAATGTCAGCTTGTTTCCTGGTATTGTTTTTCTCTATGTCTTCTTCTCATCATTTGGCACTGGTTCAGAAGCTCTCATCTCCATCAGGTCCTCTTCTATTAATTCCTCTGGTGTGATTTCTATTTGATCTTGAATTTCTCCAAGATGTATGTCTTGAAACCCTTTCCCCACAGCACATATATTTTTTTTTCCCCAACATCCACAATCTCCTTCATGATTTCCTTGATTGGCTCTGCCATAAATCCTGTGAAGTTATGCACAACATCTGGTCACAGTTTTCTCCAGCAAGAATTTATTGTTTCAATCTTAATGGTTTTCACAGCTTTTTCTAGAACAATGATGGCATCTTCAATGGTGTAATCCTTACAGACATTCATATGCTCTGTCAGTCTTTTATTCCATAACATTGACAGTCTTTCCCATAGAGTGCCATGTGTAATGACCTTAAGTGTTCTTATGAACCCCTGATCTAGAGGCAAAATTAGACATTGCTTTGGGGGCAAGTAGACCACTCTGATGACTTTATTGTTAATCTCATGGAATTCTGGATGGCCAAGGGCATTGTCTAAAAAAAAAAAAAAAAAACTTCAAAAAGCAGTGCCTTACTGGCAAGATGCTTCCTGATTTCAGGGACAAAGCATGAGTGGAGCCATTCAAGAAAAAGCCTTTTTTTTTTCTTGAATAAAAACCTCAAGAAAAAGTTCTCATTGCTCAAGGCTTCCTGTTACACAACCAATAGACCACAGCTGTTGTATAATTTTTTCCTTCAAGGCTTAGAGATTATAAGGGTGGTCTGGATCATAAACCAATTGTGTGTGCACAAAAGAGTCAAGTTAGCATATCCCTTCCTGACATAAATGATGATATACACTTCTCTTCGTTACTAACGAATGTCCTTATGGCAATTTCTTTTTCTAGAATAGGGGAATTTTCATCTGCATAAAAAATCTGTTCACACAGATATCCTTTCTTCTTGATTATTTTTTTTTAATGGCATTTAACTTATATGCAGAGTGCATCATAAGAAACGCTGGATTGGAAGAAACACAAGCTAGAATCAAGATTGCTGGGAGAAATATCAATAACCTCAGATAGGCAGATGACACCACCCTTATGGCAGAAAGTGAAGAGGAACTAAAAAGCCTCTTGATGAAAGTAAAAGAGGAGAGTGAAAAAGTTGGCTTAAAGCTCAACATTCAGAAAACGAAGACCATGGCATCCGGTCCCATCACTCCATGGGAAATAGATGGGGAAACAGTGGAAACAGTGTCAGACTTTATTCTTTTGGGCTCCAAAATCACTGCAGATGGTGATTGCAGCCATGAAATTAAAAGATGCTTACTCCTTGGAAGAAAAGTTATGACCAACCTAGATAGCATATTCAAAAGCAGAGACATTACTTTGCCGACTAAGGTCTATCTAGTCAAGGCTATGGTTTTTCCAGTAGTCATGTATGGATGTGAGAGTTGGACTGTGAAGAAGGCTGAGCGCCGAAGAATTGATGCTTTTAAACTGTAGTGTTGGAGAAGACCCTTGAGAGTCCCTTGGTCTGCAAGGAGATCCAACCAGTCCATTCTGAAGGAGATCAACCCTGGGATTTCTTTGGAAGGAATGATGCTAAAGCTGAAACTCCAATACTTTGGCCACCTCATACGAAGAGTTGACTCATTGGAAAAGATTTTGATGCTGGGAGGGATTGGGGGCAGGAGAAGAAGGGGACGACAGAGGATGAGATGGCTGGATGGCATCACGGACTCGATGGACGTGAGTCTGAGTGATCTCTGGGAGTTGGTGATGGACAGGGAGGCCTGGTGTGCTGTGATTCATGGGGTCACAAAGAGTCAGACACGACTGAGCGACTGAACTGAACTGAACTGAAGAACTCCTCTGCTGATTCTAGGTCAATAGAAGCTGCTTCTCCTGTTATCTTGACATTTTTTAAGCCAAACCTCTTCCTAAAATGATCAAACCACCCTTTTACTGGCATTGAATTCTCCAGCTTTATATCCTTCTCCTTCATTTTGCTGTTTGTTATATAATGTCTTCAATTTTTCTCAAATTATACTAGAGTCCATCAGTATATCTTTCTTATGTCCATAGGTATGTCAATCCTGTCCCCACATAAAAGTTGCACTTTCAATACAAGAGCAATATGCATTTCAAAATAATGCAGTTTTCACACCCGCTAGAGTAGCTCTAGTGATGGCTTCATGAATATTCTTTTTTTTTTTCAATGGTTCTCATGTTAAATTTATCTTTATCTTGAAATGACGTGCAAACACAGCTACAGACCTCTATCTATGGTACACATCAAGCAACTCAACTTTTTATTTAATGTAATGACTTTTCTCTGCTTCTTGGGAATACCAGTATCACTAGCGGCACTTCATCTGCATCCCATGGCGCTATTCAAGATTTATGGTATTGCACAAAACATGATGAATAATACACAAGAACTGTGAAAGATCACTTTTTACTGGCTGTATGAAATTTACTGGAGAGACAAACTGCTCACATGGAGACTGTTAGCATCATACCATGTTATAAGCAGTTACTCCCAACACTTGAGCTCACCACAATAGAAGGTGGCTACAGTGGTATAGTATAGACTACAGTTTATGCAATTATGATTTAATACTGCATCTTTATACTTGTTTACATTTCTCTCCACTATTAATGGCATCATTCATAGTCTGTAAGTGTTTCATGCATATTTTCATGAAGTTAACTTTTTATAACACATTTGTGTATATATTTGGTAGCAAATGATCAGACTAGTATCTACATATATTTTATGCATTCATGACATACCTAACTTTTCTTAGTTTTTTTAAAAATATTACTAGGCTATGCCAGTTCATCTCTGGGTTTTTAAAAATTGTTGCAAATATTAAAAAATGTTACTAATTTATTGAAAAAAATTCACAGATAAATGGACCTATGTAGTTCAAACCCATGTTGTTCAAGGGTCAACTGTATAGTTTCATAGTATATGTTTTAAATTTTTATATAAATGCAGTTTTTTTACATGATGCTTGTGAGATATACCTATGTTGATCTATAAAAACACCTGCTTTAAGTTTTGTTTCACTGCCGTATAATATTCTTTTTGTGAAGATAACATAATAGATTCATCCCGTTTGATGATATTTTATATTATCAGCAATGTTATAAAATATATTTATGCATAATACTATGCATTTGTAAAAGAAATGTTCTAGGTATATGTCTATAAATAAAATTGCTAGAGTATTATATTTGCATCTTTAATTTATATGATATTGTAAAATTTCTATCTAACATGGTTTTACCAATTTACCTCTCACAGCAATGTGAGTTCCATTAATCTTCATTCTTACTTAGATATCATATTGTCAGGTATCTTAATTTTTGCTAATCTGATGGAAATGTTATTTTACTGTCACCTAATTAGAATCTCCTTGATTATCAATAAATAACATATATTTGTTCTTTTTAGTGGCCATTTTTGGCTTTATCTTCTATGAGTATCTGTTTATATCTTTTCCTCTCAACTATTTTTCTTTTACTTGTTAATTTTAAATAATAGTTTTAATTTTCTTAAGATTTTTTTTATCTTTCATTTGCCACTAGTTTGAGTATAATGTGTTAATTCTTGGTAGATAAGGAGTAGTGTTTTGTTTTGTTTCCTTTTTTTTGTAGTAATTCTGCTTGAAATTTGCTTAGTTTTAGAATCTACCATTCACAGAATTTGTGAACTTTTCAGTCATGTTTTTTTTTTTTTTTTTTTTTAGTTTTTTATTTTTTAAATTTTAAAATCTTTAATTCTTACATTCATTCCCAAACATGAACCCCCCTCCCACCTCCCTCCCCATAACAACTTTCTGGGTCATCCCCATGCACCAGCCACAAGCATGCTGCATCCTGCGTCAGACATAGACTGGCGATTCAATTCACATGATAGTATACATGTTAGAATGTCATTCTCCCAAATCATCCCACCCTCTCCCTCTCCCTCTGAGTCCAAAAGTCCGTTATACACATCTGTGTCTCTTTCCCTGTCTTGCATACAGGGTCGTCATTGCCATCTTCCTAAATTCCATATATATGTGTTAGTATACTGTATTGGTGTTTTTCTTGCTGGCTTACTTCACTCTGTATAATCGGCTCCAGTTTCATCCATCTCATCAGTCATGTTTTTTAGACTTTTTTTCTGTCCACTTCAGTCTCTTTTTCCTTTTGGACTACATCTTCACATATGGTGGGTATTTTGATCAACTATAGGTCTTTTTGTGGATATTTATTTTTATTTTTAATCTGTTTTCTCTCTTTTGTTCAGACTGAATAACTTCTATTGATCTATCTTTCAACTGCACTGAATATTTTCCTCTGTAATCTCCATTCTATTAGTAAGTCCAATTAAAGACATTTGAATTTCTAGCACTGTATTTTTTGCTTCTAAAATTTCTGCTTGGTTGTTTTGTATGTATTCTCTTTCTCTGCTAGTATTTCCTTTCTTTTTTCTTTCACAAGTGCATTTTACTTTACCTCATTAAATTGAATATTCATCTATATCATCTGCTTTAAAGTCATTGTCTTATAACTACAGCTTTGAATCATCTCAAGGTTGGGCTCTGTTGATTGTCTTTCCCCGTGAGAATCACTCATATTTTCTTGGTTATCTGTATGTAACATAATTTGGATTGCATCTTAAACGTTGTAAATGTAGGCTGTAGATTCTGCTGTATTTCTTCAAGTGTAATGATACTTTTGTTTCTGCAGGTAATTGACTTGGTCAGATTCAAATTGCAAATTCTGGCTCACCTGTGGTGGGTGACATCTTGAATCTAATTGTAATTCTTTTATATTGGGCTGGTCTGCTGGTAGCTTCCCCCAGGCACCCACAGTTCAGGCTTGTCCAGAGACCAGCACAGAATTTATTTACACAGTTTGAAGATTCCCTTGTCTAGCTTTGTCTTCCATGATTCCCTCACATTCTCTACCATTTCTGGTTTCTGGCTCCATTCCTTGATTCCTCAGGATACCAAGACAGAGGGATTTCTATCAGAATATAAGAATTTTATCCAATCTTCACTGAGCCAAATCCATAGGGACAGAAAACATACACTATATAATTTATATTTTCTTCTAGTGAAAACTTCTTTTTAGAATCTGCCCTCAAGACATTGCTTTTAGTATTTTGTCCAGAGTTTATAGTTGCTATTAGCAAAGGGATACTTACATTTTCCTCTTGAATGATGAAGTATTGGTAGGATAAGTGAAAGTGAAGTGAAAGTGAAATTGCTTAGTCGTGTCTGACTCTTTGAGACCCCATGGACTGTAGCCTACCAGGCTTCTCAGTCCATGGGATTTTCCAGGCAAGAGTATTAGAATGGGTTGCCATTTCCTTCTCCAGGGGATCTTCCTGACCCAGGGATCAAGCCCAGATCTCCCACATTGTAGGCAGACGCTTTACCCTCTGAGCCACCAGGGAACAAATAAAAATAATTCATTCTTATAACTTATTTTCTCTAGATAAGAATATAGATATTTTAGGAAACTATTTAGTCTGGCTAATGCTACATTTTTTCAACACTTGTCTAGAACTTCTTTTGAAATTGCCTTAAGAGCCTATGATATGTTGTTCTAAGAACTGACACTTATCTAAGTAATGTGTCATCTATCTCAAGAGGAAATATGATATTTGTTTATACAGGCAAAATAAATTTGGAGAGATTAAGCCAAATAAGCAAGATGGCTACTATGGACTGTATTATGTTCTCCTAAAGTTCTTTTACAGTTCTAACCCCACATTATAACTATACCTGGAGGTAAGAACTTTAAGGACGAGATTAATATTAAATGAAGTCATAAGAATGGAGTCCTGATCTGATAGTACTGGCGTTCAAATAATGAGAAGAGACACCAGAGTTCACTCTCTCTGTGCACACACAGAGCAAAAACCATGTGAGGATACAGTAAGGTGACCATCTGCAAACCAGGAAAAGAGGCCTCACTAGAAACCAACCCTGCTGGAACCTTGATCTCAGACTGCCAGCCTCTTGAATCATGAGAAAATATACATCTATTTTGTAAGTTACCCAGCCTCTGCTATATTGTTACCCCAGCATGAGCACACTAATACAATAATATAACTTGCTTATACCATATTTTGAGGCTAAAAATGATGTAAGGATATAAAACAATGAAAAAACAGGAATTTGGGGTAGGAGAGAAATAAGTTCAAAAGCGTTTTGTACAATGGCAACATCCTAGAATGAGCAGAGTGTCCTTATGCAGCATTATTTAAGACTTGTGGTATCTACGATGACCATTCGGGCCCCAGGGAAGAAACAACTTCATGATTTTCAAATATTTATTGTTTATTTGGTTGTGTCTTATCTTAGTTGTGGCACATGGGCTTAGTCCTTAGTTGTGTTACTTGGGCCTAGTGGCTCCAGGGCATATGGGCTCATATTTTACCAACTAGGGATCGAACTTGCAAGGCTTATTCTTTACCTCTGGACCACCAGGGAATTCCCTACCTTGTGCATTATTTACACTTTGTCAGAATACTTCAAAATGACATACTTCAAGTTTATTGTAGACTATAGAATGGTCAGAAAAGCTTTATACAAGCTTTCAATATGTATGAGTTTTTATTTTAAGCAGATGTTTATTACCATGTTTACGAACTCTTTGATCTTAAGGTGAGAAGATATTATTTATTTGACTTAATCTGCAGGACTATCATGAATCCACAAGAGAAGTTACTTACAGAGCTTAGGAGAGATAAAAAATAATCACTCATTACTCTGCCATCTAGCAGCTGTGACCTCAGTGATGTGTGTTCATATGTGTGCATATGTGTTTAAATTTGCTAAAGGAATGGAACAGTAAATCACCAACAATAACAGGCAGATCAATATTCTCTCTCCCCTCTTTTGTGAGATCTGGAGCATGGCCTGAATCTGTCAGACAGAATTAAGGGGCTCAGGATGTCAGGGAGAATGCCAACAAATAGACCTGCCATGCTGTCCATTAACAAAAGCCCCCAGTCACCACCATTGCCATTGTTACCACTTTAAAAGAGGGACGATTGGGACCTGCCACTATTAAGTGAATGGTGGTCTGGATATTCACAGCAGAGATTACTTGCATTTCTAACAAATGAAGTATACACTAATTCAGTGATAACACTGAATAAACTCCGTGGAAAAGAAGAATCATTGTGTTTTATCACGATGGGGGAAAAAGTCATTTAATCAAAAAACAGATAGAAGAGGGTACTATGAGACTCGATGAACACAGCGAAGGGCTTTCTTGAAAGTTTCCCTCACATGCACGATCTTTCCTTTGGCAAAGGCTAACGCCTCAGGCTTTCTGGGTTATTTTGTCTTTGTATAACAACAACAACAGCACATCATGCAGTGGGATACCACAGGGAGGGTTTCCATCCCAGCACCAGCTGGTGATGACTTTATGGTTAAGCATGAGGATTGATAGCTTCCATAAATTCACATCCAGCTAGTGTACCCACAGATGCCATTCTTATTCTTATCTTGAAACTTTACTAAATTTTAGCCTGAGAAATATCCTGCAGCAGTGAATTCTGAAAGCTGATTATGCACCACATAAAAAGTCTTTTTATCCATTTTCAATCTGCTGCCTTTTGAATTCCATCCAGTTTCTGCTTTTTTCTCAAATTAAGGTGGATGGGAGTATGGTATATAATTAGGCCATGTTATACTATTCATTACTCCATTCACCTTAATCTTATTATCTCTGCAGACATGCTAGGTCAATTCCAGCAGCATTACTTGAACAGAAGATGTGGTTAATTTTAAATGAACTGAATATAACTAATGATATATCTGATTGAGATAAATCCCAAATTGAAAGAAATTGTCATATGGACTTTTTTTCTGTTATTGACATTGGCATGAGGGAAGTAGGGAAATTATAGGTGCAGTGCTGGGGCCAGGGTGTCTCTCTGTTTTTATGAAAAGCTGGGAAGACATGGGACAGTATCTATAGATCCCATGTTCACTTTGCATTAGTTGTAGGTGAATAATAGATTGTAAATTTTCAGTTGTATGCTTGTGAGCCCTCCAAAGGATGACCCTGCAGCAGGCGTCTATAATAGATCAAGAGTATGTAGTCAGCAAGTTCTCATACTTGGCACATCTCACATAGAATGTTAGCAAGGACATAATTGGAAGTATTTTAGAGAACTATAGTCTGGAAAATATAATAAATGTCTACACATTTCCATAATGGAAACAGAATATAGATTATTCTTTGTAACATAAATGTTTTTAAGTTAATAACCATCATATTTACTACATATGTTAAATACATATAATCTAGGATTTAACATATTCTTTCATCAATAATAACATTTTAGATTATATGCTTGTGAAGAAGCTATGTTACAGATAAGTAGAGTCCCAGTGCCCCAATTTCTGCACTGGTTTGCTTCTTTATGCAACAATTTGCAGGGACTCTTAAGTTCGTTCTCTGTCTCCCTCCTCTCCCCTCCCCCTTTCTTGTCTGGTGTTGGCTACATAAGAGACTACTGACTGAAGTCCACACTTTGTCTTTACTGCTTTTCCCGTTGGGTTTGCTGATCTCCCTGCTTTCCTGTGTGGACTCTGAACTGACCAAATCCGTAGACTGGTTTCTATTCTAACCAAGACCACATGTAAAGTCTTATGCTGAGGACACTCACCCTCAACATCTCCTTGCTCCCTCCTTGACTCTCCTTGTGATTTTTATTCTTTTCTTGTTTCTCACTTTAAACTTGAATGCATAATCACCTATCCTATTTTATCCACCTGATTTTCCTTTGCTTATGTATCATTAGTCTGTGACTGCCAGTTTTCTAATTTCCCTAAATCCTGAGTGTCCTGGCTCTCACATTACTAGCAGTATAAGACTGGATTTTTGATTCCCTGTTTAGTTTCTGATCCACTGTTGCACCTGACTCCAACTTCCCACCCATAACTCATTACTTCAGCGGCAACTCACAGCTGAACACGGAGTAGATTTTTCTTTTTATCCTTTTATTTTTGTTATAAAATAATACATGGTCCTTTAAAACATTTGCAAGTTACCCACAAAGTAGAGAGAATCAGAACTCCACAAAGCCAAACAATTATTCCACAACCAAGAGACAGGCAGTATGGACATTTTGGCATTTCCTTTCCAGTTATGTTTTTAACATAATTCAGACAGTGTTAATGGGAATTCTTTAAAAAATTCAACTTTATGCCATAAACATTTTCATACATTATGGAAAAAAAAACTTTGACACACATGATTTTTCAGTGGTAGGTTTTTCACTTTGAAAATCTCCCATAGTCATTAAATTATGCCTGTACTTCTGCTATTATTCCTAAAAAATTTGTGTAAGTAAAGTCTGGTGAATATCCTGTGTGTAAATATTTGTCTGGATGAAATGAATCAAACTGAAATTATTATGTTAAAGCACGTAAATATTTTAGAGGTTTTTGAAATATATAGCTATATTATAAAAATAGAGAACTAGGATTAGAGAACTACTCCTGTTAGATAGATGAAAGTACTTTTGTATAGTTTGGGAAGTGGAGTAGGTGTAGCAGCATAGGGCATAGGCTTTTTTATATGGTACCACATATGGGAGAAACATGGTTTGTACAAGCTCAAATTCAGATATCACTGTATCGTAATATACCCTATGATAAACATGCCATATTAATATACATCATTCTCTATCATTTTATGGCTCATGGTGAAATTTTCATTCTTACATTTCATCTTCATCTGTAATGTTTGACTGCATCATATAATCTTGAGTGTCCAATATTTTCTCCATTATCACCTCTGTAATTCTGTTAAATTATTATATTAGTCCTTATTCTCACCCCCATGTCTGTTTATGGGCCATCTTTTGCACAGGTCAGCTATCTTTGGGTCTCAATTTTTTCTGATAAGCCAGTGTTTGAAGTTTTATTTTTCTGTATCCAATGTGTCATTTTTCTCTGGCAGCTTTCCAGATTTATTATCTCTTAATCTTTGGTCATTAGCAGTGTGACTGATATACTTGGAGGCATTTCTTTGTACTTACTCTGCCTAAATCTTTATAAATCTATCTTTCATCAAATTTGGGAAATCTTTGGCTCTTGTATCTTTATATTTTGTCTGAACATCCCTATAAGATTCCAATAATATGCATTTTATACCTTTTTGTATTGTCCCACAGACTCCTGAGGCATTATTAACTTATGAATCTTTTTTTTCTCTTGTACTTCTTCAGGTCTGATAATTTCTACTATTTTTTTAATTCAATAATGCTTTCTTTAGACCTTTTTCCTAATGTTAAGCACATTAATTGAGTGTTTTATATCAGATATTGTGTTTCAGTTTTTATTTCAAGAAATTCCATTTGGTTATTTATGTATCTGTTTCTCTCTGATATTTCCTACTTTTTCACAAAATGAAAGCATATTTTTCCCTTACTTTATTGAGCATATTTAAAGTAGCTGCTTAAAAACCCTTGCCTGGTAATTCCAACATCTGCATTATTTTGAGTTTGGGCTTTGTCAATTGTTTTCTGATGCAAATGGGTCATATATTCCTACTTTTAATATATCATGTATTTTGGAATATATATTGGATATTATGTGTGGTACAGACTTTAGATTCTGTTATATTCCTATAAAGAGAACTCAAACTCAAGCTCTGAATTCATAGTTCTGTAGTTTCAATTGTTTTTAGCCTTAAATTGGCTGCTTAGAATCTGCACTCTTGAATATGTAGTTTGGGGTAAGCCAGAAATTTGAGCAGAATTATTTACAGAATTTGGGACTCTTCTGTTCCTCTCTTCTTCCTAAGATTCTCTGCTTCACTGTCTGGTTACTATGGCTGCCCCCATGTTCTGTATTCTGGTCCCTTACTAATCTGGGGTATCTTTCTGGATTTTAGCCACTTTGCACGCCAACTGTGTCCTACTCTTAGCCATTAAAATGGGAAACTTACCTCATACTATTTATTTTTCTATGTATTTCTATTGCATTGCTGTCTCATATCTGGGAAGTGTTATTTTTACTCTGGTGCCTTGGGTAGTTGTTTTATATTATTCTGTCCAAAGTTTATAGTTATTTATAGGAGCTTGGTCCAATGGGAGCTACTCAGTCATCACCAAGGGTGGAAGCTTAACCATGTTTCCTGAAAGAAATACCTACTTGTTCATGTCTGACTTTCATTTGTGACTGAGATGTAGAGAAGGTATTTTACAGGTAGAGTGAGTGCTCTGAGACTCCACATTTATGAACTGTCACAGGGAAATACTCCAATAGTGGCTTGCCTTCTCTTCTTGCAGCTGAGTCCAGGGCTGGAGGGCATGTTGCTCACCTCCATCCAGAGTTCTGCCAGAGACACATAAAATGAGTCTGGATATTGCTCTTAGAATTTTAAAGTAATTTAAAACCCCTTGTGTCTGAAAGTAGAAGTGGATTAAGGAGTACCACTGAGAGAACTAGAATATCACAGTTTTCTAGAAGATGGGATTCTTGATTAACTGGCATGAAGCAGGCAGAATGGTAGATTCAGCGCATATCAATGTATCACAAAGTGTGGCCATAGAGGAACTGCATCAGAATCATCTGGAGATTTTTTTTTTTTAAGACTTCTAGCCCATCCCAGACCTGCTGAACAACAAGCTTTGCAGCTCGCTGCATTCACATGTGGGTGATGCCTGCGTTCATTAGTGTTGGATAACCACTGCTCTGTGTCAGTGGTTCTTAAGCCTGGCTGCACAAGAAGCTTTTAAATCTTACAGATTCCCAGACATCCTCAGAGGCTCTCTTAATTGGTATGGTTTGGAGCATTGGTATTTTTTGAGTTGCTGGGATGATTCTAATGTGCTGTCAATGTTGGAAGCATTTCTTTTTATGAATAGAAGTTGCCTTCTATAAGGGTCAATAGAATGACTTTCTAAGACTCTGAGGAGAATGGGACAAGAGATAACTCTAGTAATGCTTCCTGAACATTTAGGCAGAAAATATACCTATGAACATGGTGCTAATTTCTGAATACACTTTTTGGTATCTTTAAGGGGATAAAAAATGCTATGAGGTCATTATACAATGATATCTCTAATTTGTAAGTCCTAAGTCAAGATTGAACATGTTTCTTTACTATAAAAGCTTGCAGAATCCAATTTAAGTCTCCCAGAGAGGGATATAGTATACCCTGTTTCTCAAACTTATTTAATTATGTGACCCTTTTACTCAAGTAACAGTTACTAACATCTTGCACAAACAAATCGAGGAAGTCTTTGTTCTAGGAGCCATTCGTGCAGAACAAAGAGACTGGTTAGTCAGAACTTAGAATGTTATTATTTATAAAATGACCGGTAAATTTTTAATACCTACATTAAAATTTTTCTGATGCTTTATATATCTCATCTTTGGCCTTTTAAAATTAATTTTTATTGGAGTATAGTTGCTTTACAATGTTGGTGAATACCTGCATTTTTAATGCTGGAGGTTCCTGCATTAATTGTTGTTGTGCTTAGTTGCTCAGTCATGTCTGATTCTTTGTGACCCCCATGGACGGCACCCCCCAGGTTCCTGTGTCCATGGGGATTCTCCAGGCAAGAATACTGGAGTGGGTTGCAATGCCCTCCTCCAGGGGATCTTCCCAACCAAGGGATCGAACCCAGGTCTTCTGCATTACAGGCAGATTCTTTACCATCTGAGCCACCGGGGAAGCCCAAGAATACTGGAATGAGTAGCCTATCCCTTCTCCATGGAGAAATTTGTCTCTCAAAGTTCTGGAGGCTGCATATCCAAGGTCAGGGACCGGCTTCTAAGCTGCGGGCTACTGACTTCTCAATTGTATTCTCAGATGGCGGAATGAGAAAGGGAGCCATCTTGGTCCTCTTTTAATAAAGGCACTAACTTGTAACCTAATCACCTCCCAAAGACCCACCTCCTAATGCTATCACATAAGGCACTAGGTTTTTCAATATATGAATTTTGGGGGGATGCAAACATTCAAACCATATGACCCATCATGTAAAGTATTTACTTGCTTATGTCCAATTACATTTATCAACCTGCCTTTTCCCTAAGACTGCCCTTCACCCCAGGAAATTAGAATGACTGCACAGTCTTTATAAAATGAACTACATTAATAATTAGTAATTAATTTAAGGTTACTAAAACCCACCATACAACCTTGCTATCTTACCTAATTCATGCAATGTTTCATTAGCACTTCGCTCATCAGTCAGACATGGACTTTCACTGTATGCAGCACAAGAAAACCATCTATTTATTCCTTTGCTGAGCTTCCCTGGTGGCTCAGATGGTAAAGCATCTGCGTGCAATGCGGGAGACCCCGGTTTGATCCCTGGGTTGGGAAGATCTCCTGGAGAAGGAAATGGCAACCCACTCCAGTATTATTGCCTGGAGAATCCCACGGACGGAGGAGCATGGTAGGCTACAGTCCATGGGGTTGCAAAGAGTCGGACATGACTGAGTGACTTCACTTCACATTTCTTTGCTAGGAACAAGAATCCCAATTACGTAACTAAGCTATCCTATGGATGTTGGTTTTTCTTTGGCTCCATCTCTGCGTTCTTTCTGAAGTTGTTTCTCCACTGATCTCTGGTAGCATGCATACTGGGCACCTACTGACCTGGGGAGTCATCTTTCAGTGTCCTATCTTTTTGCCTTTTCATACTGTTCATGGGGTTCTCAAGGCAAGAATACTGAAGTGGGTTGCCGTTCGTTTCTCCAGTGGTCCACATTTTGTCAGAACTCTCCACCATGACCTGTCTGTCTTGGGTGGCCCTACACGGTAAGGCTCAAAGTTTCATTGAGTTAGACAAGGCTGTGGTCCATGTGATCAGATTGGTTAGTTTTCTGTGATTGTGGTTTTCAATTTGTCTGCCTTCTGATGGAGAAGGATAAGAGACTCATGGAAGCTTCCTGATGGGAGAGACTGACAGAGGGGGGAAATGGGTCTTGTTCTGATGGGTGGGGCCATGCTCAGTAAATCTTTAATCCAATTTTCTGTTGATGGGTGGGTCTGTGTTCCCTCCCTGTTATTTACCTGGGGCCAAACTATGGTGGAGGTAATGAAGGTAATGGCGAACTCCTTCAAAAGGTCCCATGCAGGTACTGCTACACTCAGTACCCCTAACCCTGCAGCAAGCCACCACCAACCCACACCTCCTCCAGAGACTCCTGGACACTCAAGGGCAAATCTGGATCAGTATTTTGTGGGGTCACTGACTTTCTCCTGGATTTGATGCACACAAGGTTCTGTTTGAGCCCTCCAAGAGTCTGTTTCCCAGTCCTGTGTAAGTTCTGGCAGCTCTATGGTGGGGTTAATGGCAACCTCCTCTGAGAGGGCTTATGCCACACCCAAGTCTGCATCACCCAGAGCCCCTGCCCCTGCAGCAGTCCACTGCTGACCCATACCTCCATAGAACACAGTCAAACACAGTTCTATCTTGTGGATGTGACTGGTGATGGAAGTAAAATCTGATGTGGTAAAGAGCAATATAGCATAGGAATCTGGAATGTTAGGTCCATGAATCAAGGCAAATTGGAAGTGGTAAAACAGGAGATGGCAAGAGTGAACATCGACATTTTAGGGATCAGCAAACTAAAATGGACTGGAATGGGTGAATTTAACTCAGTTGACCATTATATCTATGACTGTGGGCAAGAATCCCTTAGAAGAAATGGAGTAGCCCTCATAGGCAACAAAAGAGTCTGAAATGCAGTACTTGGATGCGACCTCAAAAACAACAGAATGATCTCTGTTCCTTTCCAAGGCAAACCATTCAACATCATGGCAATCCAAGTCTATGCCCTGACCAGAAATGATGAAGAAGCTTAAGTTGAACGGTTCTATGAGGACCTACAAGACATTCTAGAACTAACACCCCCAAAAGATGTCCTTTTCATTATAGGGGTTGGAATGCAAAAGTAGGAAGTCAAGAGATACCTGGAGTACCAGGCAAATTTGGCCTTGGAGTACAGAATGAAGCAGGGCAAAGACTAACAGAGTTTTGCCAAGAGAACTCACTGGTCACAGCAAATACCCACTTCCAACAACACAAGAGAAGACTCTACACATGGACATCACCAAATGGTCGACACTGAAATCAGATTGATTATATTCTTTGCAGCTAAAGATGGAGAAGCCCTATGCAGTCAGCAGAAACAAGACCGGGAGCTGACTGTGGCTCAGATCATGAACTCCTTATTGCCAAATTCAGACTTAAATTGAAAAAGTAGGAAAAACAACTAAACCATTCAGGTACGACCTAAATCAATCCCTCATGACTATGCAGTGGAAGTGAGAAATAGATTTAAGGGATTAGACCTGATAGATAGAGTGTCTGAAGAACTATGGGTGGAGGTTCCTGACACTACAGGAGGCAGGGATCAAGACCATCCCCCAAAAAAAGAAATGCAAAAAGGCAAAATGGTTGTCTAAGGAGGCCTTACAAATAGCTGAGAAAAGAAGAGAAGTGAAAGGCGAAGGAGAAAAGGAAAGATATACCCATTTGAATACAGAGTTCCAAAGAATAGCAAGGAGAGGTAAGAAAGACTTCTTCAGCGATCAATGCAAAGAAATAGAGGAAAACAGTAGAATGGGAAAGACTAGAGATCTCGTCAAGAAAATTAGAGGTGCCAAGGGAATATTTCATGCAAAGATGGGCACAATAAAGGATAGAAATGGTAGGGACCTAACAGAAGCAGAAGATATTAAGAAGAGGTGGCAAGAATACACAGAACTATATAAAAAAGATCTTCATGACCCAGATAACCATGGTGGTGTGATCACTCACGTAGAGCTGAACAGCCTGGAGTGTGAAGTCAAGTAGGCCTTAGAAAGCATCACTATGAACGAAGCTAGTGGAGGTGATGGAATTCCAGCTGAACTATTACAAGTCCTAAAATATGATGCTGTGAAAGTGCTGCACTCAATATGCCAGCAAAGTTGGAAAACTCAGCAGTGGCCACAGGACTGGAAAAGGTCAGTTTTCATTCCAATCCTAAAGAAAGGCAATGCCAAAGAATGCTCAAACACTGCACAATTTCACTCATCTCACACACTAGTAAAGTAATGCTCAAAATTCTCCAAGCCAGGCTTCAACAATACATGAACTGTGAACTTCCAGATGTTCAAGCTGAATTTAGAAAAGGCAGAGGAACAAGAGATCAAAGTGCCAACATCTGTTGGATCATTGAAAAAGCAAGAGAGTTCCAGAAAAACATATATTTCTGCTTTATTGACTATGGCAAAGCCTTTGACTGTTTTCTGTTCAGTTCAGTTCAGTCAGTCATGTCTGACTCTTTGTGACCCCATGAACCACAGCATGCCAGGCCTCCCTGTCCATCACCAACTCCCAGAATTTACCCATACTCATGTCCATTGAGTCGTTTATGACATCTAACCATCTCATCCTCCGTCATCCCTTTTCTTTCTGCCTTCAATCTTTCCCAGCATCAGGATCTTTTCAAATGAGTCCGTTTTTCACATCAGGTGGCCAAAGTAGTGGAGTTTCGTTTCAACATCGGTCCTTCCAATGAACTCCCAGGACTGATTTCCTTTAGGATGGACTGGTTGGATCTCCTTACTGTCCAAGAGACTCTCCAAAGTCTTCTTCAATACCAGAGGTCAAAATAATCAGTTCTTCTGTGCTCAGCTTTCTTTATTTTCTGCAGTTTGTGGTGATACATACAGTCAACATTCAGAAGATCATGGCATACAGTCCCATCACTTCATGGCAAATAGAAGGGGAAACAGTGGAAACAGTGGCTGACTTTATTTTGCGGGGCTCCAAAATCACTGCAGATGGGGATTGCAGCCATGAAATTATATCTATCCAACTCTCACATCCATACATGACTACTGGAAAAACCATACTGGAAAAACCATAGCCTTGACAAAATGGACTTTTGTGGACAAAGTAATGTCTCTGCTTTTTAATATGCTATCTAGGTTGGTCATAACTTTCCTTCCAAGGTGTAAGCGTCTTTTAATTTCATGGCTGCAATCCCCATCTGCAGTGATTTTGGAGCATCTCAAAATAAAGTCAGACACTGTTTCCTCTGTTTCCCCTTCTATTTGCCATGAAGTGATGGGACCGCATGCCATGATCTTCTGAATGTTGACTGCGTGTATCACCACAAACTGTGGAAAATTCTTAAAGAGATGGAAATACCTAACCACCTTACCTGCCTCTTGAAAAATTTGTTTGCAGGTCAGGAAGCAACAGTTAGAACCAGACATGGAACAAAAGACTGGTTCCAAATAGGGAAAGGAGTACGTCAAGGCTGTATATTGTCACTCTGCTTATTTAACTTAAATGCAGAGTACATCATGAGAAATGCTGAGTTGGAGGAAGCACAAGCTGGAATCAAGATTGCTGGGAGAAATATCAATAACTTCAGATATGCAGATGACACCACCCTTATGGCAGAAAGTGAAGAAGCACTAAAGAGCCTCTTGATGAAAGTGAAAGGGGAGAGTGAAAAATTTGGCTTAAAGCTCAACATTCAGAAAACTAAGATCATGGCATCTGTTTTCATCTCTTCATGGCAAATAGTTGGGGAAACAGTGGAAACAGTGACAGATTCTATTTTGGGCTCCAAAATCACTGCAGTTCATGACTGCAGCCTTGAAATTAAAAGATGCTTGCTCCTTGGAAGAAAAGTTATGACCAACCTGCTGCTACTGCTGCTAAGTTGCTTCAGTTGTGTCTGACACTGTGCAACCCCATAGATGGCAAGCCACTAGGCTCTTCCATTCCTTGGATTCTGAAGGCAAGAATACTGGAGTGGGTTTCCATTTTTTTCTCCAATGACCAACCTAGACAGCATATTAAAAAGCAGAGACATTACTTTGCCAACAAAAGTCCATCTAGTCAAGGCTATGGTTTTTCCAGTAGTCATGTATGGATGTGAGAGTTGGACTATAAAGAAAGCTGAGCGTGGAAAAATTAATGCTTTTGAACTGTGGTGTTGGAGAAGACTCTTGAGAGTCCCCTGGACTGCAAGGAGATCCAACCAATCTATCTTAAAGCAAATCAGTCCTGAATATTCATTGGAAGGACTGATGTTGAAGCTGAAATTCCAATACTTTGGCCACCTGATGCAAAAAACTGACTCATTGGAAAAGACCCTGATGCTGGAAAAGATTAAAGACAGGAGGAGAAGGGAATGACACCAGATGAGATGGTTGGATGGCATCACCAACTCAGTGGACATGAGCTTGAGTAATCTTTGGGAGTTGGTGACAGACAGGGAGGCCTGACATGTTGCAGTCCATGGATCACAAAGAGTTGGACACAACTGAGTGACTGAACTGAACTGAACTATCCTATGGATATATAACTTCTGTGAACATATGCCTTGCTTTGAAACTTTGAGTGTAATCGAACTAAAGCTGTACCTGAAAATCATAGCTTTAACTAAAAAGAACTTTGTTGACAAATTGACGTCTCTGCTTTTTAATACACTGTCTAGGTTTGTCATAGCTTTTCTTCCAAGCAGCAAGTGTCTTTTAATTTCATGGCTCCAGTCACCATCCACAGTGATTTTGGAGCCCAAGAAAATAAAACCTGTAGCTATTTCCACTTTTCCCCGATCTATTTGCTGTGAAGTGATGGGACCAGAAGCCATGATGTTAGTTTTTTGAATGCTGAGTTTTAAGCCAGCTTTTTCACTCTCCTCTTTCACCCTCATCAAGAGGATCTTTATCTTCTGCGTATCTGCAGTTGTTGGTATTTCTCCTGGCAGTCTTGATTCCAGCTTGTGATTCATCCAGCCTGGCATTCTGCATGATGTACTGTTTATATAAGTTAAATAAGCAGGGTGACAAGCCTCGACACACTTCTTTTCCAATTGGAACAAGTCTATTGTTCTATGTCCAATTCTAAGTATTGCTTCTTGTCCTGCATACAGATTTCTCTAGAGGCAGGTAAAGTCATCTTGTATTCTCATCTCTTTATTAATTTTCCACAGTTTGTTGTGATGCACACAGTCAAAGGCTTTAGCTTAGTCAGTGAAGCAGAAGTAGATATTTTCTGAAATTCCCTTGCTTTTCTATGATCCAACAGATGTTGGCAATTTAATCTCTGCTTCAAGATACTAGTAGGTATATCATTTAACCTCTTTGTCTTTTAGTTTCGTCTTTGGTAAAATTAGGTTATTGTTACTTATGTCAAAGAGGTGTTATAGGATTAAATGAGTTAAACTATGTAAATTGTTAAAACAGTGCTTCTTCCTTAATACTTTATAAATATTAACCATTACAACACAGATTCTTTAAGTCCAGTTCATTAATTTTATCTGAGTATACTGTGATTTTACTGTTGTTGGCTCCGTACTTATAGAAATTTTTCCAGATGATGTGGAAGGGCTTTAACATATCCATAGTTTAGAAGTTTGAAATATAAAAGGAAATCAGAAATGTAAATGGTAATTTATGTATTGGGTATCCAGTCTAATTCTTCAGCTGGACAGGTGGATGGTAACAAAGGATGGGAGATGAGGTGGAGCTCAAATATGCCAGGCAGCAAGTCAGCAATAGATTTTTCCATGAAAGTAAATTAATAGGATTTAAACAATTTGGACCTTAAATCTCAAGTCAGGGCCAAGAGTTAACCTCGGATGAGAGAGAATAAGTTACGACAGTGGCTGTCAGACAGGAGACTGTGTTGATAAATGCTGATAACCAACAGTGCTTCTTTCTGCTGGCTCTTATTGCCCGAATGGTACAGAAGGCATGTTGACCTCTAAATTTTCTTGCAGGCATTTGAAGGATTTAACTGCTCAAAAGATAATTTGGTAGAGAGATTTTTGGTAATATTTTCTCCCATGAGGAGAAAAGCCGTCACATGCCTCCCTGGTTCTAGCTCACTAGTCCCCAAGGCACTTCGGAAGCTGAATGTCCCCCAACACACCTCTTCTGGAGCCAATATCCTCCCTTGGTTTCATTTTAAAATGTTTTACTTATTTCATTCTGTGAGTTCATTCTGGGATAACTGTGCCAGTTTTATTATAAGAATTTTTGTACCTACATGAAGGTAGAAAGTAAAAGTTGCTCAGTCGTGTCCAACTTTTTGCAGCCCCATACAGTCCATGGAATTCGTCAAGCCAGAACACTGGAATGGGTAGCCATTCCCTTCTCCAGGGGATCTTCCCAACCCAGGGATTGAAACCAGGTCTCTTACATTGCAGGCAGATTCTTTACCAGCTGAGCCACACGGAAAGCCCAAGAATACTGCAGTGGGTAGCCTATCCCTATATGTACATATATATGCATTTATTGCTGCTTTAATTTTTAGTTTGCCTTTGAGCTTGATGAATTTTGAGATCTTTTCTTCCTCGTGATAAGCATTCTTTCTCTGCTTTAAAGGTTTTTTTCTCCATGACAGTCTCATGTGCTTTTATTGATGTCATGCAAAGCTGAGCTATTTATTTATTTAGGTTTATTTGTAGATATTTTAATTTGCATTTAGGTGTTTCAAATTCATGTGTCACATATATGCTAGGCCTCCAATACAAAAGCTTGGAAATAGTTTTGGAAAAACTAGGCCTCCAAGGTTTCTGTGTATTTTTTACTTCTTAAGTTACCTTCTTTTTGGTAATGCACCAATTTAAATTGCTGTTCAGTTGAATAATTTAATTAGTCCATTTTTCTCAAGTAAGAAGCTCACTATATACATAATAGGAATTTATTGACTTTACAAAAAGTGTTTACAATGCACTAGTATTCTACTTAATAGGTCTTGTAAGCTATCTAACTAAACCCTATATGTAAATAGTTAATGCTATAAATTAGAGTTAAGAAAGGACTTACAAATTGTACTCTGGGCAGTAGTAAGTAGAGTGTTTATTAACTAGATTTAATCCTGATAAGGGGTGAGCCATAGCAGCTATGGAAATGGTCAAAGACACAGCCAGAATATTTGATATCCCTGTGACATAGAAATCCAGATTGCTGTACAATGATCAAAGCTCCATAGGACTGCAGCTGCCACCCTAAAGATAGAGTCCAGAAAGTCTCTCACTTCTGAGGTAAGCCCCTGACACGTGCAGAGCATATTTCCACAGACCAGCTGCAGCTGACCCAGACAGTTCCTAAGTAGTGTTAAATTTAAGTTGCAGATTGTTTAGCAACTATATGTGTAGGAATACATGTGCTGTGTGTGTGTGTGTGCATGTACATGTGTGCATGTGCACATGTGTGCACACACATATGTGAGTTTTCCCCTGAGCATGTGTGTGTCTCTAGGGAAAAGGCATGGATGAGATTCCAATACAGCCAACCAACTAGGTTGTATTTTCCATGATTGCTTTCATCTGAGGGGAAGGGCTTTCTCCCACACCCTCTAATGGATCTGGCTTGGCCATTTGCTAGCTACAGTTTTTGCATGTCCATTTAAACTCTGTATCCCCAAACATGTATGCTTGGATCCTCTGCCTCTAAATACACCTCCTATTTTCATACTCCACTATAGCAGTTGGCCAACTGGTACTTCAGAATAGCATTAGATGGCCAAATAAGTAGCACCATCTGCTACAATTTAGAGGAATCCTCAGTGGCGCTGTGACAGCTGTCTAGTTCTGAGTCCTCAACACCAGCATTCATTTGTAAGCGAGGACACATATCCAGTGTTAGAATGGCTATTTTCTATAAAAGGAATGCTTTTTCTAGCAAGGCAGAAAAAGCATATTTTTTATGGAGGTCAGACGTCTGGAAACCATTGTCTAGTCTTCAAAATATAGCTCCAAATGGGGATGTTGACAAAATAGTCCTCCTAGGCATTTGGATTTAAAGGCCAAACTCTGAAGTCATGCTTTGACATATGAAAAGTCATTATGCCCTCCCTGAATGCCTGATTACATTTATTTAATACATAGTCCTTAATAAGCTTGATTATCTGGCTTGTGAGCATATAGCATTATAGAAGCTGCAAGCTAGAATTAGATATGGTAGGGTTATAAGTGACTCAGACTCAATAATGAGAAGTATTGAATCTGGTGAATTTTAGAAAGTTAAAAGCAGATCATGATTTTACATAGATTACAATGACATATTCATGGATCCATTCATTTAATAAATATCTATTGACCCAGGCACTTTTCTAAATACTGGCATAGATAGAAGAGTTGGTAAGACAAGATCCTTACACTTAGAGAGTTTGAAGTCTAGTCAGATGGCCTACCTCATGAATAATGAATGCAAGGTAGGTTATACAAATGCCATTAGAGGAAAAGCTAATTTAATATGAGAGCTCAGACCAAGATTACTTCCAACACAGGAAGGATTCATGGAAACTGTGGCATTTAAAGTTGACTTCGGAAAAAGTATTTGAATTTGAATATACAGATAGAAGACCAAGGCATTCTGCATAAATAAGAGTGTGAGAGGGACTTTCCAGGGGGTCCAGTGGTTAAGGATTTGCCTTGCAATGTAGGGGACATGGGTTTGATCCCTAGTCATGGATCTAAGATTCCCAAAGGCTTCAAAGAAACTAAGATTGTGTGCTACAGTGAAAGATCCCACAGGATGCAAGGAGCCACAACTAAGACTTGACAAAAAAGTGTGAGGTGTCTTGAAAGCCCAAAGAACTATGGAAACTAGGACCACCAGGGGACCCAAGGCTCTACAGACAGAAGCTGTACTTGTCCTGCTTGTTGCTGGATCCCCAGTGAAAGAACTGGAATGTTGTAAGCATTTGATATTGTTAGAATGAATGCGTGCAGGAATAAATGAGTATCTTAGCTATGTTTTATATAAAATATCTGACATTAGATTAATAACTAGTAGAGTTGTTAATAAGAATAGGACCAAAAGAAAAGTCTGTAAGTGTAACACCCACCATAATCAAGATAGAGAACATATACTTCTCCACAAAATATTTCCACATATCTCTTGATAGCCACTTATCTCCACCTACCCTTGGAGTACATATCCAGCCACTGCTCTGTTGTAACTATAGATTAAATTCTTCTTTAAAAAATATACTTATACATTTATTACAAACATATATTAGAAATAGGTGACTTTTTTTTGAGTGCATAGGAATGGACATTTCCATTCAGTTCAGTCGCTCAGTTGTGTCCGACTCTTTGTGACCCCATGAATTGCAGCACAATTCCATCACCAACTGTCCATCACCAACTCCCAGAGTTCACTCAGATTCATGTCCATCGAGTCAGTGATGCCATCCAGCCATCTCATCCTCTGTCATCCCCTTCTCCTCCTGTCCTCAATCCCTCCCAGCATCAAAGTCTTTTCCAATGAGTCAACTCTTCACATGAGGTGGCCAAAGTACTGGAGTTTCAGCTTTAGCATCATTCCTTCCAAAGAAATCCCAGGGCTGATCTCCTTCAGAATGGACTGGTTGGACCTCCTTGCAGTCCAAGGGACTCTCAAGAGTCTTCTCCAACACCACAGTTCAAAAGCATCAATTCTTTGGCACTCAGCCTTCTTCACAGTCCAACTCTCACATCCATACACAACTACTGGAAAAACCATAGCCTTGAGTAGATGGACCTTAGTCAGCAAAGTAATGTCTCTGCTTTTGAATATGCCATCTAGGTTGGTCATAACTTTTCTTCCAAGGAGTAAGCATCTTTCAATTTCATGGCTGCAGTCACCATCTGCAGTGATTTTGGAGCCCCCCAAAATAAAGTCTGACACTGTTCCCTTTAAAGAATTTTAATTAATATGTTCAAGAACACATTTGACAAGACAAAGTATTTCACCAGAGAGGAATTTATGTTAAAAGAGAATAAAATGAAAATTCTAGATATAAAAAATAAATAATTGAAATTAAGAGCTCAAACTGGATTTCAATAGCAGATTAAAATGGAAGAGATTAGCAAATGGGAAAGCTAGTAGACAATATCCAAATGAAATGGAAAGAAGAAAGAAGAGAATATACACAATAAAGCTTGCCTGTATCCCACTATAGTCCTGGAGGCTCCTCTGTAAACAGAATTCTCCAGGCAAGAATACTGGAGTGGGTAGCCATTCCCTTCTCCAGGGGGTCTTTCCAACCCAGGGATCAAACCCAAGAGTCCTGAACTGCAGGAAGATTCTTTACCATTGAGCCAACAAGGAAGCCTTATTAATATGCAAGAAATAGTAAAAAGTTTTGGGTTTGTGATGTAGCTTTAATACACAGAGGTTTGTGTGATCATTCCTTGCTCCACTGTCAGTCCCCTCAGAGAACTTCCCCTGCTCCTAAGATTGCATGGCACAGGAGTCCCAGGATCCTTGACAGCATCAACTAAATTTGAGCCAGATGCTGAAAGTAGAGCCAAGGGCAGAATATACTAATTGTTGATTGAACATAAGACCAGTAACAAAAAGCTTATACTGTAGTGGTTGCTCAGTGTCTGCTGGGAATTGGTTCCAGGCTGCCCCGCAAACACCAAACGCTCAGCAGGTACAAGTTCCTTACATAACATGGCTAGTGCAGTCAACCCTAGGTAACCGCGGATTCTCTGGATATGGAGGCCCAACTATACTTTAAAAGATCAAATAAGTAAATTTTGTGGTGTACTTTTCATTAATGAGTCAAATTAGTGAAATTGTTTTTTACCTACAACAAAAGGTACCAATTTTAGAATATAAGTCATCATGTTCGACAAATGTATAGAACATTTCCATTATTTCAAAATGTGATTTTCACATATTTGGGAACTTTTCATGTGTCTTTCTTAAAATTTATTTCCATCATGGTCAGCTTATATATTGTTTCAATTTGATTATTTTCAAATTCATTGAGATTCATTTTATGACTCATCATATGATCTATTAAAGTTTTGTGTACACTTGAAAGCGATGTGTATTCTGCTATTGTTGGGTGAAGTGTTCTGTAATGGCCTATTAGGTCAGTGGCTGGAGAGTGCTATTCATATCAACTTTACCTTTGCTGATACACTGGCAGTTTGTTTTGCTGAGCAAAGGGTGTTGAAGATCCATACTGTAATTATTTGTTTATTTTTATAATAATTTATTTATTTCTCCTTCTAGCTGTTCAGTATTTGCTTCACAAATTCTGGAGTTTTTCTCTTAGGTATATACCATTTAGGATTTTTATTCTTCTTAATCAACTCTTTTACTGTTATTGAACCTGTCTCTATAAGAACGGTCCAATTCCTTGCCCTGATGTCTACTTTTCTAAAATTCAATAGCCACTACCACTTTCCTCTGAATAGTAAATTGCATTGTATAGCATGTTTCATCATTTTACTTTAAAAATGTCTCTTCTATATTTAAATGCATTTCTGTTAAACAATGTAGTTGGTTATTGTCTTTTTATCAGTCTAACCATTACTACCTTTTACTCAAAATATATAAATTTATGTTTATTTTTTTGATCTGAAACTGTTCAAGTCTAAAGTCATTCTATAGTATTTGTTTTACATTTTTTGAATCTGTTCTTCATTTTTCTCCTTTTAGACTGAGTAATCGTTAAGTTTTATGCCCATTCTTGACTTATAAGCTGTATCTGTCTTGTTTTTTAGTGGTTGCTCTAAGATTTACAATATGCAATTTTAAATATCACTATCTTCAAATATTATTATAGCACTTCATGTATGATGCATGAACCTTTACAATATTCCTGTTTCTCCCTCCTATTCATTGTGCTGTTATATGTTTTACTGCTATATATCTTACAATTCATTGTTATGAGTATAATCTATAGCATCACATCTACAGAATTTTTAAAATGAGAAAATATGTTTGCACACTTACAGCATTTCTCACCCTCTTTATTCCTTTAAGACGATATAGCTTCCTTTCTGAAGGACTTTCTTCAACATATCTTGTAGTGCAAATTTGCTGATGCCAAATTCTCTTATGTAATGTTTGTAAGAAAATGCTTTTAGTTTTATCTTTGAGGAAAATTTTTGCTGCATTTGAAATTCTGAATGGTTGTTTTCAGTATTTTAAAGATTGTTTTTCCATTGTCTACTGATTTAGTTTTTTTTTTCCTTTTTGATGAAAAGTCAGAGATAATTCCTATCTTTGTTCTCCAGTATGTATCCTCTCTTCTTTCTCTGACAGCTTTGACATTTTCTCTGTACTGTATCACTGTTTTCAGCACATTCATTGGTATGGTTTTCTTTGTTAATCTTGCTTCAAGTTCATCAAGCTTCTTGGATTTTCATAAAATTGAAAATAATTTAGCATTATTTTTTTACACATTGTTTTGACATTTTCTTTCTTTTTTATCTGTACTTAAGTGCCATGTATATTTGACCACTTAATATTGCTCTACAAATCACTAAAGCTTTTAAAGTTTCTTTTCTATTCTCTTTTCTTGTCATTTTATTTCTCTCTGCCTGTGCTTCAATTTAGGTGGTTTCTATTGTTATGTCTTTAAGTTTACTGACCTATTCAGTGCCAAATACTAGCATGCTATTAAGCCCACACAGTTAATTTTTTCATTTTATATATACAATTTTTAAGTCCTTGTCTACTAATCCTTTTTTTAATGTCTTCTCTATGTCTGTTCCATGTACAGATTTTTTTTCCTGTATCTTTAATGTCTCTTAATTTTGAGTCAGATGCTGGTCATTATGATCTCGTATGAAGATAGAAAAAAAAAAATCCACATAGACACATATGGATTTTGTTGTCTTAAAAATTGTTGAAGTTTATTTTGGCAGGCAAGTAAGTTACTTGCAAATCAACTTGATCCTTTTAGATTAATTTTAATCTTTTTTAGGAAAGTTGCAGAATATCCTTCTTTTCCAGGACTAGTTTAGCATTACGATTAAGATCTACTCTACGGACTCTAATGAATACCCTGAGTTTTCTCTCTGATTGCTTGGAAGAGGACTATCTCCTACTCCTGTGTGAGATCAGGAATCATGTACCTGACTCTTCCCAGTAGTTGACAGTATTTAACTTACTTGGCTTATTTTTGCATGGCATCACAGATCTGTACTTGATGCACATAAAATGTGGTATTCAGCAACAGACCTGAGGAGACCCCTACAGCAGACTTCTGGAGTACTTTTTCTGTATAACGCCCTCCTTCCAGTTTCCTAGCCTGAAATTCTTACTGCCGCAGCCTTCTCACACTGAAATCTTTATTTCTTCATTCAACAAAACTATCTTGCTTCGCTTCCTTCTATTCTGCCAGCACTGAGCTCATGGAAGTATCTACTGAAGCAAAGCTGGGGAAACTCTAGGGCTCACTCTCTCTGTTCTTCTCTGAGGGATCAGTACCTTGATCTAGTGCTCGATCATAGTTTCAGATATCTTTATTAAATTTTGCCATTTTTTTTTTTAGTGAAAGGAAGGTCGTTAGATGTAAAGATACATACATTGCATATTTGATTCAAAATTTTTAAAAAATTATCTGGTTTTAAGAAATCAGTAATATAAACTTTTAATATAATAAAACAATAATTTGTAATAATACCATAATGTTGATTACTAATACAATATTTTAATTATATTATACTGTCAAAGATTATGGACAAAAATAAATTGTAAGATTTATGTAACTGTTTTTAAAATCCCATTCTTTGACTATTGAATCTAGTATCAGATTAGAATTGCTAATTTTGGCTCTCAAATTTTGTAGTGTTCAAGAATCAGATAGAATATTTGTCGAGCAACAGATTTCTGAGTCCCAGCTACAGATATTCTAATTAAGTTCTATATAGGGCCAAACTATCACCACTGATTCTGATAAAGGAGGTCCAAGAGAAAATTCAGATGAAATGTCCTTGTGCTGTTGATATTTTCCTTCTGAGTGACTGTTTAATGACAAATGACCATATTGATCTTGTAAACTGAAAGCATAATTTACATGTTGCCTCAGGGCTATGTGGCTCTTCTATTTAATCATTTCAAATAAGTAAACATGGAAACTAAAAGTTTTGTTTTCTTTCTCATTTGAACTTTTTTCCTCTCAATTCAGGGAACTAAAGATGATATTTAAATTTGACATGAATTAAATATTATCATACAGGTAGCTTAGAAGATGTTTTGCTGCTGCTGCTGCTGCTAAGTCGCTTCAGTCGTGTCTGACTCTGTGCAACCCCATAGACGGCAGCCCACGAGGCTCCGCCGTCCTTGCAATTCTTCAGGCAAGAACACTGGAGTGGGTTGCCATTTCCTTCTCCAGTGCATGAAAGTGAAAAGTCAAAGTGAACTCGCTCAGTCGTGTCCTACTCTTAGCAACCTCATGGACTGCAGCCTACCAGGCCCCTTCGTCCATATAATCACAGTGAAGACATATTTGAAGTGTTTAATGGAGTAGAGCTGGAAGCCCAAATCACCTTACATCTAGAAAAACATGGAAAAAAGAAAATGCCATTTGTCACAAGATTTCATAGCACTTGAGTTCTGGTTTTAATTTTCTCCAAAAGGCAGTTGGCGTCAGGCAGTGTCACATACTAATGCTATTTCAGTTCAGTTCAGTCACTCAGTTGAGACCAACTCTTTGTGACACCATAGACTGCAGCACGCCAGGCATCCTCGTCCATCGCCAACTTCTGGAGCCTACTCAAACTCATATCCATCATGTCGGTGATGCCATCCAACGATCTCATTCTCTGTTATCCCCTTCTCCTCCCGCCTTCAATCTTTTCCAGCATCAGGGTCTCTTCCACTTAGTCAGCTCTTTGCATCAGGTGGCCAAAGTATTGGAGTTTCAGCTTCAGCCTCAGTCCTTCCAGTGAATATTCAGGACTGATTTCCTTTCGGATGAGCTGGTTTGATCTCCTTGCAGTCCAAGGGACTCTCAAGAGTCTTTTTCAACACCACAGTTCAAAAGCATCAGTTCTTCGTGCTCAGCTTTCTTTATAGTCCAACTCTCAGATCCATACAAGACTACTGGAAAAACCATAGCTTTGACAAGACAGACCTTTTGTGGCAAAGTAATGTCTCTGCTTTTTAATATGCTGTCTAGGTTGGTCATAGCTTTTCTTCGAAGGAGCAAACATCGTTTAATTTCATGGCTGCTAATTACTCTCTGATTAATTACTTAGTAGACAAATAAAGAACATTTTTCTATGAAATAAGCCTGAAGCCTGATGCGTCCAGGGAGATGTGGGAGACTGAGCATTCTGTCTTCATTCTGTGACCTCCGCTATCTTCTGACTAGTTGGACTCCTTGGTTGGAGGGGGTCACTGTGCCCCATAAAACCCTAAAGAATAAAAGCTGCAGTTTGATGAATCCACTAATACACTGAATACTGGGACAATCTAATGTTCTTTTGACTTCTCCAAAGGTTCAATTAAAAACCATAACAGGACTATTCTGACAAATAGCCTTCTAAGGCAACTGTTTCATGCTTGACTCATTTCATGGCTTTAGGAAAAATCTATGAGAAAAATTGCTGATTTTGAGAAAGTTTTAGGAAGAAAAAGAGTTTCTCCTTGCAATACTGGAGTTCATTTATTTTTCTTCAGGCTGAAAAATTGACAGTCTACCCTGTGGTGGAGCAGCCTCTAAGCTTCAACTCAAATCCATAGATTGGTTTCAGATTTGCTGGAGGCACTCAATCTACTCTGGAAATTGCCTTTAGCAAAAGTTGCTAAGTCCAAGAGGTTGACTCTTGCCAAAGTAGAGAATGTAAAAATATAAAAATGGGCTTAGTGCTCCTAGACTTCAGAAATCTAGACGTGCTTTAACAAATACAAAGGTAAGAAATGCCAAGCTCATATCTCGACTAGTTTTTTTTCTTCTTAAAGTCTTTCCTTTATTGATTAATTATTATGTAGCCAGACATTAAACTCTCTGCATATTTTTTTCAAGTATTTACAGTAATTTTATTAAATAGATGCCATTATTATGCCCATTTCACAGGCAAGCCAACTTATGATAATTGTGTTAAACCTAAGAGCTAAGCTAAATGTGGTAAAGCCAATAAGTGGCACAGTCAACATTCAAATCCAAGGTTATCATATTCTAAGGTCCACAGTCTTAACGATTATACTATATTTTAGTAACAACCTCTCAATCTCTGTCCTCACTATTGGCTGTTTGTATGCCCAGTTGCTCAGTTGTGTCTGACTCTTTGAGCCCCCATGGACTGTAGCCTACCAGGCTCCTCTGTTCATGGGTAGAGTCAGTTGCCATTTCCTTTTCTAGGGGATCTTCCCAACCCAGGGATAGAACCAATGTCTCCCGTGTCTCCTGCATTGGCAGATGGATTATTTACCATGGAACCACCTGGAAAGCCCACAACTACTGGCTATATCCATAAGGATATGTCTACAAACTATTCTTCCATGATAATCAGCCCTGAGAATTGTTTTTAGTGTATAGTGTATAGCGTATCACCAACTTTACTGTTTCAGAGCTAAGAATCTCTTCTTGGTTTGGAAGTCTCTTCTAAAGAGGCTTCTCTTCTCCTCTAAATCCCATTTGTTATTAACCATATTGGGAATCCAGTACTGTAGACATTGGGTATCCATGTTTTACCAAAAGACACATTAATTCCTATGTCTGTTTCTCTTCTCATGTTGGCCTGATGAGGCAGAAAAAACCTGTTCTGCCAGGATTTTTCCTCCTGGTTTTATCTACTGCTCTAGTTAGCTCTCGTTTTGAGGACTGAAATCCCATTCTTCACCCCAAGCTGTTCACAAGGTTCTGGTAGGCCTTTGTTCTTCTACTTTCTAGGACTAGACTCTGTTCTTATGCTGCTGTCTTTTGACTAGACACCTTCGGCTGCTGCTGCTGCTGCGTCACTTCAGTCGTGTCCGACTCTGTGCCACCCCATAGAAGGCAGCCCACCAGGTTCCACTGTCCCTGGGATTCTCCAGGCAAGAACACTGGAGTGGGTTGCCATTTCCTTCTCCAATGCATGAAAGTGAAAAGTGAAAGTGAAGTTGCTCAGTCGTGTCTGACTCTTAGCGACCCCATGGACTGCAGCCTACCAGGCTCCTCCATCCATGGGATTTTCCAAGCAAGAGTACTGGAGTGGGGTGCCATTGCCTTCTCCAAGACATCTTCTTCTTCTGCTGCTGCTGCTGCTGCTAAGTCGCTTCAGTCATGTCCGACTCTGTGCCACCCCATAGACGGCAGCCCACCAGGTTCCACTGTCCCTGGGATTCTCCAGGGAAGAACACTGGAGTGGGCTGCCATTTCCCTCTCCAATGCATGAAAGTGAAAAGTGAAAGGGAAGTCGCTCAGTTGTGTCCGACTTTTAGCGACCCCATGGACTACAGCCTACCAGGCTCCTCTGTCCATGGGATTTCCCAGGCAAGAGTACTGGAGTGGGGTGCCATTGCCTTCTCCAGACATCTTCCATATATAGACAAAAGATTTAATGATGACCACCACCTGAATGCCCTGTTGATATGGTTGGATTTTGTTTCTTGATGCTGTTTGATTGGATACACTTAAACAATCATTTGTTAAGCATTTTTTGAGCACAGGCTCTGTGTTGGGGCCTCACATCTAGGAAGAGGTATATCCTCTGCCTTTGTAGTATTCACAGTTCAGTGACTCTGCCCTATGTGAGGACCAAAGCCATTCCCCTTTGGTTGGTGAATCTTATTCACTGAGTTTTTCCTATGAAATTGCCTTTCTCCAGATGTACCTTGGCAGGAATATCTCTGCTTGACCTGTTATAGTTCTATTTTCTGTACTAGATTTGCTGAAGACCCACTTGTACCTGAAGACCCAGGTGCAAAAACCTGGGCCATGGCACCTCCCATCTCTGCTCTTCCCTTTTCTCTTCATGCCTTTATGGACACATGACCTGAAGTTGACCATTCCAACCACTTACCCTTGTCCTTCTAGACACATGCTCTAGTGCTGTGGACTTTCTCTATGAACCATTAGAGAATAAGCAATTCTGAAGTTTCTAGCAGTTTCCCTTGTTAATGTTCACTAGGAGTGAAAGTTGCAGGGGAAAAGTGATTGAAATTTTCTAAGACAAGGATTGGCTCACTGTATTCCATAGGCCAAATCCAGCTCATCACCTATTTTTGTAAATAAAGTTTTATTGGGACCCAGCCACATTCATTTAACGAGGTGTTATCTAAGGTTGCTTTGTGATATCATAGCATGAAAAGGTAAGTAGCTGCAAAAGAGAAACAGTGGTTCACAAAGCCTAAAGTATCTACTGTCTGAGAGTTTACAGAACATTTACCCACACTTATTCTAAGACATTCTTAAACTCCTAGAAAGCACATTAAATAATAATACATGATTATCTTAAGTATCCTAATGGTTAAGAGAGTAAATTTAAATGGCTATATAATGAAAAGGATACACTCTTATAATTCTTGTTTCTTTGGCCACATTCAGCCTTAGCAGAAATCAAGGAAGCATTTGACTCGAGTGCTTCTTCATATTTCTCAGGTTTCTGGCGGCATCAAGCCTCCATCCCATGCTGTTCTCATATATCTTCCAAAGGGGATGCCCAGCAGTCTCTTCATAGCTTTTATGAAACAGCACCAGGTGTTTGGGGGTCACAGGGTCTTGGTCAATGTTTTCTTATGTTGCCAAACAACATCTATGCAGCACTTAACCTCAGCTTTACCCAACCTTTTTCAACAACATATTCCACCACTTACCTGGCTCCTTAGTGGGGAAAAAAAACCTCATTCCAAGCTTTATGTTTTTGTATGATGATTTTTGCTGATTTGTTTTCTAAGTATGAATAGTTTAGTGGTCCTTGAAAAAGTAGATTTGCTCTTTCAGGTTTGTAGGTCACTCTTCTAACGAGATTTCCAGGAACTAAACCATCTAATAATAATGATATAAATAGTAATGATGATAATAACAATAGCTTTGCATGCTTATTGTATGCTATAATCATTATGATAAGCTTATGATAATAAGCTTTATAATAATGTTATGATAGTTTTTAATGCTTATTATATGTCATATGTGGGAAATTGTCTTGAGTTCTGCACATAAATTAACTTATTTAATGGTTAAATGTAATTAGTTGAATTTAAAGGGCTCCCTAAAAAATAGGACACACATATATGCACACACATTCATATGTATATACATAGTTTATATACACATATACATATCATGTAATAAAGTGCAGAATACATGTTCATTCATAGAAAGCTTAATTTATTCATCAAAAATGTTATCAAATACCACAGAAGAAGCACTGTCATAGTTTGGAAGGAATGCTTCAGTTACCAGATGTGTGCATATTCTTTTAAGAATCATTTCCTGAGAGTAACAAATCCATCTAGATTGTATTAAAACACAGAAGAAAATAAGTAAGTCTTGCTAGCTTACAAGGGTAATTTGTGAAAGTGCAAGAAATACAAGAAGCAAGCAGTTAGGGGCCAAGTTAGTCCTCACTGGTCTCTTTCAGTCTCCTTTTCCTGCTCCTCCTTCTCCTCCATCCCCTCCACTTGCACATTTACCACCCATTTCCTCTTGGGCATCTTTCTGAGCATCCAACCTCTTCTTTGCCTTTCTGCAGACAACCTATTTCTGTTTCTGAGGGACCATAGAGGGCATCACACTTCAAGCTTCTAAGGCACTAACCAGAATTTCTGCATCCAAATTGAAGATTTCCAGGAAAGGAAATTAGTAAGTCATCTTTAATTTAGTCATCTACAGATGTCCTCTTTCAGGCTCAATCAATAATGCCTGGCAACAGGGTTGGGGCAAATTCACATGACCTGCTACAGAAACAGAGCCCTTAAGGCTGGGTCTTGAATAAGGCATGAACACTGAGTAAGAGGTTTTCTGTGTACAAAAAAACATGTTGACATTTTCCTCGCTCTATCTTTGAATTTCTAGAAGCCATAGAAATGTTCTGTAAAACTGTAATAATGCTTTAAATTGCCCTTAAAGATTATGGGAAACTCCTTCGCAAGAGATAAAAAATACATTAACCATAAAAAAGATACATTGTGTTCCCAGATCTTTACTCCTTGAATGATGCAACTCCCTGGGATCTTTCTAGATTCCTGTGTTTGCTTGTGATGTTAATAAAAGTTGCCATGGGGACAAATGTCAAACTTTCTGATACTACCTGTAGTCCCATCAATTATAGATTTCATCCTTCCCTCCAAATTGCTAGTGGGTGTATAATCTACAAAGATTAATCAAAGGGTGTGGAAGAGATAGACAACCAATGGTGTCATTTGGCATGGTGTCCTCCAGACATGCAGAAATCAAAGAACTGGATTACCCAAGTGAACTGACTCACAGTGTCAGGCCAGAAACCATAAAATTTTTCCATTTCACTGGAAGAATTTCAACTACTAATTCCTTTCCTCATGACTCTCCAGAGGTCAAAGTCTGGGTCTGAAAAACTAAATACTAGGAAAGAGGGAGCATTGAAGATACTCAAACAGCCAGTTGAATAGTTATAGTCTTTCCAACATCAGCTGTCTTGGTGTAACAAGTCCTTTTTTAAAACTAAAAGTTAAAATGTATCTCTTATTTGACTGACTGATAGAATTATTATTTGCTCTTGGCATATCCATATTGGGAATATTTACTCACACAATATAGAGATAAAAAATGTGACAGAGGCTACAATGGAGTCTAATTCCTTTCAAAATTAACTGGAGTTAGAAGGGAGAGTTTGCACTTTGGGGTGAAAAAGTGAAAGTGTTAGTCACTCTGTCATGTCCAACTCTTTGTGACCAAATGGACTGCAGCTTGCCAGGCTCCTCTGTCCATGGGATTCTCCAGGCGAGAATACTGGAGTGGGTAGCCACGCCCTTCTCCAGGGGAATCTTCCCAACCCAGGGATCAAACCCACGTCTCATGTTTCTCGTATTATTGGCAGATTCCTTGCCATCTGAGCCACCAGGGAAGCTGTAGGCTCTTTGGTGTATAGACTTTATATACATACCACAGAGACATAACTGTCAGTTGCACATGACTTGCCAGGTACAAAGTGTTCCCATGTAATTAAGCTGCTTAAATTCTGTTTGTCACAAAATTCTTCTCAGGCCCCACAGCTCTTTCCCATTGAAGTATAAAGATGGTGTAAAAGAATAGTTGGGAGGCACTTGGACCTCATATTACACTCTGGGATGTAATATTTACAAATCGCTATATGAATTTATTCTGTTTCTACTTGCCTTTTTTTTTTTTTTTTGTATTTTTAGTTTTTTATTTTTTAAATTTTAAAATCTTTAATTCTTACATGCATTCCCAAACATGAACCCCCCTCCCACCTCCCTCCCCAGAACATCTTTCTGGGTCATCCCCATGCACCAGCCCCAAGCATGCTGCATCCTGCGTCAGACATAGACTGGCGATTCAATTCACATGATAGTATACATGTTAGAATGGCATTCTCCCAAATCATCCCACCCTCTCCCTCTCCCTCTGAGTCCAAAAGTCCGTTATACACATCTGTGTCTCTTTCCCTGTCTTGCATACAGGGTCGTCATTGCCATCTTCCTAAATTCCATATATATGTGTTAGTATACTGTATTGGTGTTTTTCTTTCTGGCTTACTTCACTCTGTATAATCGGCTCCAGTTTCATCCATCTCATCAGAACTGATTCAAATGAATTCTTTTTAACGGCTGAGTAATACTCCATTGTGTATATGTACCACAGCTTTCTTATCCATTCATCTGCTGATGGACATCTAGGTTGTTTCCATGTCCTGGCTATTATAAACAGTGCTGCATCTACTTGCCTTTTTAAGTGCCTATTGCTAACATTTTGCAGAGCTGATTAATTCAAACAAAAAGACATGTTTTCTTAAGAAACACAAAAAGTAGCTAATTGTTTCAGTACCAATTGCCATGCAAACCAAGTGAAAGATTTTTGTGGGGAAGTCATTAACTTAGTTCCATCTAAATCAGTGGTTCCCACGTTTGGCTGCATATGAGGATTATCTGGGGACTTAAAATGATACCAATGCCCAAGTTGAATCACAAAGATTCTGATTTAATTTGGCCATGGTGTTTCCTGGGCATTAATATTTTTAAAAGAAACAATGTTTTGGAATACTTTCAGATTTATAGATAAGTTGAAAATATAGTACAGAGGGATCCCACATGCCCCTCACTGAGTTTCCTCTCTAATATTACCTCCATGGTATATTTGTCACAACCAAGAAGTGAGCATTAGTACCTTTCTATTAACTAACCTCCAGACTTTTTGATTTCATTGTCATTTCTACTCATGTCCTTTTTTGTTTTCCAGAGTCCCAGTCAGCATACATTACATTTTATCATTGTGTCTCCTTCATCTTACCAGGTTTATGATACTTTCTCAGTCTTCCACTGATATTCATGAATTTAAAGCTTTTGGAGAGTATTGACCAGCTGTTTTGAAGAATGTCCTTCAATTTGAGCTTTTTGATGGTTTTCTCATGGTTACACTAGGGTTATGTATTTTGGGAAAAAATATCACAGAGGTTAAGTGCCTTCACCATACATGAGGGAGTAAATGCCATCAGCCTGGCTTCCCACTGAGGACGAGGCCTAGACCTTGCTCACCTGCCCAATGTTTCTATTGTACAGTTATTCTGGACCTCCTTCAAACTTGCTGTATTCTAATTTTTGAGGGCACAAAAGATTGGGTAGGGGAGGAGTCTGGATTCATCTCCTGCAGCCAGAGCTATTGATATAAATTATTTCAAAATTTTCACAAGGAGGATTTGTTGCTTCTCCCATATTGATTTACTTATTTAGCCCTTTATCTATATAAAGATTTATATACAGATTAATGGATATTTATTATTTAATGCTTTGGATTATAATCCAGAACTATATTTTGTTACTCTAATTATTCTAGTTTTGGCCTCTGGGGCCTCTTTCAGATTGGTTGCTTCAGTATTTTAAAGTACTCCAGGTAATCCTTACGTGCAGCCATGGTGTGTGTGCATGCCTAGTCGCTTCAGTCATGTCTGGCTCTTTGTGACCCCATGGACTTTAGCCCACCAGGCTCCTCTGTCCACAGGATTATCTCGGCAAGAATACTGGAGTGGTTTGCCACTTCCTCCTCCAGGGGATCTTCCTGATCCAGAGATCAAACCTGCATCTCCTGTGTCTCCTGCATTGGCAAGTGAGCCACCTGGGAAGTCTGCAACCACGGTAGGGGACCCTGATACATAGCAGACCCATGTTTCTTAAAGTGTAGTTGCTGGACAACCAGCATGATCTTCACCTGGAAATTTGTTAGAAATGCAAATTTGGGGTGTTAGTCATTTAGTTTTGTCTGACACTTTACAGCCTGCTGGACTGTGGTCCCACCAGGCTCCTCTGTCCATGGAGTTCTCCAGGCAAGAATACTGGAGTGGGTTGCCATTTTGTTCTCCAGAGGATCTTCTCAACGCAGGGATCAAATCTGGATCTCCCACATTGCAGGCAGATTCTTTACCATCTGGACCACCAGGGAAGATGGCAAAGTGCAAATTCAGGGGCCCCGCTCCAAACCTACTAAATCAGTACTGGGTGAAGCCCAGGTGAATCCAAAGGACACTAATGTTTGAAAACCACTGAAGTAGATGATATCAAGAATACCCTCTAGTCTTTACTAGTGAAAGTGAAGTCACTCAGTCGTGTCCAACTCTTTGCGACCCATGGACTGTAGCCCACCAAGCTCCTCTGCCCATGGGATTCTCCAGGCAAGAATACTGGAGTAGGTTGCCATTTCTTTCTCCACTAATGTACTGAAAAGGTCACCAGGCACAATTCCATGAAATGCACATGCAGTTTAAGATAAGCATCACATTTTACATCTAGAGTTGCCAACTTAGAACTTTAGAAGTGGCCTAATTTCTCCCTGGCAGTATGCAATGATTTAGAAAGCCTGGACAGAGGAAATGTCCCTGCCCTGACACAGACATCTCTCTAGTCTTGGACAGCTGTGAACAGACTATGAAAAGGATTGAACATTTCCCCCCAAATATGCCTCTTTATTGTGGTAACATAAATATTGGTATACTACTAATTATTAAGATGTGCAAAATTACTGTGAAGAAAGGACCTCATCTAACCCCAGGCTTTTCTTCTTATTCTCAAAGCAGAGCCATTATTTTCCTCTGACTTATGTTTCAGGTGTTGAAAAGCTAATTCACAGCTCCCCAGCTGCCTACTTGTGGGGACAGCTTTCTTCTGCTACAGGCAGTAATTGCTTTACTGTTAGCCTAAATTGCCCTAGAGAAGAAAGCCTACCTTTGCTTGCTTCATCTTGTGGGTTTAAAGCAATGCCTATACTTGCTTTGCATTGAAGAGAATTTCTGCAGATATTTTTACTCTAATACATGTGACTCCTTCCAGTTGGGACATGAAAATAAGATTATAAAGACATGCACTAAAGTACATTTTGTTTGCACTGGTAATGCATTGAAAACAAGTCAGGAATTATCTTGTATGGGGGAGGGGCTAAAACTACCTTCACCTTGTCTGAGTTAGTAGAGATAGCTTGGTAGATTCTGTAGATAAAAATTCCCATTCAGTTGGACTGCTCAGTCAGAAATCTGAATAGATAAGAATCATTTAATTTAGAACAGATTAGACCAGAAAATTTAAGTATAATTTGCTTTTCCCAGAACAAACAATTGTATAGATAAAACTAGGCACATAAGATTAATAAAAAGTATTTCATTAGTTCTGTTCTGATGTAATGCACAGAACTGTGTTGTTAAACTGGATTCACAAATCTTATCAAACTTTACTATTAAGTAAAGCTTTGCCAATACCAAGCATTGCTATTAAGTTCAAGGGTAAAGCTTATTAAGAGGCACAGAGAGGATAGGTTAGAATCTGGGACATCTAGGGTGGCCAGCCAGGTCATTTCTTCCTGCAGGAAACATGTATCTCTGGCTCAGAAGAAGGGAGGTCTGTAAGTGTGATTGTTACTCCACACAGCAGAATGTGTGCAAATTATGAAAATGCCCACAATACCTCAGGGTGGTAGTTGTTGTTCAGTCTCTCAGTCGTGTCTGACTCTTTGCGACCCCATGGACTGCAGCACGCCAGGCTTCCCTGTCCTTCTCTTTCTCCTGGAGCTTGCTCAGACTCATGTCCATTGAGTCAGTGATGCCATCCAAACACATTGTCCCCTGCTGTCCCCTTCTCCTCCTGCCTTCAATCTTTCCCAGCATCAGCTGATATGAAATTCTGTGGTGAGTCGCATCTTACAAGTCCAGATATTCTGGCTAACTTACCATAGATAGATCTCTAGCCAGGGATATCCTACCGAAGACATTCTGAAGTCAGGGTCTCCTCGTAGCATATATCGTCAGTCTTCCTACTTGGATATTCAGTTGACAAGGAGGCTGCACTGAATGACACACGTTCTTTTCCTTCTTCTGAGGGTGTGGCCCAGAAAAAAAAACAAACTTGTAAAGTAACATAAGATCATTTGCCATAACTCCCTCTTCCCCATACCTCAACCAGTTTTTGCAGGAACATCGACTGCTCATCTCTACACCCTTTCCACACACATACACGCACACACGGGCATATGTACCTACATTTACTCACTCACAATTGACCTTGCCAGTACTTCAGGTAGACTTAGAAATCCTGAGCACTTTTGGTTCCTCTGGGGCTTACCGTTTTTCTTTTCTTTAGCTCTGGCTTTCAATAGTGGTGGGATATCCTGGTGGCTCAGATGGTAAAGAATCTGCCTGCAATGCAGGAGACCCAGGTTTGATCCCTGGGTTGGGAAGATCCCCTGGAGAAGGAAATGGCAACTACTCCAGTACTCTTGCCTGGAGAATTCCATGGACAGAGGAACCTGGTGGGCTATAGTCCATGAGGTTGTAAATAGTCAGACATGACTGAGCGGCTAACACTTCTTTCAGCAGTGGCATCTGCTGCTCAGCCTTCACAAGGACAAGGCACTCACATTTACACCCATACTAGAGATTTAGTAATTTAGTGCCTGACATTTGAGGGTATTGGCACCCATGTGAAGGCTTCCCTCCACTGCTGCTCCATGACAGCAAGGCACAACCTCAAACTATTATCTTTCTCAGCCTAGTGAAGTCGCTCAGTCATGTCCGACTCTTTGCGACCCCATGGACTGTAGCCTACCAAGCTCCTCCCTCCATGGGATTCTGCAAGCAAGACTGCTGGAGTGGGTTGCCATTTCCTTCTCCAGGGGATCTTCCTGACCCAGGGCTCGAACCAAGGTCTCCAGCATTCCAGGCAGATGCTTTAACCTCTGAGCCACCTCAGCCTGGGTTACTGTAATTTTAGTAGCCAGTCTTCCTCCAACTTCAAGCCTTCCATCTGCCCCACTGCAATCTATCTCACACATTGCATCTAGGTATACTTTCTACAATGTGAATATGATTGGACCCTTCTCAGAACTAGAAACTTTCAGTGGCTCCCCAGGGTCATCAGTATAAAACATAAGCTTCTTATTCTGTATGCCATATTTTGGAGTTGTATTTTTGAGTACTTATCCTACTGCATATCTTTCCTCTCAACCCATATAACTCAAGAGTTCAAGATTCTGTGCCATCATAGTTTCTGTTCATTCTGCATGAGATCATCTTCTCCCCAACTCTTTTTTAAATCCAAATTAGTTCTTCCTTGTCCTGCATGGTTTGGTTTGGGTAATGTCTTCTCTGGGACAATTTTCTGGCCTCAACTGTCTACAGCAGACACTCTTGAAGTTAAAAAAAAAAAAAGAGTAAAAAGTACATTTGAATCAGTTCTAATGAGGTGGATGAAACTGGAGCCTATTATACAGAGTGAAGTAAGCCAGAAAGAAAAAAACCAATACAGTATATTAACGCATATATATGGAATTTAGAAAGATGGTAACGATAACCCTATATGCAAGACAGCAAGAGACACAGATGTATAGAAGTCTTTTGGACTCTGTGGGAGAGGGTGAGTGTGGGATGATTTGGGAGAAATTTGGGAGAATGGCATTGAAACATGTGTATTATCATATGTGAAAAAAATAAAATTTTTAAAAAAGAGCAAAATGACACATGCTATGCCATATATTTCTGTTCTCTGGCCTGTCTGTCTCTCTTACTGTCCTTGGAGCAAGAATCCTATGGTCTATTTGGCTGTGACTTCAGAGACTGGCAGACAGAAATATGCAAGGATGGATGCAGTGAAGGGCACAGACGGGAGATTTACCAGGATGAAGGGCTGTGATGCCTTTTTCTCAGCCTGAAGGTGAGGTGTGGCTCTAGGGAGAGTTCTAGGAGTTGGGAAGGAATCTTGAGATGTCTCAGGCCTGATCTTGATACAAAGGTGGTCAAGTTATTTGATGAGAATGAGTATGGGGATGAGGGCTTGAAGGGAAAATTTGGATAAGCACAGAGAAAAAGATGGGCTGATGTCTGAAGATAAGTCAGAAGGTTTAAAAGAAGCAGGATCCTCCAAGGCAAATTGCAAGGGGTAACTGAGTGCTGGTCTGTTGACTTTGTGTAGAAGCAGATCCTGACAGATCCTGAAACTGCAGGGATTAGTGGAGTTTGTGTGAGGGGAGGACAAAGAGCTGAGGGGGTTGAGGAGGTTAATGAGAGATGGTTGAAATCATGGCCTGAGAAAGTTGGCCTGGAGAAGGAAGGATGGGAGGTCAAGAGAGGACTGAGATGTTGAAAGATAGTGTGGAGTCACTTTACATTCCTGGCTTTGACTGTGGTTAACCAAATAAACACTGATCACCAACAAGAGTCATAAGATTCCCCAACATGGGAGCAGTGTCATCTACTTCAATGTAGGAGATTTGAATGTTATGAAATGTTTTAGGAAAAAAGGAGTAACAAGACTTTTATTCCATGGATGGGAGACCAGGGGGGACTGGAACTAAAATTAGTTCTCATGAAGAACATTGATAACACTCCTAAAAATCTAGTTGTCTTTTCTACCTGGGTATCATCTGAAACAGAGAATTAAGTCATGATAAAGCTTTCTTCTATTCAGAATGACTTTCTTTGGTTTAAAATATTGTCAGCTCTCTTGTCTCTTGGGCCAATTGTCATTACAGACAAGGGCCCTAGCTGCTAAGTTGTCTTCCCAACACACTGTGTAGCAAAAGATTAAAAGATAATTGGATCAAAAATTTCACAGGGAAAACACCAAGATGAAAACATTTCTCTGTCAGGCCTATCCCTGGGAGGGACACTAGGATTAAGTGAGCCACGAATAGTACCTGGTGACCTCATCAAATGCGGCATTACTGAGCCTGGCTAAGATGGTTATATAATAATAATAAGAATCTGCTTTACATGTGATACAAGAAGAAAAGGACTGTTCACACTGTCCCGTCTCATACAACAAACAATCTGAAAGTTCTTTTTATTCTCATAAATAGGGTTGATTTTAATGTGGTCATCAGGGCCTTTTAAGGGTCTTTACAGGCCCAAGGGATTCTTAACTGTTGGAGACCTTCTCCCAGCCTGTGTTATAATAAATAAATCCTTGGTCCCAGATCAGTCCAAACTTGCATGTTTATTTCTGTAATAATTGTTGTAGCTATTTAGTTACGATGCTATATTTTATGATGATGTGATGTGTGTGTGCTCAGTTGTGTTCCATTTGCAGCCCCATGGACTGTAGCCCCCAGGCTCCTCTGTCCATGGAATTTTCCAGGCAAGATTACGGAATTTCCGGAGCAGGATGCCATTTCTTCCTCCAGGGAATCCCTCCCTCCAGGGACTGAACTTGCCTCTCTTGCATCTCCTGCATTGATAGGAGGACTCTTTACCACTATATTACCTGGGAAGCTTTATTACATTTTATCACAATTTAATTAGAATACCTATTACTTTTAGTTTTGCAGTGTTCTTTTATTATTTTGTAGCTGATATTATTTTTCCAGGTTTCACACATTTTGTTGGTTTTTTATAAAGTTTATCAATTGTAGGCACTGTGCCTGGTGAAGTGAATACATAAGCGGCTCTGAGCCTATGGGGAGAAGTTGCCTTCCTAGAGGAGATAATGTAAGATGAAGTCAAGGTGGCTGAGACTGGTTCAACTGCAAGATTTGCATCTAACTGGTGTGATGCTGGCAAGACCTTTGCCTCCCTCTCCATCTCATTAACCTGAGCCATCACTAGTGAATGATGTTTTGCTTAGCTTTTAGTAGAAACAGATAAATAATCAGGCAAATAACACATATTAAAGACATATAACAGGTTGCTATGGAAACAAATAGAAGAGGCAGGGAGTTCAAATGTCATGGCTCTTTTCCTTAGTGAAAATATCGGTAATACTTGGTTTAGGTTGCTTTTATTTTTTTACAGGTTTTATATAGGGTCAAATAAAAATATATTACATCAGAAAACTTTCTTTGATACTTTATGGTACTGTAGAAACAACATAGAATTGGAGTCAGAAGCTCTGGTTTTGAATTTCATTTTGTTCCTCTGAATGATCTGAAAAAATCACTTAGTGTATCTGGACTTCAGTCTCCCCATCTCTAAAAGCAGAGTTTGCTGAGGTAAAGAGTGTCCTCCCCAAATTCACATCTATCTAGAACCTGTTGTTGTTCAGCCACTCAGTCTTATCTGACTCTTTGTGACCTCATGTTCTGTAGCATGTCAGGCTTCCCTGTCCTTCACTATTTTCCAGAGCTTGCTTAAACTCATGTCCATTGAGTCAGTGATGCATCACACCATCTCATCCTCCATAGCCCCTTCCTCTCCTGCCTTCAGTCTTCCCCAACATTAGTGTCTTTTCCAATGAGTCGGCTCTTTGCATTAGGTGGCCAGAGTACTGGGGCTTTAGCTTCAGCATCAGTCTTTCCAGTGAATATTCAGGGCTGATTTCCTTTAGGATTGACTGGTTTGATCTCCTTTGCAGTCTGAGGGACTCAAAAATCTTCTCTAGCACCACAATTTGCAGGCATAATTAAGCTGAATTTATACTGGGTTAGAGTGGACACTCATGCAAGAGGCAGTCTCGTTATAGATGAGGGAGATTTGGGCCCAGACATACAGGGGAAGGGGATCTGTGCAGCTGAGGGCAAAGGCTGGAATGATGCGCGTACAGTCCCAGGAATGGCATGCTTAAGTTCTACCTAGTATTATGCTAACATTTCCTTTTCCATAATCCTTTGTTTTTTCACAAAATTATTAGCAGAGACATTTAAAACAGCACCATTTATTTAGTAGTTATACTAATCACGACTATAGGGAGGTTTGTTTTTCCATATGATTTTTTCTTGATTTCATTCTTTTTCTATTCATTGGTTTATATGAATCATCCTGTAAAGAATTTTCAATTTTGTTTTAAATTTATATGTGATATTGTTGGAGGCATTATTTCTCATAACTCTGAAATCAACTCAGATCCCCTTGATTTGAGTCTCAATCCTGGCTCCACTATTTGCTAATTTACCTTAGGCTTCTATATAATGGAATTAAGATAATAGGTCCTAGATATGCTTACTTGATACCTGTGACTATCTGAAGGGCTAATGTATTTTGAAATGACTAGCAAACTGTAAAGACCTATGTCTGCTGAACATAATCAAATGATTTACTTCATGCTCGATTCTGGGATAATAATAATAGCACATAGAACTCTTCTTAATGTTATTTGGCAGCCTGGATGAAAGGAGAGTTGGGGGAGATTGGATACACATATATGTATAGCTGAATGCCTTCTCTGTTCACCTGCTATCACAACATTATTAGTTGGCTATCAGTTCAGTTCAGTCATTCAGTCATGTCTGACTCATTGTGACCCCATGGGCTGCAGCATGCCAGGCCTCTCTGTCCATCACCAACTCCCAGAGCATCCAATCCCATCTTATCCTCAGTCATCCCCTTTCCCTCATGCCTTCAATCTTTCCCAGCATCAGGGTCTTTCCCAAAGAGTCAGTTCTCTGCATCAGGTGGCCAAAGTATTGGAGTTTCAGCTTCAGCATCAGTCCTTCCAACGAATATTCAGGACTGGAATTCAGTCAATTCCTTTAACATTGACTGGTTTGATCTCCTTGCAGTCCAAGGGACTCTCAAGCGTCTTCTCCAACACCACAATTCAAAAGCATCAATACTTTGGCGCTCAGCTTTCTTTATGGTCCAACTTTCACATCCATACATGACTACTGGAAAAACCATAGCTTTGACTATATGAACTTTGTTGGCAAAGTAATGTTTCTGCTTTTTAATATGCTGTCTAGATTGGTCATAGCTTTTCTTCCAAGGAGCAAGTGTCTTTTAATTTCATGGCTGCAGTCATCATCTGAAGTGATTTTGGAGCCCAAGAAAATAAAGTTTGTTACTGTTTCCATTGTTTCCCCATCTATTTGCCATGATGTGATGGGGATAGATGCCATGATCTTAGTTTTTTGAATGTTGAGTTTTAAACCAGCTTTTCCACTCTCCTTTCACTTTCATCAAGAGGCTCTTTAGTTCCTCTTCACTTTCTGCCATAAGGGTAGTGTCATCTGCATATCTGAGCTTATTGATATTTCTCCCAGCAATTTTGATTCCAGCTTGTGCTTCATCCAGCCTGGCATTTTGCATTGTGTACTCTGTATATAAGTTAAATAAGCAGGGTGACAACATACAGCCTTGACATACTCCTTTTCCAATTTGAAACCAGTCTGTTGTTCCATATCTGGTTCTAACTGTTGCTTCTTGACCTGCATACAGATTTCTCAGGAGTCAGATACAGTGGTCTGGTATGCTATAGAATTCAAGTGTCTCTTAACTATAGTTTCATGTGCCATATCAGAGAAGGCAATGGCATCCCACTCCGGTACTCTTGCCTGGAAAATCCCATGGATGGAGGAGCCTGGTAGGCTGCATGCAGTCCATGAGGTGGTTGAGTCGGACACGACTGAGTGACTTCACTTTCACTTTTCACTTTCATACTTTGGAGAAGGAATTGGCAATCCACTCCAGTGTTCTTGCCTGCAGAATCCCAGGGGCAGCGGAGTCTGGTAGGCTGCTTTCTATGGAGTCACACAGAGCCGGACACGACTGACGCGACTTAGCAGCAGCAGCAGCATGTGCCATATATTTTTAAAATGTGTCCTGTTGAATTAAAATAGCGAACCATAGAGATCATTTCAAAATGGAACCAAGAGCCTATGAAACAGTATTGCCACTTAGTCTAAAAGTGTAAATTTTCTTCTTGAGGCACTTGGGAATGTGAATAGACACAGGTAAACCTATTGTACATTATGGATGCATCCCTGGGCTCGGGAATCAAGGAAAGGACCTGCATAACCCATAGCTGAAAGGGTCTTGAGGACTTAGATCAGAGTTCTGTTCCCAGATACATTCTCTGTAACATGAGGACAACAGATGTGATAGGGGTAACCAGTTTGAACTTTGAAAGAAAATCTGAACCATTTCAAGTTCCTGATTTACCACCTTCCACTTTCCCAAAGAGAGAGCATTTCAAGAAGAAAAGCAGAGGATAAAGCAGAAGCTGTAGTGAAGTGAGACTGCTCCAGTCCCAGCTACAAAGGAAGAACTCTAAAGATGGTCCTCAAATTGCGTTCTAGAATTATTTTTCCTTCTGGTAGTATGTCTATCCCCCTTTCCTTGACACCAGCACCCCCTTTCCAGATATACATGAGCACCAGGATTATTCACCATTGATTATTATTTCATCTGCCTGGATAACTGAACTTGTTGCTTTTTATTTTTATTTTTTATTTTTTTTGTTGCTGTCTTTTTAAAAAGTCCACATTAAAAAAAAAAGTCTTAAAAAAGGTAAAGGAACAGGCTCTTTAAATTACTGCATGAAGGCGCTGTCCTATATCAGTGCCATTAAATTAAATTTCTGCTCTGGATGATGCATAAAAATTACTTGTGATTTTTTTTCCTTGGGTGACTCATTTTGTTTGAACTCCAAGGCAATTCTTCAGAAATGGAAAGAGGCTATTTAAAGATCAGCTGTGAAGCTGTCATTTAAAAATCATTTTTAAAAGTGAGATCTTCTCTGCCAGCACCAAATGATAGAAACTTGAAAATCCTGAACTCAGTTCTCAAAGACATCATTTTTGAAAAAGAAGTTTAAGAAATGTTAAGTAGCCTCTAAAAAAAAGCAATTTGGAGGGAGAAAAGGAACAAGAATAAAATCTTAATTTTGTAAGTGAAAAATTACACCTTTTCTTATATGAAGGGTTTCTTGATTCCTCTGTCTTACCTCCCCCTTAAAAAAATTATTAACATTCCTCAACAAAATCTAATACTTCTCCTTAAAAAAACAAAATTTAATATAAGCCTAAAAAACAATAATTGGGATAAGTCATAATTGCTGTATCTTCAGTGAACAGTTTATAACATTTAAAGCGTTTTATCAGGCATTCTTGTGTCAGAATACAATAAAGGTCATCAACAAAATTTATAGTATACAGTTTTTCTTTCTAAAATCTATTTTCTTTTTCTTTTAAAATGTAATTCAAAAAAGCTCCTCCAGGGACTGTCTCAGGCTGTTGGGAGGACCTCAGATCCCTGGTATTACCCCATGGATTCCTTGCCTAGTTTATCATCTTCCAGCTCCAACCCACTCACATTTTTTCCAACTTTCCCCATGACCGTGGAGAGACTTGCTCATGAAATTATCCCAGAAAGCTTTTTATCATTTTATTAAATCTGTGTTAAAATAAAAATAACCCTGCAAGAATTGAGGCTTTAGGTGAATAACTTTCCAACTGTTCAAAACAATTTTTTTTTCCCCATCTGTACAATTCAAAGGAACTCTTTTCTGAAGTTGCCACTAGAAGCAGATAAGGGGAGATGTAGATTGGGAAGATGCAGAAGGGCATGGGTCTTGGCCAGCTTTCTGCCTCACACCCCACAGAACCAGAGAGAGTCCTGATGGCACAAGAAAATCCTAGAGTTGTTGATGTATCCAGTCTGTGAAGATTAAACCACAATGTGCTTACATTATTTCCTGTTGGTGTAGAAAACCTTGTTCCCAACCGTTCTGGAATTTCTGGAGGAGGTGAAGTATTTACACTTCTTCGTAGTTATCTCTAGCTTCAAAAGCCCATTTTCTCTGTATCAGTTCAGTTTAGGCATCATTTCTACTTCATTCACGAGCTATCCATGTTCTCCTGTTGTGACCTAGGCCTGAATTTGAGACCCATTTCCTTCATTTCCATGCACAGAGATTAAAACACAAAAGGACTCAGCGTGGGCGGTTCTATAACACAATAATGTGAACAGCTTAAGAACAAACATTTGATATCTAAATACTTACAGTGTATCTCTCCTTCTACCACCCTGGATGCTGGCTTTCCTTCAGTCCTCTGTATTCCCTTTCTCCTGCCTCGCAATTCCTTCCTCACCTCACAATGTCATTTCTATGAAAAATCGTTGTCTCTCTCCTACGTATTCTTGGCAGCTTCACCTTTCTTTCTCCAATGTTAAGCCAAAAATATTCTTTTCTCATAAGGCATTCTGGTGCCAGCTTATAAAATAACACCCTTTTTTACTCTTGCCTGGAAAATTCCATAGATGGAGCAACTTGGTGGGCTGCAGTGCATGGGGTTGCTAAGAGTCAGACACGACTGAGCGACTTCACTTTCATTTTTCACTTTCATGCATTGGAGAAGGAAATGGCAACCCACTCCAGTGTTCTTGCCTGGAGAATCCCAAGGATGGGGGAGCCTGGTGGGCCGCCGTCTATGGGTTTGCATCGAGTTGGACACAAGTGAAGCAATTTAGCAGCAGCAGCAGCAACTTACTACTTTAGCATAAATAAAGAATCACAGAATAAGCTTTATGCTCAGGGTGTCAAAGAGAAAGAGAAAAACCTCTCAGTACAATGGTGTGTATCCAGTAGAGATGCAAAGGGGCAGAGGTCCTAGGGAGATGCAGTGGTGCTGGAAACAAGCCCGCCACCTGCCATCATACAACTTGGCTTTGTCCCTGCTCTCTACAGGGGCTCTCCACTGTCTATGTCTCCACTAACTCAAGTTCTTGATCCTAAGCTCGTTAAACCAAAGTTGTGGCATTATACATTTGTTTTGTTACTGTCTCCACAGTTCCAAATATTGTCTTTCAGAATTACTTTTATCACCACCTCTCTACCAGCTAATAATATATTCTCTCTACAGGTTCTTGCATTAATGACTTAGGATCATAACCTCCTGTGAATTGTATATTATTAAATCTGTTTCCAGCAGCTGAAATTAGGATAAAGAGAAGTTAATAAGTTGCACAGAGTCACAAAAGGAGTCATTAGAACTGGGGACAGATTTCAGACGCTGAAGCCACCAGTCCTGCTTCTCAATAGACCTGCTGGCTGCATATTAATTTAACTTTCCTGCAGATATGCTGAGTCATGCTGTCCTCTTGCATGCTCCCTGCTCGGAGATGGTTCACTGCCTTCAATGCTTCATTCTCATTCTGTCATTTATCTATCATCTAATAATTTTAAAAGAAATTTTACAAAATATTCCTAGAACCTTCTGTCTGATATTGTGATCAAATGTCATCTTTGGAAGAATTGGAAACGATTGCATTCTAAACAACAAAGTACTATAACATTCTTCTCTACAGGTTGACCATATGCATTCATTTAACTTCAGCACATTATTCAGTGCTTTTTTATTTTAGATTATTTGTTCTAAAAGGTGTTTTCTTGAAAAAAAGGTTGGAAAGAAAAATTGGAACAACAGTCTTGGTAATCTTCAGTACGTGGGGAGAGGTAGGGCAAAAGGGACTTCTGAATTAGAAAATAATGATACTCATTAGTTGCATAGCCAAGGTTTGTCCAGTCCAAAGTTTACTTGCAGGTTTGTCCAAAGCCAAGATTTGTCAAGTCCAAAATTTACTTGCAGATATATGTTTTTGTTTGTGTTGTTTTGATTTTTTTAAATTGAAGAACAGCTGACTTATAATGTGCTAATTCCCACTGTAAAGCAAAATGACTCAGTTATACATATATATGTATTCTTTTTTTTAAATATTCTTTTCCATTGTGGTTTATCATAGGATACTGAATATAATTTCCTGTGCTACATAGTAGGACCTTGTTGTTTATCCAGTTTTTGTATATAACAGTTTACATCTGCTAACCCTAACCTCCCAGTCCATTCCTCCCCCCAGCACTCTCTCCCTTGGTTACAACCCTGTACTCTAGTTCTGAGAGTCTGTTTCTGTTTCACAGAGAGGTTCATTTGTGTCCTATTTTAGGTCCCACATATAAGTGATATCATGTGGTATTTGTCTTTCTCTTTCTGACTTATTTCACATAGTACAATAAGTTGCATCCATGCTTTTGCAAATGACATTATTTTGCTCCTTTTCATGGCTGAGTAGTATTCCATTATATGTATGTATCATGTCTTCTTTATCTATTCATCTGTTGATGAATATTTGTTTCCATGTCTTGGTTATTGTAAGTAGTGCTGCTATGAACATGTATCTTTTTGGATTAGAGTTTTGTTTGGGTATATGCCAGGGAGTAAGCATTGCTGGATCATATGGTAATTTTATTTTTAGTTTTCTGGGAAATCTCCAATCTGTTTTCCATAGTGACTGTATCAACTTATACTCCCACCAGCAGTGTAGAAGAGTTCCTTTTTCTCCACATCCTCTCTAGCATTTATTATTTGTAGACTTTATAATGATGGTCATTCTGACCATCATTAAATTATTAGAGAAGTGCAGAACCTCACAAGGTTCAGAGATGGTACATCATTGTAGTTTTGATTTTCACTTCCCTAGTAATTAAAAATGTTGAACATCTTTTCACGTGCCTATTGGCCATTTGTATTTCTTCTTTGGGGAAATGTCTATTGAGGTCTTCTGCCTATTTTTTTGATTGGGTTGTTTGGTTTTTGTTGTTGAGTTGTATGAGCTGTTTGTATATTTTGGAAATTAAGTCTTTGTCAGTCACGTTGTTTGCAAATGGTTTTCTCCCCTCTGTCTTTTCGTTTTGTTTATAGTTTCTTATGCTGTGCAAAGACATAAATTTGATTAGGTCCCATTTCTATTGCTTTGGGAGACCAACCTAAGAAAACATTTGTAGGATTTATGTCAGAGAATGTTTTGCCTGTGTTTTCTTCTAGGAGTTTTATGGTGTCTTATGTCTTATGTCTTTTAGCCATTTTTAATTTATTTTTGTGTATGGTAGGCATATTTATTTTTGAAACACTATTTCCATTTGTTATAGTCCCTTGAAAAGTATTATAGTCCAGTGCACTTCCTTGCTAATCAGGAAGCAAACAAAATGATTGGCTTTTTGATAGCAATATTGGAGAAAGAGTTCGAGGTAAGAGGCAAGGGATAAAAGAGATACAACTACTGAGAAGCTTTGAAATAAGAGTTCTACTAAGAGAGGCAGTCAGATAGTAAAAAGAGTAAACTAGATGTCAGAAGGCTTCTTTATTCTAGTGACAATCAACACGTGGTAGTTAGGGACACCAGATCAGGTTCATTGTGAAGTTCAAATGAAATAGTGGATGGAAAGAATCATAAGCTCTATGGCACGGCAAGTCTTAGCACCTACTGGTATTATGCCAAAAGATGCCTTATAAATGAGACAAGTTGGTAACTTATACAGATCCTCACCAGGTTGGGTTACCAGATAGAATACAGGATGCCCAGTTTCGTTTGAAGTTTAAATAAACAATGAGTCTTTTTTGTTTTTTACTATAACCATACTCTATGATATTTATTATTTATCTTAAATTCTAATTTAATGGGTACTCTGCATTTTATCTGCTGAAACTTGCAACCCTATCAACCAGGGAAATGTGCTTGATTCAGAACTGACTGTCAAGATTGCGGCTCAGAAACCTGATGTTGTTGACATAAACAGTGTGACGTCATTTATTACTTGTTAGGAATGTAGCTATCAAGAGATCCAGATAGCTGTGCTAGGCTTTCTATACATTTTCCCCTGGAGGCAAGTTGAATATGAAGTCATTTTAAATACCCAATGATTTCTTGGTGAGCAAATTCTCCCCTCCTACAGGAATGCCAAGCCAAGGAAACAGTAGAGTTCAGTTCCCTGGGATGGGCACTGCCAACAATTGCTGCTACAGTTTTCCTTTTTCTCAGCCTACATTGTATTTTATATTTAAAATGACCATTTAATTGAGGATAATCCATTCTTGCCTAACTTAGAACACATCTGTCTCTTCAATTTGACTCTATACATCTTTGTTTAATCTGTTATATCTTGATCTTAAAGTTTAACCCTTCACATTAATCTTGTTTGTAATATTTAATCCTCACAGTGGTAACCTTTTTATGGTTCATATTCTGAAAACAAATTCTAGGTGTATGAAAAAAAGACACATGGAAAGGCACTTTTTTAGAGGTTGAAAGTATTTGTGAGAATTTAAGATTATCTTTTTTTTTTTTTTCTGGCTAACTTGCTACATGAAGCTAAGCAAGATGAGCTGTAAATAGACTGAGCAGACCCAGAAATATAATCCTACCCCTCTAGTAAACAGTCTGAAGCAGAGTCCCTCTGATCTCAATCTCAAACTCAAGAAAGAGTTATATCTAAACAAGAAGATGAGGAAGAGTTTCTTTAGAACATCTGCCAAAGTAAACCTCTGTCATCGAAGTGGAGTAAGTGATGTCCTCCTGAACCTCAAAGTCTTCAAGGAAGTTGGGAATAGTGGGTTTATTAGGTAATCTTCCTCTTAAAGGGAAAGGCATTTTTTTGGTGTATATTCTTGACAGTCAGTAATACTAATGGACAAATTCACTCAATAGCCTGAGTGTGACTCAGGGGTTAGTTCAGATAGTTTTAGGTTGTTACCTGAAGGTTTAGTTCAGTTCAGTTCAGTTCAGTTGCTCAGTTGTATCTGACTCTTTGCAACCCCATGAATCGCAGCACCTCAGGCCTCCCTGTCCATCACCAACTCCTGGACTTCAGTCAGACTCATGTCCCTAGAGTCAGTGATGCCGTCCAGCCATCTCATCCTCTGTCACCCCCTTCTCCTCCTGCCCCCAATCCCTTCCAGCATCAGAGTCTTTTCCAATGAGTCAACTCTTCTCATGAGGTGGCCAAAGTACTGGAGTTTCAGCTTTAGTATCATTCCTTCCAAAGAATCCACCCACATAATAATAATTAGATTTTAAACACTGAGATAGCATTTTTAATTCAAATAATGTCCTTATCATTGAATGCTTTTAGATAACTTTTGAAAATGTAAATACCTAGTATAATATTTAAAAAGTAAAGGACTACTAATTTACAAATTATAATCACATATGACAATTTTTCTACTTTAACATACTTTGTGTGTCCCCAATTAATTCTTTATCCAAAAAGAAAGAATAATTTAAAAATTTCAAGTGATGGTATAAAACTATCAAAATGTTCCATCTGAAGGAAGGAGAAATAGGAACCACTGTAAAAAAAAAAATCTAATTCAAGAGATAAAAATTGCCAAAAAATAACTTTAATTGTAGAGAATTTTACAGTGGACTGGCACAATAGATGTTATTTATCTATAGGCCAAATTTTTCTTTTGCAAGGTTTAGGCAATTCAGAACATCCAACAGATATCAATTCTTAGTATCATGAATGTTTTATTTGATTTTCTATAGGGATAAAAAAAGAAAAGATTTTGGAAATAACTGAAAAAGAAAGAAAAGATGGTTTTTAACCCCTTTAGAGTATTAAAATATCTGGACATTAGAGGGATCATTCACTCTACAAATATTTACTGAGGTCATATTACTTGCCACACATGTGATAGAAGCTGGGGATGCAGAAATGGACTGCATCGTCAGTGTTCCTTTCCTTAGGGAACTCATGGTCCAGCACTCTGCTGCCTGTATGGTAGCCATTGTTGTGTTCAGTTGCTAAGTCTTAATCAGACTCTTTGGGACCCCATGCATGGACTGCAGCATGCCAGGCTTCCCTGTCCTTCACTATCTCCTGGAGTTTGCTCAAACTCGTGTCCATTGTGTCGGTGATGCCATCTGACCATCTCATCCTCTGTTATCCTCTTATCCTGCTGCCCTCAATCTCTCCCAGCATCAGAGTTTTTTCCAGTGAGTTGTCTGTTCGCATCAAGTGGCCAAAGTATTGGAGTTTTAGCTTCAACATCAATCCTTCCCATGAATATTCAGGGTTCGTTTCCTTTAGGATCAACTGGTTTGATCTTCTTGCAGTTCAAAGGACTCTTAAGAGTCTTCTTCAACCTCAAAGTTCAAAAGCATCTATTCTTGGGCTCTCAGCATTCCTTATGGTCCAACTCTTACATCCATACCTCACTACTGGAAAAGCCATAGCTTTAACTGTATGGACCTTTGTTGGCAGAGTGATGTCTCTGCTTTTTAATGCACTGTCTAGTTTGTCATGGCTTTCCTTCCAAGGAACAAGCGTCTTTTAATTTCAAGGCTGCAGTCACCACCTGCAGTGATTTTGGAGCCAAAAAAAAATCACTGCTTCCTCTTTTTCCCCTTTTATTTGCCATGAAGCGATGGGACCAGATGCCATGATCTTAGTTTTTTGAATGTTGAATTTTAAGCCAGATTTTTCACTCTCCTCTTTCACCCTCATCAAGAAGACCTTTAGTTCCTTTTCCCTTTTGGCCATTAAAAGACCCAGCACAACATAAATAAATAAATCTTAAAAAAAAAGAAATGAATTTTAAGTTTTATTTCATTTTAATATATACATGGTAGCTATAGTCACATGCAGATATTAAAATTAAATAAAATCTAAAATTCAGTCTTTTCAAGAATTTATTTACTTATTTATGGCAGTTCTGGGTCTTTGCTGCTGCTCATGGGCTTTCTCTAGTTGCAACTAGAGGGGACTACTCTGTTTTGGTATGCACACTTCTCACTGTGGTGGCTTCTCTTGGTGGGGTGCATGGGCTCTAGGGTGTGGACTCAGTAGTTGTGGCACATGGGCTAGTTGCTCCTTGGCATGTGGGATCTATCTGGACCAGGGATCACAGCCATGTCCCCTGCATTGGCAGGTGAATTCTTAACTACTAGGCCACCAGGGAAGCTCTAAAATTCAGTTCTGAAGTCACATTATTCATTTTCTTAAGCATTTTATATTATAAAACATTTGCATTATCACAGAAAATTCTGTTAATGTTAGTGAAATAATTAAACAGTAATCAAATCATCACACACCTAAATACACAATTAAAAACCATGGTAAATGCTCTGAAATAAAAGATGAAGTTGCTTCAAAAGCAAAAAGCAAAGTGATTTGAACGAATCTAGGGTGTTATAGAAGGTTTTCCTGATGAAATAATGGTTGACCTGATAGTGGGAGAATGAGTAGAACAAAAAAAGCCATGGGATGAAAGAGTGGTCATGCCAGAGGGAACAGTATGACCAAAATCCTGAAGCAGGAGGGACCCCTAGATTCAGAGGGATCCAGGAAAGACTAGGAAACAGGAGAGCAGTGTGTGATGAGGCTGAAAAGTTGGTAAGGGCAAGTCACAGGAAAGATGAGTCTTTTTTCCTGGGAGTGATCAGCAGCCATTGAAGGATTTTTAAGGAGGCAGTGGCTGGATCAGATGCTAATTTTAATGCAGCGGGTTGGAACTCTGATCCTTTGAATCTTCTAGCTCTTCTCATCCTCAGCCTTGCTGGGGGGTTGCTGTTTAACAGCAACAGGTCAAAGATATTCCATGGAAGGCAGTCTCTAGTGGCAACAGAGCAGTTTGTGGGTCTCTTAGAGTCTCTGTTCTGAAGAATGAGAAGAGCCAGGGGAAAGGAACCTGCCCATCTTCATCAAAAGAAAAAAAGGAAAAAAAAAGATGAAGACCCTACAAAGATGCAAAGGGAGGATCATGGCATACCATAGAGGACTTCCACCTGACAATTCAAGGTGAACTCAACACTCACTGAGTAATAAATAATAAGTGACATTTATCCCATGACTATTATATGCCAATCACTGTGAAGTACTTTTGCCTGTTTAAAGTCATTACTCATTTACATATTTGTGTGTGTGTATGTCCTGTTAAATTATGCTTACTATTCTCATTATCTAAATCATTGTTCTCCTCAAACCATGGTCTCCAGAGTAGCAGGATCTGTATTACCTGAAAGCTTGTTAGGAGTTCAAAATCTCAGGTCCTGTATCAGACCCATTGAATCAGAAACTCTGGGGACGGGCCCAGCATTCTGAATTTGAACAACAGCTCCAAGCGATTCTGCTACATACACTCAAGTTTGAGAACCATTGATCAAGAGCAAAGCTGCCTGAATTAAATTTTATCTCTATTTCAGCTATGTAATTTTGGGAAACTCACTTAACAATTTTAGAGATAAATGACTAAATTGCTTCAATAGTGTAACTCATGTTCTTTGCTTTGTTTCATTATTTTTCTATCATTATAAAGTGACTCTCTTTATCTCAGATAATTTTTTTACATAAACTATAATTTTTGATAATAGATTAAATAATGATGAAAGCACATTAAAATGACAGCCTGAATTTATAATCTATAAATTTATGATCTTCTCAAAAAATATTGAGAAGCCCAGAAATGGTAACGGAAAAAAGCAAATGTCAAGGATGATTGGTAAAATATAGATTTATATTGCCTGTTTTTGATTTTTAAATGAAATTATACTCAATATTATATCTTTCTTATTTAGTTCAAAACTATGCTGTTAAGTAGAATTGAGGTTTGGTCAGTCAGTTATGCTGTATAATATTTCACAGTATTAGAATTTAGTAGTGCAATCAATAATAGCAGCTTTTGACTTTTTTTTTTTTTTTACTGTTTCTGACAAAACTTCTATGAATGCACTTAAACATGTTTGCTTCCATGTGCAGGTGTTTCTTGAAGATAGATACCTAGAGATAGAACTACTGGGTCATAGGATATGCACATCTTTAGTTTTATCAGATAATGCCAAATCTTATTGTATCAATGTATACCCTTACCACAAATGTATGGTATCTCTCATTGTTTCACATCCTCACAAGCATTATATTGGTTCTTTTCTGTCCATCATCTAGATGCACTCCCATATGTTAAAAAATATATTTATTTTTAATTTACTATTTTAATTTATTATTTTTCACTGCTGCATGGGCTTTCTACTGCTGTGGCAAGGGAGGGCTACTCTACATTGCAGTGCACAGGCTTATTGCAGTGGTTTCTCTCGTAGCCTAGCACAGGCTCTAGGCTCACAGGCTTCAGCAGCTGAAGCACATAGGCTTAGTTGTCCTGCAGCATGTGGGGTCTTCCCAGACCAAGGATCAAACCTGTGTCCCCTGAATTGGAAGGCAGATTCATAACCACTGGACTATGAGTTAAATCCACTCCCATATTTCTTTACCTGCTTAGTTCCTGAAATCTTCCTCTAGGACTTTAGCATCATGTTAATAATTTTTCTACATGTTAATTAGTTCAGAGAGCCTTGAGCTCCTCCTTCTCAATGACCTTCTTCTCTAACATAGGTCATCTTCTCACTGACCATACACTGGATATATCACTGTTTACACAATTTCTTCACCTCGGAAGCTTTTTACATCACGGTTTTTGGTATTTAGGGAGTTAATAATTACATTATGTTTCAAGTTCAGAATTACGTAAGAAACTTATAAAGACATCAGACAGGCAAAGATTTATTGTTGTCGGTGCTGAAAGAGAATGTAGCATGGGTTTAGGCATAATGGGATTCCTACTGCTTTTCCTCGTGAATTAAACTTTCCCTCACAGAAATGAAGTCCATCCAAATAGGAAAAGAATTTCTGCTTTTCGGGAGCCTCATGGAAGGGGCTGTGCCAAGTAGACTTTTTTCCTGATATTACCTTGGAATAAGTTACTGTTTCTCCTTTGAGAGAACAATAAAAATCACTCCTTCTACAAGCGTTACCTCTGTGGCATGAATTTCCTCTTTTCTTGGGAAATGTGTGGAGAAGTTTATCCTATTAAGGACACTTTTTAATCTTCCACTCTCTTACCCTGTTGTCAATATCATAGAACCCATTCTTCATCTTCATATGATCACACTCCTTTGTTTATTCTATTTTTTCCCAAAGTCATCACATCTTTTCTAAACTCACTTGTTTTCCAAACCAGCCTGTAGTTATATCTACTTGGCTCAACAATATCCAGACATCACCAAGAATTTTTCTCCTTGACTTACCTCCATTCCTGTTCTGTCAATCCCCCTCTCTAAATCATCAACAATTTCTGCTCTTTTCCATTCCCCATCCTGGGCTTCTTAATTTTCTCCTGGCTTTTCTGAGGAATAATTGGCCAAAAAATATACACAATTTTCTAAGGTGTACAACATGCTGTTTCGATACAAAATATTTACATGAGGAAATCATTATCCTAATCAAGTTAATTAACATGTCCATCCCCTCACATGCTTTTCAAGATACCATTTTTTGGTGTGGTGAGAGCATCTGAGATTTACTCCTCATCAAATTTCAAATATGCAATATAGTATTAACTATAGTCTTAGGCTTCTGCATATTTTTAGATACTCACAAGTTTATTGATTATAAATTCAAGGTAACTGATCTTAAATGTGTTCTGATAATTTTCAAATAAGTATTGATTCTAATTACTCTTTTTCACATTCATCACATCAAGTGTTCTATAATTCCATTGCCTTCATGTTCTATTTTCAGTCCACTACTGTCATCCAACAGGTGATCTGTCACTGACCTAAATATCTACAGCACTTTAATTGTTCTTCTTTCCCTGATTTGGTCTTGTATTGTGGCCCTGCCTTCTTTCTTCTACTAGATTATAAATCCCTTTTTAATATGAACTTTGCTCTCTCCATTTTTATGCCCCTGTTTTCCTAATGTTCTTGGCCCATTAAATAACTTAATTTTTGAGTAAAAGATTGAGTAAAGTAAACAGTCCTTGGGCCTGTGCTATTTTATAGATTCCATTGAGAATGGGTTGGATGGTAATACAGAATCTAACTGTCCCCATGGTATGTATACGAAGTTCATATGCATAGATGAACAGTACTCATCATATATGTATGTGTGTATATACACATATATACATATATATATATATATATATACATATACACATTAAAAAGACTCCTAAATAGCAACTTTGCTTCCTATTAATTCAGGAATTAACTTATTTCCCATTAATTCCTATTAATACTGTTCTCTATATTTTATAAGCACTATTATACCTAAGTTAAGATAAATATTAATTTCTCTGTTCAATAGTGCCCTACTTTCAATTCTGATCCCCTCAAAATGTATATATTGGAGAAGGAAATGGCAACCCATTCCAGTGTTCTTGCCTAGAGAATCCCATGGTCTGAGGAGCCTGGTGGACTGCTGTCCACAGGGTCGCAGAGTCAGACACGACTGAAGCGACTTAGCATGCATGCATGCATTGGAGAAGGAAATGGCAACCCACTCCAGTGTTCTTGCCTGGAGAATCCCAGGGACAGAGGAGCCTGGTGGGCTGCCATCTATGGGGTTGCACAGAATCGGAAATGACTGAAGCAACTTAGCAGCAGCAGCAGCAGCAGCAACACATATGTAATAACAAGTCTGTATAGTAAAGGTGAGCTTGGCTTATTGTCTATAGAAACTTAGCAATGCTATATTCTGTATATAGCTATGCTGTGAAAAATAATTTATGGAACTTTAACTGATTTCCTTGGCTTTGCTGAGGAAATACATGAGGGTATCAGAGAAACAATAATTGGCCACCTATCTGGAGACTTTAAATGATAGATACACTTGATATATACATTAAAAAGCACATTTTCTTATTAATATGAAACAATAATTCTAATAAACCAAGAAGACCTTAATTTCAGATTATAACAAGTTAGGAAACAAATGGGAGTCAAATCAGCTTACTAAGGGTGGTTTCGTATTTGCAAACATATGAAAACATCCAAATCTTGACTAAATTTTAAAGTGCTATCTAGCTATTGTCTGGCATTATATGGAAATTCTCTCTGATCATTGTATCTTCAAACATTCTTGTTTCTATTATTTGGTATATAGTGAAGTGGTTTGCCAATCATTTATGAAAACTAATCTTGCCTTTGCTATAAACTAAGTTTATGGTTTAATCTATTTTATTCTTCTTGTGCCTTTTATGCCTCAAAAAAGGCACAATTTAACAATATTTCTCTCAATGCACCCTCATTGAAAAATAATATTAGAATGGCAGATGACTAGGAAAGTTCACTTGTGACAAATAATATAACAAATCCCACTCCCATGTCAAGAGAAACTATATAGATGCAAGATAGAAAATCTATTTCTGAGTCTCAGTATAGTGTTTCGGATAAATTACAAATCTCCTCACACCCTTCCTGAAGGCTTAGCACTTTCTTCATTGCAACATTTGACAAATTGGGATCAACAAGATGAACCTGTAGTCACTTTTCAGAGAGCTATTTACTCTGGGTTGTTAAATCTGACAAATGATGGAGGGCTCTACAGAGGCTGAGCTGTTCATTGAAGAAAAGGAATTACCATTCGAAAGGAGGAATTGCTCTCACTACATATAAATATTAGTCTTGTATTTAAATTCATATAAAATACAGCCTTAATTGCAAATTTACCCCTTATTAGTATCTCATAAACATTAAGACAATTGTAAATGATTCATCTTTTGAGAAGAGTCCTTAAATACAGTACTTAACTTATTCAGTATTAAAAAGAGATTTATTACCAAATATCAAATTCAAATCAAATGTCATAGAGAAAGATTTTATGAGAAGCTAGCTAAAGAGGTCATTTCAATTACAAATTTGAATTCTTATGGTAAAAAGAGCCAGGACTTTCCCTGTCTCTTTTCTTCTCTCTTCATTCCCTTCTATATCTCTTATTCAACCACAAATAAATTGTAGATATTCTGAAGTTAGCTATTATGTGTCCAAAATTAAAATTAGGCAGGTCTTTTCAGCTATTTTCTATTTGCTGTTATCAGCTCCAGAGAGAGAGAGAAAGAGAGAGAGAGAATACAGAATGTAGGGAAAGAACCAGGAGAAGCATGGAAGCTGCGCAATTACTGAGAATTCAGAGGTCTCTGAGTATGCCAGGATGCTGTCTGCTGGGGGAGAATCTGACTGGGCTTGTTAAGGAGGATGCTGGCCTTCCTCCTCTTTCCTTATATGCTCAGATTCCATGACCATGTACAGAGCCAAAGAGAAAAATGTGCAAACTTGGATGTAGGGAAAGTAGTTAGGAATCAGACAAGAGAGGTGATCTCTAATTTGACAGAGGAAGGAGACACACAGACCATGTTTTAGTCCCACTGAACCTCAGCCAATTTTCTAAGACAGAAAAGCTGAATTACATAGTGACTTAAATACGAGAGCAGTATTACATGGGACAAGTGCTTTAAGAAATAAAGAGCACAGGAAATAAACCTATTTTTGAAAAATACAGACTTTGGAGTTAAAAGTATCTGAGTTCAAATTACACCTCTCTCGCAGTAGCTGCATAAAAGTGGACAATTTACTTCCTCTCTCCAACTCTCAGTTTCCCCCAGTGTTGAAAGAAATAACAGTATCATGAACATGGCATTGTTTTCAGGTATAAATGGACTGTCGCATAGAAAGCACTAAGAATAGGACAGAAAATGCTATCTACTAAGTTAGTGCAGTAGAAGTAGGAACAATTCACCAGTGTAAGGGGAGGTGTTTCTTCTTATAATTATTGGTTCTTGTGTTCATCATTTATTCATTGATTGAACTGGGCTAGCTAACTGGGCTAGGAATATGAAGGTAAATTAAGCTATGGTTGCATCTCTGTTTAAGCGGACTGGTGTCATACAGCCTGTGAAAGAGCAACGCGGGGTGAAAGCTGAGGCTAGACGTGCAGTCAGTTCTATGATGTGAGAGACAAAGGGTCAGGCAAGACTTTGCAAAGGATGTGCATATTTTTAATTGAGGTAAAGTTAATTTAAAGTGTTTCAGGTGTATAGAAAAGTGATCACTTTATATTTAAATATATATGTATATATACATACATGTATATGTATATATACATATATTTATTTTTAGATTTCTTTCCATTATAGATTATTGCAAGATATTGAGTATAATTCCCTGTGCTAGATAATAGGTCATTATTCTTTATCTGTTTTATATAGAGCAATGTGTATCTGTTAATGCCAAATTCCTAATTTATCCCACCCCTCTCTCCCCTTCCCCTTTGGTAACCATGTTTGTTTTCTCTGTCTGTGTGGTCTATTTCTGCTTGTAAATAAGTTCATTTGTATCACTTTTTTAGATTTCACATATTAATTATATCATATGATATTTGTCTTTCTTATTTCACTTAATATGATAATTTCTAGGTTCATCCATATTGCTGCAAATGGCATTATTTCATTCTTTTTTATGGCTGAGTAGTATTCCATTAAATATAATATATATACCATATCTTCTTTATCCATTCGTCTGTTGATAGATATTTAGGTTGTTTCCACATCTTGACTATGGTAAATAGTGCTGCTATGAACATGGGATTGCATGTATCTTTTTTTTATTAGAGTTTCCTGCCCCTGGATATCTGCTCAGGGATTGCTGGATCACATGGTTGTTCTATATTTAGCTTTTAAAATCCTCCATACTCTTCTCCATAATGGTTGCACCAATTTACATCCCCACCAACAATGTAGGAAGATTCCCATTTCTAGGAGGCACATATTTGAGCTGCATCTTAGGAAATAGCAAGGCATTTACTCCGAGGAAAAAGTGGGAAATATATTTTGGATGAACCTGGTAGGATCTCAGTGATGTAACAAGAGCATCTGGAGGTATGGCTGCCGTTAAAGGACAAGGAAAGCTTTAGAAAAGAAACTCAGTAAAGTAGAGAAGAAGGATCCTGGAAGAAACAGATTATCATTTATGAGCTACTACCACCATTCCATATACAAAAAAACAAGAAATTGGAATATAATGTTCTTGTCATGTTACTGGTAGATTTCAAACATCAATGGGCTGTGTGACATCGTCACTGTTGTTCAGTTGCTCAGTCATGTCAGACTCTTTGGGACCCCATGGACAGCAGCACATCAGGCTTCCCTGTTCTTCAGTATCTCCTGGAGTTTGCTCAAACTCATGTGCATTGAGTCAGTGATGCCATCCAACCATCTCATCCTCTGTTGCCCCCTTCTTCTCCTGCCCTCAATCTTTCCCGGTAACAGGGTCTTTCCCTATGAGTCAGCTCTTCACATCAGGTGGTCGAAGAACTGGAGCTTCAGCATCAGTCTTTCCAATGAATATTCAGGGTTGATTTCCTTTAGGATTGACTGGTTTGATGTCTTTGCAGTCCAAGGGACTCTGAAGAGTCTTCTCCAGCACCATAGTTCAAAAGCATCAATTCTTCAATGTTCAGTTCAGTTCAATTGCTCAGTCATGTCTGACTCTTTGCAACCCCATGGACTGCAGCATGCCAGGCCTCCCTGTCCACTACCAACTCCTGGAGTTTACTCAAATTCATGTCTATTGAGTCGGTGATGCCATGCAACCATCTCATCCTCTGTTATCCCCTTCTCTTCCTGCCTCAATCTTTCACAGTGTGTGGGTCTTTCCAATGAGTTGGCCCTTTGCATCAGGTGGCCAAAGTATTGGAGTTTCAGCTTCAACATCATTCCTTCCAACAAATATTCAGGACTGTTTTCCTTTTAGGATGGACTGCTTTTATCTCCTTGCTGTCCAAGGGACTCTCAAGAGTCTTCTCCAACACCACAGTTCAAAAGTATCAATTCTTCAGTGCTCTTCTTCAGAATTCAGCTCATTCTTAAGCATTAGAAAACATTTAATCACTTTAAGCCTTAATGTCCCTGAATATAAAATTAAGCTAAGATACCTATCTTGCAGAGTGAATGTGGTGATACTATATGTAAAGGGTTTAGCAAATGGTAAATGTTCAAAATTATTGCAAATATGCCATTACAGCTAGAATAACATGCTGTGACTCAATCAGCTGGCTGGAGTGAATCATGAAGGCACAAAATTAGGAGGCAAGAGAGGTAGACAGGCTCCAAGGCTGTGAGAGTGGAGGTGTGGAAGAGAAGGGTACAGAATCAAAATCATAGTGTTCAAACCAGGGTTAGCTACATGATTTGCAGGACTCAGAGCAAAATGAAAATGTGTGTCCCTTGTTCAAAACGCAGGAACACAGTTCCGTTAGAAATACTAGAATGTTATTTCTTATGTAACATGAGGGAATAATAGTGATACATGAAAAATAGAAGCATATAAATATAAAAGATATTTTATGAAAGTGAATGTCACTCAGTTATGTCTGACTCTTTGCGACCCCATGGCCTATGCAGTCCATGGAATTCTCCAGGCCAGAATACTGGAGTGGGTAACCTTTCCCTTCTCCAGCGGATCTTCCCAACCCAGAGACTGAACCAGGGTCTCCTGCATTGCTGGTGAATTCTCTACCAATTCCACTATCAGGGATAATTTTATACAATAATATAAACAATAAGACTTTTAAAATGTGGTGTCTTCATTTAGCATAAAATTTTTCTGGCTTACTTTTCTACAAATTCTTTTGTTAAGCCATCAAATTATATACTTTTAATAATTTTATTTTCACAACATAATTGTAAACTGTATCAGTGTTCTTGTCAAATGCAAGACTATAAATAATTTTTAATAATTTTTAAATTTTGAGATGATTCTTCTGATCCAACATATTAATATTTTTAATATGTGATAACTCTAGGATAGATTTCTAAGTCATTCTGAAACATAAATTTTACTGCATATAGAACTAATAATTCTTTTGGAGCAATTTTTCTAAAGAGATTTAATTATTCATACAAATAATTAAAATTCTTTGTAATTCTTCACTTTTATATAATCTTAATTTTAAATATAAATTTATACAATGACATTTTAAAGTTTCTTGTGACATTTCTTACAACTTTCTGTACAAGAATTCAAAAGTGGCTCCATGATTTGTATAGAATTCAAAATACCTGTTTACACATTCTATTGTTGTATTTTCAGTTATAAGGAACATTTAATTACAAAATTATCTTCCATGTTAAAATTAGTTCATTCAAAGCTTTGTATAACAATGGTGTTCTTTTCTTTCAAATGCAGCTACCACACTGAATTTTTATTTCTAAGCTTGTGGAAATTTGCTTTGCAATACTGTGGCTGTATTCAAAGTCAGAGATTCTAAACTCACTGAAGAGTTCTAATAATTCCCTGGGTTGTTTACTTCCTGAGAAATTGACACGTGCAATGTCCATGTACATTTTATTATCTTGCACCAACTTACTGACAAAATTTGAGGGCTTCCCAGATGGCACAATGGTAAAGTATCTGCCTGCCAATGCAGGAGCTGTGGGTTCAATCCCTGGGTCAGGAAGATCCCTGGGGAAAGGAATGACAACCCATTCCAGTATTCTTGCCTGGGAAATGCTATGGACGGAGGAGCCTGGAGGGCTACAGTCCACAGGGTCACAAAAGAGTAGGTCATGGCTTAGCGACGTCGCAAAAGAGTAGGTCATGGCTTAGCGACGAAACAACACTGACAAAGTTTATTATCCAAGTATCTGCAATTCCTGTCACTGAGAAGTCTGCAGAGTTAATACTAGTACAGATGCTGCAGAGACAGGCCAGCCTCCCACCATGAGTCCGGGGGCTGCTCCCATGAGGAGCCCTACCTCTGGCCCACAGCTGTGATTGCTGCATTGCCTCTGCTTCTATAGCCACAGCCACTGTAATCGACCTGGGCCCCTCTCTGCCTCGTGCATATGCGCCGTCCCTAGACAAGTGCACATGTGCTGGGAAGCCATGTCCATGCTTGGTGCCTGCCGCTGCCTGCGAAGCCCCAGGCCTGACCCTGCATGTCTGCTGCATGGGGCATCTCCCTGCTCACCAGTCATGCCCCATTAGCCTCTCAGGCCTCACTTACAAAACTCAGGTTCAAAGACAGAATTCTTGAAAATTTCAGTAGGCTGGTCACTCAGCATTAAACCAAGCGTGGGGCACTCCTGAGAGCAGGGCCTTATGAAACTGCATGGGTCACAGCCTCTGAGGTTAGACTGGTCCTGAGGGAGATGGTGAATGCTCCATGCACAACAAGAGGACATAAGTCTAGGAGAGAGACACACGCTAAATGCAGAATCTAAAATTCGATAATTGTGAGAAGGAAAGTGCTCTGAGAGAAGATAAGATTCTATTAGCTTGGTTTGGCAAAAATCTCATTGCTTTGAAGCAGGTATATCGTGGCGAGCTCTCTGAGCTGTAGCCCCGTTGCCATGCAGCACTCATGTTCATTTAGGAAAAGTACTCCTTCTTTGACTTCGGTGCTTGGTGGCCTGAGGGTTGTTAGGAAACCTGCCAGATTTTACTCAGGATCTTAGCAAGTGAATCCAGGGTCTGGAAAGAAGGCAGAGGGGTGAGCCTAGACCAGAGGTGAGCCTCAGGAGGAGCTTTCAGGTCTAGAGGAATCAGAATACAAATCAGGAGTTTGGACCAGAAGCGCAGACATGAGGGATGGGCACCTACTGTGGGGACCTTTAACCCTCTTGGAAAGTTTCCTGACTCGGATGGATTGAGGTCTTTGCCCCAGGACCTCAAACATCCATTTTTTAATTGTATAAGCAATTATTTTTAAAAAATTCTTCTTAAACTAAGAAGAGTTATTTTCTTTGAAAAAGAATTTGTGAAGTAGGAAATCACACCTTTTCCAAAACATAGATGTTTCTATGTTTTAGTTCTGAGAGGACCATTTGATTTCTCAAGACTTCCTGACATTTCCCCTTATACAACCCAGGCTTTATTAATTATTTCTTTAATCATCTTTGTAAATCATCAAAACTTACAAATAGCTTCCCTAGAATGAGTATGCAAGTTGCATATAAGTGGTGATCTTAGCCTATTCCCTGGAAACATATGGAACACAAATACTTTTTTTCTTTTTAGATTACTAAAACTATTTTAGCAGGGGTAGAAAAAATTCATAATATGCTTTTGAATTACTAACTAATCTTTTACCAACTCAGCACATATTTTTACCAAAAATGCCCTTAGATCTTATTAAACTTAAAGTTTCATTTAAAATAGCAATTTATTATAGGTTGGGAAAAACTCCTTTAAACGGAACAGTAGTTATTTCTTTGCTGTGTATGTAAATGATCCATTAATGTTTACTTGGAAAAAATGTTCCCTTTGAAATGTCACAGGCAAACAGAATTGCTATAATGCTATCATTAGCATTTAAAATATACCACTCTCCAAAAAATTACATCTGAAAAAGGGTCTGAGTCAGGTGTTCTGTAGAAAGTATAACCAAATTATTCCATATTCAAATTGCTCTTTGAAACTAATAAAAAATAGATTTGCACCCTGATGTCAGATACTGAGAGAGACTGTCAGCAATTCCTACTGGTTTGGGGGAGTAAGAAAACTTGGTTGTAATAGATGCTGCTCATTGCCTACCCAATATCTGTTCACTCCTTAGTGAGGGTCACTCAGTCATGTCCCACTCTTTGTGACCCAAAGGACTGAATAGTCCATGGAATTCTCCAGGCCAGAATACTGGAGTGGGTACCCTTTCCCTTCTCCAGGGGATCTTCCCAACCCAGGGATTGAACCCAGGTCTCCTGCATTGCAGGCATATTCTTTACCAGCTGAGCCACAAGGGAAGCTCACTTTTTAGTTGTCACCAAAAGAACCCAGTTTGGTTTAGAACAGCATTGAGCTCAGCAAAATAACACCTTTCTTTACTGTCTTACATTTGGGCAGGAGACCCAGCAGAAGACGGTGAATTTCTCAGAAATTTTTTACTTTCCTAATTCAGGAGTTCCCTCCAACCACCTTCATTCTATATTCTTTTTTTCTGCCTAGTACATGGACAGAAGACTGGATACTAAGGATTCAAGCATAAGAAGAAAAGCAGTAAAGGGTTACAAAGTAAAAAGCTGAAAGGAAAATAGAAACCTGATAACTTCAGATGAAGCCTCTGCAGCAGCCCTGGCAAGTCCTGCTTTGTCTGAACTTCTTGTTACATGAGAAAAATAGTGCCTATTTATTTTAGCCACTGTGGGTAGGTTTCTTTGCTGCTGCTGCTAAGTCGCTTCAGTCGTGTCCGACTCTGTGCCACCCCATAGATGGCAGCCCACCAGGCTCCCCTGTCCCTGGGATTCTCCAGGCAAGAACACAGGAGTGGGTTGCCATTTCCTTCTCCAATGCATGAAACTGAAAAGTGAAAGTAAAGTCACCCAGTCGTGTCCGACTCTTAGTGATCCGATGGACTGCAGCCTACCAGGCTCCTCCTCCCATGGGATTTTCCAGGCGAGAGTACTGGAGTGGGCTGCCATTGCCTTGACATGATGTTAAAAAAATAATCCTAACTGATTCAGAATTTATAATTTATAAACTTATTCCTAACATTCACAGTGGGAAAACAAACTCTGTGTACACCTAAGTCTGATAAATTTACTGATAAATTTGAGACTTCAGACTATATATTTCAATATTCATTAACATAAATCAAAGCCTAAAGTTCTAAATTACTGGCTAGTTTGCCCTACTTGGAAAAAATGGAAACATTTGCCAAGAAGAGTATGAACTTAAATTTCCAATTCTTAAACGGGAACTTTTAACACATGTTCAATTGAACACAATTCAAAATGATCTAGATTCATACATATATAGGCAAACCAAATTTTTTTTTTAACACTGGGGTCACATGGAGTCTGATTCTTCTATTTTTCATAAACTTTTTGTTAATATATTACATGTGCATGTGTGTATGTGTACATGCCACAAGTGTACAGCTTGATGAATATTTTAAAGCATACATGCCTATTTAATAATCACCTTGATCAAGAAATACAATCTGGGCAGCACCACTAAATCTGCTTCTGTTGTTCCCACTGTGAGGGGGTCATACTCCCTTCCTCCCCAGAGATTAACCATTATCCTGACTTCTAACTCCATCAGTTAGGTTTACCTGTTTGTAAAACTTTCATAAATTTAGTCATAACAGCATATAATCTTTGACTCAGGCTTCTTCTGTTCAACATTATTTTTGTGAATTTTACCCACATAGTTGCGTATAGAACTTTTTCTTTAGTTGTGCAGTTGCTAAGTGGTATCTGACTCTTTGTGATACCATAGACTGCAGCACATCAGGCTCTCCTGTCTTTCACTATCTCCTGGAGTTTGCTCAAATTCGTGTCCATTGAGTCTATGATGCTATCTAACCATCCCATCCTCTGCTGTCTCCTTCTCCTTTTGCCTTCAATCTTTCCCAGCATCAGGTTCTTTTCCAGCGAGGCAGCTCTTCCCAGCAGGTGGCCAAAGTATTGGACCTTCAGCTTTAGCATCAGTCCTTGCGATAGTCAAGGCTGATTTCCTTTAGGATTAACTGATGTGATCTCCTGACAGTCTAAGGGGCTCTCAAGAGTCTTCTCCAGCACCACAGTTCAAAAGCATCAATTCCTCAGTGCTCAGTGTTCTCTACGGTCCAACTCACATATCCACAGGGCTACTGGAAAAACCACAGCTTTGACTATATAGATCTTTGTGGGGAAAGTGATGTCTCTGCTTTTTAAAACACTGTCTACTTTTACTGTAGCTTTCCCTCCAAGAAGCAAGCATAGCAATTTTTATCTATTTTCATTTCTGTACAGTATTCCATTGTTTGGGTACACCATCATTTGTTTTCCCATTCTACTGCTGATTTACATTTGGATTGCTTCCTATTTGGGGCAGTTATGGTTAGTGCTGTTATGAGCATTTTCATTCATGTATTTTGTGTAGAAATACAAATATTTCTTGTGGATATGTATTTTGAAATAGAATTAGAGGGTGATAAAAGATGTGCATATTTAGCTTTTGTGGTTGGTGTTGTTCAGTCGTTAAATAGTGTCTGAATCTTTGCAACCCCATGGACTGCAGCACACCTGGCTTCCCTGTCGTTCACTGTCCTGGAATTTGATCAAACTCATGTCCATTGAGTTGGTGATGCCATCCAACAAACTCATCCTCTGCCTCCTCCTTCTCCTCTTGCCTTCAATCTTTCCCAGCATCAAGGTCTTTTCTAATGAGTCGGCTCTTTGCATTAGGTGGTCAAAGTATTGAAGTTTTAGCTTTAGCATCAGTGCTTTCAATGAATATTCAGGTTGATTTCCTTTAGGATTGACTTAGTTTTGGTAGATATAGCCAAAGAGCTTCCAGTTTACAATCTGTGCAGCACTGCACGAGATTTCCAGTTATGCCACATCCATCCCCACTAACACATGCTTCTTTTACTTTAAAATGAGGATGACCCAGAGAGATGATATGGGGAGGGAGGTGGGAAGGGGGTCAGGGTTGGGAACTCACGTACACCTGTGGTGGATTCATGTCAATGTATGGCAAAACCAATACAGGATTGTAAAGTAAAAAAAAATAAAATTAAAAACAAAAAACAAAAAACAAAACAAAACAAAATCATTTTGGCTAGGGTGTGTAGTGGCATCTTCGTTAGCTTTTATTTCCATTTCCCTGATGACTAATGATATTGGGCATTTTTTTATAGGCTTACAAATCATTTGGATTTCCTCATTCATAAAGTAGATGTCCAAGACTTCTGTCCAGAATCATATTTGGCTGTCTTTTACTTATGAATCTTTATAGATCGCATATATTCTGAGCAGAAGGGCTTTGCTATTTAAACACATTGCAAATATCTTCTCCAAATCTGTGCTTTACCTATTCATTTCATAATTTCATCTTTTAATAGATAGACAATTTAAGCTTTAATATATTTCAGTTTATAAAATTTTACATTGTGATTGCTGCTTAAATGTTCTATTCAGTAAACTTCCTCTTACTCCAATGTCATTTTTCTATGATATCCACCATTCTTCTCTGATAACTACCATTTTAATATTTATTTTTTGATTCAGTGTGAGATCCAGATAATTTTTATATAGCTATTCAATTGACCCAATGTTATTTATTGATAACAAAAGCACAAAAATTGTAACCTCTACTATTTGAGTCACCTTTGTCATAAATCAAGTTTTCACATATGTGTGGACATTTTTTTCTGGACATTTTTACTCTTCTCATAACAAAGGCTAGGAATTCACAGGAGGACAATTAATTTTTGCTGAATCTGGATACTTCTTTTGAAAGGTAGAGAAATGCAAGGACACACTGCCTGCTAAGTAGTCAATAAGGTTAACTATTTAGCTTGAGATTAGTCAAGGGTGTTTGGCATCATGGGAAAACACGATGGGCTTTAAATTCAGACTTAAGTTTACTTCTTGCCTCCAGCACTTCCTAATCATTTAATAGTAGGCAAATTTCTAATCTCTTCCATATGCAGTTTCCTCATACATCAATGAAGAAAATAAGAAATAGCTAAACCACAGGAATGATGTGAGAATTTGATGCAATTTACGGAAAACAGCTAATGGGCCCTGCCATGGAGCAGAGGCTGAAGGACAGTCACTGTCTTTACGGTTATAAGTAACCTCTTCTTGGACTCATCCCTCTGGCTGCCAATAAACATAATTTATATTTTATTCATTTATGTAAATAAATAATTTTCTTTGTATTTCAGGAAAGTTATGCCATCCCCATAGAAGTCGGATGCATAGACACAGTAGAGTGTTTTATTACCTTTTACAAGTGACTTTGATCCAGAGGCAACCACGAATAAAGGTTGCTATGGCTACTGCTGCTGTTTAGTCATTAAGTCATGCCTGACTTTTTGTGACCTCATGGACTGTAGCTAGCCAGCCTCCTCTGTCCATGGGATTTCCCAGGCAAGAATAGTGGAGTAGGTTGCCATTTCCTTCTCCAGGGGATCTTCCTGACCCAGGCATTGAAGCCGTGTCTCCTGTTTGGCAAGGAGATTCTTTACCACTGAGCCACTTGGGAAGCCCAGGAACAAAGGTTAGGCATTGCAATTATTGTGATTAGTGTTGCTGGAATTCCTTGAAAGCATTGTCATTTACCAAAGGACAGTGTGCTTAATCAGATGACACAATCCTGATGTTATAAAATGCTGTTTAGGGAAACGTGAACATGAACGTGAAGTCGCTCAGTCGTGTCTGACTCTTTGCGACCCCATGGACTGTAGCCTACCAGGCTCCTCTGTCCATGGGATTTTCCAGGCAATAGTACTGAAGTGGATTGCCATTTTCTTCTCCAAGGAATCTTCCCAACCCAGGGAACTACCTATTATTTAAACTTTATTTTTACTTAAAAAAATTTTTCTTTTTGATTTTAATTGGAGGGTAATTACTTTACAATATTGTAGTGGTGTTTACCATACATTCACATGCATCAGTCATGGGTGTACATGTGTTCCCCATCCTGACCTTCCCAGGCTTTGTTTGCTTTTATTATTTCCTGTCACTAACTAATTACCATTGTTCTTTGCATGAGTGTACTAGACATAAACACATAAGCCCAAGGTTGGGATTAAGAAGTCTAATGTCAATACTTGACCTGCCAATCATTAAAAGTCTACAGCAACTAACCGTCTTTGTATATAGGTTTATATTTTCTTGTGGATAAAATGAGATGGGTAAGGTCTTTTTCAGAATTACATTTTCATGATTATATGGACCCAATGGTTGTAACAGTGACAATAAATTAATAGGAGGATCTTCCATAAAATTATTTTTTTATACTATTGGATTTGCTGTTAAGCAATTCATATTCCAGAGAAGGCAATGGCACCCTACTCCAGTACTCTTGCCTGGAAAATCCCATGGGCAGAGTAGCCTGGTGGGCTGCAGTCCATGGGGTTGCTAGGAGTCGGACATGACTGAGCAACTTCACTTTCACTTTTCCCTTTCATCCATTGGAGAAGGAAATGGCAACCCACTCCAGTGTTCTTGCCTGGAGAATCCCAGGGACTGGGGAGCCTGGTGGGCTGCCGTCTATGGGGTCGCCCAGAGTTGGACACGACTGAAGCAACTTAGCAGCAATAGCAGCAGCAACTCATATTCAGAAGGAATAACAACAACCTGCCTTGAGACCTCTGTAAATAACTCATCAGACCACTGTAGAGTTCTCCCCAGTCTACAGAACGTTTTCTGCAGGAATGTTCAATAAATAGTTACTGATATATCCTTGTGTACAGGAATGTTTTTGAAACCCTGATGCTTTTTTCTGTTTCACAGTGGGAACAATCAGGATGGACTCCTGAAATTGTTTTTACAGTTTTATGACTTGTTTGCAACTCTTCATTCTACTCTAAAAGAAAAATAGGGATATTCAGATTCACCTAAGCTGAACTCCTGTAAAGCTTTCCATGCAAATGATTGAATGATGTTTAGCAGTAACATGTGTAAGAAAGGTAATATGGCAAGATATTTGCATTGATCACCATTGGAAATAAGAGAATGTAAAAGAGTTGGATTCCTTGGGCCACTGATAATTCCCACAGCATACAGAACAAGGCTGATCCAACAAAATAAGAGTAGACAGTATTAAGTCGGTATGAAACCTAGATAGGCACAGACCTAACAGAACCAGAAGATATTAAGAAGAGGTAGCAAGAATACACAGAAGAACTATACAAAAAAGATGTTACTGACCTGGATATCCACGATGGTGTGATCACTAACCTAGAGCCAGACATCCTGGAGTGTGAAGTCAAGTGGGCTTTGGGAAGAATTACTGAAAACAAAGCTAGTGGAGGTGATGGAATTCCAGCTGAGCTATTTTAAATCCTAAAAGATGACACTGTTAAAGTGCTGCACTCAATATACCAGCAAATTTGGAAAACTCAGCAGTGGCCACAGGACTGGAAAAAGTCAGTTTTCATTCCAATCCCAAAGAAAGGGCAACGCGAAAGAATGTTCAAACCACTGTACAACTCCACGCAGTTCACATGCTAGCAAGGTAATGCTCAAAATCCTTCAAGCAAAGCCTCAGCAGTATGTGAACCAAGAACTTCCAGATGTTCAAGCTGGATTTAGAAAAGACAGAGGAACCAGAGATCAAATTGCCAACATCCATTGGGTCACAGAAGAAGCAAGAGAATTCCAGAAAAATATCTACTTCTGCTTCATTGACTACACTAAAGCCTTTGACTGTGTGAATCGAAACAAACTGTGGAAAATTCCAAAGAGATGGGAATACCAGACCACCTTTCCTGCCTCCTGAGAAATCTGTATGCCAGTCAAGAAGCAATAGTTGGAGCCAGACATGAAGCAACAAACTGGTTCAAAATTGGGAAAGGGATACATCAAGGCTGTATATTGTCATCCTGCTTGTTTAACTTATATGCAGAGTACATCATGTGAAATGCTGGGCTGAATGAAGCAAAAGCTGGAATCAAGATTTCTGAGAGAAATATCAATAACCTCAGATATGCAAATGACACCACCCTTATGGCAAAGAAATGAAGGACTAAAGATCCTCTTTGTGAAGGTGAAAGAGGAGAGTGAAAAAGCTGGCTTAAAACTCAGCTTTCAAAAAACTAAGATCATGCCATCTGATCCCATCATTTCATGGCAAATAGATGGGGAAACAATGGAAACAGTGAGACTGTTTTCCTGGGCTCCAAAATTACTGTGGATGGTGACTTCAGCCACGAAATTAACAGATGCTTGCTCCTTGGAAGAAAAGCTATGACAAACCTAGATAGCATATTAAAAAGCAGAGACATCACTTGGCCTACAAGGATCCGTAGTGTCACAGCTATGGTTTTTCCAGTAGTCATGTATGGATGTGAGATTTGGACCATAAAGAAGACTGAGCACTGAAGAATTGATGCTGTGGAGAAGACTCTTGAGAGTCCCTTGGACAGCCAGGGGATGAAACCAGTCAATCCTAAAAGAAATCAACCCTGAATATTCACTGGAAGGACTGTTGCTGAAGCTGAAGCTCCAATACTTTGGCCACCTGATGCAAAGAGCTGACTCACTGGAAAAGACAATGATGCTGGGAAAGATTGAGGGCCCAAACAGAAGGGGTGACAGAGGACGAGATGGTGAGATGACATCACCAACTCAATGGGCATGAGTTTGAACAAACTCTGGGAGATGGTAAAGGATAGGGAAGCCCGATGTGCTGCAGTCCATGGGGTCTCAAAGAGTCAGACACAACTGAGTGACTGAACAACATCATCAGAGAGAATTTTAAGGATTTTTAATAAATGGGAACTAAAGTTAGTATACTTCTGACAGAAAGCCACAAATAATTGAAGACGCAAAATGTAAAGACCACCTAGGATTAATATAAAGACATTACTTTGGAAATCACTAGCAAGGGGTTGTAGCTCTGACTAGGTCACTAAGTGTGTAAACCTAGAGTATTCATATAACTTCTGTGGTTCTCAATATCTTCATCTAAAAAAAAAGTCAAGGGAATCGGCGTAGCTGAATGAATCTCAAACTGTGGTTTACAAGTTCCAGGGAGACCCTGGAGCTATGATATAATGACTGTGAATGTACTGATAAACTGCCTATTATATAAAAATGTACGTCTTTGAACTACAGTATGTCAAGATACATATTTACTATTGTGATAAATACATGATTATTCTTTACAGCTAGGTAACAGTGAAAAAAGTTATTTAATCTTTCTGTGCTTCATTTTCCTCATCTATAATATGGGGATGATAATAACACTACTATCTTGAGGTTGTTATGACTATTAAACAGCATAAAACAAGGAAAGCTCTTGGAAGAGCACTCTGCAAATAATATTAAAGAAATGTTAGTCATCACAATTGTCACAGTTATTATTACTAGAATTTTTAAAAAGCATTTCTTCTCTTTAGTAGATATTTTTTTCAGTGAATGAGTGTTAAAAATACAATGATCATATAGGCCTGCATGGTATATTTTGAATTTAAAAAGTCATTGTGGTTTTGTTTTTTTCCTGCAAAACTAACCTCTCCAAAATCTACTGGCTTAGAGCAACCATCTTATATTGTTCATGATTTTGTGGATCAGGTATACAGGAAAGGCTCTATGCCAGCTGGGCTGACCAGCTGAAGCAGCTGGGCTAGGGACTCCACGTCCCATTTGTGGGAGGGGACTACACAAGGAAGTGCATTCCAGGAGGCATATTTTTTTTTTGAAGGAGCAGAACATCTTTGGAAACTATCTCACACTGTCATTATTCTCACAAAGGTTGAGAATGATGGATGAGATCATCTTTATACCTTCTTTCATTTCTTAGATTCCATGAGCCTAATTGGCACTTGCTTAATAGGCAGTCGAATGATTTTACTAATACCAGTGCTTTTACCCCTCAGGAATCCTCAGTGCTATTCTTGTTGGCACATTTTTTATTTCTTTCCCAGGATATGAAAGCAGCATGCTCTGCCCACTTCAGACACATTTGCCATTTATAAACCTATAAGTGTTATTTCACCACTTATTTCCCTCTGTGTATTAGAGTGTGAACTCTCCTATTTAAAATTTAAATGTTGCCCTGGATTGCCCTCCAATATGTGAAATTTTGAAGATGAAAGTCAGTCAGTGAACATCTTTACTTTCGGGGTGTGTGGCAAGAGACATCAGAAATAGACTGTGTAAACAGATGAATGCAATTTTTTAAAATGAGCTTGTAGGGCTATACTGAGTTGCTCACCATCTAAGAGTACTTTTAGGGATCAAGTAGTTTCTGTTTAAGAGGCTTAAACACCTTTAAAGTGCAACTGAAGATGCATAGGAAGAGAAGATGCCTTTGGGCATGACACAGACCTTCAGACCTTATCTCTCAGCTAAAATCTATACACAGTTTGATATTCTTCTCCTTTTTTTTCATGCATGCCTTTTCAAATGTGAGAACTTGGCTCCCAATTTTCACAATAGAGTTTTCAAATTTTTCTCCATGGTTTCTGAAGTCTCTAAGATCCTCCAGGTTCTCAACGGGCTGCTGCAAGTTCTCAATCATAAAATGCTTCTTTTGTTTGAGGCTGGTATCGTATGCTCATGCTGTTTCATATATACCAGGCATCACTATTTGTGTTTTATCTTACCTACTGATAACCGTTCTATTAGTTCTGATTAGATGTCTTTTATTTTTGTTGGAGCTGGTGAAGTGCAGATCGTGTTGCCTCACTGAATATGCCCATCACGATTTGTTCTGTAACCTTGGATGCTCACCACAGCACACAGATTTGCGACGATTGAAACTTATAGGTCAGACCCAGATGGCTGAGCAGATTTCCTGATTTATTGTTGGCTTATGATTATTGAGTTCAAACAAAATAAATGATTAAGCTCTTCTAAAGTGTTTTCTTTTTTCTTTTTTGGCTAGGAATTCTGAATAATTCCAGCCAATGCATTTTCCTGAAATTCAATTTCCATGATACTTTTAATATCTTGCCTACTGCCACTGAAGATAAAAACTTGTCAGGAACACATGCATCAAATACACTCCTTTTTGGCTCATTTGCATGGTGGTAGATTTAGTTTTTGACTGCCTTCCTATGATTATGAAGGGAAATTAAATCACAAAAAGTAACCTCTGTTTGACCCAATTATTTGGTAAAATGAAATGAGTATTTCTATTTCCTTCTAAAAATTTTTAAGAGTTGACAGGGACAGTGTGTGGATCTATTTAAAGCCATCATAATAAGTCTTGCTAGTTAGCTTCTTTTTCATGGAATAGAAAGAGAGGTTGAATGAGTCATGTCAAGCGATCCATGAGATTAATATAGACAAAGATGTCATATCCTCATGCATGCAGCTGTGAATAGCATATCTACTTTGCCATCTGTAAACTTAATGGACGAAATGTCCCAGTGACTGCTTCAGGGTTTAAAGTAACTCAGTTATCAGAAGCCACATTTCCTGTTGCCTAATACCCAAATTCAATTCTATGAGGAACTTTAGTCTGACTCCTAAAGTAGGTAGAAAAATCTGCTAACCACATTATGCTCTTTCATAACCAGACTGAATTGGACTATTAGCTAATACGAGTAAAAGCAAATACCATTTACTTGGAGTACTGTGTTTTATATGGATCGATGCTCATTCTCACTGCATTTATATTTTAGCTTAGTAGTAAAATTAAACAATGCATGGTAACATAGCAACTATTATTTCTCTCTGCATTAAACATCATCTGAAAACAAACTATTCTGCAAAATAAATATGTAGCATGGTTACTTTAAATTCTATTTATGTAAATTTTATAGTGACTGTTATGTTATTTTCCCTCCACAATGAAAAATATACAGCATATTGTTTTTCCAGGAATAAATTTCATCTTTCATGTTATCTGCCAAATCAAAATCTTTATGTTATTTTGGGTATAATTCTTTCCATTTATATAATGACATCTCCCTACCAATTTAAAAAAATTGTACTAAACTACACTTTATGAAAGAGTTGTATATCTACATAACAACTAAGCAATTACTACAGAGTATTCCTATATACTTTCCCCAAAACACCCATACAAAGTTTCCCCTATTGTTAACTTTCTAGCATTAGTATGGCAACACATTACCATTAATGAATCAATATTGACATTTATTAATTAAAGTTCATATTTTACATTGTTTCGCTTTTTGTTGTATAGCTCTATAAGTTTTGACTAGTGCATGGTGTGCTTTATCTGCCATTACAATAATTATAGAGAATAATTTTCAGTTCAGTTCGGTTGCTCAGTCGTGTCCGACTCTTTGTGACCCCATGGCAGCACGCCAGGCCTCCCTGTCCATCACCAACTCCCAGAATCCACTCAAATCCATCTCATCCTCTGTCGTCCCCTTCTCCTCCTGCCCTCAATCTTTTTTTTTTTTTTTTAAATTTTACTGCCCTACAAATCACTTCTACCTTATCCATTTTCTTCCTTTTTTACCTTCTTCCTGGACTCTTGGAAACTACTGATCTTTTTATTATTGCTATAGTTCTTCCTTTTCCAGGTGGTTTCCAGATGTATAGTTGGATTCATTCAGTATGTATCCTTTTCACACTGCCTTCTTTCACTTAGCAAAAAATATTTCATATCTTCTGTTGCTTCATAGCTCATACATTTTATCATTGGATAATATCCATTGTATGATATACCATAGTATGATTATCCATTTGCTTGTTGAAAGACATTTTAGTTGTTTCCAAGTTTTGACAATTATGAATAAAATTACTGTAAAATTTCACGTGCAGGTTTTTGTGTGAATGTAAGTTTTCAGCTCATTTGGGTAGATACCAAGGAGAACAATTGCTGGGCCATACAATAAAACTCTTACTTAGCATTGTGAGAAACTGTCAAATCATCTCCCAAAGTGGCTGTACTGTTTTTACATTCCCCCCAGCAATAAATATGAAATCTGTTGGCTCCACATCTTCACTGGTGTTTTCAATGTTTTGGGTTTTGGCTACTCTAATAGTTACATAGTGGTATCATTTTATTTTATAATTCTTGAAGGATATATAATACAGAGCATCTTTTCATATACTTATTTGTTATCTGTATATCTTCTTTGGTGAGATATCTGTTCAGATCTTTTGTCTGTTTTTCAATCAAGTTGTTCATTTTCCTATTGTTGAGTTTTACTAGATTTTGGTGTTTTAGATAACAACCCCTCATCAGATACGTGTTCTACAAATGTTTTCTCCAAACCTATGGTTTCTCTTTTTATTCTCATAACAGTGCCCTTTACAGAGGAAAAAGTATTTAACTTTAATAAAATCCAAATTATTATTATTTTCTTTCAAGGATTATTCTTTTGGTATTATATCTAAAACCCACTGTCCCTATCATTTCTCTTATGTTATCTTCTAGAAGTTTTATCATTTTTAAATTTATATTTAGGTCTCTAATTCATCTTGAGTCTTTTTTTGTGAAAACTGTAGGTTCTTTATTGACATATTTTTTTGTATGGATGTTCAAATTGTTCTAGCACCAGTTTTTGAAAACTTTATCCTTTTACACTGAATTGCTTTTGCTTCATTGTCAAAGATCACTTGGCTATATTTGTGTGTGTGTCTGTTTCCAAGTTCACAATTCTGTTCCATTGACCTTTTAGACTATCTTTCCATTATCATGCTGTCTTGATTACTGTAGCATGGCAGTAAGTCTTGCAGTCAGGTAATGTCAGTCTTCCTACACTTTTTTCCTTCAGTATTATGCAGCATATTCTTTGAATTTGGTCTTTCCGCATGTAGCTTAGAATCCTTTTTTCCATATCTGCAAAATAACTTGCTGAGATTTTGAGTCTGCATTGGGAAGAATTGATATCTTAGTATATACAGTATATACAGTAGTATAAATACTTAGTATATACAGTATATACACAATGAAGAATTCATATTTAGTCCATGAACATGGAATATCTCTCCAATTATTTAAATCTTTTGTTTCCTGTTGTTAATTTGGATATTGTCTCATAGAGATTTTGTACTTGTTTTATCAGGCTCGTACCTAGGTACTTCTCTTTTTATGTGCTGATTTAAATGGCATAGTATTTTTTAATTTCCCAATTGTTTCTTTAAGGTATACAAGAAATTAAGTGATTTTTGTATTTCAATCTTGTATCCTGAAAGGCTGGGCCTCCCAGGAGGCTTAGCACTAAATCCTCCTGTGATGCAGGAGACTCAGGTTTGATCCTTGGGTCAGGAAGATCCCGTGGAGGAGAGGGCATGGCAACCCACTCTGAGGAGCCTGGCGGGTTACAGTCCACTGGGTTGCACAGAGTCAGACAGACTGAACATGCAAGCGTGTATCGTGAAAGGCTGCTATAATCATTTATTTGGTGCAGGGATTTTGTTGTTGCTAATTCTTTGTTAGGATTTCCTAGGATTATGTTATCTGCAAACAAAGACAGTTTTATTTCTTCTTTCTCTATATATACTTTTTCTTTTTCTGTCTTGTCTTATTGAATTTACTAGAACCTCCAGTTAATGTTGAATTAAAGTGGTAAGAGGCGGATACGCTAGCCTTGTTCTTAATCACAGAGGGAAAGGATCTATTTTCTCATCATTATGTATGATATGGCTGTAGGCTTTCGAACTTACTTTTTATCAAATTAAGGAAGTTTCTTTCCATTCTTAATTCACTGAGGGTTACAATCGTGACTGGGTGTTGGATTTTGACAAGTGCTTTTGCTGAATCTTTTGATTATTGATCAAATACTTTTTCTTCTTTATCATGTGATTAGATTATTTTTTTCCCCTTAACCTACTGATGTACGGATTACATTATTTGGTTTCTGAATGTTGAATATTAGCTTGAATACTTGGAATAAATCTCTCTGTCGTGGTGTACATTTTTATATATATTAGATTTGATTTGATGATATTTTGTTGACAAGTATTACATCTATGTTCATGAGATACACTGGGGTATAGTTGTCCTTTCTTAGAAGATCTTTTTAAAATATTTATTTATTTATTTGACTGTGCCAGGTCTTAGCTGTGTCACATGAGATCTTTCATTGTGGCATAGGAAATCTTAGTTTTGAGTCATGTGGGATTTAGTTTCCTTAATCAGTGACCAAACCCAGGCCCCCTGCATTGGGACATGGAGTCTTAGTCACTGGACCACAAAGAAGTCTCTCTAATAAATCTGTATCTTGTTTTGGTATTAGTTGGATGCTGGGCTCATAGAATGTTAGGAAATCTTTTCCTTTCTTCTGTTTTCTGGATGAGATTGTGGAGAATTCGTATCAATTGTTCCTTAAATGTTTGGTAGAACTCATTCATGAAACCATATTACCCTTGTGGGTCCTATATTCAAAAGTTATTAGTTATTAATTCAGTCTTGCTAGTAGACATAAATGTACTCAAATTGTATATTTCTCCTGAGTAATTTTGGTAATGTTTATTTTTTAAGGAAGTTGTCCACTTCATCCATGTTATCAAATCAGCGGGCATAGAATTGTTAATAATATTATTGCATTATTTTTTTAATGTCCAGGGAATATATAGTGATGCTCCTTTTTCATTTCTTGAATTAATAATTTGTATCTTTTGTTGGTGGTGGTGGTGATTAGCTTGACTAGAGGTTTATCAGTTTTAAAAAAATCTTTATAAAGAAAGAGCTTTTGATTTCACTGATTTTTCCCATTGATATTTATTAATTTTTGTTTAAACTTTGTTTTTATTAATTTATTTTTTAATGCCAAAAACATTTTGTATTGGGGTATAGCCAGTTAACAATGTTGTGATAGTTTCAGGTAAACAATGACTTTTGTTTAAATTTCATTGGTTTCTGCTCTAATTATCTTTATTTGGGCATATTCCAGCTATCTTTCCATTGCTGATTTCTGCCCATTGCAGTCTGACAGCATACTTTGTATGATTTCTGTTCTTCTAAATTTGTTATGGTGTGTTTTGTGGCCCAATATGTGATCTATTATAGTGAATCTTTCCTGTGAATTTGAGATGAACATACATTTTTTTTGGTTGTATTTTTTTTTCTATGAATGTCAATTATATTTAGTTGATTAGTGATGCTGTTCAGCTCAACTATATTCTTACTGATTTTCTGCCTGATGGATCAACCAATTACTGATAAATAGGTATTCAGGTCTCCAATTGTGAGTGGATTTGTCTTTCTATTTGCTGTTTTTGCTGCACTTATTTTTATGTTTTGTTGTTAGACACATGCACATTAAAAATCTTTGTGCCTTCTTGGAGTATTGACCCCTTTACTATTGCATAATTCCCCAATTTATCCCTGATCATTTTCCTCATTCTGAATTCTGACTTGTCTGAAATTAATACAACCATTCTAGATTTCTCTTAGTTTGTATTAACATGACATATCTTTCTCCATTCTTTTATTTTCAACTTATTTTGCTTTTGTATTTAAAGTGAATTTCTCCCAGACAACCTGTAGGTGTGTTTTGTTTCTTTGATTCAATATAGCAGTCTCTGTTTCTAAACTAGAGAATTTAGATCCCTCACATTTAAAGCAGTTGGTGCAGTTGGATTAATATCTACCACGTTCTGTTTTCTATTCACTGCACTGTTCTTTGTTTCTCACTTTTTAATCTACTAACATCTCTGATTTTAATTCATCACTGTATATGATACTATTTTCTTTCTCATTTTAGATTATCAATTATTATTTATTTTTTATTTTTAAGAGTTTATCTTAGAGTTGGCAATATGCATTTATAACAAATCTGTGTTTACATCCATGGAATGCTATACTGCTTCATGAATGGAACAGGTACTTTATAACAAAATATTTTCAATTCCTCCCTGCTATCCCTTGTATGGTTGTGTCAATCTTGTCACTTGTCCATATACTATAATCACCTAATACGTTATTGCTACTATTACTTTGAACACACAGTTATCAGTTCAATTAAGACTAAGGAAAATTAAACATTGTATTTTGCTTTCATTTATTCTAATATTTTCCTTTTTTCAGCAGATCTGTATTTCTAACATCATTTTCCCTCTCTCTGAAGAATTGTCTTAATATGTCTTACAGAACAGGTCTACTGGCAACAAATTCCTCGGTTTTTGTTTGAGAAATTATTTCTCCTTCTCATTTGAATTCTGGACTAGTAACTTTTTTTATTCTTTAAATATTTATCACCGATATCATTAGATATAATATGCCTAGATGTAAGGTTTTTTTTGTATTTACCTTGCTTAATGTCCTCTGAGCTTTTGGACCTGTGGTTTGGTGTCTGCCATTAGAGAATTTGGAAAAAAATCTATATTATTCAACTAATTCTTCTGTTCTTTTCTCTCTTTTATTTCCAGTATTCCCATTATTATTTTATAACTTTTGTAATTGTCCCACAATTCTTGAACATTCTATTCCTTTGCTTTCACTTTTTTACCTCTCTGCATTTCACTTTGGGAAATTCTATTGACATATCTTTAAGCGAGCTGATTCTTTCCTTGAATATATCCAGTTTATTTACAAGTCCATCAAAGACGTTCTTTATTTTGTTGCAGTGTTTTTTATTCATAGCATTTTCTTTGTATTCTTTCTTAGATCTTCTGTCTTTCTGGTTATTTACTTATTCTTGCCTGTTGTTTACTTTTCTATTAAGGCCCTGAATATCTTAATCATAGTTATTTTAAATCCATTATTTGATAATTCCAAAATCTATGTTAAATAATATTAGAGTCTGGTTCTAAAGTTTGCTTTATTTCTCCAGACTGTGTCTTTTTCTTGCCTTTTATAATATCTCTCAGCTTTTTATTGAAAGCTGGATAGATGTATTGGGTAACAGAAACTGAGGTAATTAGACTTCTGGTGAGAAGTTTATGCTAAGCTGCCTAAGAGCTAAGCTGTGTTGATGTTTGTTACAGCTGTAGATACTAGAGACTTTCCTTTCCTTTAGCATCCTTTGTTGCTGTTGCTCCACTGTATCTGACTCTTTCTTGACCCCATGGACTGTAGCCTGCCAGACTTCTCTGTCCCTGGGCTTTCCCAGGCAAGAATACTGGAGTGTGTTGCCATTCCTTCTCCATAAGAACACTTTCACTGAATCCAAAAGCATTTTGATATTTTTATTATCATCCAATTAAAAATGTGTTTTAATTCATTGTAGTATTTTTGTTGACAATGGCTTATTAAGAAGTATGCTACTTATTTTTCAAAGATTTAGAGCTTTAACTGTCAATGCATTGAAGCCAGAGACAATCAGGTTAACATCTGTAGTTGAACCAGTTGGGCTTGTTATTCACTACAGCACTTATATCATGGGGAACCACGGGGCATCTTAGTAAGAAGGGGTGTGTGTGTGTGTGAGCATGCACGTGTGCACTGAGTCTTGTCCAATACTTTGTGATCCCATGGATTGTAGCCCACCACACTCCTCTGTCCATGGAATTTCCTAGGCAAAAATACCAGAGTGGGTTGCCATTTCCTTCTCCAGAGGGTCTTCCCAACCCAGGGATCGTACCCATGTTTCTTGTGTCTCCTACATTGGCAGGCAGATTCTTTAACTGCACCACCTGGGAAGCCCAAGAAAGTGTTAGAAAGGACCAATTATAGCATTAGTGTTTCACTGAATAATTTTGGAGAAGGCTCAAGGAAGTGAGGGTTTATCCTAGATAAAGTACTATAAAAAAGGAACAATTTTATGATTGACTATTACAATAAATTATATCTATATGCAGGGTAGTCTGGGAGAGGGGCTGCAGCTATAATTTATAAGGCAGCAGTAATCACTCACCTTAGTGGGAAGTAGGGGATGTTGGTGTTTTGTTTTTTGCACACTGACCTTGTTTTTTATCTGTATTTAGACAAAATCATGAAGTAGATTCCCTTGCTTCACTCCATCACAGTCTCATAGTGATCCTGTCTGATGCTGGTATTCTGTGAGATTGTTTTTCTCTACCCAGAGAACCACATGGCCTAGCTGTGAGCACCAGGAGCTCTAACACTGAGGCCTGCTGTGTCAGGCCAGTTCTGGATATCAAGGGCTACTTTTGATCTCTTTGTAAGTTATTTTTCAGCTATGGGTTTCTAGTTTATCTCCAGTGTGGTCAGGGAACACAATGTGCTCGTTATGATCCCAATCCTTCATATTTATTGAAATGTTTTCTGACCTAGCATACTGGTCTATTTAGGTAGGCATTTCATGTACACTTGAATAGAATGTTTATTCTGCACTTGGGAGTGTAGTGATCTATACATGTCACTGAGAGCAAGTTTGTTAATAGGTCTGTTCATACTTTCTATAGTCCTCTAATTATATTTCGCCTTCTTATTCTATTAATTAAAGAAGAGTGTGTTAAAGCTCTCATATAATTGTGAAAATGTAAATTTTCCTTTTGGTTCTGTCAATTATTATTAAATATGTTTTGAAACTATGTTATTAGGAATATATACAAAAGACAATGTTATATCTTCTTATTGAATTTATTATTAGTATTAAATGCATCTATTTCTAGTAATATTTTTGTGTCAAAAGATGTTTGTCTAATATTAATATAGCTTCTCCCATCTGCCTTTTGGCTGGTTCTCACAAGATACATTTTTTTTCCATCTTTGCACTTTTAGGCTATGTATACTATCTTTTTGTTGTGGCTCTCATAACCCAATATATTTGTACTTTGTTTTTATCCTGCTTACAATCTTTGATTATTAATTGGAATTTTACTCTATCATAGTTAATGTAGTGACAGTTATATTTGGGTTTAAGCCTTTCATGTTGTCAGTTGTTTTTTTATTTTTTTAATATCTTCTTTGCTTGTTAATACTTTCTTGCTTTTTGAACTAAACAGGGATTTTTAAAATTATTCCACTTTTTTCTACTTCATTACCATATAATTCATATATACTTTTAGTATTTCCTTAGAAATTGCTCTGGGAGTTACAATATTCACACTTCATTTAATATATTTTGCTGTAACTCCTCAACCCAGGGATCAAACCAACGTCTCTTGCATCTCCTGCCCTGGCAGGCAGATTCTTTACCCCTAGTGCCAACTGGGAAGCCCTAATCTTAGCATTTTCTTAGAAATTACTATGGGAGTTAACGATATTATTCTTTCTTTTAATAAAATTTGCTGTAAATATACATATACAATGTACTATAATATACATTTGCTACTTCCTAAACAATAGAGTTTTATAACATTTTAACTCCATACCTTTTGCCTTTTAAGGTATTATTTTGGTCATCTAGCTTATATCTACATATTTTTATAATTAGCAAGTCTTTTCTTCTTACTAAGGTCTTGAAATAATCCATGCAGATAAATATTTACTTATTTTCCCATTTCTGGTGCTCTTCATTCTTTCCTGCAATATCATGCTTTCAAGATAATCAATCTTCCCAAAGAACTCCATTTAATATTTATTTAATATTTACTGAAGTGCAGGTCTATTGTCAACAAATTCTCTGTAAAAATGTCTTTATTTTGCCTTCATTTGAAAGACTCTTTGGGCTGTGAATAAAATTGTAGATTGGCATTCCCCACTCCCACCCTAGAATTTCAAAGACCCTTGGGGCATATATCCTGGATTCCATGGTTATTGTTGGAAATCAGCCTTCAGTCTTATTGCTGCTTCTCTAAGGTAATATCATTTTTTTCTTTGTACATTTTGTTTAGCAGTTTGTGACATGCTTGTTTGCTTATAGTCACATTTACTTGGTTTCACAGGGGTTCCTAAATACAGAGTTTAATGCCTTCATTTAATTGTTAAAACAGAATATTCTAAACCAATATCTCTTTCAATATCGCTTATTTTTCACTCTTTAACCTCTCTTTCTGAACTCAGACCTCTTTCCATAGCCTAAGAAGACAGCTGCTTTCTGCCTGGGTCTAATCCTTTACATTGTTTGGAGTAGAAAATGTTTTTTAAACTTTATCTCATAAAAAGTGAAGGAAATTATCCCTTCCCTTTACCACCCCAAACACTTCCTGTAGTCCCACAAAGGAAAATCCTTGGCTCCCTTGGAATTACTGAGGAGAAAGGATCTATCCTTCTTTCTGCCTCTCCCTGCTTCCCATAGGTGTGGACATTTTTAGCAAATTAGTGATGTGATGTTAAATTGACACCTGCTTTTCCATTTGATACAGTTAGGTGCTAAACATTGTGATAATTTAGTAACAACAGGCGAGATCATAGAGCTTTCTAGGTGAAAGGAATTTTTTTTTTAAATTATCGGGTTAACTTAGGAATTGAGGAGAGCAATGCCCAGAGAGTCTCTGTCATTTATATATGGTCATGCATAGATAGATTTGTACTAAAAGCTTAGATATATAAATGTACTAAATGCATGCATAGATTTGTACTAAATAAAATAGTTGTTTGCATTTTATACTTTTTCTTTTAAAACTAACAGGCATTGTCTTTGTTTTGTACATACAAATCAGAGAAGACAGACAAACTTCCGTGAGCAACCTCACCTATCAGTGTATCCAAACTACCATTAACACTAATGAAAGTCATCCATGTGATCATGGTGTCATCAAGCAGAGAGGCACTTCTTTGGATTTTTAAGGTGTCTCTTAGAATATTTAATTTTTCTCTTTGTGGTGGAAAGTGATTTTTTCCCCCAGACATTTCAGTGATCACAAGGCAGCCCAGTCTCACCTAAAAACAACAACAATAAAATATATGTGACAGTGTGATGGGGAAACACTAGTCTGTGTTTGAGAGGCTGTAGGCTGTTATCATTTTTAAAAAGCTCACAAAAGCTAAAGTGACAAATGTCAGTGATTGTAATTTTTTTCCAGTGATAGCCATCAAAAGATGGTGCTGTACATATTTTACTGTATCTACAACCCAACTCAAATGGTTGCTTTGGAAAAAGGATGAAATTCAGACAATACTTAGATGAGCTGAAAATACTTATGATCCTCATTATAATAAAATTCACCAGTGTTTAAAAAAATAGAAATAATCAAATACATGGCTTTTAAAAATTCAGTCTCACACATTTAGGAAGAGACTCTACTGCATTCCTTAGGCAACAGCCTGGTGGGTTAGGAGAAATAAGAAATATTATCCAGTTTTAGTAGATAGTCATAATTGCTCATTACAAATACCACAACATAAGGGGGCAGAGGAGTTGCAAAGAGTCGGACACAACTGAGTAACTGAACTGAACTGAAGGGGGCAGAAGCATTGATTAGAAAATAGCATTCTTTGAACTGGTCAAAATAGCTGAATGAAAGTTGAAAACTCAGTCAACTACATAATTGAGTTAGCCCATGACTAACAAACAACCTAATATTCTATAAAGCATGGTACATGTTAGGAAATTCACTAAATCACTGAAGTCAAATATTTTAGTAGAAATATTTCAACCATGAAGTCTAGTGCAATACCTCAACTTTGATCTACCAAGTTGTGATGTAATTTCTATTTGCCCCAGCAGATATGTTCAGAATAAGCATCAAGTTAGCTTTAGGCTACAGATTTCTTTGGCTCCCCTATTAGCAACAGCGGGCAGTTGCTAAAAGTGAGGCCTTAGATAACAACCTGTGCTCTGAATCATAACAGGTGCAAACCCTATGCCCCAAAATGGCAAAACCAGGCACTATTTTGACCCATGAGATATTCCCTAATTTCTTCTCAAATGCTCCTTGAAAGACAGGTCAACTTTCTGTTTTCTTTTTGCCTAGTTTTTTGGTACTTGGCATTTCCCAAGATTCCAAAAGACACTGATGCAAGATCTAGGAAAGCCTGTCTACTATGGATTCTCAATTTCCTTCTTAGAAATGTAATTCAGCACCTGACATCCTTAGCATCATTGTTCTATACTTTCCGACCCCTAATTTCCCACAAATCAGAACCAACCTTTCTCACCTCCATTTCCTTTTAAACACAGTTACCCAGTAGATTTGAGGCCTTTGGATTTGCAATAAACTATTCTAGGCACTGTATATTCTGACTGAAATGATTAAGACCTACAAATTTCTTGTTCTTGTAGAGTATACCTTCCATATGAAGAGACAATAAAGAAAAATAGTTTTATGTAAGAAGTAATATAAAATTAAATAAGGTAATTTGGTACTAAGAAATAACATTTTTATAGACTGTTTCAGGGTGCCTGATAGAGGACTTAAGAGTTCAGCCAGTGAGAAAGAGACAACCAAGGAAAGACTGGGAGCCATACCATCTGAGAAGTGGGATCAGTTAGTGCAAAGCCTCCAGGGCAGGAATGAACTTGACAAATTGGAGGAACGAAAAAGGACAGTGAGGTTAGAAAAGACAGAGAAATGGAGAGAGTGGATAATTCGAGGTAGAAAAGTCAGTAGGAACCAAATTTTGTAGGTCCATGTGGCCCACAGCACAGAGGTTGTATTTTATTCTAAGGGCAATGCAAAGATGTTAGATAAGTTTAGAAAAAAAAAGTAACACTATCTGATAAATATTTTTACACAGTGCCCCTGGTGTCTATGTGGGAAATGAAATGCATATGTTGTGTTGTGACAATCATGAGGTCTTTTAGGGTGATGGTCATATGTGCCTTAGCTGATGCCAGGCAACAGATGAGGGTGAGCTGACCAGAGCTAGTACTATTGAAATGGAGAACAATGGATATACTCAAAATAGAGTTTGGAGCTATAGTCCACAAGACTTGCTGATGCTTTCACTTTCCATCTTCTTAACATTGACTAGTGCATACAACCCCTTGAACCTTGTGGTCTGCTTCTCACTTGAAGACTTCCCTTAGCTTTTATATGAATCTTACATTTTCAGATAAGCTACCTTTGTTGCTGCGACCCAGTAAATTAAAATGACTGTATCAACAAACTGTAAAATGTCCTTATTATTTGGAGCAGAGTGTGTTTAACATGAATCTTGGGTTTTGTTTTGGTTGGATTGGGTTTTGTTTTGTTCTTTAATAAGAATATTTTAAAACAGTCTTGATTTTATGTTAGCCAAAGCTTTATTCCCTACTTAGAATCTAACAAGTGTATAAGCATCTTTGTCTTTCAAATTCTGCTCTTAAAGGTGTGAGGAAAGTCTGTGAGAAAAATAGTTATAAAATGGTTTCATATTTCTTCTGATGGGCTTGTGAAGCACAGCCTCTTCTCAAAAAAGATCTGAAAGTCAATACTGAGACAGAAAAACTAAACCGAATGCTATTCTGCCTTATGTTCTATCAGGCAAATTGACAGATTATGATTGTCAAAGCCTTATTACTGGCAGTGCTGAAAAGAATATAATTTAATTTTCAGATCCCTTGATGCAGTTCAGGAGAAGTCCTATAATACTATAACAACTGGACTCAGAGAATATTAACTTTAAATTACCTGAGTGTTACTTTATTTTCCAAGTGCTACTGGGTATCTAAGCAAAACATTATTTTTATAATTTACTGTGTCATTTGAAAAGTTTAATCAATAAGGACAATTATGTATGTATATATGAGTGTCAGGCACCCTGCACACTTAAATATTGAAGAAGCAAAATCTCCCAGTATATTTGGGAGCAGAGAAGTAAAATTCCTAAAGGATATGAATTGTGTGCTTGGTCTTATGAAACATGATGTTTTGCAGGGAAGAGCCAATTCTGACTTCATATTGGAACTGTTTCTTTGACTTGCTTTTTGTTGCTTTCTTTATCACAATCATACATAAAAGTCCTGCCTCAGAAAACCCTGCCCCTTTGCCTGACTGTTAAACCAAAGTTCCTTTGGTCAGAACCCTATCTACCTGTAGATGGCAGGGAGGAAGAAATTAATACATCCTCTTCTGAGGCCTGCAATTCTAAGAGATACTTGCAAGATTAATGGCCTTTTTACTTTATTTTCTCACCTCTTCTCATCTCTGTTCTAGAAAAGAACAGAGTTTCTTGGCAAAACTCTGTTAGCCTTTGTCTTGTTTCATTTTGCACTCTAAGGCCAAACTTGCCTGCTATTTCAGGTATCTCTTGATTTCCTACTTTTGCATTCTGGTCCTCTATGATGAAAAGGATATCTTTTGTTTTCTTTTTGGTGTTCTAGAATGTCTTTTAGGTCACCATAGAACCATTCAATTTCAGCTTCTTTGTCATTGGGCTGGGGCATAGACTTGGATCACTGAGATATTGAATGGTTTTCCTTGGAAAGGAACAGAATCATTCTGTCATTTTTGAGATTGCACCGAAGTACTGCATTTCAGACTTTTGTTGACTATGAGGGCTACTCCATTTCTTCTAAGGGATTCCTGTCCACAGTAATAGCTATAATGGTCATTTGAATTAAATTTGCCCATTCTCATTCATTTTAGTTCACTGATTCCTAAAATGTCAATGTTCACTCTTGCCATCTGCTATTTGACCACATCCAATTTACCTTGATTCATGGACTTAACATTCCAGGTTCCTATGCAATATTGTTCTTTACAGCAGCATTGGACTTTACTTTAACCACAAGACACATCCACAACTGGGTGTCCTTTCCCCTTTGGCTCAGCCTCTTTGTTCTTTCTAGAGACATTTCTTGCTTTTCTCCAGTAGAATATTGGACACCTACTGACCTGTGGACTCATCTTTTAGTGTCGTATAACCTATTCAGTCACTAAGAACATTAAGTCGCTAAGTCTGACTTTTTGCGACCCCATGGACTGCAGCACACTAGGCTTCCTTGTTCTTCATCATATCCCTGGAGTTTGCTCAAACTCATGTCCATTGGGTCAGTGATGCCATTCAACCATCTCATCCTCTGTCGCCCCTTTCAATCTTTCCCAGTATCAAGGTCTTTTCCAGTGAGTTGGCACCTTGCATCAAATGGCCCAAGTATTGGAGCTTCAGCATCAGTCCTTCTAATGAATATTCAGGGTTGATTTCCTTTAAGAACACTAGTAACCATTAAATGTAAAGTAATTAAGGAGTGATAAATTTTGGCTATTCATTATCTTTCTTTTTATATGATTTATTTAATTGTAAGGCTACATAATTCTGTTTCTGATGAGTTTGGCCATTAGCTCACAAAATTTAACAATAACTTGTAGGCCTGTACAAACCTGTCTCAACACACCACTACTTTAGGCAACATAACTTCTTAAGCTTTATCTGAGCACAGTGTGGAAAGGAGGCTTTAAGGATAGGAGAGAATGTATTATATTTTCACTTTAAAAAACTCATCCGTGCAGCTGTGTGGAGAATAGGTTGGAAGGAGATGAGAGAGGAAGCACAGAGCCAGTGAGGAGATTACTAGCATCTGCTCTCTAGAGGCATTCTGATTTCTAATATAATATGGGCTTCAAAGGATATAAAGACATTTTCTTCTGACTTCAGCAAAAGTACACTTAGACATTTACAAGAAAACCATTAGGGAAACACAAAACAACAAAAAAAGAAAATGCAAAATAATCATGGAAACTCGATGTACTTCCAAGTATAGATTCTGTCTCCTGCCTTGGAACTAGCCTTTAGTCACAGATGGCTCAGCTGCTCAGGTTGAGTTGCAAAAAACACAGCCCTAATCCTTCTTTAAAAAAAAAGTAAGTCTTCTTTATTTGGATGTAAATTTCCTTCCTGCTTCTGTAGCTATTGTCCTGTAGTAACATCTTTGCTTGGACTCATCAGCTGCTGAATAGTTTCCTAGAGCTCTTACCTCATTGCACAGGTCTTCCCAAGCCATCAGTGTTTCCTCTCCTTATAAGGAGTCCAATTCTTTTTACATCAGAACACGTTTGTGGTGCTTTGCAATTGATACAACTTTTCCACCCACTTCATCTCACTTACTTTATCAGAGTAATGCTTTATGGTGTGGCCATAGTTACTGTATTCACTAGGGATATGTCCTAAGATTTGTGGGGATTTCATACTTGAGAATCTCGAATACCATCACATTTCAGCCATTAAATGCAAAGAAGCAGTAAATTTTTTAAAGCAGTCCTACAAGTACAGAGTGAGTGCCACATATAAAGTTATTACAGTATACTCTATCATTACCATTTAACTGACAATGGAGGTCTTCAAACTGGAGTGTGGAGACTTCCCAAGGAGTGTGTGCATACTTAGAAGTTTTAGGAAAACAATTTCTAGAGCATAAACTTCCATAGCCACAGTTTCTTAAAATCAGTTTGCTTGACAACTTACATCTCAAACAGGTCTTCTCTCCAATTTCTTTTATAACCCCTCAATTTTCACTTTATGAAAGAAAAGCATACCTCTCACCTACTCCTAATGCTATCATGGTGTGTTGTCATAGAATAGAAAAATCTGAATGTCTAATATTAGGACAATTTGAAATATTAGTTTATGTATTAGGAAAGTGAATGATCTAAATTAATAGGCAATAATTCTTTTTAAATCTGATACTTGTGTCTTTCAACAAAATTGATGGAAATTCTAATGAAGTTGTTGGCTTATATGTTATTGAAATAATTTTGAATGATAAATCACTAGGTACATAACTTGGAAAGTATTCTAAGAATTGGATGTCACTATGCATAATATCTATTTCCTTCTGTATTTTTTTTTATGGACAACATTTTTTAGCACTTCCGCCTATGAAAACAAAAACAGGAGTAGAGTTAATGCTGAATTTTGGCTTAGTCTAGTAGCAACTCATATTCATCCACAGATAGAAGCTTTGTATTAAGATACAGATTTCCAGTAATTGTTTTCTCTTATGTGAATAACATTGAACTATACTATGTATTTTGTTTCTATCTATTGCATACTACTATAAATTATAACAACAATTAAATTCAAAATATATTTTAAATAGAACTTTGTGGTCCCAAGAAATACAAAAAATTAAATATAAACATTTCTGTTGTAAAGGAATATGATAGAGTGATCAGTAATAGACTTTCAAATATAATTTGTATGTTACTAAGATAAAATTCTGAGGGTACATGGAATGAAAATATGAATTTAAGGAGGTAAAATTGATACAACATTCTCTTGAAAAGAGCTTGTCCATGTATTTTTGTAATGAATAACAGTAGTTATCAAGTCACTATGATATAACAATTCTTTGGAACCAATTTAAGAAATGACATAATAGTTTTATTTAAAATTGCCTCTATTTATAGCATGCTAAAATTACATCATTTTTCAAGTATTTAAACTTATGACAGAAAATTTAACATGTCAATTTAAAATATGTGAGGGGGCATGTTACTTTTAACATTCTTTTAGGGTGCATATAGGAAAAATTCTTAAAAATTTACTTTTCATTGTTAGATTCATTTCATTGGTTCATTTTCATTATTCATTAGATTGAACATCTTCATGTGCTTTTTTCATTTCTATCTATCAGCAGCAGCAGCTGGTTGTGTTTCCCATCTACAAAGCCACACACTTCTTTCTTAATTGCTTCAATTAAGCAATTAAGTCTGTGTACACAGACTTACTGTGTACACAGGGTCAAGCAGAAAACAATGAACCATGTGGCTAGTTGCCTGCTGAGCAGTTAACAAGACTCATGCCCTAGCTAACTGGCTCATTTCTGCACAACAGCCCCTTGGTACAGTCGCCTCAATTTCATGCCCCAGTAAGATTACAAATCACCATGTCATGGGCCATCGTGGTCACTTGCACAGGCTTGAGTCCATGAACATTAAATTTGTAAATACTATGGATCTACTGAAATTGCCCATTTACAGATGAAGAAACTGATACTCTGACAGGCTAAGTGATTGCCCAGGTTTACACAGCTGATAAAAGGTGATCCAAGTCTCAAATCTACAACTTTGAATTTAGAGAAAGTACACATGCAGAGAGGGCTTCCCAGGTGGCTCGGTGGTAAAGAGTTTGCCTGCCAACACAGGAGACGTGGGTTTGATCCGTAAGATTCCCCTGGAGAAGGAAATGGCAACTCACTCTAGTATTCTTGCCTGGGAAATGCCACGGACAGAGGAGCCTGGCGGGCTACAGTCCATAGGGTGGCAAAAGAGTAAGACCCAACTTAATCGACTAAACCGCATGGACAATAAGACCTGCAGAGAAGCACACGTATACATACATATGTGTATGTGTATGCACACACTATGTATATCTCGCACTGTGTTTGCACAGGGTGTAAGTCCCAGCTTATAATACACCAGTGGGATCACTGCATTTCACATGCCCTCATCTCAGTGACTCTATTGCCTGAAGCACTGAGAAGGGGCCCTTTGAATTGGGCTCTTTTGTGTTGCAGAAAAAGAGAGAGAAGTGAGGAACTAGAGGGCAACAGGCTATGCGTGCCCTGCCAGCCACAAGCTTTTATGTTTAAATCTCATAGTTAGGAAAGATAGGTGTGTAAGCAGAGGTGTTTTTCATATAGGTCTTTGTATGACATCAGGACACAAAAGATGAGTAGGTCTTCTGGAAACCAAGATTTGAACCAGCGTGGAAGGTCATTTTTCTCATCTCTGCACAGAACACAGACTGCTCTGGCCCCTGGAGGGCTGGCAGCTCTGGGGACATCAGGAAAGGGCGACTTGGTGAGCATGGCTGTCATTCCAGTGGTGCATGGCAGCAGCAAGGGCACCAGGAAGGCTACCCTCAGAGAGGTCCATAAGTCCTAGGGGACCAGTAATGAGTTAAGAGCAAAAAGGACCACAGTATAAAAATGGTGGTGTGGTATATAAATAAACACACAAACTAGTAGACTGGTTCAAGACATGTAAGACTTCAGAATACTTTGGAATGCTTCCAGACAATTTTCAGGGCCCTAGTGTTTTACCCAAATAGGTATATATATATACACTATATATATAGTGTATATATACATACACTATATATATAGTGTATATATACATACACTATATATATAGTGTATATATACATATACACTATACATGTATACATATACATATACACTATACATGTATACTATATATACATATACACTATATATATAGTGTATATATACATATATATACACCTATATATATATACACTTCCCTGGTAGCTCAGTGATAAAGAAACCACCTGCCAATGCAAATACTCAGGAGACATTCGTTTGATCCCAATAAGCATTAACATATCTTCAAACAAACTATGTTCAAATTATTTAAGTTCTGTTAAGGTAAAGTTTACTTTGAATCTACTTATTTTGTAGGAAGGGAAATTTTTTTCCTAAAATTAGAAAAAGAAAGAGGACTTTTTGACTAAGACAATTTCCTCTCCCATCTGGGCCAAGAAACATCAACAGACAACATTTGGGAGTATGACATGTGGAATATTACCACAAATTTTAAGGAATTATACCAATCAATGGAGTTCAGTAGTGTGTTCCTTGCATCAGCTTCAGCAACTGACAATTTCTTACGTGTTCTTTTCAGGAACACCTATTCAAGATATTTACAACTCAGACATGCAGGTTGGTTCTGGTATTATATGCTCTATATATTCTTTTCAATCTTTTCTCTCCCATGTAAAAGTGTAAAAATAGATTTTTTATTGAGGTTTCAGGGCATCTTTGGCGCCACAGGAGCTCAAGAAGAGCTTTTTATTTTTTTTAATAAAATTGTAAATGTCCTCAGACTGTCGCGTCCAGGAGACTAGGCTCTTACGCTATTTAAAAATTTTATGTGATCATAAATCTGTTCCGTAGTCAAGTTACTGTTTTAAAATATATTGTAACCTTTTTCTTTCTCTCTTCCTCCATTTTTCCAAGGATTTATAGGTGAACTTTAGTTTTATTTTGTTTAGAAAAATCATGGTAGTTTTCATTTGGACTATATCTTTTCACTTGTTTTATTCATTAATGATATTCACGTGTATTAAGTCAGCAGCATGTTTGTGAGCTGGTCAGTCATCAATATTTGAACTGGAATTTAAGAACACAAAGAACGAAAGCTTGGACAGAGCAGGGCTGCCAAGCTGTCCTGAGGTGTCCCCCCCACGTGGTTTATCTTTCCATATGTACATAAGCCCAACAACGCATCAGGACTGGTTCCTCCAAGGCTGATCTTCATTTGAGAGTGATGTGTCTCATTTGGTTCCACACGTCTGTGTTTTTTTTTTTTAATAAGAAATACATCATTTAAAAATTTATTTTGGCTTCACCATACAGCTTGTGAGCAGGGATTGAACCTGAGACCTCGGCAATGAGAGTGTGAAGTCCTAACCAATGGACCATGAGGGAATTCCCTGCATTTCTGGTTTTTTTTAATAGAACTCTTTTTCACTACAGTAAGCATATTGTAATATGTTGATGGAAAAATATTTTTGAGTTAAGAGCTCTAGAGCAGCTACAGGATAACATCTATGCACCAAAATTATAAAGTGAGAAACACTTCTCATCTGCCTTAGAGCATTGCTCTTTTAATATGCAGGTGTTCAAAGTCATTGTTGCCGTAAATCCTTCTAGCCTCCCTGTTAGGGATAAAGTGCCTTTTTAATAACTGAGGATGCATACAAGCTGGAGTAAGGTCATCTGCTCAGAGTCACATGGGACATTCAGAATATGTGTATACGTACCTGTATCTATGTTGAAACATGGGAGAGAAGAAGTGTCTTAAATCTTAAGCTCTAGGTGCTTAACTTCATGACAAAGGAAGATGTGATCAGATGCACACATTTACTCTCTGTTAAAGTCATGGAATTTGTCTAAATTCCAAAGATCTATGGTTTGGTTCTTCTTTTATTTAAAGATAAATTTATTTATTTTAATTGGAAGCTAATTAGTTTACAATATTGTAGTGGTTTTGCCATACATTGACATGAAGTTTGATTCTTGATGAGGCCCCATCACACTAGAGAAAACAAAGAGGGTAAATTTCTAGCTCTGTCCTTTTGGAAGCTAGAAAAAGAATATGCGATTTAGGATTGATAAAGGGATCTTTCCACCCAGGACTTAAAATCTTGAAGGAGTGCTTTTAGAGGGACTTAGAGACTATTCATGGAGAACAGAGAACTAGGTGGAGGAAGTAAACATCTATGGAGTGATTCCATACCATACTGTGCCTGATGCATCAACTCTGGTTGGGTTCTTGATTTGGTGGCTTTTGGTGGTTCTAAGCTATTTCCTTAGTCCAGTTCCGTTTCCTTCACAATTGTTTCTATCCTCCCACTACATTCTCCTTCCATTTAAACTAGAGCTGGTTCAGTTATTTAGAATCCAGACTTCTGTCTGGAGCTTCATACAGAGCAGTATTACCAGCCAGGCCAGGACTATGACACATGCTTCTTGTGTCATAAGGACACAGGAGCTGATTGGAAAAGGTTCAAATGAAAGCATCCCAGAAGTTGAATGGATTGGACTGTTATTCCTGTTCAACCGATAGAAGAAAGGGAAAGTGAAAGTTTAGTCACTCAATCGTGTCCAACTCTTTGCAACCCCATGGACTGTAGCCTACCAGGCTCCTCCATCCACAGGATTTTCCAGGCAAGAGTACTGGAGTGGGTTGCCATTTCCTTCAACATATAGAAGAGTGGGATATAAATAATAAATCTGAAAGCAGCTTGGTGTGATATGACTAAAGTAACCCTGGGCTCAGAGCCAGGGAAACTTCCTCCACCATATAGTTAGCCTGCTGACATCAGATGAAGTACTTTCTATCACTAAACAGTTGTCCCTTCATCTGTAAAAAAGAGAAAATACCCACTGTGCAGCCTATTTCACAGGGATGTTAAGAATAGAATATAAATATATAAGGTATGCAAATAAAGAATACGATTTACTGGTGTTGTTCAAGTCATGTCTGACTCTTTGTGACCCCCTGGACTGTAGCATGCCAGGTTCCTCTGTCCTCCACTATTTCCTGAAATTTGCCCAAAATTCATGCCCATTGAGTCTGTGATGCTATCTAACCATCTCATCCTCTGCTGTCCCCTTCTCCTTTTGCCTTCAATCTTTCTCAGCATCAGGGTCTTTCCCAATGAGTTAACTGGCTCTTTACATCAGGTGGCCAAAGTATTGGAGCTTCAGCTTCAGCATCAGTCTTTTCAATGAATATTCAGGATTGAATTCCTTTAGGATTGACTGGGTTTGACCTCCTTGCAGTGCAAGCAACTCTCAAGAGTTTTCTGCAGCACAATTTGAAAGCATCAATTCTTTAGCATTCAGCCTTCTTTATGGTCCAACTCGTGTATCCACACATGACTACTGGAAAACCCATAGCTTTGAATATATGGACCTTTACTGGAAAAGTGATGTCTTTGCTTTTTGATATGCTGTCTAGATTTGCACAACTTTCCTTCCAATAACAAGTATCTTTTAATTTCATGGCTGCACTCACTGTCCACAGTGATTTTGGAGTCCAAGAAAATAAAATCTGTCGCTGTTTCCAATTTTTCCCCTTCTATTTGCCGTGAGATGATGGGACTGGATGCCATGATCTTAAGTTTTGAATGTTGAGTTTCAAGCCTGCTTTTTCACTCTCTTCTTTCACCCTCATCCAGAGCTTCTTTAGTTCCTCTTCAGTTACTGTCATTAGAATGGTATCACCTGCATATATGAGGTTGTTGATATTTCTCCCTGCAATCTTGGTTCTAACTTGTGATTCATCCAGCCCAGCATTTCCCATGATGTACTCTGCATATAAGTTAAATAAACAGGGTGACAATGTATAGCCTTGCCATACTCCTTTCCCAGTTTTGAACCAGTAAGTTGTTCCATGTCTGGTTCTAACTGTTGCTTCTTGACCTGCATACAGGTTTCTTAGGACACAGGTAAGTAGGTCTGGTATTCCCATCTCTTTAAGAATTTTCCACAGTTCCACACTGTCAAAGACTTTTGCTGTTGTTCAGTCACTCAGTGATATCTGACTCTTTGTGACCCCATGCATGCCAGGCTTCCTTGTCCTTCACTATATCCTGGATATAGCTTCACTATATCCTGATATTCATTGAGTTGATGATGCCATCCAACCATCTCACCCTCTATCATCCCCTTCTCCTCCTGCCTTCAATCGTTCCCAGCACCAGGCTCTTTTCCAATAAGTCCGCTCTTTGCAACTTTGTAGCCAAAGTACTGGAGCTTCAGCTTCAGCATCAGTCCTTCTAATGAATATTCAGAGTTGATTCCCTTTAGGATTGACTGGTTTGATCTCCTTGCTGTCCATGACTATATGGACCTTTGTTGGTAAAGTGATGTCTCTGCTTTTCAATACACTGTCTAGGTTTGTCATAGTCTTTCTTCCAAGTATCAAGAGTATTTTAATTTCATGGCTGCAGTCACTGTCTGCAGTGATTTTGGAGCCCAAGGAAATAAAATCAGTCACTGTTTCCCCATCTGTTTGCTATGAAGAGATGGGACTGGATGTCATGACCTTAGTTTTCTGAATGTTGAGTTTTAAGCCAGCTTTTTCACTCTCCTCTTTCACTTTCAACAAGAGGTTCTTTAGTTTCTCTTAGTTTCCTGCCATTAGAGTGGTATCATCTATATATCTGAGGTTATTGATATTTCTCACAGCACTCTTGATTCCAGCTTGTGATTCATCCAGCTCTGCATTTCACATGATGTACAAAGAGACGTTACTTTGCCAACAAAGGTCCATCTAGTCAAAGCTGTGCTTTTTCCAGTAGTCATGTATGAATGTGAGAGTTGGACTGTAAAGAAAGCTGAGCACCGAAGAATTGATGCTTTTGAACTGTGGTGTTGGAGAAGACTCTTGAGAGTCCCTTGGACTGCAAGGAGATCCAACCAGTCCATTCTAAAGGAGATCAGCCCTAGGATTTCTATGGAAGGAATGATGCTAAAGCTGAAACTCCAGTACTTTGGCCACCTCATACAAAGAGTTGACTCATTGAGAAAGACTCTGATGCTGGGTGGGATTGGGGCAGGAGAAGCGAACGACAGAGGATGAGATGGCTGGATGGCATCACCAACTTGATGGATGTGAGTTTGAGTGAACTCCAGGAGATGGTGATGGACAGGGAGGCCTGGTGTGCTGCAATTAATGGGGTCCCAAAGAGTTGGACACGACTGAGCGACTGAACTAAACTGAACTGAATCCTGTATATAAGTTAAATAAGCAGGTTGACAACATACAGCCCTGATGTACTCCGTTCCCAAATTGAACTAGTCCATTGTTCTATGTCTGGTTCAAACTAGCGTAGTCAATGAAGCAGAAGTTTTTTTTTTTTTTTTCCTCTGAAACTCCCTTGCTTTCTCCATGATCCAATAATGTTATTTAGTAGACACTCAATAAATGATTATATTCATTATTGGTTTTGGCTTTATCACAGCTAAATAGTCACAATATCCAATCAAGATTTATTACTCAGGAAAAAAAGAGTTAAAGTAGACAAACTCCTAGTTTGTCCCATATATTCCTAAGAAGACACAGATTTTTAAATTCCCTACCACCTACCAAGCACTTATTTTAAACTCTAAGAAATGCCATGGGAGTCAGAATTTTGTAAGTTGAGATACTTGTAGCTCAGGACTGAAATTACTCCTTATTCTTCTCTACCACACTTCCCCATGTATAAGCTTTGTGTTTTTTTCTTTTAATTCACTTATTTTTATATTTTTCCACTTGGACAAGGAAACATTTCTAGACTGTCTACTCCTGTCTGTCACGGTAATAGTTTCAGACTTCCCAAGGTGTCCATGGGATTTCCCAGGCAAGAATACAGGAGTGGGTTGCCATTTCCTTCTTCAGGGGATCTTCCCCACACAGGAACCAAACCCACATCTCTTGCATTCTCAGACAGATTCCTTACTCCTGAGCCACCAGGGAAGTAATATGTTAAAAAGTACAAATATATGGTTAAAAGCAAAACTAATACAAATAAATGAACAATGACAAATGGTAGAGGAAATTTATAGGCATAAATAAATATCAAGGGGCTTCCCTGGTGGCTCAGTAGTAGAGAATCCACCTGCCAATGCAGAAGATATAGGTTCAATCCCTGGTCCACGAAGATCCCATATGCTGCTGAACAACTAAGCCCGTGCACCACAACTATTGAGCCTGTGCTCTAGAGTCTTGGAACTGCAACTACTGAAGCCCACATGCCCTACAGCCTGTGCTCCACAACAAGAGAAGCCAGCACAAAGAGGAGTTCATGCACTGTGACTGGAGCCACTGCTCTCTGCAACTAGACAAAGCCCGTGCAGCAACGAAGACCCAGCACAGCCAAGATAAACAAATAAGATTTAAAAGAAAATCAAATTAGCCAGCCTATGTCCGATGCAGGATACAGCATGCTTGGGGCTGGTGCACGGGGATGACCCAGAGAGATGTTATGGGGAGGGAGGTGGGAGGGGGGCTCATGTTTGGGAACGCATGTACACCCGTGGTGGATTCATGTCAATGTATGGCAAAACCAATACAGTATTGTAAAGTAAAATAAAGTAAAAATAAAAATTAAAAAAAATAAAAAGAAAATCAAATTAGATGTTAGATTCTGTATTTTCCCAGGGATTTATGCAGTCACTACTCACCTTAGTATTTAAATGAAAATGGCTTGCATCTCGTTCCATATGCATTGGAAAGCCATATGAGATGGACATGTCCACCTTCCCTATCCCCATGACCCACTGGTAGTTTTTTGTTCTGGCCTCTTACCTCCATTGGATTTGAGTTTCTCTTCTGTGGCTGGTTACCCCAGTCATCTCAAAGGCAGAGCTGTTATTACTTTATTAGTTTTTGCCACTACAATGGTTGAAAAGCAATGTCTTGTTTTAATTTGAATTTATTTTAATATCAGCAGTCATTCTTTACCATGTTATTATCTACTTGTATTTGTTTAGTCAACTATCTAGTCTTTACATATTTTTTGTAGGAATATTTTGCTCTTGGGGCATTGTTTTACATATTATTATAAGTTCCCTACAAATTAAATACGCTACCTCAGTATGCATGTGATTTGCCTTTAAAATTATTAATGGTACATATGACATATTTTGTAGTTCATCCACTTAGTCATGTCCAATTTTTCACAAGTTATATTTATCAGTCTTTTTCCTTATGAATTTTTTTTTACTTTGAAAACCTTATCATCTGAAGATTAGGTAAAATGTTAAGATTTCTTTTTTGTTTTCATTATAAAAATACAGATCCTCATTATAGAAAATATGGATAATGTAAAAATGTACAAAATAAAAAATAAAAATCATGTAAAATTCTCCTCCCAGAGATAGTGTTATATGGACACATATCTAACATTTTTAAAGAAAATTTCTCCCATAACTACTATATAACTTCATTTTAATATCAAAAGCATTTTCTCTCGATGTAGTCTATGTAAGCTTGACAATATGGCTTATTTTCATAGAATATTTGTTATTTCAACTTTATTAACTATAACTCAGCCATTAAAAAGAATACATTTGAATCAGTTCTAATGAGATGGATGAAACTGGAGCCGATTATACAGAGCGAAGTAAGCCAGAAAGAAAAACACCAATACAGTATACTAACACATATATATGGAATTTAGAAAGAAGGCAATGATGACCCTGTATGCAAGACAGCAAAAAAGACACAGATGTGTATAGCGGACTTTTGGACTCAGAGGGAGAGGGAGAGGGTGGGATGATTTGGGAGAATGGCATTGAAACATGTATACTATCATGTAAGAATCAAATCACCAGTCTATGTTCAGTGCAGGATACAGCATGCTTGGGGCTGGTGCACGGGGATGACCCAGAGGGATGTTATGGGGAGGGAGGTGGGAGGGGGTTCATGTTTGGGAACGCATGTACACCCATGGTGGATTCATGTCAATGTATGGCAAAACCAATACAGTATTGTAAAGTAAAATAAAGTAAAAATAAAAAATAAAAAAAAAAGAAATTGGAGTCTATAAAAGGTACTTGGTTTGCTTTCCGTATGGTAGGAAAGTGAGTAGCTCTTCTGATTGGATAACAAGTGTCTTCACAAGTCAGGTGGTTTTCTTATTGTATTTCCAACAAAATTGAGGGAGGACATATTAAATTACTCACTCTAGATCATTAAATATAATTTTGATGATAGAGTACTTAGAATTTCCTTGACATATAATTTGAAATAAGTTCAAATAATTGAATAACAGTGCATAATAAAATTTCTTCCCATCCCATATACTTATTTAACTACTTATTAAGATACACCTTTTTTTTTAGTAATTTTTACTTATAAAAAATGAAACAGGGTATTAGACTTGATGTTTAAAGCAATCTCATTTCATCAATAAATATGTTCATTAATAACAATAGAGAAAGTCCCTACATACAATGAGCATTATCTAAAATATTCACCATGTATATTTTATGAAAATATATATTTATAATGACTCAATATGTTTGTTATTCATCATGTTTGTTTTATATGGGTCTTTTTTGATATGTATTTGATTACCTCCTCTGGGTTTTTCGAGAAACTCAGGTGTGCTGTGACTTCTCTGAGTTTTTATATGTTTGTCTGCTGATTTTTCCTACTGCTTCTACCACAAAGGTCAAGTTAGTTTAAAATAAAATGTATGACTTGTGACATTTATTCTTCAAATTCTGATTTTGCAGAATAGTGTCTTAACAGTAGTACTTAGACATTTTGTAAGAAAGGAGGCCTGGTGTGCTACAGTCCATGGGGTCACAAAGAGTCAGACATGACTGAGCAACTGAACTGAACTGAAGAAAGGGAAAAACCTTGTCTAGTTAAAGTGATTTTTATTATTGCAGTGGTAGTGGTTGTTTTGTGTTTGTCCTATCTAAACATTTGTAGAATTTTATCTTTGAAGTAATTTTGCAAAAAGAGTCCTGATGTGATTTTCTTCTCATCAAAGTTTCTTGAAAGGGTATGACTCATCTGTCTAACCCAATTATCTCTTTCTCTCTTTCAAGGGGCTAGTGGTAAAAAAAAAAAAAAAAAAAAAAAAAACAAAACAACCAAAAACCAAAACAAAACAAAAAAAACCCTGCCTGCCAACACAGGAGACATAAGAGACATGGATTAAATCCCTGGGTGGGAAAGATCCCCTGGAGGAGGGCATGGCAACCCACTCCAGTATTCTTGCCTGGAGAATCCCATGGACAGAGGAGCCTGGCAGGCTACAGTCCATAGGGTTGCACAGAGTCAGACAGGACTGAAGCGACCTAGCATGCATGCTCTCTCAAAACAAGTATAGTCAATAATTTTTTTAATTTATAGTTTTATTCTTGGTTTTTGCCTTATTTTATCTGGTTTATACTTGGGGAACATCTACAATGTTTATACCTTTTAGCCTGGGAGAACATTCAAGTTATACTTTCACATAATTCTTTTTTTTTTTTTTTTCCTGTTATGCTGCCTGGGTAACTTTTCTAAATAGAATTTTAGACTTCTACTGAAATTCTGGTGCCAATATTTTTAGTTTACCCTTTTCTATCTTTTAACTGTTATTTTTAATCTCAATATATTTACTTTGCCACTCTTCTTACTGTTTTTTCTCAGTATGATTTCTTCTTATAACTGCCTCATTCTATTCTATCCACAATCTTTGCTTATTCTATTGTGAATACCCAGAAGGGTTTCTCTTGGTTCTTTCAGTTAATCAGTTTCAGAGATCTGTTTTATTCTTTGATTTTTCAGAATAATGTTTCTTCTTGCTTGTTTTACATTATTTTTTGTGACTCTCATTTGCATTTTATCTTTTAACTCATCTTTAAAAAAGAGAACATCTATGCAGAAGTGTTTGCCCACAGACAAGTGCTATGGAACTTTCTGGGCTCCATTCACTGTCCCCTTTACCTTAGAACCTTTGTGTTCAGAAGCAAAGTGTGGGGGATGACAGATGGCCAAACCCATAGAAATGCGTGGTTGTGTCTCCTCAGATCCCACTGGAATGCTTCTGAACTAAAGAAGAGTCTTCCCCAACTCCCACTGCTGGCTTTCTGGATTCTTTGAAGTTAGAGCATGTATTTAAAAAATCATTATGCATATCTCAGTATTTACCATTTACCTGCCCATATATAATATATTGCAGGCATTCCATAGAATTAAACATACCATCAACAGTTTCTTTCTTTTTCTTTCTCCTTCTCTCTGTCTTGTGCGCAGAAGCACGTGCATGCGCACAGGTACACACACACACACACACACACACACACACTCCACACACTCTCTCTCTCTCTCTCTCTCTCTCTCTCTCTCTCTCTCCACATTTATACACATTTCTGGCCACTTTTTCTGAGCATTAGGATATCCAAAAAGCAGTATCTACACAAATAAAAGGATTGCTAAGTTTTATTGTTGATGTGGAAGGCCATTTAAGTAAAAAAAAAATTGGGGGGGATGTGTAATAGCTAATAGAATGTGTAAGTGTTAAGTCACTTCTGTTGTGTCTGATTCTTTGTGACCCTGTGGACTGTAGCCCGCCAGGACCCTCTGTCCATGGGATTCTCCAGGCAAGAAGATGGGAGTGGGTTTGCCATAGACTCCTCCAGGGGATCTTTCCAAGCCAGGGAACAAACCCACATCACTTATATCTCCTGCATTGGCAGCTGGGTTGTTTACCACTGGCACCATCTGGGAAGCCCATTTAGTAGAATAAAAGATTCTAATTCTCAAACTAAAAACTAAGCATTCTCAAACATTTTGACAGATTTTTTTATGATGTTTCCTTTAGGTCCTTTCCATTCCTACTAATCCTATAGTAAATATCTTCATACACAGAGCTGTGGGTCCACTTTGGGTGATTTCCTTTAGAAGGCCTCACTAGAGGGAAAAGTAGGAGACACTTTGGGAGTCAGCTTATATTGCCCTGTTGCTTTCAGAAGGACTCTCTTGGGTTTTAAAACCATGAGCAGAAAATAAGCTCTCTTGTTTTATTGCAAAGTTACTACACTTAAAAAGGCAATTTCAAACATCTTTCCTTCTCTTTCCTCACGAGAAACTGAGGAGCCATCGTTTTGCTTTCTAGCCCTCTTTTAGGAGAAATACTATTAGGGCAAAGAAACATAAATGCATCTGCCAATTCTGATAAAATCCTTCCTTACTGTCGGTTCCCTATAGCTCAGACAAATTTCACAGAAATTTTGATGAGACATTGGGAACAACCCCCTTGTTAAGAATAGCATAAAGCTGAAAGGTTTAAAAAACACTGTACAATATTTTAAGAAATGTCATTGTTACATTGGATCTGAGAAAATTCAGAGCAAACACAGAAGCATTAGAGTCTAAAGGTGAAAATAGGAAGCCTTCACTCACTCATCTCATCAGAACCATTCTGTGTTCTGGTCCTCACCTTCCCAAGTTTTGTTTATTGTATGTATCTGATTGTCAGTAAAACTATACTAAGGTGTTAAATGGTAATTAATTGATCTAAAAGAATAAAAATGCAACAAAAGGCATTAAAGATATGTCTGAACATGAAGGCTGTTTGCTCTCAGCATCACTCTCTGAGTCACATAAAACATACTATGTTGCTTGGAATTTGAATGGGTTTATAATTATTAAAGTTATGTATTAATATTTTACCTGATTATTATTCACACTTTAAGTAATTTCAAAGATAAAATTGAATATTTCTTGAAAGAAACAAAGAAATTCTTGAAAGGAGGCAAAATACATATTTATATATATTCCATTCATAGATAAAACCCAAAGTCCCAGAAAATTATTAAGTTCCTGAGTTAACACAGTTTGTACCATACAAATGGCAGATTAGAAATCTACATCTGTTGAATTGAGCTAATTTTTATTTTCAACATAATAAAAAAGTAACTGTCATAGCCTCCCAGAGAATTACATATCATCTTGAACACTAACATTAAACAAAATAAACAAAGTTTTGTGTCCTTTGTCCTTAAATTAAAATTCAAGCAATGCCAGTGTGTTTAACTTCGCTCTTAGAAAAGAAACCTAAATTGATTAAAGCCCTCAGTCAATCTTTTCTATGGATCTTGGCTTGGTGTAAAGATCTGGGCCTTTGCTTCCTTTGGGGAAAAAGCAATGTGTCTTTGGCTTGTCAACAACTGCTGTGTGGGCTATTTCAAACATAGGAGATGATTTTGTTCCCTGTAGAGTTTGTAGTTTGTCACTGGACAAATTCCTTCGTATGAAAATGGCCCCAGACCTGATGCAGTTACACCACTTGTGAAAATTCAAGCTGCTGGTGGAACAGAGATCTTTCTGATGCATGATTTTTCTTCCAATTTGTCCTCTAATTATGGACCAAACTGAACCTATTTTATGTTAAATATTACTGAGTATCGACCTGTGATTCTTTTATAAACAAAGAAGAAAAAACACTTTAAATTTAGGTAAGGATATAAAGAAAACCTGGGCTTCCCAGGTGGCGCAGTGGTAAATAATCTGACTGCCAATACATGAGACACAGGAGAAGCCGGTTTGACTCCTGGGTTGGGAAGATCCCCTGGAGGAGGGCATGGCAACTCACCCCAGTATTCCTGCCTGGAAAACTCCATGGACAGAAGAACCTGGTGGGTGTGGTCCAGGGGGTCGCAAAGAGTCAGACATGCCTGAGTACGCATGCGCACACACACCTCACACAAAGAAAAGCACTCTGACATAAGAATATCTGATTCGTAAATTGTGACATTCTATGAAATCTAATGTTGGAACTTTAATAGCAAGTATATTTTTAAAGTTTTCACTCTGAGTTCAAATGTTCAGAGTTAGTACATGGATGAAAAAAATATGGATGCTTTTTGCCATCACCTCATCTACCTGTTCAGGATTCTGGCTCTTTCTGTATTCTACTGCTCAAAACTCCTCACAAGTTCTCTGTTGCCATAGAAAAGGTTCAAACCACTTAGACATTGTCCTCTGTAATTCACCTTTTCCCAGCACCATGGTTTCCTATTTTATCACCTATCCAACAGATATATGCATGCTAGTCACACCACACAACAGGTTATTTCTTTCCTGAACACCTGTGTTTCTGTATTTCCTATCTACCTTCTTCTCGCTTCCTCTTTCAAGACTAATGTGCAGGGGATTCAGTTATAGTGGTTTGCAGGCCTTGTAGAAGCTATCTGTAGTGAAATACTTTACTTATCTTTGAAAAATTGAGTAGAGAGTAGGTGAGCTTAACCCAGGCAATGCCAAGTCTCACTTTCCAGAACAGGTTATATGCCATTTATCAATCTCATTTTATAATTTACTTCACGTTTTAGTGGAAAAAAAGACATAGATTTAGTTGATTAAGGGAGGGTAAGACAAATATCTCCAGGTATCTCCTCTAATTTTATCCTTTTCTTCCCGCTACCTAATAGTGCCACAATTATATTTAGGATATTCAGTCTTCTTATTTTCTTCTGTTTAGAATGCAGACAATAAAGGTTCTGAAGGTATAGCAGCCATTTTGCTCGCAAGATGTGACCACCTTGAGTTAAAGATCTATATTCTAAGGATGACTGAGAGGAAAGGCAGAAATATCTTGGATTCCACATGGCATCATTGAACTGTCACCAGCCCCTGTTTGTCCACATTGAAGTTTATGTTTAAGGCATAAACCATTTCCTGTTTGAAAGTTTCAGTTGTTGCAGCTGAATCTATTATTAACTGATATAAAAGATTAAACAAAAATTTGGATATTGTAATTTTATTAAACCGTCAATAACATCCCACTGAGTTTTCTAAGGACAACCACCCATTTGCTTTCTCTACTATCCTTCATTCTCAGATTTCCTCTTTGCCTGTCTCCTCTTCATCACCTTAGTTATCAATATTCAGGCTCCCCAGGATCTAGTTCTTCACCTAATCCCAGCTAGACTTTCTCTCCTTCCTTCTCCCAGGTCCAGGAAACAACTTCTGAACCTGCCCTCAGTTCCTTGCCTCTCATCTTGACCTCATGTAAGAAGCACCCTGCCTTCCTCTGACACTTGGTTTCTTTGATCACCTTGTCTTACTTAATTTTCTTCTTGCCAGAGAAAAGGATCAGACAGATTCAGGGATTAAAAAAAATTCCAATCAAGCCAGAAAATGGCTGCCAAAACCAATGGACACTTAATAGCCAAAATAACTTGTATTTAGAAGAAATCAGTTTACTTCCTTTTCAGACTTGTGAAATCCTACATTGGAGATCAGCTGTCCTCTAGCTTATGGAAGAATAATGATTCTTTACATCTTACTGGATGATTCTATCTTCATTTTAAGATTAGGGGCTATTTCTGGAACTGGTTCAGTGACAAAAGTGATCTTCTGCCAGTTTCAAAGATAAACAACTTCAAGCAGTCAAAATGATTTCATGAGTTTTCACTAAAAGCTATAACTCTGACTTGAACTTTTCAATAGTAATGGCTCCAATGATTGAATTAATGCTCCTGGAACAAAATGCAAAGGGATAGTACTTCAGAAAAATATTTTTGAAAGACTAGCCATCACACAAAACTATAGAATAGTGGCTTATATATTTTTATATTTTGTAGACTGCTTAAGAAGTCTAGCCACTGATATGGCCACCCACTGGGTTGCTTGTGCCATACACACACTATTCTGAAGGAGCTACTTGTTTCTAAAGATGCAAATGATCATAAACATTCTTGGGTGCAAAGAGGTATCATGGAGCAAACTATAATAATCTGCAATTTGAGAAAAAGGCAGTTCCTCCAGAAACATATTAAAATTTGGCTCTGTTTTCTAATCAAAGATGACAGGATTAAGGATAGGTACTTGATCCATACCAGGTACATTAAAGTCCTTCCCTAGTAATGTGGGATTATAGCTCAGAGATTTGAGTTGTAGTATGGATATTCCTTTAATAGAAGAAGTGAAAATTTGAAAGTTGTTGTAGCCAAGATCTGAACTATGGGTTGAAAAGAAAAAAAGTCAGGTTTCAGAGAAAGATCAAATAATATCAGATACTCAGAGAGAATCATAAATGAGAGATGGAGAGAAATGATTTCCCAGTTTCCCCAAGTGTACCAGCCTTTGGTTACAGTTCATCCCTGAGTTCTGCTACTCACAGCCCATACCGTACTTGAAGTGTCCTATACCTTAGTAATAAATTCACCCTTTTTCCAAATTTAGCTACACTGGGGTTCTTTTATAGATGTATTAAATTTTTGTTTCCTGCAGCAAATAACCTTTCAGCAAAGCTTATGAGAAACTGTTTTAATAAGCCAGACCTATTTTATTTCATACATTTTTTAAAGAAGTTGTTTTCTATAAACAATTGTGCTATCTATGTTTTTCAGTTCAGTTCAGTCACTCAGTCGTGTCTGACTCTTTGTGACCCCATGAACCGCAGCATGCCAGGCCTCCCTGTCCATCACCGATGTCCACAGTCTACCTAACCCATGTCCAATGAGTCACTGATGCCATCCAAGCATCTCATCCTCTGTCGTCCCCTTCTCCTCCTGTCCTCAATCTTTCCCAGCATCAGGGTATTTTCAAATGAGTCAGCTCTTCGCATCAGGTGGCCAAAGTATTGGAGTTTCAGCTTCAACATCAGTCCTTCCATGAACACCAAGGATTGACCTCCTTTAGGAGGTACTGGTTGGATCTCCTTGCAGTCCAAGAGACTCTCAAGTGTCTTCTCCAATAATACAGTTCAAAAGCATCACTTCTTTGGTGCTCAGCTTTCTTTATAGTCCAACTCTCACATCCATACATGACCACTGGAAAAACCATAGCCTTGACTAGATGGACTTTTGTTGACAAAATAATGTCTCTGCTTTTTAATATGCTATCTAGGATGGTCATAACTTTCCTTCCAAGGAGTAAGTGTCTTTTAATTTCATGGCTGCAGTCACCATCTGCAGTGATTTTGGAGCCCAAAAATATAAAGTCAGCCACTGTTTCCACTGTTTCCCCATCTATTTGCCATAAAGTGATGGGACCAGATGCCATGATCTTAGTTTTCTGAATGTTGAGCTTTAAGCCAACTGTTTCACTCTCCTCTCTCACTTTCATCAATAGGCTTTTTAGTTCTTCTTCACTTTCTGCCATAAGGGTGGTGTCATCTGCATATATGAGGTTATTGATATTTCCCCCAGCAATCTTGATTCCAGCTTGTGCTTCCTCCAACCCAGTGTTTCTCATGATGTACTCTGCGTATAAGTTAAATAAGCAAGGTGACAATATACAGCCTTGTATGTACACTCCTTTTCCTATTTGGAACCAGTCTGTTGTTCCATGTCCAGTTCTCTAACTGTTGCTTCCTGACCTGCAATACAGGTTTCTCAAGAGGCAGGTCAGGTGGTCTAGTGTGCCCATCTCTTTCAGAATTTTCCACAGTTTATTGTGATCCATACAGTCAAATGCTTTGGCATAGTCAATAAAGCAGAAATAGATGTTTTTCTGGAACTCTCTTGCTTTTTTTGATGATCCAGCAGATGTTGGCAATTTGATCTCTGGTTCCTCTGCCTTTTCTAAAACCAGCTTGAACATCTGGAAGTTCATGGTTCACGTACTGCTGAAGCCTGGCTTGGAGAATTTTGAGCATTACTTTACTAGCACGTGAGATAAGTGCGGTTGTGTGGTAGTTTGAGCATTCTTTGGCATTGCCTTTCTTTGGAATTGGAATGAAAACTGACCTTTTCCAAACTGTGGCCACCACTGAGTTTTCCAAATTTGCTATGCTTTTAGGCAGTCACAACTGAATCATATATGAGTTCTTTTCAAGAAGTACATACAGTGATAATACACCAGTCTCAGTAGATAAGTGCAGGTGGAAACTTGGGAGGGCCATGAAAGGGGCAGAACTAAGACACCATGGAAAGACATTATTTGCAGCAGTGGTCCCAGAAAACTTCAGGAAGGGGTGAATTTAAGTTAATATGTAACAAATGGGCATCATTTGGTCATGTGGAGTTAGTAGAAAAAGAATTCTTGGTAGAGAGGACATGAACATGACTACAAAGATAGAAAGAAGGGAGGCATACAAGCAGCAGTTCAGTTTGACTAAAACAAAAGGTTTGTAAGTAGATACACGTAGGTCTGAACCAGATTAATGGAGGTCTTTGAAACTCATATAAAAAATTTTAGTGTCTCATGTTAGCCGTAAGAAGTCAATAGAGGTCTTTGAGCCACAGAATGACATCAGGCATGATTCAGGAATGAATGAGAGGAATACAAATGATGGACTATGAGGAAATGGAGGATGCCAGTGAGAAAGCTAGTTCAATGGTCTAATTAAGGAGTAAAAAGGACTGAGAAGGAAGAATTTCCTTCAGTAGTATTTTGAGGGTTTCAATATCATCAAGGAAGGGCAATACTTTCAGAGTGCCAGTCAAGGTGGGAAGCAAAGGTTCTTCAAGAAGAGTCTGAGGAGGTCCAATGGCTTACCTTCAATGGTGGGAGCCAAAGGACCCACTGTTTTGGAGTTGGGAGCCTGGTTGATGGAGGAGGAATATATATGAGTGGTCTGGATAGGAAATTAATGAGAACATGGAGGGAGATAATACAGGAAGAGTTTTTCCTCTAGTAGAGGAATTGTAAAGCAAGGAATTGAGAAAACAGAAGGTCAGCATTAGAAGCGTGTGTGTGCTTGCTAAGTCACTTCAGTTGTGTCCAACTCTTTGTGACCCTATGGACTGTAGCCCACCAGGATCCTCTGTGCATGAGGATTCTCCATGGCAAGAATACTGGAGTGGGTTGCCATGCCGTATTCCAGGGGACCTTCTCGACCGAGGGATCGAATCCACGTTTCTTAAGTCTCCTGAATTGACAGAGAGTGCCACCTGGGAAGCCCCATCAGACCAAAGACATAGGATGCAGATCCATATCCAAGAAATATTTATTGATTGCCTATAGGGTTGCAGGTATAGTCCATGTAGTCAGAGGTCTGCATGGTCATGGCTATGGTTTTTCCAGTAGTCATGTATGGATGTGGGAGTTGGATTTTAAAGGAGGCTTAGTGCCTAAAAATTGATGTTTTTGAATTGTGCTGGAGAAGACTGTTGAGGGTCCCTTGGACTGCAAGATCAAACCAGTCAATTCTAAAGGAAATCAACCTTGAATACTCATTGGAAGATTGATACTGAAGCTATAACTGCAATGCTTTGGCTGCCTGATGAGAAAAGCCAATTCATTGGAAAAGACTCTGATGCTGGGAAAGACTGAAGGCAAAAGGAGAAGAGGGTGGCAGAAGATGAGATGCTTAGACAGCATCACCAACTCAGGGGTCACGAATTTGAGCAAACTCTGGGAGATAGTAAAGGACAGGGAAGCCTGGTGTGTTGCAGTCTGTTGGGTCACAGGGTTAAGACAGGACTTAGCCACTGAATAACAACCACCTAAGAGTTCCAAGTATATTCACAAATAGAACCACATTTGAATGTTACCTACATATTATGCATATAAGGCGGTTGAGAAACTTGCCTGAAATGTGTGTATGCTCAGTCGTGTCTGACTCTTTGTGACCCCAAGGACTGCAGCCCCCCACGCTCCTCCGTCTGTGGAACTGTCCAGGCCATTTCTTCCTCCAGGGGATCTTTTCGACCCAGGGATCAAATCCAAGTCTCCTGTGTCTCCTGCATTGGTAGGTGGATTTGGCACTGCCCAACCTGGGATTTTTGCCTTAAGTAAGACTATTTTAAATGGTACAACTGAGATTTCAACCCATTTTCTGGTAGCTTGATTTTTTAAAAATTTTAATCCTTTGCATCTTATCACATTTTCTCTCATCAAAATTAGGAGAGGTGAGGGCCTAAACGGAGCCAGATTATATATTAATAGAAACACTGATTTCACTGAGTATTCAGCCCTGTTAAACCAGCTTCTTAAAAAGTGTTGAACCCAGATCACAATAATTTCCAGGTAGTCCATTGGCTATTAATAACTAATTCATTATATGAAATTACTAAATAAGCACCAGAGGTAAGAAAATATATATATTGATACTGTGACAAAAACCAATAATTTGTAACTACCAGATTATTTTTCCTGGTTTAATAGTTTGTTGATTGTGTGACTATTCATTTGAGTAACTACATATGAAATGTGAGAGTAAAAGGATAGAGGCCGTTTATTTATATATTATAAATGCTCAATTCCAGAAGTGTGTGACATCTATATGAATATAAACCAAATTTATTGTAATTAAAGTTATTACCATGAATAAGAAATAAATTCATAGCATTAAATATGTAAATACTAAGCAAAGAGTATAAATTTTCTCTTTTTGAAATTAATCTCACATTCACATTAATATGATTTATGTTATTGTAATATACACTATGCCTCTGGAATCAGATCAGGAATGATTAGTTCTTTGTGTGGCCTTAGTAACAAGTAATATGCTAACAGGAGAATAAATAGCAACTAAAATTAATTTATTTCTCTAATATTCTCAAAATAGCTTCCTGAATTTGAACTTTGAATAGTAACGTAATGAATGAAAACAAGCGCAAGTGCCCTGACATATTAAAATGTCAAAGCAGAGGATACCTATGGTCATAGTTCAAAGGGTGGATCATAGATCACAGAATGTTAGAGGGAGGAAGGGCCTTGGAGGTCATTCAGTTCAATCACTTCATTTTGTAAATGAGGAAAGGGAAGGCCAGAGACGCTGGGGACTTCTACAGGGTTCAATACACAGTTACGAAGTGCCAGTGCCAGGATACAGTTCAGTCCTCCTGACTTCAGTCCATTGTTCTTTTTGCTACATCATACTGCCTGAAAGAATCATTTTTCATCATCTTAAAATGCTACCTTATTATTGCATAAGCAGGTGAAAACTGAATGGGTATGTATTTCTTATTAAATGAGAGGAAAGCCCTTTCACTACAGCAAAACAGTAGTATTTACCATAACCTAAGCTCTATGACACTGAAGTGACTTAGCAGCAGCAAGCTCTATGACAGTTTTGATCTCTACAAACAGGCTTTCTAGATTTAAGCACTATTGTTACATTGATCATCTTTTCAAATGAGCTGCATTTTTATTTTAATAAATTATTTGACTCATTAATTTTCATTATACAAAAGAGGAAATCATTACAGAACATTATTGCAACAAATTTTTAAAAATTAACATTTTTTCTATTCAGGTATAATTTACAAAAAGAGAGGCAAAGATCTTAAGTGTATCATTTGACGAGTACTCACAATAGCAGACGCCAATGTAATGCATACAGACCAAGATGTAGCTAATTTTGTGCTCCGTCTCTCAGTCATGTCCAACTCTTTGCAACCCCATGGAATGTAGCCCACCAGGCTCCTCTGACCATGGAATGCTTCAGGCAAGAATACTGGAGTGGGGTGCCATTTCCTACTCCAGGGGATCTTCCCAACCCAGGGATGGAACCTGTGTCTCTTGCATCTCTTGAATTGGCAGGCGGATTCTTTACCACTAGGAAGTCCACAGATAATTTTAACACCCCATAAAAATCCTAGTTAATGATAAATTCACCATCCTCCCATGAAGGCAACCACAAATATTTTATTCATGCTTTGATTGGACTAGTTGTCTTTATTTTTATTGAATTGTAGGAGTTTTTGGTTTATTTTGGATATGAATTCCTTGTCAAATTTATGGACTGCAAATATTTTCTGCCAGTCTGTAGCTTATGTATACACTTACTGAACAGCAGAAGAGCTGTTCTGATAAGCAGAAGATAAGCAGAAGAGCTTAATTTAGATCATGTGTATTTTAACAATTTTTCTCTTATGATTATTTCTTTTCCTATCCTGATGAAGAAATATTTGTATATCTCAAGATAATGAAAATACTATTCAAATTTTTCCAGAAGCTTTATAGTTTTGGCTTTTTTTATTTAGTTCTGAGATCCATCTCAAGCTAGATTTTAAATATGAAGTGAAGTCTGAGGCAAAGTATCTCCCCCACATCACAATCCTGTATTTCAGTGTTGTGTTGTTTGTTGAAAAGACACTCTGCCATTGAAATGACCTAGAGTCTTAGTTGAAACTTCACAATGAAAGTATGACTGTTTCCCTACTCCTGCTTTATGTTTATATCAAACGCCTACTCTCTCTTTAGCTTTTTGCACTGTGCTTAGTTGCTCAGTTGTGTCCGACTCTTTGTGACCCTGTGGACTGTAGCCCACCAAGCTCCTCTGTCTATGAGGATTCTCCAGGCAAGAATACTAGAGTGGATTGCCAAGAATACTAAAGTGGATTGCCATGCCCTCCTCCAGGAGATCTTCCAAACCCAGGGATCTAACCCAGGTTTCCTGCATTGCAGGGTGATTCTTTACCATCTAAGCCACTAGGGAAACCTAAGAATACTGAAGTGGGTAGCCTATCCCTTTTCCAGGGTATCTTCCTGACCCAGGAATCGAAGCAAGGTCTCCTGGATTGCAGGTAGATTGTTTACCAGCTGAACTACCAGGCAAGCTCTCTTTAGCTTTTTAAGGAGTCCTAAATCATTTATAAGTACTGAAACTTCATTGTTTTCTTTTGCAAGATTTAAAAGAGTCTGTCTTTCATTTCCATGTAAATTTAAAAGTAACTTGTTGATTTCCATCTTTTAAAAATGGATCGGATTTTGATTAAGATTGTGTTGAAACTACAGTTCAATTTGGGGAGAAGTGACATCTTAACAGTTCTGAATTTTTCAAAACATATAAGCATGATATACATCTCTATTTATGGAGAAGGAAGTGGCAACCCACTCCAGTATTCTTGCCTGGAAAACCCCATGGACAGAGGAACCTGGCAGGCTACAGTCCATGGGGTCGCAAAGAGGCAGACATGACTGAAGCGACTTGAGCAACAACAACATATCTCTATTTCAGTCATCAGTTTCCCTTTGGCACTATCGTACAGAAATAAACTGACCTTGTATCCTTTAATTTTGCTAAATTCACTTATTAGTTCAAGTAGCTGCTTTGTGGACTGCTTAAAATTTCTACGTATACTATCATAAGGGCTTCCCTGGTGACCCAAACAGTAAAGAATTCGCCTGCGATGCAGGAGACCTGAGTCTGATCCCTGGGTTGGGAAGATCCCCTGGAGAAGGGAACGGCTACCCACTCCAGTATTCTGACCTGGAGAATTCCATGGACAAGAGGAGCCTGGCAGGCTACAGTCCATGGGGTCGCAGAGTCGGACATGACTGAGCGACTTTCTCTGTGCTTCACTTCATATTATCATACTGTCTTGAAATAAAGACAGCTTTGCTTCTTCCTTCCAACCTGCGTGACTTTCTTTTTCTTAGCTTATTTCACTGGCTACAACTAAAATTAGAAGAATATTGGAATGTGTAGCCGTTCCCTTCTCCAGGGGGATCTTCCCAACCCAGGGATCAAACCTATGTATCCCACATTGTGGGCAGACTCTTTACCATCCTAGCCACCAGGGAAGCCCAGAAAGTAGAGGTGGTAAAGCAAGTAGGCTAGCCTGGCCCAATTCTCTATCTTAAGCAAAAAGTGTTCATCATTAGGTATGATACAGCTGCAGATTTTTTCTTATTATCATAACGAAGTCATTTTGTTTCTTCTTAGTTTAGTGAGAGTTTTGATTCAAACAAGTTTGGGATTTTGTCACATGTTGCCTGTGCATTTATTGTGGTGTTTATATATTTTCTAGTTTGCTCAAGTTTTCTGTTTAAGTTGTGAATTACATTGACTTTTTTGTGCTGAACTGCAGAAATGAGATAAATCCCTCCATTATGATGTGTGTGTGTGTTTTATTGCTTTGTTTTGTTAGATATTTTTTTGTTATGAGGAATTTCATTCCATAGATTTTCTTCGTTGTAATATCTCTATCTGTGTTAGATATTGGAATAATGCTGACTCTAAGAAATTAAATTGTGAAGTGTTCCATTCTATTTTGTGAATAAGTTTATGTAGGATATTTATTATTTGTTGCTTAAATTTTTGTGGAAATTTAGGTGAAACAAGATAGGTTTGAAATTTTCTGAGAATGTTTTTAATTACCAGTTATATTTCACTAATAGACACTTATCTAGACAAAATTTATGCTTTTTTCTTTAATCTTTTCCCAGGGATTTTGTCTATGTCATCAAATTGCACAGCTTATTGATTCAAATTGTTCTTAATATTTATCTTTTTAATACTTAAAAAATTTATACTAGAATCCTCATTTTCACTCTGGACTTCAGTAATTTTGTGCATTTCCTTTTTTTCCTGATGAATATAAATAGAGAGTGTATCAATTTTGATAACATTTTCAAAGAACCCTATTAGATTTCGTCAATTTTCTCTATTATTTATCTATTTAATTAATTTCTGCTTTTTTCATTATTTTCATTATTCTACACACTTTTATTTGAATTTGCTTATCTTTTTTTAAGCTTCTTATACTGTAAGGTTCATTTGGTAAAGAATCCACCTGCAACGCAGGAGACCTGGGTTCGATCCCTGTGTTGGTAAGATCCCCTGGAGAAGGGAAAGGCTACCCACTCCAGTATTCTGGCCTGGAGAGTTCCATGGACTGTAGAGTCCGTGGGGTTGCTAGAGTCAGACAAGATTGAGTGACTTTCACTTCACTTCTTAGGTCAGCTTAGAAAACTTTGTATGTTCTTTATGATTTCTTCTTTAAACCATATGTTTCTCTGACCAGAGTGGGTTAGTTTCCAATATTTGAGGATTTTTTAGATGTCTTTTTTTTTAATTGACTAGTCTTAATTCCCTTGTGGCCAGATGATAAGGAATCTGCCTGTAATGCAGGAGATCCACGTTTGATCCCTAGATTGGGAAGATCCCCTGGAGAAGGAAATGGCAACTCACTCTAGTATTCTTGCCTGTGAAATCCCATGGACAGAGAAACCTGGCAAGCAACAGTCCATGGAGTTGCAAGAGTCAGACACGACTTAGCAACTAAATCACCAACAACCTTAATTCCAGAGAGGATGAGATGGTTGGATGGCATCACCATCCCAAAGGACATGAGTTTGAGTAAACTCTGGGAGTTAGTGATGACAGGGAGGCCTGGCATGCTGCAGTCCAGTTCAGTTCAGTTCAGTCACTCAGTCATGTCCGACTCTTTGCGACCCCATGAACCACAGCACGTGAGGCCTCTCTGTCCATCACAAACTCCCAGAGTCTACCTAAACCCATTAAGTTGCTGATGCCATCCAACCATCTTATCCTCTGTCATCTCCTTCTCCTCCTGCCCTCAATCTTTCCCAGCATCAGAGTCTTTTCAAATGAGTCAGCTCTTCGCATCAGGTGGCCAAAGGATTGGAGCTTCAGCTTTAGCATCACTCCTTCCAATGAACACCCAGGACTGATCTCCTTTAGGATGGACTGGTTGGATCTCTTTGCAGTCCAAGGGACTCTCAAGAATCTTCTCCAACACCACAGTTCAAAAGCATCAGTTCTTTGGTGCTCAGCTTTCTTCACAGTCCAACTCTCACATCCATATATGACCACTGGAATAGCCTTGACTAGACGGACCTTGTTTGACAAAGTAATGTCTCTGCTTTTTAATATGCTGTCTAGGTTGGTCATAACTTTCCTTCCAATGAGTAAGTGTCTTTTAATTTCATGGCTGCAATCATCATCTGCAGAGATTCTAGAGCCCAGAAAAATAAAGTCAGCCACTGTTTCCACTGTTTCCCATCTATTTGCCATGAAATGATGGGACCAGATACCATGATCTTAGTTTTCTGAATGTTGAGCTTTAAGCCAACTTTTTCACTCTCCTCTTTTACTTTCATCAAGAGGCTCTTTAGTTCTTCCTCACCTTCTGCCATAAGGGTGGTGTCATCAGCGTATCTGCGTTTATTGATATTTCTCCCAGCAATCTTGATTCTAGCCTGTGCTTCCTCCAGGCCAGCGTTTCTCATGATGTACTCTGCATATAAGTTAAATAAGCAGGGTGACAATATACAGCCCTGATGTTCCTATTTGGAACCAGTCTGTTGTTCCATGTCCAGTTCTAACTGTTGCTTCCTGACCTGCATACAGATTTCTCAAGTGGCAGGTCAGGTGGTCTGGTCTTCCCATCTCTTTCAGAATTTTCCACAGTTTCTTGTGATCCACACAGTCAAAGGCTTTGCCATAGTCAATAAAGCAGCAGTCCATGGGGTTGCAAAAAGCCAAACATGAGTACTTGGTATAATTTCAGTGTTTGCAATTGAGACTTTTTAAATGGCCTAAAATACATTTTATTTTGATAAGGGTTCTGTGCATACTTGAAAGAAATTAATATTCTGCAGGTTGTTAGATGTAGCACTCCATAACTGTCAATTCAATCAAGTTGGTTGACAAATATTTTCAACTTTTTTAATGTTCTTATCAATTTCTTCTTAATTAGTTTTATCATTTACTAAGAGGGGAGTTTTGAAATCTTCTATTATGATTTCAGGTTAATCTGTTTTTCCTTTACTTTCTGTCAATATTTGCTTTCATTATTGTGAAACTGCTATTAGATACATACATATTTATTATTGTTAGGATTTCTTGATAAATTGTTATTTTCATCATTATGAAATATTCTTCTTTGTCTCTAGTAATCCTTCTTTCTCTTATATATTAAAATTGTTACTATACCTTTCTTATAATTAGCATTTGCAAGGTACTTTAAAAATATATCTGTCTTTATAATGTGTGACTCTTATAAGCAGAAAAATTTTTGTGTTTGCTTTCTTTATTGTATCTGATAATCTCTGTCCTATAATTAAAATACTTTTGTACTCACAGTTTTGAAAAGTAATTTCAATTTATCTATTGACTTTTTAATTATACCTTTTTGCATTCATTTTAGTGGGTGTGCCACGAATAGCAACATATATTCTTAACTTCTCACAGTCTACTCAGAGTGAATATTGTAATAGTTCTCAAAACCTTGCAGTGTGTTTTATTTTGATCCATTTTCTTCTTCCTAGACCCTTACACTATACATGTCGTATGCATTACATCTAAATCCCTTAAATACCCCACAATGTTATATTTTTAATTTGCTCAGTACTAGAGTGAAAGAAAAGAGTGAAAAAGTTTGCTTAAAGCTCAACATTCAGAAAACTAAGATCATGGCATCTGGTCCCATCACTTCATGGCAAATAGATGGGGAAACAGTGGAAACAGTGGCTGACTTCATTTTTTGGGTCTCCGAAATCACTGCAGATGGTGATTACAGCCATGAAATTCAAAGACATTTACTCCTTGGATGGAAAGTTATGATCAACCTAGACAGCATATTAAAAAGAGAGGACATTACTTTGTCAACAGAGGTCTGTCTAGTCAAGGCTACGGTTTTTCCAGTAGCCATGTATGGATGTGAGAGTTGGACTATAAATAAAGCTGAGTGCCAAAGAATTGATGCTTTTGAACTGTGGTGTTGGAGAAGACTCTTGAGAGTGCCTTGGATAGCAAGGAGATCCAACCAGTCCATCCTAAAGGAGATCAGTCCTGGGTGTTCATTGGAAGGACCGATAAATTATACTTTTTTACAAAATTTCGGATTTTCAGCCATTATTTCATGGAATATTTTATCCGTCCTTTTCTCACATGCCTCTGCTTCTGGGATTCTACTTCCAAATGTTAGTCCTTTGATATCGGGGCTTCCCTGGTGTCTCAGATGGTAAAGAATGTACCTGCAATGCAGGAGACCCAGGTTCGATCCTTGAGTTGGGAAGATCCCCTGGAGAAGGGAATGGAACCCCACTCTAGTATTCTTGCCTGGAGAATTCCATGGACAAAGGAGCCTTGCGGGCTATAGTCCATGGGGTCGAAAACAGTTGGAGATGACTGAGCAGCTAACACTTTGAACACCTGATTGTTCTAAATGTCTGTGAAGGTCTGTTCTTTCCATGGTCTTTTTGTTTTGTTTTGTTTTGTATATATATTTCTATTTCTCTATTTTCAAGCTTAGTGTTTGTTTATTTTGTCATGTTCTTTGTACCAATCATTCCATCAGTGATCTTTTTTATTTTGATGTATTTTTCAGTGCTACAACTTCCATTTGTTATTTTACACATTTCTTTTCCCTGCTGAGGTGTCCTTTTTTCATTCACTTGAGTATGATTTTCTTTACATCTTTGCGGTTAATTATAAGAGTCCTTTAACATCCATGTATGTTAATTCCAAGAGCTGAATCATTTCATGGTTGGTCTTCATTGATTGTTGTTTTATCTTGCTCATGGATACATTTTCCTGCCTTATCTTAAATTAAATCCTAGATATTTTGAATGTCATATTGTGGAAAGTCTGGAATTTTCACATTTGTCTTAAATTGCAAACTCTCTTTCTTGGTAGCACCTCAAATCTTAGTTCAGTTTTTTTGTCCTTAACTGGTCTGCTTCACATACTTGTTTTGGAGGAAAGTGAGAGATCTGGGCAGAATTCAAACCAGCAAGTCAGGGCTCCCACTGCATCTCTCTTGATCAGAAAGCACATTTCTGTCCAGGTAGCTGGGGTTTCCTCAGACTCTGTCCTCAGGTTCTTCAGGTTATAGAGGTTCCTTTAATAAAGACTGAGTCACCCCACGCAGTGCCAAGTTTCCCTTACCTTCAAGATAAAAGGTGTAAAACCTGTAACTCACCCTGTGCGACTGCCTTTTTCAAGTGTCTACTTACCTTCAGAATCTGGCTACCTTTGTTGTTAGCTCTTCATTGCCTTCAGGCACTATTTTTCGTTTGTTTGTTTTGTATTTTGTCTAGAGCTTATGGAGGTTATCTATGAGGCAACTCCATGCTTTAGAAACTACTCTGCCATATTGGAGGAGCCCCTAATCTATTTACCTTTAATACAATTGTTGCTATGATTGGTTTAAGCCTGCCAGTTTGTTTCCTATTTGTGCATCTGTTCTTTGGCTATTTCTCTTCCTTTACAGCTTTATTTTGCATTAATTGAGTATTTTTCAATACTCCATTTCACTCCTCAGTTGATATTTAGTTACACTTCTTTGTTTTGCTATGCTTTTTGTGTATGTTTGTGCTTTTTCTAGTGTTTCCAATATGTATATCATATCTTATCTTCAAATACTATTGTATCACTTCAAGTACAAAATACAAACTTTACAGCAATATGTGTTCTTTTTCTGCTTCACCTGTTTTTGTGCATTTTGCACTCATTTTACTTCTCTATATATATTTAAAGTCACAATATATTTTTGTCATTTTTGTTTTAAAAAGTTAATTATCTTTTAAAGTAAAAAAAATTTTTTTAATTATATTATGCTTACTCATTTATCATTTCCAGAACTCCACATTTCCTTGTATAGATTCAAATTTCCATCTACTATACCTTTTATTCTGTGAAAAATTTCCTTTCACATTTCTTTCAATGTTCAACTGCTGTCCAGAGTCTCCCAGCTTTTGTTGGTCAGAAAATGACTATATTTTGCCTTCAGATTTGAGGAAAATTTTCACTGGGTATAGAAGTCTAGGTTGATAGCTCTCTTCATTCAACGTTTAAGATGTCATTCCATCTTGGTCTTCATGGTTTCACATAAAAACTCAGACCTCATTTGAATCATTGTCCTCTTATGTGTAATACGTGTTTTTCCTCCAGGTATTTTTAAGATTGTGTTTTACATAGTTGTATTTCAGAAGTTTGATAATGAGGACTTGCCTGGGGGTCCAGTGATTGAGAGTCCAGCTACCAATGCAGGGGACATGGGTTCAGTCCTATATCTGGGAAGATTCTACATGCCAATGAGCAACTAAGCCTGTGTGCAGCAACTACGGGAGCCCTCACTCCCAAGAGCCTGTGCTCTGCAACAAGAGAAGCCACTGCAATGAGAAGCCTGTGCATTATTATTAGAGAGTAGTCCCCGCTCACTGCAACTAGAGAAAGCCATACGCAGCAATGAAGACAGGACACCACCAAAAAAGAATAAAAAGGTTTTTTTTTTTAATCTGTTAAAAATTTGATAGTAAATACATTGGTTACTTTGTATACCAAATTGGGTTTTATTTAGCCTCTTGGATTTATTCATTAAATTTTTTCATCAAATTTGGAAAACTACATCTATATTACTTAAATAAGTCCCCTGGATCCCTAGGGCACTGCAGCCAGAGTCAGACAGATAAAGACAACTATTATATGATTTGAATCTAAAAAACAAAACAACTGAATAAAAAATAACAAAACAGTCATAGATATAGAGAACAATCAGGTATTTTCAGGAGGAGAGATGAGTCTGGATGTGCAAGAAATAGGTGAGGGAGATTAAAAGGTACAAACATCTAGCTGCAAAATAAATGACTCATGGGTGTGAAATGTACAGTGTGGGGAATATAATCAATAACTAAGTAATATTTTTGTATGGTGACATATAGTAACTTGGGCTTCCTAGGTGGCACTAGTGGTAAAAGAACCCACCTGCCAATGCAGGAAACATAAGAGACACAGGTTTGATCCTTGGGTCTGGAAGACCCCCTGGAGGAAAGTGTGGCAATCCACTCCAGTAGCCTTGCCTGGAGAATCTCATGGACAGAGGAACCCAGTGGGCAACAGTCCATAGGGTCACAAAGAATCAGACACAACTGAACAACTTAGCATGGACACACATATTGTAACTAGAGTTATCACAGCGATCATTTTGAAATGTATAGAGAAAAAATCACTACATTGTGTAACAGGAACTAACATAGTATTGTAGGTCAATTGTATTTCAGAAGCAAACAAACAAACTTATAGAAAAAGAGATCAGATATGTGGTTACTAGTGGCATGGGGTTGGGGAAGAGGGAATTGGATGAAGGCAGTCAAAAGTTACTAGAAACTTCAGATGTGATATATTCATACAACATAAATATGTTATACATACAAGTTATTAAGAGAGTGAATCCTGAAAGTTCTCATCACACATTTTTTAATTTCTTTGTGTATCTATAAAAAATGATAGATGTTCACTAAACTTATTGTGATAATCATCACATGATGTGAAAGTGAAAGTCATTTAGTCATATCCAACTCTTCGCGACCTCATGGACTATAGAGTCCATGGAATTCTCCAGGCCAGAATACTGAAGTGGGTAGCCTTTCCCTTCTCCAGGGGATCTTCCCAACCCAGGGATAGAAACCAGATCTCCCCATTGCAGGCAGATTCTTTACCAGCTGAGCCTCAGGGGAAGCCCAAGAATACTGGAGTGGATAGCCTATCCCTTCTCCAGAGGATTGTCCCGACCCAGGAATCAAACAGGGGTCTCCTGCATTGCAGGTGGATTCTTTACCAACTGAGCTATCAGGGACATGATGTACGTAAGTTAAATCATTATGCTGTACACCTTAAACTTACACAGTGCTATGTCTATTGTATCTCACTAAAATTGGAAGGAAAAATTAAATAAAAATATATTTTTCAAAAATATAGTCTTTGGGGCTTTTTTGGTGGCTCAGTGGTAAAGAATCTGCCTGCCAATGCAGGAGACATAGGTTTGATCCCTTATCCAGGAAGGCCCCACATGTCTCAGAGCAACTAAGCCCAAGTACAACAACTGTTGAGCTTGTGCTCTAGAGTCCAGGAGCCACAACAACTGAGCCCACATACCATAACTACTGAAGCCCAAGTGCCCTAGAGCCTGTGCTCTGCAACAAGAGAAGCCACCAAAACGAGATGCCCGAACACTGCAACTAGAGAGCTAGAACAGTACAGCTAGGGTAGCTAGAGAGTAGCTCCTGCTCATTGCAACTAAAGAAAAGTCTGCACAAAAGTGAAGACCCAGCACACACAAAAATAAGTTAATATATCACATTTAAATATATGTGTGTATATATATATATAAAGAGAGAGAGTCTCTATAAAAATGAGTTGCTATATATGGCTTAAATAAGACTACTGATTTCCTTCTCTTTCTATCTGAGATGATTCTGTTTGTAGCACAGACCAAAGCTTAACTCAGAGTTCTTAGCATGGGAGAGAGAACATAGAAAAAAGAATCACTTAACCAGGTCTACTTCAAGAATTAAGTATACTTAAGTATACTTGTCACATAATACAAGTAAGCACAAAAGGGACTAACTCTTAAAATGTTCATCTTTAGGACATAATAGCTATGGTCATAACAACTGTGATTCCAAGAGTGCCTTAAGCTCTGACCAATCACATCAGCAAATTTTCCCTCAAGTGATGGGAAAAATATCTAGAAGAGACAGAAATGGAGTTAGTTTCTTGGTCTGAAAAGGCAGAAGACTCCATCCCAAAAAATATCAGCGGAAGAACTCGTCTGTACCCAAAGTCATAAAGGGAATACTCATCAAGTCACAGGATCACATAGAGATTAGAAAACTATTTGAGAGCAATGTCCATGTATCAGAGGGACTGAGGCTTATATCTAGTTTTGGCGGGGAAAACTAATTCCAAAATTTTCTCGACAATCTGAGATAATAATGGTGCCATTTGTATAAATAAGAAAATAATTATGAAGGGGAGTGTATACTGGAGGGATGATAGAAAGGAAAGAGGCTGGCTTCCTTGTTCAGGCATAGATTCACTCATTTGGAAACTAGCTGGTGATGGCCTGAACTGAGCTGAAGAGATCCTAAAAGAACAAACACAAGGAGAGAAATCGATAATGGAGAAAAGGAAATGTGACTAGCTATGGACATGATTGGAGACATTTCCAAAAAACTGTTGGCTGTCTGGGGAAAGAGTGGTTTGAGACAATGGTTTGAGATAGAGAGTTGAGGTTCTGTGAGTAGATGAAGCCCCTGAATGACCCATTTGAATAAGGGGCCTAAGGTTTTAGGTAAACTATAGTTGCTTGTGCATATTCACATGTTGAAAAAATATTTATTTGGCTGCATCAGGTCTGTCTTGCGGCACGTGGGATCTTCATTGCCTTTGCAGCTCACAGGCTCTGTAGCTGTGGCGCATGGGCTTACTTGCTCCATTGCATGTGGGATCTTCATTCCCTCACCAGGTATCAAACCCATGTTGTCTGCCTTTCAAGGTGGATTCTTAACCCCTGAACCACCAGGGAAGTCCCTACTAAACAGTTTTTATAGCAGTCTTCTTGTAACTCAAAACTTCAATGCTGAAAAGAGAATTATCCTTTAAAAAATAATCAGATACCACTCCTTCTTGGCTCTAACCTTTTAAAATAGCATAACTACAGGAAATATCATTGCCTAAAAGATCAGCTTATCTACACAGCCTGATTTCCATTGGGAGACTGGGTAAGAAGTTACAACAGCTCTTTTTCTGGTGAAGAGCAGGGTGGCACTTAGGTTTTCACTATTTTCTCATGAGTATTGATGGGTGTGTAATTACATACTCCATACTCCTGTGTATATATTTTAGGAACATGCAGGGTCTCAGAGAACAAACTTTTACAAACGTATACTCACCTGGAAATACATCCATCCAACCTTAGAATAAGAGTAGTGGAAAGAGCTCTGGACCATATAAAAACCAAACTGCAGTTATTGGGCTCATCCCTCCCTGGATTTGTGATAAGGAAAAGTTACCCCTCTGTGTCTTCATGATCCTCATATGGAGGCTGAGGGATTTAGATTTGCAGAACATATAGTTCTTTTTTAGCTTTAGACTATCTTTTTTCCATGCAAAATCAAGTATTTCCGTGAACATTACACAGTTACGCACCCATGAGAGTCAATTCACTATGTATTTATCTACTATATTTAGATATTGAAAATATAAAAAGGATAGGAAAACAATCTCTTCTTAAGAACCTCACAATCTAATGAAGTAGACACTACAAGAGCTACCTGCAAACTAACAGGACAATTGAACAAATGAGGCACAAGGAAAACAGAATTAAGGGGAAAACAGTGTGTCTGGGGGATTTAGATGTTTCCCAGAAAAGGGGATACTTGAACTGAGTCCAAGGAAGGTGATGAGTTCTTTACACAAATGCACCAAGAGAAGTTTGGGAGTAGAATTATAGGCAGAGAAAAACTACAGCAACTGCAAAAGCATTCAAGAATTGTTTATATAATGAACAACAGAAAGAGACTTGGAGAATGAGCTTATGGATGTCAGAGGAAGGTTGGAGGGAGGGGATAGTTAGGGAGCTTGGATGGACTGCTATAGTTAAACTGAATAACCAATAAGATGTACTGTACAGCACACGGAACTCTGCTCAATGTTATGTGGCAGCCTGGATGGGAGGGAATTTGGGGGGAGAATGGATTCTTGTATATGTATGGCTGAGTCCCTTCACTGTTCACCTGAAACTATCACAACATTGTTAATCAGCTATACCCCAATACAAAAAGTTTTTTTTTTTTTAAAGAATCATTTGTATTTAGATAACCACAAGCATTTTTGAGGCCTTCCCTGGTGGCTCAGAGGTTAAAGTGTCTGCCTGCAATGCGGGAGACCTGGGTTCGATCCCTAGGTCAGAAAGATCCCCTGGAGAAGGAAATGGCAACCCACTCCAGTGTTCTTGCCTGGAGAATCCCATGGACGGCGGAGTCTGGTGGGCTACAGTCCATGGGGTCGCAAAGAGTCGGACATGACTGAGTGACTTCACTTCACTTCAAGCACTTTTGAATGTAAGGGTTCAGCCTGCAATTAATGACTTAAATGGAAGACTTGAAACTATAAAACACCTAGGAAAAAAAAAGCAGGTTAAAAAAAGCTTCATAACAGTGGTTTTGAAACACTTCTGTATATATTTTAAAAATATTGTAGTAGTCAGGGTTCTCTAGAACCAAAAGGATCGGTATACAGGTGAGAAAGAGAGATTTATTTTAAGGAATTGACTCATGATTGTGGAGGCTGTTAAGTCCAAAATCTGCAGGGCAGACTGGCAGGCTAAGAACTAGTGAAGATTTGATTTAGCACTCTGCTGGCACATTCTCCCTCCCTTGGGGGAGGTCAGGTTTTCTCTTAAAGCTTTCACAGGATTGGATGAGGACCACCCACATGATGAAGGGTAATCTGTTTTACCATAAATCTACTGACTTACAAGGTAATTTTATCTGAAAAAATATTCACAGTAACAGCCAGACAATTTTGATCAAATATCTAAGTGCAGTGGCCTAGCCAAGGAGACATATAAAATTAACTATTACTCATATGTACAAGTTTATGACTATACTACATACATTATAAAATATATGTTTTGAGTGGGTAGCCTTTCCCTTCTCTAGGGGATCTTCCCAACCCAGGGATCGAACCCAGGTCTACATGCATTGCAGGTGGATTCTTTACCAGCTGAGCCACAAGGGAAGCCCAAACATATACAAAAGAGTTGTTAGACAGTATAAAATAAAAACAAGAAAAAATATTTTCTTCTTAGCGTCCAGCAAACACTTTCACGTTCCTTAAAATGTGTGCAACTCACAGGAGAATGGGGAGCCATTATAACAAGGGGTAATAGAATTATATAGATAGGTGTAAGACATGTGTAATTACTATCTCTCTCATAGCAGAATGGACAAAGGAATGAAGCCAGGTGAGATTTGAGGCAGGAATTCTAGTCAAGAGGAAACAATGAGGCAGAATAAAGAAGTTTGGCATCAGATCCAAAGTTGTAGCAGTGGTGATAAAATAAATGGGCATTGGAAATAAGAATCAATAGGATGACTTGATCATGGGTGGGTGTTGAAGATAGTGAGGAGTCTTAGGCAACTTCCAGAATTTGGTCCCTCGGGCATTCTGAGCTCTTGGCCTTGAAAGATAAAGGCTTTGAGTGCAAGTTCAAAGATATATATATATATATATATATATATATATATATATATATATATATATACACACATATCCAGATTGGATATAGGAGACAGCTTAGCAGATGCAGATGACAGTAGAAAAAGGGTGAGACTGGAGTCATAAGAAACACCAATGTTTATATTGAATTACAAAAAGGCTACCTTCCATTTATTCAGGGCTTATCACTATGCCAAATATCTTGCATATATTACCTTACTAATGTTTAAAACAACCCTATGAGATAAGAATTATAATCCCCTTTTTTTATAGACCAAGAAACTGAAGCTAAGAAAAATTAAGTAACTCACCAAAGGTCACAGCCAGTAAGAAGAGCTGGAAACCCAGGTTCAGTCAAACTTCAAGAGCCATGTCTTTACTCACTATGTGATTATGTCAGCCATTTAAAGAGCAAACGGAAAGAAAGCAGAAGTTCTCCACTTATCACCAGGCATGCAGAGAGCTGGGGGAGGAAGAGATGGATGGGTTCCGTCATTCAGCAGGATATTGTCTTAGATTCAAACATTGTGGAGTGGAAGCCCAGGATTTGGAGTCAGGCAGACTGCCATCAAATCTTTCTTTGTGACTCAGTTTCTTGATCTGTAAAACAAAGATAAAAAGTAGTTTAAATCAAATTAAGTACTGCAAATACAGTACCTGTTAATAGATTATAATAATTTTTATTTTGTTTCTTCATGCTAGTCTAATTGCGAAAAAGAAAGACAATGTCCTCTAGGGTAAAGGAGAGAATTATCAAGACTAGAAAGAACACTGCGTTACCTCAAAGAGATTATTCCAAGCAATTCTATTTATACGTTGAAAATAATATATTTATTTAAACGTGCTTCTTCCAACAAGCCCTTTTGTTTTGTGGCTTAAAAAAAAAAAAAAATATATATATATATGCATTGACAGTGAACACCTGAGTAGTCGCCAAGATTGCATAAATTCCAAACCAGATTTTCACTCTCCAAACTAATTGAAAACAAATTCTGAAAAGTCACAAAGGACAATGGAATTGAAAAATCTGTAAGTATTTAAACAGATTCTCAGGACCTCTAAGTAACATTTAAAAAGTACCCCCAGAATGAATCAAAACCATATGATTGCTTACGATTGCTGTGCATGTAAATATGGATTGGTCCCTAAGGACTGGATGGTTAACAAGTATTTCTCTTATTTTTGTCTGCAGTCTCTGTCCCTGGAAATGCTCAGCTGGGAACTGATGTGTCTGTTGTGATGTCTGGAGGGACCACAGCTGGGTAACATCACCATGCCTGTGTATGAGAAGGAATGATTTGCCCTCTTCCTTCTCACTCCATCTGATGCTCACTAATGAGGTCCAGAGGTTTGATCCTGCAGAGCCCATCTCTCCCACAGCGGAGGGAAGGACATTTGGTGCAATGATAAACTACCCTCACTCAAGCTAAACAGACAGAAAGATATTAAATGGATGTAGCTAAACAAAAAAGCAAACAAATTATAGTTGACATCAGAGTACCCCTTTCCTAGGTTACTCTGATGGCATATCCTGCCACTTATTAGATTTTTGCTAAGGAAACTTCCACTTGTGTTAATTAACAAAATATTTATCTACAAGAATGAGACGGTTGTCCAGTATATAACTTTTAAATAGTGAATGTGTTAAGTCTTTTCTTAACTATGGTGAAGTTAATGTGCTTTTTAACATTTGCTAAATCTGTATGTTTTTTGTTTCAATACAATGGAACAATTCAGTCTGGTATTATGAGATCTCATCTAGTGAGGATAAAAGCTAATGCTGTCTAGAAAGCATGGCTTAAAATTTCTTGAAGCTGTGTTTACCATCCTGCCTAAATTATGCAGGCAGAGCTTATAAACTATTAGGGCCTTTACATCTTCAGATGGGAAACATTTTCAGATTTAGAAAAGCTTCCTTGTTGGATTTGAACTTTTCAGTTTAAAATAATTACGGGGAAAAGGGAACATAATCCTCTCACTAATGTATTTTTCCTCAGTAAAGGCTGAGGAATTTAGCATTAAGATGCAGTCTGGAAAAATAAATAAATAAAAGCAAGAAAAGGAAAGAACTTTCTCCATTGTTGCTTAATTCCTAATAACAAAATTGCAAAATACAGAACTTCATATTTAGCATCATCTTATATTGGTATATGTCGACTTCCCCAGAGATGACACACTGCTGCAAGTTAACAATTTGAAACAAATCTCTGTAATATTGAAAGACATTTCTCTGCATCGCTTCCTCTTCAGCAGTCCCACGGCAGCCATCATTCACCTTGCCTCCATCCAGGTAAACAAGCAAAACAAACAAAAGAACTATTCCTCTCTGGCATTTTACTTGTTATCTGTTTTATATCGTTGCAAGTCTGAAACAATATAAGCTTTGAGAGGAAAAAGTCCACCTTGTTTTTTACATTAAGTGTTCATTCCTGAGCTGATCTTAGTTAGCTGTTCCTTTGAAACCACAAGGCAGTCTTAAAATCATTTAACATGCTATTAATTTAGCTGTTGTAGGATGATGGATTTCTCAGCTTGCTCATACATAGAACTCTCAAGACTGGAAATGTGCCGATGTCATACCTTTGATCCTCAGCTATCACTACCCTCTTTCTCAAGAAGCATAATTATCTGTAACTAAATGAACTGCCATTAAATAGTTCATTATTTGGGCTAATGTAGACTTCGGCTCGTCGTGTTGCTTTGTGAAAAGTTGATGCAAATATTTCCAAACAAAATTCTTTCCAGAATGTAGGTTTTGGTCTTTGTATTTTAACCACTACTTAGCAAGCATAAATTTATTACAGATTTGTTAGGTCAAATGTGGTTAATATTTCTCCATTAAATAAAAATGAGTTTGAAAATGTAAGGAGGGCCATAATTACGCTTAATTTCATTAATGAAGTTCGCAAATAAAGCAGTCTCAGATTGTTATATGTATCTTCACCCTTGGTTTTAACACAGCAGTTCAGAGTAAAAATGGACCAAAAAGCCATTTCATTAGTCCACTGCTTCCTGTATGCATTTCAGCTCATTATTTTTATGAATAGAGAATGTGAAGGTCATTTCACCTTGAAAGGACGATCAACAACTGCTCTAAGTTCAAAGTTATGGGAATGTCTGTAAATCTGCTTTGCTCAAGGAAGTTCTAGCTAGGAAAGAGAGGAGGTGAAACAATATGGGCCTTCCTCATTTAAATTCCCCACTGAGTAAATACTACCACATTACCAGCTCTGAATAATTAAATGCCATCCACTGTGCCAAAAATGATGCCCTGTATCTGAAATGCAACTTTTCAATAAATCTTCCTTGAAAGAAACTACCACAGAAATCATGACAGCTGTCATTGCTCTAAACTTTTATTTACTCAAAATCATTTCCTGAAAACCATCATTAGAATCAAATTAAAATAAAGCTGAGGTTTTCTGAATAAAACTGTCAAAGAAGATAAAAGTTTTTACATTGACAGGAAAGTAAATGATTTTTTCCACTCTGTTGAGGTTGCATAATAGTGCAGTATATCTGAATGACTTATGGTCCATTAATGACAGATTAACAGCTGGAGGAGGGGAGATCTTTCCAAGAATAGTTTTCAAATGAATGAAACTTCAGGCCCAGAGGCAATGGGAAATGCAAAGTGTAGGGAGCTGGGGGAAGATGTGGGTGGAGGAGTCTTACAAGATTAGACTCTCATAATTCATTAAAATCACTGAAAATGACAAGATGAGATCTGAAATAAACCTTCCATATTCACAAGGGGAAGAGTGCCTAGTCAATATTAAGTCCTTGAAGATGACTGCAGGGGGTAGAAAGCTAACGAGAGCCCATCTATGCAGCATATGTGAAGGAAAGAAACCTTACTACATAAAACTTAGTGAAGGAGTCTACCTATGTAGTTTTGCTCACCAGCCCTCTTGCAATATAATGAAATACCAAACACTCTGCAGCTAGACTAAGATGGGAAGGGGGAGTGGGTGTGCAAGATGGAGTGATAATATTAACAAAGTATTTTGTGTCTAAAAGTGATTTATTTAGAAGGTCTTGTCCCCAAATTGGGAATGAAACTTATACCATATACGTACACACACACACACACACACACGCACACACACAATATTTATTTCAGTAAAAACTATATAAAATAAATTCTTTAAAAAAAAACACTGATAAACTTCTTTTCATTTTTATGTTGAACATTTTTGTAGCTTAATTTTAATTTTTATCACAAAAGTAATTCATACTTTTATAGCTGTTACAGAAAATCGGTAAAACAAATGAAGAAAGTAAAAGTCACTTCCCAGTAATATCCACATTTAAATTTTAGTGCATTTCCTTCCATCATGTAATATATTTATTCATAATATAAATTTTTTCAATAAAAGAAAATTATGTTGAATGTGCATCACATTATGTCCTGAGCAGAGAAGCCATTTAGCCTTGATTTTGAAGTCAGTGATTTATTTTGAGGTATATGCAGCAGGCTTTGCAATCTATTATGACCACTAGACCAAAGCATATTTATCTTTGTAGCCGGCTAGCACTGGATTTGTATGCTCAGGACTCATTACAGATATTATCAGTAATAGTGACAGTAGTATATATTTTAAGTGCCTAAGGACGTGACTCTACTTAAAAGCCTAAAGCAAATGTAGAAATTGTATATGACCTCAGGATCTAAAAATCCAACAATTGCTATCTTCCTCTAGCTTCTGAGGCTTTCTGGGGTTTCAGCTTGCATCAACAACTTTTACTCTTCAAATGGAAACATTCTCGCCATAGTTCAAATACATCGGTGGAATGTGTCACTACCACCACTCCAAATTAAAAACCATCTTAAAAGGAATTAGACCATCCTGTAATAAAAAAATATAATGATAGCAGAAACACTGCAAAATGGTTAAATAGTTTTCATAAGAATTAAGTATTTTTCCTTAAAATTGATTAATTTTATTGTACTAAGTTATTATACATTCATATTTATCTTATTAACAATAAATAACAATTGTTATAGAATATGTCTCTTATAGGAAAAAAGGTAGAAACAATTCCTTATGAAATTTTCAGTTCAATTCGGTCACTCAGTCCTGTCCGACTCTGTGACCCCATGGACTGCAGCACGCCAGGCTTTCCCGTCCATCACCAACTTCAGGAGTTTACTCAAACTCATGTCCTTTGAGTTGGTGATGCCATCCAACCATCTCATCCTCTGTCGTCCCCTTCTCCTCCTGCCCTCAATCTTTCCCAGCATCAGGGTCTTTTCAAATGAGTCAGCTCTTTGCATCAGGTGGCCAAAGTATTGGAGTTTCAGCTTCAGCCTCAGTCCTTCCAATGAATACTCAGGACTGATTTCCTTTAGGATGGACTGGTTGGATCTCCTTGCAGTCCAAGGGACTCTCAAGAGTCTTCTCCAACACCACAGTTCAAAAGCATCAATTCCTTCAGTGCTCAGCTTTCTTTATAGTTCAACTCTCACATCCATACATGACTACTGGAAAAAACAAAGCTTTGACTAGACGACCTTTGTTGGCAAAGTAATGTCTCTGCTTTTTAATATGCTGTCTAGGTTGGTCATAACTTTCCTTCCAAGGAGTAAGCGTCTTTTAATTTCATGGCTGCAATCACCATCTGCAGTGATTTTGGAACCCAAAAAAATAAACTTTAGGCTTTATCATATTACTTGGTAAGGCATAATACCTGTCTCATTTAAATCAAGTCTTCAAGAAATAAAGTGGCCTTTCTTTATGCTCTTGAGTCTTGGTACATTAACTTAAATGCTTACTATAGTTCATTATTACAATAAATATTGTGATAATAATCTCTAGTCTCAAAGCCCTAACATGATGCATTTTTTAAAATTTCACTTTCCTGCCTATTTAAAATGCAAAACTTACACTAACTTTCGTTTATAGAGAAACATAAGTCTATGGATTCCACTTTTAAAATTTTACATTAGATGATATAGTTTTACCCTGTTTTCATTTAATCTTCAAAACAGTAATTTTAACAGATATATAATACTGCATAAGGTAGAATCAGCATTATTTAATCATTCCTCTTTTTTAAAACGTAGATTGTTTCAGATGTTTAAAATTTGCTTGTGTTTTATTGATAAACTTTTGCCCAGTCTCAGATTTTTTTTCTGATTGGTTAATGGATTTTCGTAAGTCACTTTGTTGCTTTTTATGTTTAATAATTTCTCTTGATATATGAAGAGCTTTTTTTCCCCAAAAAAGTCATTTCTTCTATTTGAAAAGATTACTTTATTCGATTATTTCCCATGTTTTTGTCCTTACCAGTAATTCTTATTTTTCACAAATTATGTTTCCAGGTTCCACCTTTCATACTTACCTTTTTGTCTTGCATTTTAGTATGCTCTGTAGTTTTTATTGTTTTACTTCATATTTCTAGTAAATGCTAACTTAACAATGATACCAGTCATTCAGTTTCTGTTTTCATTGTTGTTCGATCTCATTTAATGTTTGTCTTATTAGTTAGGATAGAATAGTTTATACTGAAGCAGCAAATACCAAAATTCCAATTCCCTAAAATAACAAAATTTATTTCTGGCCCACTGTGCATGACTGTCTTAGGTTATTAGTGGAGTCTTGTTCATTGTAGCTACACAGGGACAATGATGAATCTGAAAACATTGTCAGTTCTGTACTAAAGGATAGCAAAAGCTTTGCAAGGTCTGTCAATGTCACTTAAATGATCAAGCCACCATATAATGCATCTTCTGAGTAGAATTCATGGGCCCAATCTAGTTACATGCCTCCACTCAAGTATCAAGAGAGGAAACTTAGTCCTAAGGAGTATGCAGGAAAGTGGAGAACCAAAAATGTCTGGCAAATAGTACTAGCAATCGCTACAAAACTCACCTCACTTTCTTTATTGCCACAAGATAAGATAACCTCTATTTTCTAAAATTTTCCATTGCATATGAAAAAAGTATTTTAAGGTAGAGTTTTGCTTACACTTACCTTGATTCTTTCAGCTTTTGATTTTGTGTTTAAAAACGTCTTTTTTATGTTTGTTGTTTATAGCTTTATACCTTCTGTTCCTTCATATTTCCATGTGATTAATTTGCTAATCTTTCCAAAGCAGACGAGATGGAGAATTGCTTTCAAGCACTGTCCTAACAATCTGACTATTTTCTGGCTGACTGAGCTTCTTTGATCTTGAGTTGGAAATTAGGCTTTTTCTTTTTTCCTTTTTCTGAGCTTCATTTCCCAACAGTTTATTTAATAATTTAGTGTCAGAGTGAGTTCTGATGAAGAGTAACGTGTATAGTATAATTTTCTCCAATTCAAGCAGTTCATTTTATAGTCTCTTGTCCTTCTTGGGCTTAGAGTTAAGAAGTAGTTCATATGGAGGGTTTATTTCTATGTCAACCAACATGAGGACCGTGATCTTTACCAGAGAAGTACTTAACTCAGGACACTGGAGGTCAAATCAACAGGGTGTCTCAGATAATGGCAGAGAGAATTATTTGAATTCTGAATTGGAGGTGGGTTGAAATTGTAACACTTTCCATCACTGAGGTAGGCTGTAGGAATTTCTTTTAATATCTATAAAATGTCTATGTGCTACGATTACTTCCAATAATTTCTTTTATTTGAGCAATTCATATGATTTCTTAATAGTCTTCCTTTTACTCAAATCAAATATGCAGCTGGAATTTTCATTAAAATGCTTGAATGTTAATCACATCTTGTCATTGCTGCTGCTGCTAAGTCGCTTCAGTCGTGTCCGACTCTGTGCGACCCCACAGACGGCAGCCCACCAGGCTCCCCCGTCCCTGGGATTCTCCAGGCAAGAACACTGCAGTGGGTTGCCATTTCCTTCTCCAATGCATGAAAGTGAAAAGTGGAAGTGAAATCGCTCAGTCGTGTCCGACTTCTAGCAACCCCATGGACTGCAGCCTACCAGGCCCCTCCGGTCCATGGGATTTGCCAGGCAAGAGTACTGGAGTGGGTTGCCATTGCCTTCTCCAATCTTGTCATTAGAAAGGGACTAAAAAGTAGTGTTAAAAATTGGGTTTCTGAGCTATAGAAACCTGGGTTCCAATCTTGGCCTGTTACTATCTGTGTGACCTTGGGTAAATAACTTAGTGATTCTCAAATTTTGTTTTTGTTTGTTTGCTTTTCACCCAGAAGAAGTGACAATAGTACCTAACTCATAGGATTTTATTTTTTGGAGAATTGCTTTTGAAACATTTACCATGGTTCTAGTAGTCGTCTTGAGAACAAAGGCCAGTTTTGAGCTCAGAGGAAGGAAATGACAGGAACAAAGATCCGAAGATGGGAAGACACAGCATGTGTTCTAGGTTGATCAGTACTTTGGATATATGAGAACAGGGTAGCTGTACCCAGTTGTGCTGGTTGTTCACTGCACAAAAAAGCCAGACCAATGGGGTAAGTGAGGCTAAAAGTCAGGCCATATTCTGCTTGCATAGCTCCCCTTCTTGCAGGAAGAAATATATTTTTCTTTATATACTAGGGATGCTAGGGGTGACTCCTGAGTAAATAGGAATCGAGTAAAAAATTTGACAAAGTATGTCTATGACCCTAATCCTAAACAGAGAGCTGTAGAGTTTCAGAGAGCACTCACCATTATATATAGCAGGGTCATCTTTTTTAAGGAGTTCTGAGCTATTTTCATCTGTCTGACTCTTTGTGTCCCCATGGACTATTCAGTCTATAGAATTCTCCAGGACTACTGAAGTGGGTAGCCTTTACTTTCTCCAGGGGATCTTCCCAACCCAGTGATTGGACCCAGGTCTCCTGCAATGCAGGTAGATTCTCCAGCTGAGCCACCAGGGAAGTCCAAGAATACTGGAGTGTGTAGCCTATCCTTTCTCCCGTGGATCTTCCTGACCTGGGAATCAAACCTGGGTCTCCTATATTGCAGGCAGATTCTTTACCAGCTGAGCTACGAGGGAAGCCCATTTTCATCTGTAAGTTTTTAAAAACTCACAGCAAAAATACCTATTTGTTCCGTTGACAACAGGCCTTGACATTGCAACCATTCTTCTTCCTTCCACTAAAATACCAATCTTTCCTCTGAACCATCATTACAAACATTTTCAGGAGTTGGGGTACCTCCCAAGTCTTCACTTTGATGTCAGTTGTGTTTTATTTGCCTTTCATGCCAGGACCAGTTCAAATATTGAAAGGGGTTTTACATGATTTGACCTTGATGGTGTAGCTGAGACTTGTAATTTGGATGACCAGCTGCCTCAGAACACAGCCTTTCTACTTTTGAGTTCATCCCCCAAGGGGAGTGGGAAAAAGAGGAGGAAAATGTCACAAGGGGGAGATGTAGAATTGTGTAAAAAGATGCTAAAATCTACCTGTAGGAAGCTTCCTAGACTCCGTCTACCCACATTTACAGTGCTTCTTTCACTTGCTGTCTATAGGTTTCTTAAGAGTAAAGCCCCTTAAACTTTTGCATTTCCTCTATGATATGTAGCCCGGAAACCTGCCAGAGAAGGTTTCCCAGCTACAGGAAGAATGGAATATCTCCTCAGTTATTGCCTCTTCTATCCCTCTTCTTTCCAGTTCTCTGATTTCTTTTTTAACTGGGGAGATGAGAAGGAGGAGAGGAGTTTGTATCAGGCAATAAAGGATTCTGATAAGAATTCACTTCATTGATCCATAAAATAAAACCAAGATTATCTCATCTATATTCATATAATGATTACAATTTATTAAATTTCAAATATGTTTCAGGTGCTTTACATACATTATCTTTAATCCTTACAACAACACTGTAAAGTGGTTATTTTCATCTCTGTTCTGTAGATAAGAAAACTTTAGTGAGATAAGCTAATTAACTTATCCAAATATACAGCACTAACAAGGAACAGGGTTAGGATAAATCTCAGTGCTACCTGACCTATGGCCCATGTTTTTTTTTTTTTTTAATTTATTTCTTTATGTGTCCCCCCCCCAAAATAATAATAATGTTGCAATGTAACGCATGCATATGTTCTCACTGGGTACACAATGCAAAGCATATATAATAAATATACAAATCCTTTTCACATCACTACCCTCACCCAAATATCCAATCCTAATAGCTTTCTTAGTGAGAACCAGTTTCCAGAATTGTGTTAATACATTTCCATATATATATATATATAAAATATATAAGCCTATTTGACTATGTATTATTCTATAAGATGTTTTTAATGTAACAGTATATTAAAATTCATCTTTCAGTATCTGTGTATTCATATGTTCACCTTTTTACAGCAGTTGAATAATACTTAAATTTGTGTTTGCCATCTTTTCTTATTTTCTTTTCACCCAGTTCCTTGCAAAGTAGTTATTTTGAATCCCTGTTTTTTGTATAAGTAAACTTAGGCTAAGAAGACTATTTGGAGTAATTTCAAAGATCCCTGATTGTTTTTTCACACTATTGAACCCTTACTTTATAGACAAACATAAAATTATTTGAAATTTTCCTTCTATTTGCTACATTAATGTAATTACATAGGTGTCAATCTTTCTGTTTGGCTGAATATGGTGCTTTTTCCCTCAGAATGTGTATTTTCCTTAAATGTCTGCTTCTTCTTGACTGTCTGACATTTTGGCCCACCCCTCATTTACCTCTACAGTACAATGCTACAGTTGATTTTATAGCTGAGGAAACGAAGAACCAGAGAAAACAAATGAAAACCAAAGGCTTAGAGCTATTTAATGCTAGGACCAGTAAAAAATCACGTTTACCTGCTCACTCCTGACCAAGCAGCCTTTCTATAACATGACACGTTATTAATTGGAAGAATGTAGATGCTCTAGCTTACTTGTAAATCTATACTTTCTCTTCACATTTTATATCCTATTTCAAGTCACATTTGTTTTGTTGGAAAAGTCTGACATGCTATGTGTCCTTGGCAGAGAACTATGAGGAGAACTCACTTACCCTTTTATTTACTTTGGCATAAAGTCTTCTGGAAAAGCCTAGTTGTTGGACATGTTCAATAAATCCCAGTTAATAAAAAGTTAGATCATTATGGTTCCTTAGGAAAAAAAAAAACCCAACTCATTATTTTACAAATTCATTTAACAACACATATTGTGTATGTACTTACTAACCTCTCATAAATGCTAATATATGTTAAAGCACATTTTCATATAGCATCTCAGAAACTAAAGCCAAGAATGACTAGTTCACTTGAAAAAAAATCTCACATTAATGGTGACAAAAGGACTGAAGGCCAAGTCACCAGACTCAAAGTCCAGTGTTAAACATCCAAGTGACTTGCCAGGGTGCTATTTTGTGTAACCAATAAAGTAGAGGCTGGTCCAACCTGCCTACAATATGTACTAAGCTGCTTTCATTGTCTTTGTGGCTCAAAGGAAGACAGTACTAGCTGTGAAATGTACAATGCATTTATTCCTTTTAAAGCTTAAGACTTTTATTTAGCCTGCTTTCAAATGTCTAATCACAGATACACAGTAACATTTTGAGGTAGCACCAGTGGCCTGGATTGATTTGCAGCTCTCACTCAACCTTTGTCTCTCTTTTCCCCTCTCACACAAAATTAATTCTTAAGGTCACATTATATGTTCCAGAAACTAGCATGTGTATTCGAGTTCAATAAATCACACTCGTCTACATTTTGTGACTGCTCCTGTTGAATCATGTTGAATGCTTGATGTTGGTTTATAATCCTTAACAGATAAATGTGTTCTAACAGGGCTGTTCAAGGATAGTATTCTTCTGGATTAAAAGAGTGGCATATTTTTATTGCATCACCACCTCGCCTTCCTGATCAGGGGCAGCATTTCCTGATCATGCATCTTCATTACCACAGAGGATAAGTCAATGTAATGGAAAGGGCATTGGAGCTGCCATCAGATGCCCTGGGTTTGGTCACGCTACTATTCGTGGCTTTCACAGATTCTTGGCTTATGAATCTTAAAAATGGGGCAATAATAGCCATTTCCTTTGGGTGGTTTTAAAATTTAATTGAAATAATGCATGTGAGAGTACCCTGGCACATATAAAGAGTTTAATAAAGTTAATTTCCTTTCCAGTTTACTTAATGTTAGATACTTTTGAAACCATTCTTTCCCAATAATGTAATAACTGACTTTGACAGTAGTAACAGAGCCATACACAGCACTCATGCTCTTTCCCTGAAGACCAGCTTTCCCCATTAGTATCTGAGCCTGGCAAATCAAAATCCTTCCTAAAATCTTCCAAGAGACTTTGATATCCCTGTGTGCATTAGTCTGGATCACTTGAGTGTATCTTGCACATTTAATTAAACATGTTATTTCTGGAAACAAAAACAAAACATTTAAGAAGGAATGGCTGAGAGAAACCATTGTTTTTCCAGGAGTGTGACATGTGAATAATTTCAAAAATCTTTTAAAGCCATGCTTTACTTTAATAGGTTTCTGAATCCATTCATTTTCAGGTTGCTTTTATTACCTTCATCTACCATTGCCTTTTGCCACTTCTCTTTGAGGATATCTGTTATCCTTTAAAAGGGACTAGATTGGAATTAACTTGCTTCTGACCATACCCATTTATCCACTTGAAGATCACTGTGGCAAACTATGAAAAATGTGCTAGAGTTGAAAAACGACAAAGCTCCCTGGATCGAAGAGCTGCTTATCCTGTCACAGGAATCTGTTTGTTCTGTTATTCTTGGCAGCTAGGGCTGCATTCTTCAAAGGAAGATGCAGATTCCATTTTCCTTATCCTTCCTACTCTGAAAATTATGTGTTCATTCTGCACTGGAAAGGTTCTGGATGAAAAGTACTTTCCTATTTGCATTGCAAATAAAAAAAACAGGACCCCATTGTAAATTGTGTTAACCCCCCTTTGACAATCTAAACCACATGAGGAAAGATCCGCTGACTATTATGTGTACATTATATGTACTGTGCCCAGGTGTGTTTATAAGGAGGCTGTGCGTTTGATCTCCTCTTCCATTCCTTAGTCCTTCCCTAAGAATTATTGGCAGGGCTTCTTTAGTGGCTCAGACAGTAAAGTGTCTGCCAGCAAAGCAGGAGACCTGGGTTCGATCCCTGGGTCAGGAAGATCCCCTGGAGAAGGAAATGGCAACCCACTCTAGTACCCTTGCCCGGAAAATCTCATGAATGGAGGAGCCTGGTAGGCTACAGTCCATGGGGTCACAAAGAGTTGAACATGACTAAGCGACTTCACTTTCTTTCTTAAGCATTATTGGCATGTAGAAAATACAATCTGTTTAATCTATTCCAACAGAGTTAAATCCATCAAGTGTATTTCATTTGAAATTTTAATTGGACCAGAACCCTTGTCTTAGGGCTAGTTATTTGTCTTTTCCACCCTCCTGTATTTCTTCCTTCATGGTTCAGGATGAGGCCTTGTTTTGCTTTGGAAAAATACAATGCCAAAAGCTGCTGCTCTCCAAACACATGACTTCCCAAACTCCCAGAGACACCAGTCAGTTTCCGTCAAGGATTCCATTATAATGTTCCATTCCCATGGTGACATAAGTCTCATGAACCCTCCTGCACAGTTTGAGATGGAAAAGAATGAGGAAATGAAGGAGCAATGTTAGACATCCACGTTACAGTCAACTCTATTATAAAAAAGATCTCTAGTTAATGCGAGAAATCTCTTATATCTGGGAAGGAGGTAGATGATGGTGCAAAGGTCACAGTATTGGGTTTTGACTACCTCTAGCAAGTCCTACATCTATGGTCTATCTTCTCTCATTAAAATATGGGGCTTATATCATCTACTGCTGTTATCTTTGGAATCTCAAATGAGACTAAGAGAAGTCTCCTTAACAATCTGTAATACATGTATAACTTTGATATAATAAAAACCATACTTTAGGAGATAAAATCTGTTAATATAAAGAGGAAAAAATGAAGAATGATTATAGTTTAATAGAAATTTCCAATGTGGCACAACTACAAGGCTGATTAGAGAGTATTTTCTCCTTTTACTCTGATTAAAAATGCAATTTCACATGAAATAGTGTGATAGTTCATCTTCAGTTTCCAAGGAGGCTCTGTGGAGACTGTCGTTAACCCAAGTGGTCGGGTGAACCAACAGCTTCCCTGATTAGTTTCTCCTGCTGAGCAGGATAGACAAAACCTCAATCACAGGACATTCCAGCGAGCTTGAGCGGCCATGCTCCAACTGTGTTGCCGTGAGAACTGTCAGACGTCTGTAAATATTTTGTAGTTCCTTAGGAAAAAGTGTTGGCCTTCTGGGATACAGCAGAGACAGCTTGTCCCCACATCCAGCTCTGGTTCTCTGGTGGATTGAATTTGTTTATTTTCAGTCATTTCAGCTCTCTGATTTGTTCCACAACTGGATTTCCTTCTTATGTCTTTGTGTGGCTTGTGGCTAAAGAGTATTTTTCTTCTGATACATTATCATCCTCCTAAAATGTGCAGAAATTCACTGGTTACCCTTGATTGATTTATTCATGACCTTGTTGTTGTTCAGTCGCTAAGTTGTGTCCTAAATTTTGTGACCCCGTAAACTGCAGCATGGCAGAATTCCCTGTCCTTCACCATCTCTCGGAGTTTGCTCAAACTCATGTCCATTGAGTTGGTGATGACCTTAGTTGGGATGAAAAGGCCAGACCACTGGACAGGAAAAATAAGCCTGAGTGGACAGTGAGGGACCAGGGAGGCACCCCAGCTGCTTTTCCCTCACTATCTTCAGAGCTGCTCATCCTCAGTTTACTTTCCACTCCTACCCCCAGGTCCCATTGATAAAGAAAAAAAGAAACTTGGTCATCATTACGTGAATCCACATTCATTCTGCTCTGCTTGCCATTTTAACAGGCTTTGTCCCATTTTTTTTTCCTTCCAGATGGTGGATGTGCAGCTTCTGAGAAGGATGACTAGCAACTTCAGAGGCTTAAAATGTACATCCACCAAACAAAGCTATCTGTAAATACATTGTTTGTTTTGAACAAACCTTCTGTTCTGGTTCTATTTGATTAACAAGAATAATCAAACATCTAAATAAAAATCATTGTCTGTTACCACTGGAGAGTGTCCAACTAGTCTTAGACAGCTTGGAAGGCTGGCAAAAGGCAAGACACATTGTGCTGGGGGACATCCAGGCCAGCATGCGGGGACCTGTGTGCCATCTGCCCCCACCCCTCTGCCCGGATCCCAGTCCAATCGTTTTAGTCACATTAGAGCAAGATTCTGACAAAGCCAAGAGATGCAGCTCCTGATTTCACAAACTACAGAAAGGCTCACAGGGAGACGGCCAGCCTCTGGAGTAACGCCGAATGACCTCCTGGCTCGGGCACGATGAAGCTTCCCCAAACTTTATATTCCATAAAAGGCTGAGCACCTTTCTCTGTGTTTTATTTTTCCCCACCACGAGAGATGTTGAAACCTTCCAAGTTATAATGTGAATGTTCTCCATACTCAGTGCCGGAAGACATTACATGCTAATTGTTTGTTGCTTTAGAGCAAAGCAGGACCACTGAGAAGCCAGCCCTGCCATGATAATTGTAGCTGCATTTACCAAGAAGCAAAGTGCAGCAGAAATAAGCAAAAGTCATCTGAAACCTTTTCTCCATCAAATAAAAAACATTTCTGACACCCTGTTTAATGACAACATTCAGCTGTTTCTTTTCCATCTTTATTTTCCCTCTAAGGTTTAGCTTATTGGCTCATTATGTGCCTGGAACATGAAAGATGACAAGGGGATGGAACTCTGGCTCAGCAGATTCAGAGCCCAGCCCCCACCAGCTCAGCCCTCATCCCCTCCTCCTCTCTTGCCTTCTCTTCTCCTGCGCCCCCAGCTCTCCCGCCTCCTGCTGCAGATCTCTTTCTGCTGCCTGGCAACCGCTCCACAGGCAATGTCACACAGGATTGCTTATTACAGCTTCAGAGAAATAAACAGGAGGGGAAAAATTCTGGCTGTTACATTAGAACTGCTATGTACAAATGCACCAAAGCCAGGTAATTCCAGGACTGATGCTATAGGAGAATTTTGCACTATGGTGCCTGGTCTTCCCCTCCATGGGCAGAGAGAAGAGTGAGGGGGAAAAATAGAAAGGGAGTCTTTACATGGCTTTTAGCAAGTCATGTATTAAATGCAACCATCCTTTTGGCATAGACCTCAAATAGAACTATTTCTGGGCTTTAAGAACCTTAGCGAGAAATTTTACAGTTGTCATTTGAAAAGTGCAGTGTGCGTGTGAAGAGCAAATTTCTATTGCTTATCATTATCATCTTGGCTCATAATGATTGTGTAGGTGGTTTTAACAAGACTTAAGGGCACCGCATCCACTATTTGAGAACTGAGTCAGGACCTATCTTTCCTTCGGTACGGTTTATTTGCTAATTTGTGGGTATCTTGTTCCTTTCAACATTCACTGATGTGTTGTCTCCAGTAACTGACAATGACAGAGCATACGTTTTACATCCAGCGGGGGATACAACAGTGCAGAAGAGCCCTGCCGCCCTCCCAGGTTCCTAACACACAGAAAGCTGACAATTCAACGAATCACTACAATAAGCTCTGCTCAAGGATGAAGGGGGAGGGGGTGAAAAAAAATGGAAAAGGCTTGTTCTACTTTCCATTCAGGATTCTGTGTTTCTCCGCATTAACTTCCCTGCAGTACAAACAGTAAAGAATCTGCCTGTGACACAGAAGACCAGGGTTCTATCCCTGGGTTGGGAAGTTCCTCTAGAGAAGGGAATGACAATCCACTCCAGCATTCTTGCCTGGAGAATTCCATGGACAGAGAAGCCTGGCAGGCTACAGTCCATGGGGTCTCAAAGAGTCGGCCACAAGTGAGCAACTAACACACACATACACAAACACACACACAGGCGTAGTTCTATATCAGGATTTCCTTTTGTGTCCTATCTATTTAGCCAGGCAATAGAAGGAAGCAGATTTCTTCCAAGCTCAGTTTCCTGAGGATGACATCTAGATAGCATAAACACTATTTGAATTGTATCTTATCCAGAAACCTGAACTCACCTTCACCTTGACTGTAAAATTGTCTCATGTTCCACTTTGTTGGCCTCAGTCACTGAAAGGAATGAGACTGACCTATTTTCTCAAGCAAGCTAGCTTTAAACAGTAACCAAAATCCCATCTTTGACCAATTCTTGTCCACAAATCAGACTTAAAGGCATGGGTGTCCCTAACACAAATCACAGTATTCCAGAACATGTAGAGAATCCTGTGCATAGTGAAATAGTGTCATATCTTGATAGAGTAGGATACAGGTAGTGTCAAGGTTTCAAGAATGGCTAATGATTGGCAAACAGTAGATGTCCAAAGTATAGCTAAGGAAAGTCATTATGGAGTCATTGGTATGATATTGGAACCAGCAACTCTTACCAAGGAAAATTACTATCAAGAACTGGGCAAAAGTGCTAGGTAACCAAACTGCAATAGCTAGAGCTCTGGGCTAGGCTCAGTTTTCAGAGTGTGAATGATAAGGAGCAAAGAAGCAGTCAGATATCCAATCAGACAGACTGCCCGAACATGGGCAGATTCAAGGCCTTAGCCTGACATCACATTACCAAGTAGACCAGAATGTTCACCTTCAGGACAAGGGGCAGTTTCAGTTCGCCTCACTCCTAGAATTCAGCAGTTTGGTGACTAGATGCAACTTTTGGGGGTGGGGAGTGGAGGTGGGGGATGGGCTTCTGGCACCCCCAGCTGGTAGTGGAGGGTACACGGGATGGTCAGCAGAGAAGGGAAGCCAGGCTTCATCCAGGCAGCCCAGCCAAGGCACAGACTTTGATCAGACAGACCTAGTTTTGAATCCCAGTTCTGATATTTAATGGCTATACAACCCTGGGAAAATCACTCAAGTTCCTGAGCCTCAGTTTCCTCCTCTTCAAGCTTTCAAAGAATGTCAGTAAGAGCTTTTATTAAAATTACTATTATGCTGCAAAAGACCACAAACAGATAATCAGAAAATGGCTTGCCATAATATGAAAGCAAAAATTAAAAGTAATTAAATTGTTCCATCTAAATTTACAGAATTGGAAAATGAGGGTAAGTGTTACTAATAACACTGAGATGGCATGCTCTCAAGAACTGAAATTGCAGAATATATGTCAAGCTGAAAAAAACCAAACCCTCCTCTACCTCCACCTGACTCCCCGTTTGCCTATCACATCGCAGTATGTGTGCATGGTACAAATGTCCATGACTCTGTCTACTTGGCCAAAACTCTTGGTCTAATTCTCACTCTGTGTGACCTGGGAATCAAGAGTCAGGGGTGGGCTTGCTGACCGTGAGAGGGGTCTCTATTACATATCCTTACAGCATATTTCTTATGCACTAACAGGGATACGCAAAATTCTAAGGGTCCCATTGTCACCACCTGGGCGGTTTTAACCTGTCCCTGTACTGTACCTATTAGCCTAAGGGAGGCTGACTCAGACAGTTTCTGAAGAACTCTTTCAATTCAGGAATTTCTCTGCTCCCATCCTAAGCTTTCTCTGCTGCCGCTGCTCAGTTGCACAGTTGTGTTCCAACGGTTTGTGACCTCCCCTCTAATTGTCTTCTTGATCTTCTGGCTTCCTTGGCTACATCTCTACTTTCCTGCCTACGCTTTCCACTTGGTCTTGACAACAGTGTCAAGAAGCTTTCAGTTCTTTTTTAATTAATTAGTTTATTTTACTTTACAATATTGTATTGGTTTTGCCATACATTGACTTGAATCCACCATGAGTGTACATGTGTTCCCCATCCTGAAACCCCCTCCCACCTCCCTCCCCATCCCATCCCTCTGGGTCATCCCAGTGCACCAGCCCCGAGCACCCTGTATCATGCATCAAATCTGGACTGCGATTCGTTTCACATATGGTATTTTACATGTTTCAATGCTATTCTCCTATATCATCCTGCCCTCACCCTCTCCCCCAGAGTCCAAGACTGTTCAATACATCTGTGTCTCTTTTGCTGTCTCGCATACAGGGTTATCATTACCTTCTTTCTAAATAGCATATATATGCATTAGTATACTGTATTGGTATTTTTCTTTCTCGCTTACTTCACTCTGTATAATAGGCTCCAGTTTCATCCACCTCATTAGAACCGATTCAAATGTACTCTTTTTAATGGCTGAGAAGCTTTCAGTTTTAATTTACTCATCTCCGGTGCTTCCTCTTGGTTGACAAGATACCCCACATGACTTTTAGCTGTGGTCTCTGGGAACCCAGTAGCAGGCACCTAAGTGTCAAAATCTGGTTCTCTGTTAAAGATAAGTCAGATAGGTATGTATCTAGTTTTCTCAAACTTATGAAAGAAATTACAAACCTCAAAGCTTAGTATTTCTCAAAATAGTTCAAGGAGCAGCTGCATCAAGGTCACCAAGGATTTGTTTTTGTTTTAAGTCAGGATTTAGAACCAAATACCAGATTTACCAGCTAGCTCCCCTACCTGATCATTATAAACATTGAAGTTTAAAGTTCATTGCCATAATCCTTTGAAGATTTGGAACCCCTGTCCTCAAAATAAAAACCTTCCAGTAAATAAGTGATGATATAAATATAATTGTTCAGCAATAATCTTTTTAAAATCACATCTACCCAGACATTTTTCTCTCTGCAAGAGTATAGGTATGCCTTTTTTAAAAGTTAATAAAGCACTGATATAAAAACTAATAAACAAACAAAAAATAGTGATTCCTCAAGGGCAACAAAACAAGTCGTATGATGTGTTAAATGATTTTATTTACCCAGACTCCTGACCAGTTATTCATTTATTCAACAGATGCTATTATGTCAGGCATCATTCCTGGTGTGGGAATCACAGGGTCTTTGTCTGAGGCAAAGTCACTGCCCTCATTAATCTCCCATTCTAGTGAAGAAGGCGGGCAATGGATAACTTATTAAAATAAATAATATTTCCAGGCCATAGTAATGGCATGAAGGAAACTAAAGCAGCTTGTGGAGTCTGAGGTCACCTGGAGAGACAGTTTCACAGGGGAAGGGAGCAGGAACAACTTCTCAAAAACGGTATTTCAATATGGTCCTGAATGGCATAAAGGAGGAACCACAGGGAGATCAGAGGAGAGGCCGTAGTGAGTGTAAGTGCACGAGGCAGGGCAGCTTTGGTGTGTTTGAAGAGGAGCAGGTAGTACAGAGTGGCTGCACAGAGTGAGTGAGGGGAAAGCGGGAGGAGATGAGGGGAGGGGGTCATGCAAGGCTTTGCAGGCTATAGTCAGGAGGTTATATTTTCCTTGGTTGCTAATGGAAAGCTATTTTAGAGTTTTGAGCAGGAAAGTTACATCATCGTATGTACATTAATTTTTTAAATCACTTTGCTGTACAAAGTATAGACTGGTGAGGGCAAAGAGTGGGAGCTAGAAACCAGCCATTGGGCTATTTCAGTAGTCTATGGGAAGAGGCAATGGAACCTGGGTGAAAGTCAGATCAGTGGAGACAGGGGACAACTTCCAGATAAAATTTGGAAGTAGAGGTGACAAGGTTTGTAGTGTATATGGAAACCAAAGGAAACAGAGAAATCAAGAATGCCTATTTAATTTAGCTTGACCACTTGGTTAAATGGTACTATGTATATGTGCTCAGTCACTCAGTCGTGTCCGACTCCTTGTGACTCCCACGTACTATAGCCTGCCAGGCTCCTCTGTCCATGGGATTCTCCAGGCAAGCATACAGGAGTGGATTGCCATTCCTCCTCCAGGGGATGGTCCCAACCCAGGGATCAAACCTGCGTCTCATGTGTCTTATACACTGGCAGGCAGACTCTTTACCACTGTGCTACCTGGGAATCCCTGAATGGTGGTGCATTTTATCAAAAGGAGAAGTCTAGAGAAAGAAAACTTCTGCAGAAAATATCAAGAGTTTTCTTTTGGTTGTAATCAATTTGTAAAATCTTACAGATAGCTAAGATGTTGAATGAGAATTTATGTATATTACTCTAGAGCTCATAGCTCCAAATGAGATAAAACTTTGAGAGTTATCACCAGTAAGAGATGAAATGACATAGAAGAATGAGGAGCTTTCCCAAGGAGTGGCTGTCCCTGGAGAAGAGGAGATACAGAATTGAGTGCTAACCCACTCTTAGGTTTAGAGGACAAAGAGGGGTCAGTTAAGAAGCCTGAAAAGAAAAAGCCAGTGAAGTTGGAGCAAAATGAGTGGGGTTACTTGGAAACCAAGAAGTGAATGTTTTCACATAGGACTTATATCATGTTGTGCAGTGACAGAAATGACTGTTTAGTAGCATGAAAGAAGGCTTGATGCCAAGGGTAATAAGTATTTGGACATTAATAACGGGTATTTACTTGGTATTTTAATAAATGAAAGACATATGAATGGTACAAGTAAACTTTCCCAAAGACTTCCAAAATGGGAACGTAACTATTGAAAACTGCCCAACAAGAAGTGATAAAAAACGCTGTTTTCCCTAGGGGACTGAGATCCGTTCAAAGGCTGGTGGATTTTTTTTTTTTTTAACTTCCTTTAGCAGCAAATCAACACCATCAAATAACTTATGGAAAAGGGCAAAATAAAATACACTGATTAGACCTGCTAGGACTTCTTGGCATTTGTGAGAGGAAAGGTAAGGTTGAATAAGTGGTAACTGAGAGCAAATATTCCTAGATTTTCAGTAGGTTACACAACAATTTGTCATAAGATAAAGAGGAGACAGGAGAGCAAAAGGCCTATTTTAAGTTGTGGTGGGTTGTGTTTTCCTATGAGCTTATTAGCTCAGAGATTCTACAGTAGTAATGACACCCTGACTAGACAGAATAGGAAATTGCTTCCCTGCTTAGTATTGACTGAGGTCCCCAAATGAAGGCATTCAGAACATTTACAAACTGGGTGACTACAAAGTCATGGGACTGATTCCCCATTTCATTTTTTGTGAAATCTCACTTGATTTCTTCTCCATAAGTTGTTTATAAAGCAACTCATACAGAGTTTTTTATATCCATAAGAATCATTTTTCTCACATAGATGAGTGATCACTCTTATGATTAATGTTGACTTTTTATTGACATTTAATATAGTTTACTTAAAAAATATGTTGGCAGATTTAAAGTTAAATCCACAAAAGAGAACAAATGCAGGCCAGATTTTTTCTGGGAGCTATTTTTTTCAATACATCTACTCACGTTTTTAGGAAAATTTTTCTCTGTAAGGGTTGGACTACATGGATTTTAAATTACCATACCGTTAATTTATAGAATCAATAATAAAACATTCACTTCATGGGAAACAACGGGTAAAAACAAGAAACAGTCTATGCAGGACCAGATGTTAGGTAATGTTGATCTTTTACTTTTTTTGATTCCTCCTCTTTACAACTCAGGATCCTTTGCACTAAAATGGATGTGCTGAATTAAACTTCACTCCCTGAAGTCACAGGAAATATGTGATTATCTCCATTAACAGAAGGGAACAAAAGTAGGGGCATTCCACAATGGTGGCAAACTCCTGAATCATGCCCAGTTGGCTTTAGGAAATGTTTTGTACTTAACATTGGATATGGGTGTGTCTGATTTTCTGGGAATTTACTTCAAAGAGAATAATGAAATGACACAGTGAAAACTTGGCTCTCTTCGAGCTGGGAAACCCTCCAGTTTTCTGATCCTAACCCTGTCCATTCAGGAAACAGACATGCCCTTGTTCAAGTTGTCTCTGAACAAAAGACTGTGTACTGATCCTTCTACAGAGGTAAAAGTTCCCTTAAGGAGACAGAAATAATTAAGCAGAATGCTTGAGAGTGCTTCAGCTGGGATGTTTGCATGGATCCACAGAGAGCAACCTGTCTGCTAGGTGGGGCTGAGAAAGAACTGCAAAAGAGTAGATGGCACCCCCTTCATACAGCCAGTACTGACTTGTAAATCACTGGCTTCCCAGGTGGCACTAGTGATAAAGAACTCCCTGCTACTGTAGGAGAAATAAGAGACCAAGGTTAGATCCCTGGATTGGGAAGATCTCCTGAAGGAGGAAATGGCAACCCACTCCAGTATTCTTGATCCCTGGGTTCAAAAGATACCCTGGAGGAGGAAATGGCAACCTACTACAGTATTCTTGCCTGAGAAAACCCACGGATAGAGGAGCCTGATAGGCTATGGACCATAGGGTCCCAAAGAGTTGGACAGGACTGAAGCAAATTGGCAGGCATGCATGCATCATATATGATCAGCCCTCAAGATCATTTATATGGAGATTATTTCTCTTATCAGCTCTGAAATCTTTAGCAAAATACTTAATTTGTCCAGTCTCTACATCTATAAAATGGTACCCCATGGGCTTACTGTGAAGATTAAATGAGATAATAGTACTCAGTGCTTTTATACCAGGTGCAAAACAAATGATCAAATCATATTAGCTTTTATTAGGCTATAGACTGACTTTAAAATGCCTCTCACGCAGTAATGTCTTATTGTTTTACAAGTATATTCAGTTGCAGTTGTGCTTAGTGAAATGCAATGTTGACTAAAGTGAAAGTGAAGTCTCTCAGTCACGTCCGACTCTTTGTGACCCAATGGACTGTAGCCCACCAGGCTCCTCCCTCCATGGGATTCTCCAGGCAAGAGTACTGGAGTGGATTGCCATTTCCTTCTCCAAGGAATCTTCCCGACCCAGGGATTGAACCTAGGTCTCCCGCATTCCAGGCAGATGCTTTAACCTCTGAGCCACCAGGGAAGCCCATTTAATGTTGACTAAAGACATTACTAAATTCACATATGAACCAAGGAAATGTTAAACAACTACCATGTACTAGGGATTCTTATTCACGAACTTAATTTTGCAATTATGCATTTTCTTAATTAGCTGGTCCTGAAGGAAAAACTACTGTCATGTTAAAGCTCATGCAATTTACGACACTATAAGCTGTCTTGAGTAATAATTATATGTAATGTGAGGCACATAATGAGATCCTTAGATGGGGGAAAGAGAACTGTATAATCCAATTTTGAGACAAATGGAGATATTTGAATATGACTTGGATAAAAGGAACTTTTAGGTAATTACTTTTTAAAGTTGTATATTATAGTTATGTTGAACAACATCCATAATCTTAGAGCTTTCATGCTGAATTTCTTTAATTGTCACAATATCTGCAAATTACTTTCAAATAAAATTTATAAATTTTATTTATAAAAATAAATTAAATATGGAAAAATATTGATAGTTTTTGAATCTAGGTGGGGAGTATAAAAGTGACCATTGTATTATATTATTTTTATCATCTTTACAGATGAAGATTTTCTTAGTAACAATTTTTTGAGGGGAAGAGAAAAAAATATGGTCATATACAGTCATCAAAAACTTCTCTATGAACATAGAATAACCTATTCTCAGTTACTCAGTTCGGAGAGAAGACAGAAGACTGGTTGGTTAAGAGATCTATTCAAATAACCGGATAATACTGGAGCCTGAACACTTTCCAGCACAGAACACGGCAGTGCTCCGCCATCCACACTGCTCCTTTACCTTGGTCCACATCTCAGAAACGGTGCGCTCAGTCACAAGGGCGACACAGCAGGAGAGTGCAAATGGATCAGTGTGAGTCCACTCACAGCAATGGAAAAGCAAGTCAAGCACCCTCCTGCGATGGGAAGGCAGTCGTGTCATGTTCTAATATAAAGGCCAGCAGAATTTCCCTCACCAGAGAGAGAGATAGTAACTGTTGAGTGCTGAATGTAAGTGAATTTCAGTGGGAATTGTGTTCAAATATTCAAACACTGTCAATACCGAAATTAATGAGATATATTCATTTTATGTTATCATGCAGCAAACTATCCAATTAAAATCTTAGCCAATATTACAGGTCAAGAAAAGTCTTTATGGTTACATGACTATTGCTATTACAAATTTCTAGAAGATACTCAGAGATAGAGACTGTTAATGACCTTTTATAAATATAATTATAGAAAAGCATCAACTGTCTACAGCTCAACTAGAAAGAACTTTCCATAAGCCACACTGGAATAATGGACACACTCGATCTGTAGTGTGGAGAAGTAAATTATAATACTAATATTTAGTAAGAGCAAGCAAAAATACCATGAGGCAGTATGCATTTTATGTAATCTCCCACAACTTCAAGTCTAGAAAACAATATTTTTAAGATACCCAGACAATTTTACAATACTGCACATCTTTTTATATTGCATCCATTCACAGAACAACATTGTAGCTTAGGTCTATTTCCCTACTTCTCTCACTTACTGGAGTCTGCTATGTGGTTTGGAAAGGGAAATCTTGGATCTAGGCTACTGGTTACAGTTGTGAAAGTGAAAGTGAAGTTGCTCAGTCGTGTCTGACTCTTTGCGACTCCATGGACTGTAGCCTACCAGACTCCTCCCTCCATGGGATTCTCCAGGCAAGAGTACTGTAGTGGGTTGCCATTTCCTCCAGGGGATCTTCCCGACCCAGGGATCGAACCTGGGTCTCCAACATTCCAGGCAGATGCTTTAACCTCTAAGCCACCAGGGAACCCCAATAAGCAGCAGAGAAAACCAATATTTGTGTCTAACCTTGTGTAAGGAAAGAGTATATACAGCTCCATAAGGCCAATGGGATTCTCACAATCCGGTGACTTACAAATTCAATTAACTAATATACCCTATCTTCTCCCCGAACTGAAGACTCCATTTAATTGAAACTCTGGGGTCTGTATCTATTAAAAATTTTACTTACACACACACACACACACACACACACATGCATATATATATATATTTCCCATATTTCAAAATACATCCATATTTTTGCCTTTTGTGTGGCAACAAGAAAAAAAAGTGTCTTATCTGTTTTCTGTAGTAAACTGTGTCTACTTTGCCACAACATTCATGTAATGACGTCATTGTTAGACAGATGATGAAGACAGATCTCTCCTGGGTTTGTGTTCTTATGTTTAATGTGAGCATGTTTGAAAATAATCATGTATTCAGATTCTTGCTAAAATGGCAAAAGGTGTTTCCTTGACTATCTTCTTTACTGATTAACCAGTAGCATTTTGGTGAGATAGTTTTTTTTTTCCCCTGAAGAACTTTAATTTTACTTGATGCAAATTTGCATCCCAAACAATTCACATAAAAAGATACTTTACATCAAAGAAATAAAAAGCAAGATTTTAACTATGCTTCATGAAAAATGTGTATATGTAGGGATATGATTAAAATTAAACACAGCATATATTGATACCATTTCTTACTCTACTGAATAAAATGAGAAAGCCTTCCATTTTTAATCACCCACTATACGATACATTTTATACAGAAATGTGAGAGCAATGGCATGCTATCTGCAAAGAGCTCAGAGTTGAACGTGGGTATTTTGGCTAGCAGTACAGTCCTGCATAACACAGCATTCTGCAATGTGTCAGCAGTTCAAAGCAATACTCTATTCTTCGGATCACTTATCCATTATTACTTCAGATAATGAGTATCTGATACAAAATAAAAGTGATGGATGCTGAGTGAACCAGTAAGTATGTTCTGACTAAGAACAAACGGAAAAGACACCGTGGCTCATTGCCTGATGAAATTACTTTTGGGTATTTAAATACATCTTACATTATGTTATGCATGGACTGTTGATGGGAACTCTGGAAATTAGTCCTGGAAAATTAACTGTTTCTACCCCATGAAAATGTTACTTAAATCTCCTAATTGCACATCAGAAACAATTATTAAATAAATTTTCTTATATTTGTACTTGAGGTATCAATATTTTAGAGGCATTATTTTAATATCCACCTGGCACTCACTGATAGCATCCCCCCTACCCAACTTTTAAAATAAAAAGGGCAAAGAGGACAAGAGTGGAAAGAACAGATATGTCTTCCAAGATACTGTATAATATTATTCCTGTTTGAATTTGAAATAGTGAATTTAGGACAGGAAAATGATTCATCATTTTTTGGAAAAACAATTTTTTTTTGTAGACCTATGCTCTACTTGGCGTTTGGTTACATAGAAATGAATCTGTCTTCTGCCGTGAAAACCATGTAGCTGACCGACTTGGCATGGCATTCATGTTCATAACACCATATTGTTATTTCTGTGATGTCCTCTGTAACCTTTTCTCAAATTGTGCTGCTGGAGAAGACTCTTGATAGTCCCTTGGACAGCAAGGAAATCAAACCAGTTAATCCTAAAGGAAATCAACCCTGAATATTAATTGGAAGGACTGATACTGACGCTGAAGCTCCAATACATTGGCCACCTGATGCAAGGAACCGACTCATTGGAAAAGACCCTGATGCTGGGAAAGATTGAGGGCAGAAGGAGAAGAGGGCAACATAGGATGAGCTGATTGGATGGCATCACCAACTCAATGGACATGAGTCTGAACAAACTCCGGGAGCGAGTGAGGACTGGGAAGGCTGGCATGCTACAGTCCATAGGGTAGCAAAGAGTTGGACGTGACTTAATGACTGAACAACAGCAACAGTCTTCTTCCAATCTGTCCAAAATCAGGTTTGATAATTTCACTTTTATACTAAAAATTTCACATCTCCTACATGAGCCATTCTTATAAAATGAAGAACCAACTCTGTGGTTTTATATCCAAGATCTACTGTTATGGAGCTGTATGAAGAATTATTCTCTGAGGAGAAAGTAATTTGCATCTAGCTCAACTCTTGATCTAGAAATTAATTTTTAAATGGTTATTGGAGTGGACAGGAAAAGATGTCTAATATCACTAATTGTTAGAAATAAATTCCTAATCAGAACAACATTCTAGTAGAGTTTGGGCTCATTTTAAACACAAATAAGGGAGAAAAGGGAAAACTTTTTGGTGAATAATAGATGGTGTAGAAGCAGGATTTGGGGATAATATTCTGTACTTTGCTTAAGAAATTATCAGGTCTTTCCCAGGAATCCTCATATTCTTAGAAGAGTGGGATGGGAGGAGCAGTTTTCCTCTAAAATATGCCCCAAGCTGTAAAACACCAACTAGAATTCCTCTGAACTATACTCAGTTGTTAAAATATACTCTCTCTCAAAGATAGAGACCACCTTTGAAACTCAGTGTCAGAGTTCAGGACATCATCTATAAAGTCCTAGACAAATATTTCAGAAAGTCTCTCATATTTTAGATACTAGTCTTTTAAATTTATTCTGAAAGAACAAATAGATTCTTAAAGCTTTTTTTCACCAAAATAAAAGACACATTTGCATCTTTTACTCACTCGATAAATGTTCCAAAGGGAGAAATTTACTAAAATTTTCAACAAAAATATTAATAATAATATCATAAGAAATCACTTCTAGAATGACTAATTAAAGCACTCTAAGAGGTAACTTAAATTTGGGAATTAACCTGACAAGGGAATCAATATGTGATGAATGTATTTCTATTTGCCAATTCAAAATAAATTTCTTCAAACATACTGAAATTCTCTAGAGTCAGACTTGTTAAGTATATTCATCTCAAGAGATAAATTATAATTAAACTATTATTAAATGTCCAGCTTGTCCAATTTTCTATTTAGGATGAAATATTTTGCTTCTACCAAGGGAACGCTACAAAAGTTTTGATAAATTTGTGTTTCAGGGATTTAAATGTGTTGTAGCTGAATGTCATAGAGTTAATTCATCTATCAAAATACAAGGTTCATACTTCTTGGTTATAGAAAATGAAGACTTGGGTGTTGAATTGAAAAGCAGACACTTTTTCTGAGCATAAATCTATTTTGGTGGAGGGGTTCTGGGGGAAGGAGACAGAAAACAGTGAATTGGGGCTCTAGAGAGAAAGAGGAGGTCTTCCCTGGTGGTAAAGAATCCACCTGCAATCCAGGAGACCCCAGTGCAATTCCTGGGTTGGGAAGATCACCTGAAGAAGGGTTAGGCTGCCCACTCCAGTATTCTCAGGCTTCCCTAGTGGCTCAGATGGTAAAGAATCTGCCTGCAATCCAGGAGACCTGGGTTTGATCCCTGGATTGGGAAGATCCCCTGGAGGAGGGCATGGCAACCCACTCCAGTATTCTTGCCTGGAGAATTCCACATGGACAGAGAAGCCTGGCAGACTACAGTCCATGGAGTTGCAAAGAGTCAGATATGCCTGAGTGACTAAGCAAGCACAGCACAGATCAAGAGGGAAAGGAGAAGAAATCGCCCAGTGGGTGACCTTACAGAGGAGTGATTTAGGGGAAATGTGTCAGGATCTTCTACTCTGAGTGATATGTGTACAATAAACCTTCCCTAATAACTCAGATCTTTAGTAAAATTCTGTTGTGTAGCATGATTGCATTGGTGGTTGTTCTTCAGTTGCTGAGTCATGTCATGTCCTACTCTTTTTCGACCCCATGGACTGTGGCCTGCCAGGCTCCTCTGTCCATGAGATTATTCAGGCAAGAACACTGGAATGGGTTGCCATTTCCTTCTGCAGAGGATCTTCCTGACAAAGGGGATCAAATCCAAGTCTCCTGCCTGGCAGGTAAATTCTTTAACACTGAGCTACCTGGGAAGCAATTACATTGATGGAAGATGGCAAAGATGATATGGAGATACATATAGTCAGCTATTGAGAAGATAGACTTGACATAACATGATTTATCACCATCTCTTCTACTTGATCAGAGGCTGTTTGTGTTCAGGAACTTTGTCTATTTCCATGGCCATGGTCCTTTATACATGCCTGGTCTATAGCAGATGCTCAATAAATATTAGTTGAATTGAATTAAACATATTAAAAAATACATGAAGGTGGCATCCTGTAGGCTGCTTTTATTTTCTGTTTTTGCTGAATGGGAGGTTCCTAGTAACAGACATCAAGGAATGCCTTCATGTCGTAAATTTGAATGGTGTCAGCTAAAATATGCAGTGAATATATCTTTCTCAGCTCCAATTTCCTGTCAGCTTTTCAAAACAGACAGATTGTCTTCCTCATTCAGCAGAAGTAGGAGGTGGGGAAGACTTCACCCCATCTGAACTGTTCACCTTGTTGGATTTGAGCACTACTGGATGGCTTGAGAGATCCAACAAGAATCAGTGTTGATTCTCTCCGGTTGCTATAAAAGAAAAAAAAATTTTTTTTTTTCTGAGCTCTCTTCCCAAGTGTGAGGTCTAACATCTGGCACCAGCTAACCTGCAAAAAGATAATAAAATGTGTTCGGGGATTTAGAGGCCCAGAGATGAGGATAATTTGTAGACCCAATTTCTAATAGTACAGGGGAAAATGCTTTCATCTGAATCACTGATGTGATCAAATAAAAATGAGTGAATACTTGCCAATTGCTAAAGCAATTTATCTCTCCAAATGTATTCGAAATGTTAATTTTATCAGGGTGCAAGCTGCTAAAATGCAGCTAGTAGATCATTAAATTTCAATAGGGAATAGACTTCATATTTAACATAAACAGTCAAGTCATTTTGGCTGCCTGCATCTTGTGCCACATTTAGAAAGCCTTCTGTGTAACCATAGGAACGGTTTGCTTAAGCACTGTTGCTTGTGTAAATCCAATTCATTCTGAATTAGCTGAAAAAAAGGGGAAGGTTGCGTGATTTGTTTCTGCCCATTGCTTCCCAAGTTGCCTCTTAGAAAATGTGAAGAGAAAATTTAAAACAAGCGTTTTTTTTCTTTTCTTTTCTCTTTTTGGAGGATGGGCTAGGAATGAGACTGGGAAGGCAGAATTCTCTTCTCCTGACAACACTGGCATGATGGAGAATAAAAAATAATGCAGTGGTCTTCTATAGCTCAGAATCTTTGCTGCTTAATTAAGCATTTTTCTCATTTGAAATATTTTCTATGCTTATTATTTTCTTAGTTTACAGTAATCTTTCTTAATAGAAGTGATTTAGGAACATACTCTGCATGGATATAATTTTACATGGCATAAAATCCCAACAGAAATTTATTTAACTCTTTTGACAGGAGATTTGAGGAGCTCACAGCAACACATAACATATAGTGAATTAGATTAATCACATTAGTTTCCTTTTAACACCCAGATTAAAGCAGCTAATTGTGGGGATATTGAGAGAAGAGAGTATTTTCTCATGTGATGCTCTGAAGAAAAAGCAGGTTTGGATGGGCTGAGCCATGGGACTGTTTAGGGCAGGCAGAGGGAAGTGGGGAGATACTAATTTTCCAGAGAAAATAAGGAATGTTCTCCTCTGTGCTTTCTCCAACCTGAAAATTCTTCTAACATCATATCCTTCTGATCTTCAAGGCCCAGTTCACTGGCTTCAAGATAGTGTCTCTAGTCCCTACCTTTCAATAACAATTACTAATCAGTTTATTATCTTACTGTGCACTGCAGATACTTCTGTGCGTTGCAGATACTTCTGTGGTAATCATATACCTACTCTCTTTCTTTATTACAAGTGACTGTTTAACTATCCACCTCCCACACCAGAATGTAAGCTACTTGTGGATAGAAAATATTTCTTTTTTTTTAAATCCTTCTGAAGTCAAGGGCATTGCATTTTGATTTCCCAGGCAAGAATACTGGAGTGGGTTGCTACATCCTTCTCCAGGGGTCTTCCTGAACCAGGGATTGAATCTGGGTCTTTGGCAGTGCAGGTGGATTCTTTACACTCTGAGCCACTAGGGAAGTCCCAATAACTCATAAATAAATGTTTTTGACTACTAATGGGAGGAAGGACTGAAAGGCAGTGGGGATGTCAAGGGCAGGTATAGCCTGGTTCAGTTTTATGGAGCTTGAGGGTGGGAGGTGGCACTATGGGCGACAGGCAGATCCAGAGGAAGGGAGGGAAAAGTAAAGGGAAAGTTATTAAACTCATAACATATGCCAGGCGTTATAAAACAATCCTTAGAGGACTTCTGCACTAGGCTAAAAAGGGGTCCCTTGAAACAGATCCATACCGTAACCCCCAGAACCTGTGTATGCTACCTTATTTGGAAACAGTCTTTGAAGATTTAACTAAATTAGGATTTTGAGATGATGCGATGGTTCTAGACTATCTGGGTGGCCCAAAAGGCAATCACTTGTATTTTCTAAGAGAGAAGAGGGAGATAATACAGACAAAAGAAGAGAAGGCAATATGAAGCTAGAGGCAGACATTAGCAATGGAATGCCAACAGTCACAAGAGGCAGGAAGAGGTAGGAACCGATTCAAACCTAGAGTTCCAGAAAGTGCACGGTCCTGTCAACACCTTGATTGCAGACCAGGAATACTGATTAGGTGGCTTCTGAACTCTAAAATTGTGAGAGAATAAATTTCTTAAATTTTTAAATCCGTCAAATCTGTAGTAGTCTGTTACAGCAACCCTAGGACCCTAATGCAACACTGATAGTATTGCCATTTATTAAGAAAGAAAAGAACTGAAATTAAGAAAGCACTATCAACTTAACCACATGAACATAGATAATGACTTGTTGGGAACGAAACCCAATCTAAGCAACGTCAAAGCTGCTTACAGTTTTTGCTCAACTAGCATGTGTGGGGCAAAACTCCCTCCAAGCCAAATTCTCTTTTATGGAATCAACGTGGCACTGTTCTGTGGACTGAGACTCTGTAACTGCCTTGTCTCCTGTAGCAAAATAGAAAGAGAAATTTCAATTAGTTGACTTACTAATTTAGGTATACCTATAGGCCTCTCATAATTATACCTTAAAGTGGGAAACTACATGAATAACATTTTTTTGAAATTTTAATTATAGGTATCCAACCAGTGATCTTGCCTGTTCTGCTTTCCTCTGTCCCTAGTTCTTTTTAAATATCAAATGAGAAATGCCAGATTGCTTTCAGTTTTTGTTGAAAGAAGACTTCCTCATCTAGTAAGCATTCGTCCACAAATATCTACTGAGACCATTCCATGCACCAAAACCTGTTTATATGCTTAAAAACATTACTAATAAGCTAGAAATATTTACCATTTGGGATTTATATTTTAGTGGGGAATAGAAAAAATAAAACAACACAAACAACTAAAAACTAGATAAATATGTAATATATTTAATGTTATATTTTGAAAAATACTAAGGAGAAAACTAAAGCCAGGGAAATAAAAAATGGTAGGAGTCTGAGTGGAGAGTGGTTGTGTGAAACAACCGAGGAAGATTTCTGTGAGAAAGGAACAGCTGACCAAGGACCTGAAAGAGAAGAAACATGGGGGCATCCTGGGTGGGGGAAGCATTCCAGGCAGATGGATGAGCAAACTTGAAGATGCTAAGGGAGAGAAAATGAGATCAGTGGGACATGAGATACACACTGCACAGGACATGTAAGACCATTGAAAGGACTCTGGATTTTATTCTGAGTGAAACTGAAAGCCATTGGAAGGTTTTGAGTTGACATGATCTAGTTTACATTTTAAAAGGATCACTCAAGGGTCCTATAAAAACCTATACTTTGCCAAAGCAAGTAGGCCATTTGGAAGGTCATAACTGTATCAATATTTAATAAAGAAAAACAAGCAAATTATCTAATTGATTATCTTGAGTCTCTCGGAGACATGGCTTTATTTATGACACTCTGTTTTACTTTTGCCCTTATAGATTTTCATAAAGAAATCCAAAACACAAATGACCTACATGGTTAAAATGTCTTGCTGTAATATTGAGCCTTTCTATCAGAAGAGAAGGAAAACAGGGAGAAAATTAATTTTTGAAAAAGCTAGCCTTTTCCTAACACCCTATATTTCCTATAGCCTAAGTCAGTAAGAACAGCTTTGACTTTGTTAACTTTACATTTCTGGGACTCCTTTAAAAATTATAAAATATATTGTTCACTATTTCTGCTTCATCAGGGACCCTTATGCTAAATGGATTTGTAATTCAGAATTTCTTTTACATATAAATATAGATAAATCTAAAAATTTAATTAAATACTACTATTTTTGTTCAGGTTTTCAGGTGGTTGAGTGGTAAAGAATCCACCTGCCAATGCAGGAGACACAGGAGATGTGGGTTCAATCCCTGGGTAGGAAAGATACCCTGAAGGAGGAAATGGCAACCCATTCCAGTATTCTTGCCTGGAAAATTCCATGGACAGAGGAGCTTGGCAGGCCACAGGTCTTTGGGATCACAAAGAGCTGGACGTGACTGAGCACGCATGCAGGCACTATTATTTTCGCATATGGCATGAATTCTCCACATACAAAGGTGAGGCAGAAAACAAAAAAGAGCAGAAGAAAGACCCAGAGTGTTGAGCAGAGAGGGGTAGGAAAAGGAGCAAGAAGCAGATTGAAGATTCCAAAGTGCTATATTTTATTTCATTTATCTGTGACTTCAGAAGTAACTAATCATGTGGTTTATATTCCATAAACCCCATTATCACTAACTTGTAGCAGGTTTATCAATTGTAGATATGATCCTGAAATTTCTAAACAATCTTGGATATGTAACATGCACAAATCTATCCAATTTTAGTGACAGAAACATCTCAGGAGGTTTGGAAATCTAGTTTGGAGACACATCTGGAAATCAAGAGTACAACTTTAAAACATCCTGGGACTTTAAGATCATACCAACTCGTTTTCTTTTTGACACTTCAAATACATTTCAATTATATTTTATCCTATTTTCCTGTTTTCAAGAAGACAGAATACCACAAGCACCATTCTTAGTTCAGTGCCTCTCACTTAAGAAAACACGAGAAGTTACTTCATAAACAGATAAACAGAATAATAAGGAATTCTTCAAACTCAGTTTAACAGCTTTCCTGTAACTCATGTCAGCTTGATTTCACATTTGAGAAGGAGCTGTTTCATCTGTGTCAGATTATGCAACTTCAGAAATACTTTTTGAAATAAAAATTCCAAAGTGCTCTTACAGTAAAAACAAGGTATTTTGTTTTTATTAAAAGTATAATTTTTACAAATAATCTGCCATTGTTTATATTTTAAAATCCTATTTTTCTTCCTGTGTTTGAAACAAAATGGGAATTCTGCATCTCCATTTTTCATTTATCCCTGACAACATTGCTGACATTTTTCCTTCTGCATTGCCTTCATTTTTCATGAACACTTGGCTGTGTTTACCCTAAGAAACCAGGAAGCAAACTTGAAAGGACACATGTGTGTTTTTTTTTTTTTAAAGGGTTGATTTTAGTAGCCAGCCCCAAGCTCTGTTACTGGCTAATGACAATAGCACTGAATTCCCCAGTGGATTTCTGTGGTTTTTTTTTAAGCCTGGAGGGGAAAGAGTTGGTTGGCAGGTAACAGGAAGGTCAAGGTGTCAACATCTAGAAGTTCAACTTGTGGAACAGACTCCAAATTTAAAAAATAATGGGATGCTTTTGGATTCTTCTGTTGTATTTTCACAGATAATGAGGGTTTTAACATGAATAATACATCAAACACATGATACCTGAAAAGAGGGATGTGTGGAAAAGTCTTTCATTCCTACACTAGTTCAAATACCTTGGGATAAAAGTGGGAAAATGGCAAAATGTTCAGTATTTTGCTAAACCTGGATACAGTTCTCACAAAAGTAAATAGCACAGTCTCCAGGGATACGTTGTCTGTGTTCAAATCCTAGCTACCAACTTATCAGCATTGTGATTTTAAGCAAAGCATTTAACCTGGCAATGTTTCAGGTTCCTTATCTTTAAAATGGGAACAAAAAATACCTACCTCAAAGAATGATTAAGGTAATTAAATGAATTATAATTTGCTGAAGCAATTAAGTGAGTGAAATGAAGTGTTAGTCACTCAGCCGTGCCTGACTCTTTTTGACCAAATGGACTGCAGCCCACCAGGCTCCTCTTCCATGGGATTTTCCAGGCAAGGATACTGGCTGCTACTGCTGCTGCTAAGTCGCTTCAGTTGTGTCCGACTCTGTGCAACCCCATAGACGGCAGCCCACCAGGCTTCCCCGTCCCTGGGATTCTCCAGGCAAGAATACTGGAGTGGATTGCCATTTCCTTCTCCAGGGGATCTTCCCGACCAGGGATCGAACCCCAGTCTCCTGCACTGCAGGCAGATTCTTTTCCGACTGAACTACAAAATGAATAAAGTTATATTACTCATTATTCAAGTTACATGTAAAAAGCAGAGAAGAATGCCTACACTCAGAATTAGCACTTTCTAAGCACTAAGACAAGGCTGTGGTCCTAGTGTGATTAGACTGACTAGTTTTCTGTGAGTATGGTTTCAGTGTGTCTGCCCTCTGATGCCCTCTTGCAACATCTACCATCTTACTTGGGTTTCTCTTTCCTTGGGCGTGGGGTATCTCTTCACGGCTGCTCCAGCAAGGCACAGCCGCTGCTCCTTACCTTGGACAAGGGGTATATCCTTACAGTCGCTGTTCCTGACCTTCAATGCGGGATAGCTCCTCTAGGTCCTCCTGTGTCTGCGCAGCCACCGCTCCTTGGGTTGCTCCTCCCGGCGACCGGCCCTGGCCTCGGGCTCGGGGTGGCTCCCCAGGGTCACTGCCCCTGGCCTCGGGCGTGAGGTGGCTTCTCCCAGCCACCCCTGACCTTGGATGCGGGGTAGCTCCTCTCGGCCGCTGCTGCCCCTGACCTTAGACGCAGGGTAGGTCCTCCCGGCTGCCACCCCTGACCTCGGACGCAGGGTAGGTCCTCCCGGCCGCCACTGACCCCGGAGGCAGGGTAGCTCCTCTTAACCGTTCCTGCGCCGTGCAGCCTGGCACTCTAGGTCGCTGCTCCTGACCTCGGACGCAGAGTAGCTCCTCGCAGCCGCCTGTGCTTAAGTGAGCAGAAAGGAAGATCATGGCATCCGGTCCCATCACTTCATGGGAAATAGATGGGGAAACAGTGGAAACAGTGTCAGACTTTATTTGGTGGGGGGAGCTCCAAAATCACTGCGGATGGTGACTGCAGCCATGAAATTAAAAGATGCTTACTCCTTGGAAGAAAAGTTATGACAAACCTAGATTGTATATTCAAAAGCAGAGACATTACTTTGCCAACTAAGGTCCGTCTAGTCAAGGCTATGGTTTTTCCTGTGGTCATGTATGGATGTGAGAGTTGGACTGTGAAGACGGCTGAGTGCCGAAGAATTGATGCTTTTAAACTGTGGTGTTGGAGAAGACTCTTGAGAGTCCCTTGGACTGCAAAGAGATTCAACCAGTCCATTCTGAAGGAGATCAACCCTGGGATTTCTTTGGCAGTAATGATGCTAAAGCTGAAGCTCCAGTATTTTGGCCACCTCGTGCGAAGAGTTGACTCATTGGAAAAGACTCTGATGCTGGGAGGGATTGGGGGCAGGAGGAGAAGGGGACGACAGAGGATGAGATGGCTGGATGGCATCACCAGCTCGATGGATGTGAGTCTGAGTGAACTCCGGGAGATGGTGATGGACAGGGAGGCCTGGGGTGCTGCGATTCACGGGGTCACAAAGAGTCAGACATGACTGAGTAACTGAACTGAAGCGCTAAGAGTCGGACATGACTGAGCGACTTCCCTTTCACTTTTCACTTTCATGCATTGGAGAAGGAAATGGCAACCCACTCCAGTGTTCTTGCCTGGAGAATCCCAGGGACGGGGGAGCCTGGTGGGCTGCCATCTCTGGAGTCCCACAGAGTCAGACACGACTGAAGCGACTTAGCAGCAGCAAGCTTGAACAAGTATTTTTCTTAAATATATGAAAACTTAGCTAAATTTTTGTCTTCTCTGGTGTTAAAAGTTGTGGCATTCCAAAGTTACAAAAGTAACTCAATGGAGGAAAGATAGTTTTTTCAACAAATGGTTCTAGAAAATTCCATATTCTCAGGTAAAAAAATGAACCCTTACCAAAGCCACACACCTTATACAAAAATTAACTCAAAATGAATCATGGATTTAAATGTAAAATCTTACACTGTAAAATTTTCAGGAAAAAATAGAAAATTTTCAGGATATAGCGCTAGACTAAGTGGTCATAGACATGAACCATAATAGAAAAAATTTGTGATAACTTGAATCACAGCAAAATTTTAAAACATTTGAACTCCAAAAACTCTCATTAAAGACTTTTATGAAGAGAACGAAAAGACAGGCTACTCAATGGAAGAAAATATTTTTGAATTACATATCTGACAGAGTATTAGAAACTAGAATGTGTAAAAAAAACTCTAAAAACTCATCAGTAAATATCAAACAATCCAATCAGAAAGCAAGCAGAAGAGATGAACTAATATTTCACCAGAGGATATACACAAGATTTTCACTTAAGCTAAAAATATATCAGTCTCATTAGCTATTAGGGAAAGGAAGACTAAAACCAACCCCAGTGAGATATCACTATACACCTATCAGAATGATTGAAAGAAAAATTAATGACAGCAGAAACTGTGGAGAAACAGGATCACTCATACATTGCTGGTGAAAATTGAAATGGTACAGTCACCCTGGAAAACACTTTGGCAGTTTCTTGTAAAATCAAATGCCTAATTACTATGCAATTCAAAAACTGCTTTCCTGGGCATTTATCTCTGAGAAATACAATCTTATGTTCACATAAAAATCTGTAGGTGGGGACGTCCGTGGCAGTTCAGAGGTTAAGAATCCACCTCCCAATGCATGAGATGCAGGCTCAACCCCTGGCCAGGTAACTAGGATCCCACGTGCCTCAGAATGACTAAACCTGTGTGCCTCAGCCACACACTAGAGAGCCCAGGTACACAGCTAGAGAGGAGCCCACAGGCCACGATGGGAAGAGCCTGCATGCCACAACTGAGACCCAGTGCAGCCCCAGAATAATAAATAAATACTTGTTAAAAATCTGTAAGTGAATGTCTATAACAACTTCATTCAAAATAGCATAGAATTGTAAACAACCCCAATGTTCTGAGGTAGGTGAATGGCTATACGAATTGTGGTACATACACCACAAAATTTTACTCAGCAATAAAAAGGAACAATAGATACATATATCAACTTAGATGAATCTTCAGAGAATCAAGCTGAATGAAAAGCACCACCACAGGCCACATCATGGATGATTCAATTTATATAGCACATTTGAAGTCACAAAATTTTAGAAATGCAAAAGAAATTAGTGTTTGGCAGGTGTTAGGGATAGATAGGAAGGGAAAGGGTAATACTGGAGTTGCCATGCCCTTCTCCAGGATAAAGGGTGGTGGTATCTCTTTTCTACAACTGCATGTGAATCCATAATTATTTCAGAACAGGAAGATTAATCCTAAAAAGAGTTATGGGGCTAAAATATTCTTTTTAAGAAAGAGCTTCTCCCCCCCCTACCTAATTAAAACTGCAATTAGACCGATTCTAACTACGCCAAAGTCTTTGACTGTGTGGATCACAATAAACTGTGGAAAATTCTGAAAGAGATGGGAATACCAGACCACCTGACCCGCCTCTTGAGAAACCTGTATGCAGGTCAGGAAGCAACAGTTAAAACTGGACATGGAACAACAGACTGGTTCCAAATAGGAAAAGGAGTACGTCAAGGCTGTATATTGTCACCCTGCTTATTTAACTTCTATGCAGAGTACATCATGAGAAATGCTGGGCTGGAAGAAGCACAAGCTGGAATCAAGATTGCCGGGAGAAATATCAATAACCTCAGATATGCAGATGACACCACCCTTATGGCAGAAAGTGAAGAGGAACTAAAAAGCCTCTTGATGAAAGTGAAAGAGGTGAGTGACACAGTTGGCTTAAAGCTCAACATTCAGAAAACGAAGATCATGGCATCCGGTCCCATCACTTCATGGGAAATAGATGGGGAAACAGTGGAAACAGTGTCAGACTTTGTTTTTTGGGGCTCCAAAATCACTGCAGATGGTGACTGCAGCCATAAAATTAAAAGACGCTTACTCCTTGGAAGGAAAGTTATGACCAACCTAGACAGCATATTAAAAAGCAGAGACATTACTTTGCCAACAAAGGTCCATCTAGCCAAGGCTATGGTTTTTCCAGTGGTCATGTATGGATGTGAGAGTTGGACTGTGATGAAAGCTGAGTGCTGAAGAATTGATGCTTTTGAACTGTGGTATTAGAGAAGACTCTTGAGAATCCCCTGGACTGCAAGGAGATCCCACCAGTCCATTCTGAAGGAGATCAGCCCTGGGTGTTCTTTGGAAGGAATGATGCTAAAGCTGAAACTCCAGTACGTTGGCCACCTCACGCGAGGAGTTGACTCATTGGAAAAGACTCTGATGTTGGGAGGGATTGGGGGCAGGAGGAGAAGGGGACGACAGAGGATGAGATGGCTGGATGGCATCACCGACTCGATGGACGCAAGTCTGTGTGAACTCTGGGAGCTGGTGATGGACAGGGAGGCCTGGGGTGCTGCGATTCATGGGGTTGCAAAGAGTTGGACACGACTGAGTGACTGAACTGACTGACTGACTGACGGAACAGAAAATATCACCTAGTTTTCAAGAATTTGTGAGAAAGGTTTTCCCATTTAGTGTTCTCCCCTCATCAAAAAAGTTTCCCTCATCTAATCTCAATAGCTTACGCTCTCTATCCGCTTATTTTCTCTGAGCCTAATGAGAGAGAAAAGGTCACCATCTTCAAAATGTTATTCCTCATATAGAAAATGACATTTTTAAATGGAAATAATTTAATTATCGCTTTCAACTGATATTTCACTGGCTGAAAGTCTGACAAGCTCTCCTATCTGTTCAAATGATAGAATTTCGTAATCTTTCCATTTCTTTGTATTTGGAAAGTAGAAACAAACCAATTGAAAACCTGAATATGCATTTTTACCTGTTCCTCTTTTAATGAAAGTGATGAACCACTTCACCTTTATCAATATTTTTACTTCTTTACTAGGACTTGGGCAGTGGGGAATATTTTGGTGGTAATTATACTAATGAGTCATGTCTATTTTGGAGGAGAATATTCGTTGGTGAGCAAGCATATATGCTTTAACTTTCTGGCTTTTTTCCAAAATCACAATTTTTTTCCCCATGGTTGGTGAGTCAATTGCTATTTCAAAAGAGAAATGATCTAGCCTGGAGCTATACTTAAATTTAAGACTGCATTATTATTTGGTGGGATATGGTTGTACTGACAGCACTGTCACTGGGGTATGTGACCCTCAGGGTCCAACTGGTTGCAGAACTCATCTTTACTGTCTCTGCTCAGTGAGTGATATTGTGCTTCCTGCTCAGGAGGAGGCTGGCACAGTCAGTGCCAAGAAGGCAAACATTAATCTCCTATCACTCCTTTAAGCCTTAATAAAATTGACTCAACTGATCCTCAAAGCAATGTGCCATTCTCTCAAATACAGTCCACTGTTATCAATTAGAAGGAGGAGACTGATTTGCGTGCTTTTATGATAGGGAAGAAAAAAATGGATGTAAACATGCCATTTATCTGTAAAAGCTTTTTTTCCTCGTTGTCAAAGTTACCTGTCTTCTGCTCTTCTTTCTTGAAAACAAAACAAAACTACAACCACAGTAAAAAATCTTCTGTCTTGTTTTCTTGACTTTATTGATGACAGTTGGTTACAATTGTGCAGAAATGGCCTGAGGTGCGGCATCTCAATAGGAAGACAGCATTACAATGAGAAACTGTGATGGAGCATAAAAGAAGTGCTGCAGTTTCAATATGGGTGATTTTTTTTAAGGTAGACAATATTTTATTTTTTCCTTTAGACTAAGAGCTAAAAATGGAACCAGAGACTGACTTATTACAATAGAGAAGTCTAGCCTAGAACATGCTCCTTTGATGTTTATAACAAAAGCTCAACCTCTTCTCTATGTTATCAGCATGATCTTAAATTAGCATGACAATCCACTGATTGCCTCTAATTCCTGGGAACTAGATACAAGAAATAATAAAGTGTTAGGTCTTCAGCATCAGTAGGATGCTGGTTGGGGGCCTTTCTTGAACATAAATGAAACAATAAATGAATGTGATAGTGCTTCATAGACTGTCAAGTGTTAAACAAATTAAAAAAATTGTTTCTGTGATAAGCCAGAACAAAATAAATACTAAATATAGGTGGAAGCAAGGGCTTCCCTGGTAGCTCAGCTGGCAAAGAATCTGCCTGCAATGCAGGAGACCCTGGTTCAACTCCTGGGTCAGGAAGTTCCCCTGGAGAAGGGATAGGCTACCCACTCCAGTATTCTTGGGCTTCCCTTGTGGCTCAGATGTAAAGAATCCACCTGGAATGTAGAAGACCTGGGTTTGATCCCTGGGTTGGGAAGGTCCCCTGGAAGAGGGCATGGCAACCTACTCCAGTATTCTTGCCTGGAGAATCCCTATGGACAGAGCAGCTTGGTGGGCTACAGTCTGTGGGGTCACAAAGAGACCGACACAACTGAGTGGCAAGCACAGCACAGCACATAGGTGGAAGCAAAAGTCTGCATGTTTTCTCTAATAGAAAATGAGTCCTTTGAAAATAGAGACTTTTGCTGTTATGTTCATCTGGGTAATTTACCTCTCCTGAAAAACCACTTCAGTCTTCTGGTCACTACCCAACTTAGGGCACAGTATACAAATGGTGTTTTCTGAATGAGTGCTTGAATTAACTCTGATAAATGAAAGAAGAGGTGCTGGCCCATCAGCAGCAGCCAACATGTGCCCATGGTACTTCTCTACACTATTGTGAACCTGAACATAATCGTCTCTCATCTGGTAACCATGTGACAAATGACTTACCTGGGTGAAGGCATCTGGTCCGGGATCAAATTATATTATACAAATTAATCAGTTTTGACTGGGTCTTTGTTTTTTCCTCCAGTTCAGTTTAGTTCAGTTGCTCAGTCGTGTCCAACTCTTTGAGACCCCTTCAATCGCAACACCCCAGGCCTCCTTGTCCATCACCAACTTCCGGAGCTCACTCAGACTCACATCCATCGAGTCAGTAATGCCATCCAGCCGTCTCATCCTCTGTTGTCCCCTTCTCCTCCTGCCCCCAATCCCTCCCAGCATCAGAGTCTTTTCCAATGAGTCAACTCTTCGCATGAGGTGGCCAAAGTACTGGAGTTTCAGCTTTAGCATCATTCCTTCCAAAGAATACCCAGGGCTGATCTCCTTCAGAATGGACTGGTTGGATCTCCTTGCAGTCCAAGGGACTCTCAAGAGTCTTCTCCAACACCACAGTTCAAAAGCATCAATTCTTCACCACTCAGCTTTCTTTATAGCCCAGCTTTCACATCCATACATGACCACTGGAAAAACCATAGCCTTGACTAGACGGACCTTAGTTGGCAAAGTAATGTCTCTGCTTTTCTTCCAAGGAGTAAGCGTCTTTTAATTTCATGGCTGCAATCCTTAGGCACTTTAAAATTGTCAATAAAAACATCTAACTATACGATTTCAATAAGATTTAACTCAGTACTACAATCTCTTCTCATCCTGGAGTTGTGCTTTGGAAATGAATCTACATTTGCCCTCTAGAAATCTTTGAGATGCAGAGAAGAGAGGAAATGATATGTATAAGGTGGGGTGGTGACTGTGCAGGAAGAGTGCTTAATATTGACTTTGTGGGTGAGGGTTCTGTTGGAAAAGTTTACTCAGGGAAGATGACATTTAACTTGAGCCTGAAAATGTGGGTCAAATGCTGAGAGGCAAGGAGTACAATCATGTCCTGCCAAAGGACGAGCTTTCATTCTGCTCTTCCTTTCTCTGGAAACAGAAGGAAATCTACCAAATGGGTCTTAGCTTCACTGAATTCTGAAAGAATCATATTGTAGTAAAGCAAGACATTAAAGCATTGCCCAGATAGACCATAGTAACAGATTTTAGTTCTCTCTTGCTCCTTTTCAAGGAAAACCAAAATACTGTGGTTAAAAGCATGGGATTTGGGATCAGACAAGATTTGGGTTCAAATCTCAGTTCTGCTACTTGAGCAAGTTATTTAACCTTTATAAAGCTCATTTTCTTTTTCATTAATATGAGGATTAGAATGGTATTTAACTCATTAGAATTTTGTTAGGATTAAATGGCAGCATGCACTAAAGGGGCTTAACCTAATGCCTTGCTCACAGAAAGCACCTAATAAACACAAGCTATTGTCATTACCAGGAATCTTGCCCTTCACTACTGTATTGCTCATCCGCTCACTCTCCGTTGTGCAAGAAAACATAAATAATTTATGCCTAGGTAAAATGTTCTGATTTTGGAACATGGATTTGGCTAAAGACTGTCACAAAGAGGAAAAGCTGTTTAGAATGTACCCAACCTCACCATGAATGGAATCATGCTGGAAGCTAAGTGGAGTGATCCGTGCCATCCTCACATCACAGAGGAAAATTTACGAGGCTGCTTCTCATCATTTCCAGCAGCAGCAGTTACAGCAAGGGTTGATTTACGAGGCCTCCTACAGCCTGGGCCATCTGGGAGTACTGAGGAAATCGTCAGCCTTGGGAGGGTCACTGTTTAGACTTGAACAATCTGTATAAGCTTGGACTCTCCACCAGAATTGTGGCTCATTATGCTGCTCGGCTATTAACCATCAGCGTTGGTTTTGCAATATAAATTCTGCTGTCTTGGCTACCCCACTGATCTGGTTATAATACGCCATGCGTAATGGAAAAGTACAAAGGAAAAAGACGAAAATTTAAAGACTTACTAAAACTATAATAGCAGTTGATGACAGCTCTGATTTCTTCATGCAAATGAATTCTTTTTGCTAAACATCAATGTTCCAGTTTAACCCACTGCCCCGATTCTAAGTATCATGTTGTTTAATTAGGTATGTTAACACCCCTGTTATTATTGATTTGGCTTTTTTTCCCTGTCCAGAAACTTATTTGGGGTTTGTCTTACTTTTTCATTTGCCGCTCTAATTTATTTTCCCTTTTTAAAAATTTATGTATTTCCCATTTCAGCTTTTTGGGGGATGAGAAGGAGGGGTACACAGAATGTTTTAAAAGATATTACAGTAAGACTTCAATTTAGCATTAACAAGAAACCATTATACCGGTCCATTCTGGGACATGCACACACAAAACTCATTGCCAAACACAACAACAAATCTATGTGCCTTGTACTGCACTAGGTTCCAAGGAGAGTAAAGATGAACACATATGTTTCCTCTCTTGATAGAGTGGTCCTCAGTGATGGGGTCTGTGCTTCTCGGTTACTTCCTGTGAAAGGATTCTGGGGCTTTGCCTAGTTCCTTAATTTTAATGCAAGTTACCAACTATCATTTTCAATGACTCTGGCTTGCTGAGGCCTATGTTAACTATTTGCTGCTGAGCCTCCCCGCAGAAAACTATGAATTAAATCTGGGGAACAATATCAGACTTAAATAGCAGCATGGAATACTTTTATATTATATAAAATACTCCATGCATTTAATAGCATCTGCATACTTTAATAGCCTTGCAATGCAGTTTATTTTATAATAACTATTTCATTCTCAATTTCTTTACAGGCCATGGGTCATAGCCTTAGTTGCTCATAATGACCTTAAGTTGGCTTCTCTTTTATCTCTCTCAAACCTGCTTAAACATTCTCACCTATAGGTCCCATACCTTAGGGTGAATTGCACATTCTAACATGTCTAGGTCATAAAGTATTCCCTAAGACACATTGGTACCCAAGTGTAGATGCCGTCTCACTCCCTGTTAGGAAAGATATGTATCCCTATTTTCCAGAGGCCCCACTGCAACCATGACCCTAAGTAAAACTCTCACTTGAAATTCAAAGAGGTTCCTGCTTCTGATCTTGGAAAAATGTCAATAACTGTAGTAGAAACTTTTTTTTTTTTTTAGCAAAGCTATTTTCTGTATAAGTTAACAAAGTGTTCTAAATTTCTCTGTGGATCTCAGTCTCACTGCTCTGTTTCTTCTTGAATACTGTCCACTCTTATCTTACTTTTATTTATAAATTCAGTCAGTAGGTCCTTCTAATTCTAAGAATTTCTTAAACAAACCCAATGTAAATAAAACCTAACTCTAACTTCTTTTATCCAGGTTTTATTAAATCTACCCCTTACCCATAAGTTTCAAAGAAAAAAAAAGTTTTCTTTATCTTCTGTATTATCCAGCAGATATTCATATCTGTAACTGGTGTGACCATGATATGATGAGGAAAATTTCCCATTGCCAGAGTTTGAACAAAGCTGCATCAACACCAACTACTGGGGTCCACCGGACATCTCTGATAACTAGGATACAAGGGCAGCTGAAAGACCCAGAAAGAACTCACTCTTAAGCTCCCCACTGTTGGTCTGCCTGTAAACATGAAGATGTTTGGAAGGTGTAAATCATAATATTAAAAAAAATCCAAAAGTCTGCTGTGAGTAATCATTCTATTTGGAATCAGACGTGGACAAGGAAAAACACATACCCCGGGAAATAAAAAGAAAACACGGTTTCTCTGCTTAGCCAAAATAAAACACAATTCCTTTAAAGCTGATCCAAACATTTTAACAAAGGTGCACCAGAGGAAATGTCAATTGAATCATTTCCCCCAGGACACTGTGTGATTCTTATCAATCACATTATAAGGATTAGGAAAACCTGATGCAGTTCCTTGGCTGTACTGCCAAGTAATCTTACTTTTAATAACCACCTCTTTATAGAAAAGTAAGAGGGCTTTCCTGAAGAGGACAGGTCATGGGAACTGCTTTCTAATAACAACTAATGATGAAACAAATCCTTTCTCAGGGTTTATGGTCTCCTTCCTATATCTGTCTTAAATAGTCATCTGCTTCCTTGTGACCCCCAGCTTTTTGACTTAGTCCTACATCACTTCACTAAACAACTGTGAAATAGCTTCCAGAAATGTCCACACAGAATCCTGTGAATAAAACTGGATTTAAATAGATAAGGGACCTTAAAGGTACTTATACTTCCTCCAGATATATAGATAAATGGGGTTTCCCTGGTGGCTCAAAGGTACTTATACTTCCTCCGAATATATTTATATACGTAGATAAATACTCAAACATAATTCTTGTTTCCACAATTTCTGATAAAGTCTAGTGTTAAAGAAGACATTATCCTTCAAAAAAAATCTCCAAAGGTAACTCTAGTCCTCAAGTCAAATTTGCAATATCTGCTCCCAAGATAGTTCCAATATGGTTAAATGTCAAATATTCCCACCGGCCCTGGTTTTCCTACCTGATAGAGCTTTTCCATTGAACATAAAAGTCTTTTATATAGTATTAAATATATAGATTATTCAATCCTTTCATAAAATACGTGTTACTAACTTTTGCTACTATATTTCCAGTTCTATCTCTAAATAACAGCCACTGATAAACACATTGTCAGTTCAGTTGAGTCATTCAGTCATGTCCAACTCTTTGTGACCCCATGGACTGCAGCACACCAGGCTTCCCTGTCCATCACCAATTCCTGGAGCTTACTCAAACTCATGTCCATAGAGTCAGTGATGCCATCCAACCATCTCATCCTTTGTTGTCCCCTTCTCCTCCCAACTTCAATCTTTGCCAGTATCAGGGTCTTTTCTAGTGAGTCAGTTCTTCGGATCAAGTGGCCAAAGTATTGGAGTTTCAGCTTCAGCATCAGTCCTTCCAATGACTATTCAGGACTGATTTCCTTTAGGATGGACTGTTTGGATCTCCTTGCAGTCCAAGGGACTCTCAAGAGTCTTCTCCAACACCACACTTCAAAAGCATCAATTCTTCGGTGCTCAGCTTTCTTTGTAGTCCAACTCTCACATGCTTACATTACTAAATTTTAGTCTTTCTGAAAGAAAATTGTATAAGGTGATTATTCTTCAGCTTCTGTTTCTCAAAGAAGATGGGAAACTCTGTCTGCTATCTTTAAAATTGTATTTTGTACTTCTATCAAAGCCTTTTCTTGTTTATACATCAACTTCTGAAAGACTTCTAATGCATTTTACCAATTACCTTAATTCTGGTGGAAAGAACAATCAGTAAGCTATGACTATCAATTAATTACTTACTGCCCAACATATACAAAAAGGTTAAGAATTACTTTAAAATTCTCCTCTAAGCATTGTGACATATCTATTTTTTTAACTTTACCCTTCTCCTTCCTCTCACAATTATGAAAATAGTTATCAATATTACAATAAATTATTTATAAATCTTTATAGTTCTCATTGATTAGAGAGAAAGTGATAGAAATCACTCCCCTTCATTAATGAGCATTGCAATATGTTTTCTGCAGCCTCAGCCATGCTCACGTGTTCTTTTCCAGAGCAGAGTTATAATCAGACCATAAAATGTTCTACAAAGGTTGATTTGGTGTGTTTCCTGGTCTTTCTACACTTCTAATATATACCTCTATGGGTGGCTGAGAGGTCAGTCGCTCAGTTGTGTCTGACTCTGCAACCCCATGAACTGTAGTCTACCAGGCTCCTCTGTCCATGCAAATTTGAGGGCAAGAATACTGGAGTGGGTTGCCATTTCCTCCTCCGAGGGATCTTCCCAACCCAGGGATCGAACCCACGTCTCCTGTGACTCCTGCATTGGCAGGCAGATTCTTTACCACTGAGCCATGTGGAAAGCACTATATCATCTATTAGCATGATTAGAGGGATAAGAAAGGGAAAGGGAGTTTTTTTGTTTTGTTTTTTTTTACAAATTTTAGAGTATAACACCATTTTTCATAAACTATGGTCCATGGACCACTTGCAAAATCTTAGGTGACTATGGAAAATTGAGATCTTGGATGTCATCTCAGATCTAATGAATCCCTGTCTCTGTAAGTAGCCTCCTGAATTTTTGGCAGGCTTCCCAGTGAGTCATAAATATACCAAAGTTTATGATCACTCTATGGGTGTGTTCAAAAATACATGTACTGAAGAAGGTTGGGCTTGGCACTTAGTTAATAGTGTTACTTAGTTAATAGTGTTAATAGGTATGAATAGGTAATAATATTTGTAAATAGCTTTCATTATGGGTTATTAAAAGATTAATAATCATTGGATGCAGTTAGAGGAAGAGAAGTGATTATGCAAAATGTTTCTCAAACTTCACTGTACATACAGATGAGCTGGGATTCTTATTGAAGTGAAGATCCTGATTCGGTAGCTCTTGGATGTGACTTGAGATTCTACACTTCTAACAAGCTCCCAGGGGATGCAGGAGCTGCTGTCTGTGGATCATAGTTTGAGTAGCAAGGATTAAGAAGGTTTAAATGTAGGCTTAAAAGAAAGTTCCCAAGAACCTCTGGTGAATAGTTATTTCAAATAACTATTTGAAGTATAAAAATACTATAAATAGCTATGTGAAGTATAAAAATGAATTTTACTGAGCCAACTCCAAAATTTTCAGTAGAAACCAAAGAAGTTATTCAGTTTGAGACCCAGGACATATGGATACCTTTGGAACTGCTTCCTTCACCTGTCTACGTTCTGCCTGACACTTTGCCTGACCTGATCTGGGCTGGGAAAGCTGTAAATATTAGCTATTTTCCCTTCTAGAAAGGAAAATGAGTTTGTTTTAAGGTCTTTATAAGTTGCAGCATTTTGTGTAATTGGACATAACAGACAGTGTGTGAAATAATCCAGGATGATGTATGATTTCAAGAAGATGAAGAGTACTTGGAGTCAATAAGTTGATGAGTTGACCAATATAAACTAATTGGGGAGTTAAACTTACATGAGAGGCATTGTGCTAAGAATTGCATAGGGGTTTTAATAATCCTCAAACAGCCTTATGAACAAAGTATATTTTCCCACACTTTACTTTTGATGAAATAAAGCTCAGAGATGTTTTCCTAAGATCATACACCTGGTGATGGCAAAATCAGGACTCCTGTCTCTCAAGTTTCTAATCATTCTCTTATATCAAAAGCCTTCCTCAAAAAAAAGGAAAGAAAAGAAAAAGATACTTAGCACCATCACAGCCATCTAGCATCCACACCATTCTTTTCAGAGCGTGAGTTCTACATGGAAACTAATACTGTCCCAGTGGTAAAAATCCCCAGTTCCAATGGGGATAGTATGTATGGAAAACAAACAAACAAACAAACAAACAAAACTTAGTTTTTACAATAGTTGAAGGATTATGGTGTGCAAACAGATAAACAGTACATAGGTGGTAATGAAATATCCCAGAGGATGGAGGGGGTAATTAGGGGGGAAAAAAAGACTAAAAAGGTCCTGGTGGAGAGGAGGGCTGGAAAGGGAGGGTGATAACGAAAAAAAGATTAAGAAACAGGTCATGAAGGATGAAGTTCAACCTTAGAAGAAACAGTGACTTCCTTCAGCATTGTCACAGACAACAGTGGTGACCCACAGATTCTAGCATATGGGAGTTATCCATCACCAGCCAAGGGAAATGCAACTCACAGGGTGGTAGACGACTCCATATTGAGACAACCATGTTAACCATTCATATGGCTGACAAGGCTAATGTGGAATTCTGCTGCTATCAACAAACGACTTTGCAAAGGAGAAAATAGTAAGCAGGAAGGGAGGGAGGGAAGGATAGAAGAAGGAAAGAATGAAGGAAAAAGCTGATCGCATCAGCCTTTAGTTCGTGCTATTTACCCAATATAACCAGAATATTGTCTACAGTTGTCATTTAGAGTTCATTTAAGTGAAGTATCTACCCAAAACCATACAATAAATCATCTGTTAACTCAATACTTTACAAGAAAACAAAAGGGATTAATCAATTGTAGCAACAGATACCACATGATAGATTGAGACTTGCATACCTCTTTTAAAACAGTTTAGTTAAAATGAGCTGGAATGGCTGAGCATGAATGAAAGGAAGGACAGGGGATGCCCTAGGTGCTGAGGTGCTTCTGACAAAGAACTCTTGCTAAATAAAGAGGGACATGTTTGCATGTGGTCCACTCGCAGCACCATATTCTGGAAGAGAAAATTGTGAGTTAGGGCACCATCTGTCCCTCTGCTTATTCTCCTAACCTGGACTCTCAGAGGGAAAAGTGATGGTCCAGAGATTCTGAGTAAAGGAGTCTTGTATGGCAAGAGAAAGATGTAAGTCAGGTGTAAAGACTTGTTTTTCTAAGAAACTGTGAGTATGGAATAAACTGATTTTAGGGCCCAGACAGAGGAGTTTATAATACAGATCTAAGGAAGAGGAATTCTTCCTAGATGAGCAGAAAATGCAGGCTGATCTTGCTGACTCAGGAGATCTGATATATTAGTAGTGCAGCAGTATTTTTTTTGGCAGAGCAGAAGAGCTTCAGAACATCAGTGCTTTGGTACAGCACTGTTCTGGCAGCTGAGGTAGAAAACCATGTGAATAGTAATGGTCAGTCAGTCAGTCAGTCAGTTCAGTCACTCAGTTGTGTCCGACTCTTTGCGACACCATGAATCACAGCACGCCAGGCCTCCCTGTCCATCACCAACTCCCGGAGTTCACTCAGACTCATGTCCTTCGAGTCAGTGATGCCATCCAGCCATCTCATCCTCTGTCATCCCCTTCTCCTCCTGCCCCCAATCCCTCCCAGCATCAGAGTCTTTTCCAATGAGTCAACTCTTCACATGAGGTGGCCAAAGTACTGGAGTTTCAGCTTTAGCATTATTCCTTCCATTGAACACCCAGGACTGATCTCCTTCAGAATGGACTGGTTGGATCTCCTTGCAGTCCAAGGGACTCTCAAGAGTCTTCTCCAACACCACAGTTTAAAAGCATCAATTCTTCAGTGCTCAGCTTTCTTCACAGTCCAACTCTCACATCCATACATGACCAATGGAAAAACCATAGCCTTGACTAGATGGACCTTAGTTGGCAAAGTAATGTCACTGCTTTTCAATATACTATCTAGATTGGTCATAACTTTCCTTCCAAGGACTAAGCGTCTTCCAACTTCATGGCTGCAATCACCAACTGCAGTGATTTTGGAGCCCAAAAAAATTAAGTCTGACACTGTTTTCACTATTTCCCCATCTATTTCCCATGAAGTGATGGGACCAGATGCCATGATCTTCGTTTTCTGAATGTTGAGCTTTAAGCCAACTTTTTCACTCTCCTCTTTCACTTTCATCAAGAGGCTTTTTAGTTCCTCTTCACTTTCTGCCATAAGAGTGGTGTCATCTGCATATCTGAGGTTATTGATATTTCTCCCGGCAATCTTGATTCCAGCTTGTGTTTCCTCCAGCCCAGCATTTCTCGTGATGTACTCTGCATATAAGTTAAATAAGCAGGGTGACAATATACAGCCTTGATGTACTCCTTTTCCTATTTGGAACCACTGTTACTCCATGTCCAGTTCTAACTGTTGCTTCCTGATCTGCATATAGGTTTCTCAAGAGGCAGGTCAGGTGGTCTGGTATTCCCATCTCTTTCAGAATTTTCTACAGTTTATTGTAACAGTAGGCACCTCCAAAGGGCCTCAAAGGCAGCAGACATCACCTAAGAAGGCAGAGCTAGCATAACAGAAGAGGAAAGTAGTGTACCCATTAGGACTGGGTCTGTGAACCCAATAAATGAGGTGATGCTGAGGGGTTCTACAAGGTGAATGGCGAGAATGGAGGGTAGCAGGAGGTCCTGTCAAAAAAAGAGGGTAGAAATAAGACAGTCATACTGTACCTGCGATATTACTTTTTATTTCCCCATTGGTCAGGTTGGTCTTCCCTGGCCATGGGAAGAAAGAATAAGATATAAAAACAAGATACAGATAACACAGGATGGGTTCCAGATGTCACACTACTCACTGTTTCTTTTGGGGCCATTCCTTGTAAATGGAGGCGCATGTCTCTCTGGCTCTGGTCTACATCTCCTTCTTTCATCATCCTGCTTTTCACCATCTTCTCCCACCCTGCTGAGCCCTCTGCTCTCCAAGCATATTCCTTTTGCAATGTAATTTCTTGTGCAAAGAGGTAATTCTTGTGCAAAAGAAGTGAAAGAAAAAAAAAAAGAACTATATATAATCCTGCCTTTTTCCATTCCACCTCCCGCCTTTTAAAAAAGAAAACATATTTTTCAGGTTTTGCTGGTACTACCTTTGTTTTGCTGACAGGCATTAGAGAAAGAGAAATAAGGTGAAAACTGATATCAGAGTGCCCTAGCTTTCACATGAGCATATGAGAGAGAAAGGAGAACAAAGAAATGAGGAAAAGAAAGTAAAATAAGAGAAAGAAAAAGAGAGCATGAGAGAAATGGCTATAAACATAAAGGCTACAATTATATATTTTAGGAAGAAAACACTGGAGAAACTTTTTGATACAATGAGTAGCAAAAATTTTATAAAGAGGACACAAAAACCAATAACTAAAAAGGAAAAAAATATATATTGAATTTCATCAAAATTAAAAGCTCTGTCCTTCAAAATACATTATTAAGAAAATTAAGAACCAAGCAACAGTAATGGAGAAAATATTTGCAACACATACATGACAAAGACTCGTATACAGAATATATATGGAAGTCTTACAATGGAACAATTAGAAGAGAGTTTTTTTTTTTAACATTTTATTTTCAGGTGGACAGCAAAAGGACACAGCCATACATATATATGTATCCATTATTCCCCAAACTCCCCTCCCATCCAGGCTGTCACATGATAATGAGCAGATTTCCCTGTGCTATATAGTAAGGCCTTGTTGGTTATCCATTTTAAATATAGCAATTTGTAACATGTTGATCTCAAATTCCCTAAGTGTCCTTTCTCCCCACAGAAGACTACATTTTTTAAAAGCGAAAATTCTGCAACAGACTCTATGCAAAAGATATACAAATTACCAACACACATTTTAAAAGGTATTCAACATTATTAGTCATCAATAAAATGAAAATAAAAGCCCCTACAGGATATAACTAGAATGTCTAAAATAAAACAAAAGACTAAAATACAAAGTATTGGAAAGGATGTGGAACAGCTAGAACTCCTACACATAGCTGGAGGTACTATAAAATGGGTCAAACACTTTGGAAAGCAGGTAGGCAGTTTCTGATAAACTTAAACACTAACTTCCTGTATCACCTAAAAGAAAAACATGTATTAAAAAGGCTGGTGCATGAAGGTTCATAGTAGCTTTTCTCAAAGTAGCTAAAATCTGGAAATAGTGCAACATCAACTGGAGAATGGGTAAACAAATTATTGTGTTCTTGTAAAATAAAATACTGCCCACCAATAGGAAAGAATGAACTACTGCTACATCCAGGATGAAACTCGAAAACATGTTCAGCAAAAGGAAACAGACTCTAGAGTTATGAGGCTGTTTGGCATTCTAGAAGAAAGCTATACAAGCTACTAAACATTTTCAAATTACCTATTTCTATGTGACAGATGCTCTGGAACAAGAAAACTGATGAGATCAGTAGCTACAAAAAAATCAGATCAGAAGCTCCCTGGGTAGTCACAGGGCCTTGACTCCAAGAAGCATTTGTGAGCTTTCTGAGGTGATGAAAATGTTCTACCTCTTAATTGAAGTTGTAGCTATTCAAGTGTATGTATTTGTCCAAACTGATCAAATTGTGTACATGAAATATGTGTATTTATTTTATGTAAACTTCATTCCAGTGACACGGATATAAATAAATGAGACAGTGATCAGTGGTAAGGAATTAAGAGAGAGTCATAGGACAGAAAACAGAAGTGCAGGTAGAGTAATTCAGATGAAAGTATCATGGTTGGGAACGGGCCTAAACCAAGACCTAATGACAAACATCAACCAGTTCTGCAAGGATCTGGAAATGAGGGTTCCAGACAAAGTGCACAAGTCCTGAGGCAAGACACAAGTTTATCACGCTCCAGGGATAGACGGAACCCTGGTGGCGCGGCTTAACTCAGTGGGAGAGGAGGAGACTGGTAGAAGATGGAGTCAAAGAAGCAGGTCCTGAGGAGCTTCGTAGAGGACTTTAAAAAACTGTAATGAGGGACTTTCCCGGTGGTCCAGTGGTTAGCACTCCACGCTTTCAATGCAGGGGGCCAGAGTTTGATCCCTGGGTTGGGGAACTAAGATCTTACACGCCACACAGTGTGGCCAAAAAGAAAAAATGAGAAGCTACTGGAGGGTGTTAAACAGTTAAATAAAATAATCTCATTCACTATTTTAAAATATTACTGTAACTCTTTTGTAAGGATTTTTTTTTTTTTTTAACGCCAGGTGAATATTAGGGCATCAAGAGAGAAGTAGCAGCTGGAGTTAGGAAACTACTGACCCTGTAGCCGTGTCTAGGGTGGCTGTAGTGGAGACAGTGAATGAAATAAGTGAGGGTGCCTGTTAAAACCTTTGCAATTAGAATTGCAGATAAAAGCAAGAGGTCAGAGAAGGCCACCAAAATTTAATTCTTATTCTGATGGGATTGTGATGGCTTTGATTTGTGGGAGTAATGAAGTTTGGGGGAAGAAAGGGACGATGTTAGTTCAGTTGGGCTTTGGACATGTGAGTTGAAATCTCAGAGGAGTCAATGCTAGGGATGTAAATGTGAGTGGCATCAAACAGATGGCATTTGAAACTGTAGGGTTCAGAGAATCTCCTCCATAGAGAAAAGCAAAGAGGGCTAATGTAGGTAGAATAATGGGATCCCAATGATTTCTGGTCTTAATCCACAGAATTTTGGAATGTGTTACCTTACATGACACAAGGGACTTTGCAGATATGATTAATTTACGGCTTTTGAGATGGGGAAATTTTCCCTGATTATCCAAGTGGGCCTAAGCTAAACATATGAGGCTTCAAATTGGGGAACTTTTCTTGGCTGTGGTCTGAGACAGCCAGACCATGAAAAGAGGTTTGGGGAGAGATTTGAGAGACCTTTGAAGATGGGGGATGGGGGAAGCCACAAGCTGGAAAATATAAGAAAATGGTTCTTTATGAGAGCCTTCAGAAAGGAGCACAGCCCTGACAACATGCTGATTTTAGTCCAGGGAGACCTGTGTCAGACTTCTGAACTGTAAGTGAATATATTTTTGCTATTTTAAGCCACTAAGTTTGTGGTCATTTTTCATAGCTGCAATAAAAATCTAATGAGGAAGGACTCAATTCTGGGAACTTTCAATATTTAGAAGCCAACTCAAGGAATAGCCAGCCAAAAAGCCTGAGAACAAGGAAAGAATATGAGAATAAGAAATTCATGGAACAATGGCATTATAAAAAGCAAAAGGAGAAATAAGTAAATAACTTCATCAAATGGGCCTAAGAGATAAAGTGTAGTGAGTGAAGAAAAGTAACGATTGGTTTTGCCGATATGAAAGTCCGCAATGCTCACGGGGCAGTGTCAGTTTGGGTCATGAGGACAGAAGCCTACTTGAGTGGAGAACAGGTGTGAGAAGTGAAAATGGGAGTGATGACAACCAACAATTATGTTAATATGTTTTCTCGTGAAGATGAGCAGATAAGTGGGACCAAATGTCTTGATGGGGTACATGGTAAAGCTGGGATAAAAGAAGGAAGTTAGGGAATTTCTTGGTAGTCCAGAAGTTAGGACACTGAGCTTCCACTGCAAGAAGCACAGTTCGATCCCTGGTAGGGGAATTAAGATCCTGCATGCCATGTGACCAAAAATAAAAAGAAGTTATGGGGAAAGAGCCCAGTGTATTTGAGGTACCTGAGGGTGAAGATGTCCAGGAGTCACTTACTTGCACATATTTGCAGCCTGGGATTCATCGTGGACTCGAGATAAAGAAAGAAAGATTTTTCTAATCAAGGGAATAGAAAAGTTAAAGTCTTAAGTGAGATTGTGAGGCTAGTCAGAGAAACTTAGAAGTAACACAAAAATGAAGTGGCACTGTATATAAACACAGTATTAACCTAGATGGAAATTTATAGTTTATAAAGTGGAAGTATGATCTGGCTAAAATGAAAAAAAAAAAGATATTGATGCTGTTTTAGAAGCATACTCAGAGCTTTGAGATTAAAAGTAAATGATCAATAAATCACAAAACTGGTGCTGAGGCAAGATAAAGTAGCTTCAACCATCAATAAAGCTGCTGGAAGCCTTATTCTGCTAAAGGGAGAGTATCAAAAAGTTCTTGACATGCCCTGCTGATAGTTTCATTGCTCAAAAGGCAGAGGTGATAAAGGCAGCAGTGAGAGGAAATGCTATTGGCACCTAATTCCAATCAACAATGAGAACTGATGAAGCCGTAGAAGTGATAGGAACCTGGGGAGAAAATGATTATACCATCTTTGAGTTTATAACAATGTAAGAAGAGAGAGATAATAGTTACAGTTATTAGAGGTATACCTCTGGAGCCCAACTTGAAAGATTCAAATTATGCCTCTGACACTAGCTGGAGGGATAGCCTTGGACAGGTTACTTAATCACTCTAATGCCTCAGTTTGCTTTTCTGTAAATAGAAATGATAAAAGTAATTCATTCATTGAGTTGCTATGATAATTGAATGAATTTACTCCTTATAAAACACATAGGCCAGTGATTAGCGCAATAAAAATCTTCAGAAAACATGTTAATAATAATAATGTATCAACTGTGTAACAGATTTCAAGAAAGTGTTTTTTTCTTTAATGTACAGAGAAGGTGCATTTTCTAATGTGCATACTCAGTCGCTTTAGTCATGTCCGACTCTTCACGACCCCTGGACTGTAGCCTGCCAGGTTCCTCTGTCCACGGGATTCTCCAGGCAAGAACACTAGTGGGTTGCCATGCCCTCCTCCATTTTCTGATGTACAAGGGGTAAATAAATGAAGTTTTCTGGAAATGATCCCCCTTTATTGGATGTCAGATAAGATTCACTTATGACACCATTCAGGTCATTCAGCACTGAACTAGGGTTGATGCAATGACTGGCAGTAGTTTAGAGAAGGAAGCAAAAGGTGATATAAAGTCTTGTTCTTAGGGAGGACTGCACCCTAAAATGAGAGATCCAAATTTAGTCAACAGATGCGAGGTGAGGGTAGAGGCATGGGAGAAAGTAAAAAAGCTGAAGAAATGAGTGAACTCTGGAACAGAAGAGGAAGTGACCACACGGGTGGGAGGGAAGCTGACGGGCCCAAGCAAGACTGAACACCTGTGACCTCATGTTTCCAGAGTCTGATGTCCTTAGTCATGCAGTATGATGGAGAACTATGTGGATTTTGACACCCAAGAAAACTAAATTCTGATTATTTGATCACAAAAGATCTCAGACCAAAGCAGAGGACACTTCTGGGAAACAAGCAAAATACTTTGTCTTTTGCTACACAAACATATGTAACCATATTCGCACAGCACACACCCACATACATAGACACATACACACAATGACCCACCATATACATTGGCAAAAGCAATACTTCAGAGGATTTAGAGCTGTGGAAGACAACTGAGCGACTGAACTGAAATGAACTGAACTGAAGATAACTTCTAAGGAAGCTGAAATCCAAGTACCCAATATCAGAGGGGATGGTGAGGGGAAATAAACTCCAGGAATATGGAATAGTTACTCTCATGTGTCAACTTGACTGATGTCCAAATTAAACATTGTTTCTATCTGTGTCTATGAGTATTTCTGGATGGGATTAGCATTTAAATGGATGGACTCAATAAAGTAGATTGTTTATTGTTGTTGTCGTTGTTTAATCGCTAAATTGTGTCCAACTCTTTTGTGACCGCATGGACTGTAGCCTGCCAGGCTCCTCTGTCTATGGCATTTCCCAGGCAGGAATGCTGGAGGGGGTTGCCATTTCCTTTTGCAGGGGATCTTTCCCACCCAGGGAAGAGAAAACAGGTTAGCAATTGTGACTTACATGTGTGGACCAAAGAGTGTGTGATTGGTAAATAAACTGATCTATTTTAAAGGGGACAGATACAAAACCATTAGTAGTTGCAAAGGAAACTTTCTGATGAGCTCAGAATGTAAAGGAAATGGGAAGGGGATTCAAGGAAAAAGGGGACATAAAATTAAAGATTAAATCAGAAGACTGATTTGGATGTCTAGAAGGGGTTTGAATATTTCAAATAAGCTCCAGTTTACAAAAACTTTTCAAAGGCAAAATAGTGGACATTTTTTCTTCTTGCTGAGTTCAAAGCAAGGAGGAGATGAAGGTAGGCAGTTTGCTGGTAACACCTGGTACAATGCTGCTGCTGCTGCTGCTGCTGCTGCTGCTGCTGCTGCGTCACTTCAGTTGTGTCTGACTCTGTGCGACCCCGTAGACAGAAGCCCACAAAAACTAATGGGTGACAAATAACAAACAAGACTCAACTAACTCCTATTTAGTTTTCATTCTCTACAATCAGAGAATGATCTGAAAAGTATCCAAAGGCGAGCAAACATGGTTAGGAGGAAGTTGAAAACCAAGACAGGCAAGGAGATAGAGTGAAAATCTAAAGTGCTTTTAATCCTCTAGCCTAGAAAAAAATTACTTTTCAATGGAGTGAAAGGACTAGAGATTTAATTACAAAACAACCCGAGTATTTGAGAACTCCTAAAGGATGGAAGGGAGAAGGCAATGGCACCCCACTCCAATACTCTTGCCTGGAAAATCCCATGGATGGAGGAGCCTGGTGGGCTACAGTCCAGGGGGTCCCAAAGAGTTGGACATGACTGAGCAACTTCACTTTCACCTTTCACTTTCATGCATTGGAGAAGGAAATGGCAACCTACTCTAGTGTTCTTGCCTGGAGAATCCCAGGGATTGAGGAGCCTGGTGGGCTGCCATTTATGGTGTTGCACAGAGTCAGACACGACTGAAGCGACTTAGCAGCAGCAGCAAATGATGGAAGAAATTGGAATTGGAGTAAAAGAACAATTTTTTTCTCCCCACCTATTATTTTGTTTTCTCTTTATTAAAATAATACATGTTGGAAATAGGATATTTAGGACATACGGAAAGGTCATAGGAAGTAAAAAAGAAATCATCTATAATTTTAGCTTTCAGAGACAAGTGTGATTACCACTTTGGCAGAGTTCCTTCCTGAAATTGTATATGCATTTTTATGTAGTTGTGATAACATAGACTACACAATTGTTCATTGGATTTTCCTGACTTTAGCATTAAATCATAAACATTTTTCAATGCAATGATAACTCTTCAAAAACATCTCTTTCATAACTCTATACATGACATGATACTATATAGTTTTTAAATTACATATATTTTTCCTCTAAGTGATATTTGTTTCCAGTTTTTCACTGGTACAAATAAAATATGATGAATATCATTACATACAGATGTTTGTTACTTTTTCAGATTTTGCCTTAGGATTCATTCCTTTATTAAAATTTGGAGTAAAATGACTCTATAAAAAGTCCCTAATGCACATTATTTAACTACTTTTCAAAGTTTGATTCAATGTACATATATGAGAATGCTTTACCAGGGAATCCTCAAATGAATTTAGTATCACAATTACTCAAGATTTTGCAATTTAAGACTAAGAAATGTTATCTTGTTTTTTGATTTACATTCCTTTGAATTTCCATAAGTTGAAGAGTTTTGATAGGTTTATTAGCCATTTTCATTTTCCCTGTTGTTATTCATTCCCTTATATTAATTGTCACTTTTTGGTTAATGTTTCAACACAACGTTCACATATTTTATTCTGTTTTAAAGTGGAAAATGTTATCAATGTTAAAAAATCAAATTTCTGTTATTCTTGATTTAGATATTTTATCTGATACCAATAATTGAATTTCTTATTTTGTTTCTGATTTTCTGGTATATCCTTGGTATAATTTCTTATAGCCATCCTTTGATATTTAGCATAAATCATTTATTTTTACTTTACATTTATAACCATTACTGAAAAGATTGGTATTATATTTCTTACTTTGTTTTACAGCTCTTATTTTGATGTGCTTCCATACCCTTTGTTTTTATTTTTATTTGTGCTACTTCATTTACGGGTTTATTCTGTAGTAGTTTGAGTTGTTTTTCTTAATTTTATGAGTAATAACATTTATCATATACTTCTAAACTCATATTTCTATATTGTCCAAGGATAAAAAGAAATTATGAACTTGAATCATTTCTCTGCTATATGAATTTATCACTCATGACATTTTTTTTCTACCCATTTTTCAGTTCTGTTTATTTTTTAAATGAGAGTTATGGATTTGGCTTATTTTTTTATGCTGTTTTACTATATAAAACCCATTTTTGATAATTATTTTTTAATTTTGCATTCAATTAAATAATCACACTCAGTTCAGTTCAGTCACTCAGTCGTATCTGACTCTGCAGCCCCATGAACGGCAGCACTCCAGGCCTCCCTGTCCAACACCAACTCCTGGAGTTCACCCAAACCCATGTCCATCAAGTTGGTGATGCCATCCAACCATCTCATCCTCTGTCGTCCCCTTTTCCTCCTGCCCCCAATCCCTCCCAGCATCAGAGTCTTTTCCAATGAGTCAACTCTTCTCATGAGGTGGCCAAAGTATTGGAGTTTCAGCTTCAGCATCACTCCTTCCAATGAACACCCAGGACTGATCTCCTTTAGGATGGACTGGTTGGATCTCCTTGCAGTCCAAGGGACTCTCAAGAGTCTTCTCCAACACCACAGTTTAAAAGCATCAATTCTTCAGTGCTCAGCTTTCTTCACAGTCCAACTCTCACATCCACACATGACCACTGGAAAAACCATAGCCTTGACTAGATGGACCTTTGCTGGCAAAGTAATGTCTCTGCTTTTCAACATGCTTTCTAGGTTGGTCATAACTTTCCTTCCAAGGAGTAAGTGTCTTTTAATTTCATGGCTGCAATCACCATCTGCAGTGATTTTGGAAACCAGAAAAAAATCACACTACCATAGTTATTTTTAATTATTCCATAAGTTTCTTTTAAATCTCATAATCATCCTTTGATATTACCAGGTTAATATCCTTAGCTTCTTAAGAGGACTGAAAAATGTCTTTTTCTTTGAAAGAATACATAAGTTTAGTGTTTAATGGAGCTTTTAATACCTAAGAAAATTCTTCTGCTATCTTTACATTTGAATGACATCTTAGATGAGTATATGAATCTTGAGTCCCTGGCACTTAACTTCAACAAAGTTAAATTCCAGGCTTTTCCTCTATCTTGAGTTATTCACTTAAGCATATCTTCAGTTGCAAGAAAAGGAAAATAAGGATTGTATTTTCAGAGCCCTTTAACACAGCTATTATCTTGCTTTCAAACTATATTGGCTATACTACACTTAGAATTCTTGGGTCTGATTTTTTCTTTCGAAAATTCTACAGACACTATGTTTTTTTATAATTTAATACCATACAATAGAAGTCTGAGACTAGGATAACTTTGTCCCTTTTTATGTGATTTTTAAAAAAATTTCCCTGAACAGCTATGTAAAAGTACATGTCTCTTCCTATTGATTTTAACCGGAGCGTGTGGGGTCATTGCTAAATCTACAGGCTCAAGTTTACTTTCGCCTCATGAATATGTTCTTTCCCAAGTCTGATTAGTCTCTTATCCTTGTTTTTTTCTTTGCTTTATCATAATAAGCACGACTCTTAGTCACTACTCTGTCTTTCATAACTTTTTTCACTTTCTATAGTTTCTTTGTTCTTTTATTCAGAACTGCAATATGGAAGCAATATGCAATATAGAAGCCTTCAATATGGAAGACCTGGGTTGGGAAGATCCCTGGAGAAGGGAAAGGCTACCCACTCCAGTATTTTGGCCTGGAGAATTACATGGACTGTATAGTCCATGGATTCGCAAAGAGTCAGACAGCTGAGCGACTTTCACGTTCATGTTTATTCAGAAAACTGGAAGGGTTTCTTAGCTTATTATCACCAGTTCAGTGTTCTCATTTCATTCCTTCATTGTTTCCAATGGGAATTCTAGTTTTTCTAGTTTAAGGAGTTTCCTTCTATAACCTACTACTTTATTCCATCTTTTTCTCTCCTTATAGTCCTGCAATGGATGTCATAATTTCCCCCAGATAATTTGTTCAAACCAGTTATAGTTGTTTTACTTCCCATTTCAGTAAATTCCTGAGGAACATTCATATCATATAACTCAATTCAGGTCCATATGAAGAGAAATCAGCTGGGAGGTGCTGCACAGCGCTTTTCTCCCATACCAAAGAGACTTAGGAAGAGTCATCTCTTTCTATCATGTTCACATTAATATGTGTGGAGTGACACGTGGAACTGCTGCAGTCATCTTGACACCATGAGGTAAGTCATCTTCAAAACAAGGAATCAACACAATTAGGTTGGAAGAATATAGAGGCCCTGACCACCTCATGCGAAGAGTTGGCTCATTGGAAAAGACTCTGATGCTGGGAGGGATTGGAGGCAGGAGGAGAAGGGGACGACAGAGGATGAGATGGCTGAATGGCATCACTGACTCGACGGACGTGACTTTGAGTGAACTCCGGGAATTGGTGATGGGCAGGGAGCCCTGGTGTGCTGCGATTCATGGGGTCGCAAGGAGTCGGACACGACTGAGCGACTGAACTGAACTGAACTGATGACAACTTGGCAAATGCAACGAACTTACAATACCATCTACTTCACTTCCATACCTCTAGTTATATGAAAAAACAATGTGTTTATTGTCTAACCTATCCCACATCAAAATTGTTACTTGCAGCCAAAGACATAATTAATACTGGCCTCTGTTTCTATATCATATTGGGCATATTATTACACTTTTATTAGGAGAGTAAGGAAAATATTGTCAAGAATTTTCCACTTATAGAAAATTATTTTTGAAGTATGTTCTCTTTCTGAATCTTTAGGATAATTCTTATTTACCTTGATATTGAAAAGTCTTTCCATAAACTGTATGACATGTCATTTAATATTACACTGTTTACCCCAAAATGAAACTTCTGTACTGATGTTTTATTTTATAGATTAAAATTACAGGTATTACACCTATCCAGATACTTAGCATATATCACATACTCTTGAATTCTTGCTTTCAGATCAAACCTGCCTGCAGTACTGTGTGGGATAAGCTGTTCAGCCTCTATTGTGTTGGAAGGAGAAGGGAAGTGTCATCTGTCCCACTAAGGAAATGCCATTTCCTCTAATTAGCCTATCTAACTATAGTAAAGAGTCAGAGGTACTGTAATTCTTTTTGTATAAGGGAAGTAAATAAAAAACTATATTTAACAGTGCACTACTTAAATGGTCCATGCTATTGCTCAGCTAGCACCACATACAAACTTCTTCCTGAGTAACTGGATAATACAGGATATAATGCATACTTTCTCCTTTCTCTAATCTCCATCATCTTTTATTCCAGAAATAATAACTTCTGAATAAAATTAGGTAAAAAGAGGATTGCTGAGAAAATTGGAGGAAGGTGCATGAGAGTCTTATACAGTGGAACATCATTGTCCTGTAATGTCAAGGACTTCACCTATTCCAGACTTATGCTGTTTCCAAATACAATTTAATGTTAAAGGAGTAAAAATCATGAAAAAATAGATTTAGCATATAAACATAGTAAGTGAAATAAAGGTTTGAAATAGGAAAAGGAGTACGTCAAGGCTGTATATTGTCATCCTGCTTATTTAACTTATATGCAGAGTACATCATGAGAAATGCTGGGCTGGAGGAAGCACAAGCTGGAATCAAGATTGCCAGGTGAAATATCAATAACCTCAGATATGCAGATGACACCACCCTTATGGCAGAAAGTGAAGAGGAACGAAAAAGCCTTTTGATGAAAGTGAAAGAGGAGAGTGAAAAAGTTAGCTTAAATTTCAACATTCAGAAAACGAAGATCATGGCATCTGGTCCCATCACTTCATGGGAAATAGATGGAGAAACAGTGGAAACAGTGTCAGACTTTATTTTGGGGGGCTCCAAAATCACTGCAGATGGTGACTGCAGCCATGAAATTAAAAGACGCTTACTCCTTGGAAGAAAAGTTATGACCAACCTAGATAGCATATTCAAAAGCAGAGACATTACTTTGCCAACTAAGGTCTGTCTAGTCAAGGCTATGGTTTTTCCAGTGGTCATGTATGGATGTGAGAGTTGGACTGTGAAGAAGGCTGAGCGCCGAAGAATTGATGGTTTTGAACTGTGGTGTTGGAGAAGACTCTTGAGAGTCCCTTGGACTGCAAGGAGATCCAACCAGTCCATCCTAAAGGATATCAGCCCTGGGTGTTCTTTGGAAAGAATGATGCTAAAGCTGAAACTCCAGTACTTTGGCCACCTCATGAGAAGAATTGACTCATTGGAAAAGACTCTGATGCTGGGAGGGACTAGGGGCAGGAGAAAAAGGGGATGACAGAGGATGAGATGGTTGGATGGCATCACCAACTAGATGGACATGAGTTTGAGTGAACTCTGAGAGATGGTGATGGACAGGGAGGCCTGGCATCCTGCGACTCATGGGGTCGCAAAGAGTTGGACACGACTGAACAACTGAGCTGAACTGAATGGTAAGAAATAAATGAAATTTAAAATCCACTGGACTGCCAGGGAATTCCCAGAAAGCTTCTTTTAATGGAAAAAAATTGATTTCCCAAATCAATCGTAGATTATGGGTTTTTTGTTACACTTGAAAAAAGGAAAAAAAAAAAAACAACCAAGGATATGCATATACTGGGCTTCTGTGTATCATCACAAATTGTTCATTTATAGTCTGCCTTATTCTACCATCATTCAGTTCAGTTCAGTTCAGTCGCTCAGTCGTGTCCGACTCTTTGCCACCCCATGAATCGCAGCACGCCAGGCTCCCTGTCCATCACCAACTCCCGGAGTTCACTCAGACTCACATCCATTGAGTCAGTGATGCCATCCAGCCATCTCATCCTCTGTTGTTCCCTTCTCCTCCTGCCCCCAATCCCTCCCAGCATCAGAGTCTTTTCCAATGAGTCAACTCTTCGCATGAGGTGGCCAAAGTGCTGGAGCTTCAGCTTTAGCATCATTCCTTCCAAAGAAATCCCAGGGCTGATCTCCTTCAGAATGGACTCGTTGGATCTCCTTGCAGTCCAAGGGACTCTCAAGAATCTTCTCCAACACCACTGTTCAAAAGCATCAATTCTTCGGTGCTCAGCTGTCTTCACAGTCCAACTCTCACATCCATACATGACCACTGGAAAAACCATAGCCTTGACTAAATGGACCTTAGTTGGCAAAGTAATGTCTCTGCTTTTGAATATGCTATCTAGGTTGGTCATAACTTTTCTTCTAAGGAGTAAGCGTCTTTTAATTTCATAGCTGGTCACCATCTGCAGTGATTTTGGAGTCCCCCAAAATAAAGTCTGACACTGTTTCCACTGTTTCCCCATCTATTTCCCATGAAGTGATGGGACCGGATGCCATGATCTTCTTTTTCTGAATGTTGAGCTTAATCCAAGTTTTTTGCTTTCCTCTTTCACTTTCAGCAAGAGGCTTTTTAGTTCCTCTTCACTTTCTGCCATAATGGTGGTGTCATCTGCATATCTGAGGTTATTGATATTTCTCCCTACCATCATACATCATTCCAAATTTTTATTCTATTATTACATTGGTGTATTTTACAAGCAGATGTACACTTAAGCAAAAAAAAAAAAAGACTAAGTAGATTGTTTCTTTAATATATTTTGGCATTAGCATCCTGGATATATTATATATTTTCTAACAAAGTTCTCATGTATCAGGGTTTGGTTGGCTGCCGCATTTTCTGTTCAACATGATTTTTAAGTCACAAAGTTAAAAGGAAACATTAGGGATGCAGCTTTCCATGCAATTCTGGTACAGTAACTTGACTATGTCTACACAGAAATGTGTATTCTAAGTCAAGTCATTGGAAATTCCCTTCACACAGTAACATGTGGTCTTTTCTTATTTTTAGTTTCCTGTGCCATTGTAATTTTTGTCCTTTATTAGATATTTTTAAGTATTTTATCTTGGAGTTGTAAGAGGATGTAACAGACACCAGGATCTAGCCTTTGTGTTAATTATAACTTTGCTATTATAAAAGGAGAATGTCTAGACCAGTAAGCTTGGAAGTATTTCTTTAGACATTCTATTATCTAATAAAAGCATTACACAGGTTCTGAGGATATTTCAAATAGAAGAGTTGATCCCAAAGTATAAGTGTGTTCTCCTTCAGCTTATGCCATACCTAATTAGTCTCATTTCCTTTACAGTGAAGCTGACTCTACTTACAGATATGAAGGGATGCTGCAGATCAGTGTCATCAAATGTTTTCCTTGCTTGTGGGCAGCCACAGTTTAGGAAGGGCTGGAGAGGAATGAAGGTGATGATTTTAGGTGTCCAATCTTTCGACCCATATATCAACCAAAGTAGATCATATTTTTTATGTTCTATAAATTATGATTCCATCAGACTGCATTTGAGAAAACAAATCATGTTGCTTTTAAAAAGAACATCCCCAAATCTTCCTGTTTATATTTAGTAAAGTATATTTAGTAAAGTATATTTATTTAAAGTATATTTATTTAATAAAGTCTCATGATATTCTTGACTCTGATATAAAAAGTGTGAACTGGACAAGAGTACAGTGGAGTTAGGTTGAAGCTGAACAAACTAACAATAGCTACCATACCAACCTAGTCTTTTCTAGTGACAAGGCAATGTCATCTTGATCAGTTCAATATTTTGGTTACTAACTTGAAAGACTAAATGGTATGCCATTTAAATTCACCGATAAATAAAAACTGAGTTAGCCGGGTAGTATGTTGAGTGTCAGTCTATATTCAAAATTACTTCAAAAGACTAAAAACTAGTAAGATTAAATTAGAGATACAGTTCAGATCCACCTGTGGTCCTTAAATGTAATTTTTCAGTTGTGGAACAGATAACGTATAACTTAAATAGTTCATTTGAAAAATACCAACATGTACTTAGGAACAGCAAGTCCACATGAGTCAAAAATTAGGTTTTTTTTAAAAAATACAATTTTAAACTACCTTATGTTCAATACCTGGGTCAGGAAGACCCCCTGAAGAAAGAAATGGCTACCCATTCCAGTATTCTTGCCTGGAGAATTCCATGGACAGAGGAGCCTGACAGGCTAAGGTCCATGGGGTCGCAATGGGATTGCGAAGAGTCAGACATGACTTTCACTTTCTCATATGTAGTATTTATAACATTCCGATTGTCCTCTACAGTGGCTGGCCTACATCTGGAGAGCATATTTGATTTGGATACGTGAAACTAAAGTAGCTATCAAAGAAGGTGAGGAAAATATTGAGAGATGAGCGATGTTACATGAGAAAGGGCTGTAGAGGTTGGAAATGTTGAGATGGCAAAAGTGAAAGTCGCTCAGGCGTGTCCGACTCTTTGTGACCCCAGGGACTACACAGTCCATGGAATTCTCCAGGCCAGAATACTGGAGTGGGTAGCCTTTCCCTTCTCCACGGCATCTTCCCAAGCCAGGGATCGAACCCAGGCCTCCCTCATGGCAGGCAGGTTCTTTGCCAGCTGAGCCACAGGGAAGGACAACATTAAACTGGCATCAAACACCTGGAGGCCTACTAGATGAAGTAACACTTCTCTGTATTCAAAAGGACAAACCCAGGACCACAGGACAAAACCAGGAACAAAGGGCAAAACCAAATAAATAGCGAAGATTTTGTTCAGTACACAGGAAAATTTGTCATTAGGCTCATCCTACAGGGCATGGTCAGCCTCACCAAACAGACTTACAGATCTTGGTAAATCTTCAAGCGGAAGCTTTAAAAAGATTCAATGTAAAGATTAAATCACAAGGTAAAAGATTAAATTACAAAATCCTGAAGCATTTCTTTTAGAATTTAAGCTTCTATGATTCTATGTACAACAGAAGCGTGAGAGAAGATCTTAACTTAGCCATTCACACAAAGAAATTTGGGAGGGCACCAAGATTCTTGGCTAGGGACATGGGATGGCCACAAGGGAGAATAAGCTCATGATGATTATTTATCACTCTACTTCTAAATGAAAATAGCATTCTAAACTGTATGACTCTAGAAGAAAAATAAATTCTTGATGAATGTTTTCTGTATTATAAATCTCTTATGATCCAACTTGCTGGGTTGTTGTTGTTGTTGTTGTTGTATTGAAAATGATATATCAACTCTATGAGACATTTTAAGATTAAAAAATTTTATCTTCATCTCTAACACACTATTTTTTCATGTTATCTATTTTGTCCTCATGTATTCATATTTTTAGGTTTGCATTATCCAATATTGACACTTTGTCTTCACATATATCATTAAAATTATTACCATTTTCTACTATTCTGTAGCACTTATAGTGTGTCTCAGTAACTGATTAATATTCTGTTTCCACAGTGTTTCATAATCAAGCTTTAAGGTTTTGGATTTTGTTGTTGCTTTTATATACAATGTTCAAATAAATAGCTTGATGAGTTCTAAATATTTCTTGGCTATTTTATAAACAATTACAGTTACAGAAAGAAATCTTAAAATCAATTCATAAAGTTCAGAAAAGGCCCTAGTGTAAATTTTACTAAAATTGCATTGAGTTTATACAGTAATTTGAGATAAATAATATCTTTACAACATTGAATCTTTCTCTTAAGAAACAACATATTTGTCTTTGGTTAGTTCAGAATACTGGAGTGGGTTGCTGTTTCCTTCTCCAGGGGATCTTCCCAACCCTGGGACCAAACACATGTCTCCTGTAGCTCCTGCATTGGCAGGAGGATTCTTTACCACTAAGCCACCTGGGAAGCCCCCTTTATGAGAGTAACAATGTCTTATTTTTGTTTGCATTTCCTGGGCCTAACACAGTGTCTCATATAGAGTAGGTACATGATAACTATTTAACAACGAGATGAAGGAATGCATACTTCAGATGGGAAAAGGGCCAGCATGAAATGCCAAGACACTGGTTTTGGAAGGCTTTTATGAGTGATTTTTGAAACAACTGCAGGATTCAAACTTCAAACCTATCTATGTCATGATTTCCTATGATTTTAAATATTTATGAAACATGTCAACTGCAGTTACCAGACTTTTTATAAGAAAGCATGATTGCCTTCAGCCCTTTCCCTGTCGATGCCATGGAGAAGGGATGGGCTACTCACTCCAGTATTCCTGGACTTCTCTGGTGGCTCATATGGTAAAGAATCTACCTGAAATGTGAGAGACGTGGGTTTGATCCCTGGGTTGGGAAGATCCCCTGGAGGAGGGCATAGTAACCCACTCCATTATTTTTGGCTGGAGAATCCCTGTGGACAGAGAAGCCTGGCAGGCTGCAATCCACGGGGTCACAGAGAGTCAGACACAACTGAGCAACTAAGAACACACGCACACCTAAAGGGAAGACTAGTGTCCCACCAAAGATTTCTGCAAACTTCTAGGGAGGTTGTTGGACATTTCTGACCCTAACCCTTGCTTCTACAGAATTACTTTAAGAACAGTCCGGCTGTCTTATGTGTTATACCTTGTCTTCATTGTATCAACATAAACAGGGTGCTTGATCATGGTCATTAGTAAAAATGGAAGCTAACAAACATTACTCATAGAAAACTTTTGTGTGAAAAGTTTTTTTTTTTAAAGCAAATAAAACATTTATTGTTCCGATTTTTTTTCCCATTTTTTTTTTCTTTTTTTACAAAAGCATGCATACATACAGAGGGTATAGTGGTCCTGGAGAAGACACACGCACTTGCATGCACACAAACTCCCTCTTACTCTTTCACACACACACACACACACACACACACACACACACACAAATACTTTCCTTCTTGGTCCCAGGACTCAACCTCAGAAGCCTCGAAGACTGTGCCAGTGTAGCCTCCCCCTCCCCCATGTCTTCCATCCACTCTCCCACCCACTCTCCCCTCAGTCAAGCTATTATTATTTATTATTACAAAATGATAATGGATCAAAGTACAATTTATTTACAAAAGGTTAAGAACTGTAAATGGAATGTTAGCTTTTCCTATTTCAGAAGCACTTTCATTTAGCCCATAATGGGAATTTTCCATCAGATAAATGACCCTATGGAGCACACAGGCTTTTGCAATATTGCTGGTTCCCCTCTCTCTCATCCCTTATTCTTCCTTCCTTTGCCCTTTCCATCCCTCCCAGACTTCTCTTCACTATGATATTCATCTTTCTTTGGCCTCATCTTTTGAACTCAGCTCCAGGAACACCTCTGAATATCCAAAACTGATCCAAGTGTTCACATGAAGGTGCTCTACTAATAGCCCAGTAAGCTACTACCCTTGAAAGTGAAAATGAAGTCGCTCAGTCGTGTCTGACTCTTTGTGACCCCATGGACTGTCTGTCAGCTACTAGGCTCCTCAGGAGACAGTCCATGGAGTTTTTCAGGCACGAGTACTGGAGTGGGTTGCCATTTCCTTCTCCAGGGGATCTTCCCGACCCAGGGATCAAACCTGGGTCTCCCGCATTGCAGGCAGACGCTTTACCATCTGAGCCACAGGGAAGCCCTTAGACTTTATCTAAGGACCCATTTTCCTTAAAAGGAAATTGTGCTTTTAAATAATAAAGTTTTATATTTGCATTAAACATAAAATAATTAGGCATATTTGTCTGTCTTATATCCCCAAATTAAAATGTTTACCCAAAATATAATCCCCTAAAATCATTCACACACCAAAATTTGTGGACATTAATTTACCCAGCAGGCTATGAGACAAAGACTAAGAAATACTGAAATAATCTATACCTAAGGACAGTAGCTATTTTAGAATATTTCTGTGTAATCTTTTCACAAGATAATCTGTCTGCAAATGTCATACATTCCAGTAATTGCAGAATAAAATATAACAATTACAGTTATGTCTTTATTTGATGATGATAATTCCAAGATGCCAATCCACAGAAAAAGGAGAGAGCTATTTTCTCATTTAGAACATATATTCACTTGTTATATTTCTCTAACTAAAAAGAATGTATAAAATAGCATACTTAGATTTCTGAAAGACAATATTCTGATCCACAGAGCGCTACTAGTCTCTATAAAATCAGTAGTTAATCAGTGGTATTTAGCTTAATCTTTAAAAAAAATTAAAAACAAAACACTGCCCATGTGTGTTCTATAATAAATATTCTCTGGATCTATTCAAAATGAATACAGCTGTGACAAGAGTGTTTGCTCTTTATCCATGGACCATTTGCTATCTGTAGAGAATATAACAAATGGCATATTATTTCATTTCAGCACAGAAGAGAGGAAAGTTCAGTTAGTCTCTGCTTAGAGGTCCATTTTTCCACTAAGCAGGATTTACTATTTTTATTTTTCAGACATGTTACCATCTTTATTTTTACTGGTTATAAAGGTAATATTTGCTTCTTGTTGAATTTTCAAATAACAGAGAAGTAGATTAAAATTGTACCTACTTCTAACTTTATTGTATATTACCCATGTGTCCTTAAAACCTGCAATTTGGGGTAAATACATAGTTAACATATATACATAAACACAATAGGAAAATGTTGGTTTTTATCTTACAAGAAAGAATCTAATTAAGAAAGAGTCTTCTTTAATTAAGAGCAATATGCTCATTATTATTATTATTTTAGAAAGAATTAGCACACAGGTATGACTCTCTGCGACCCCATGGTCTGTAGCCTGCCAGGCTCCTCTGTCCATGGGATTTTCCAGGCAAGAATGCTAGAGCAGGTTGCCATTTCTTTCTCCAGGGGATCTTCCTGACCCAGGGATTGACCCTGTGTCTCCTGTATTGGCAGGAGGATTCTTTACCACTGTGCCACATGGGCCATCTATTACTTCAGGCAAGCAGCAATTACTATTAAGTCTCCTTTCCTTTCCTATGCTGATAAGACTCTTTAGAAAATTCTATGAATAAATGAAAAAAATAATAACAGAGTACCAAAACTATTGTCTCTGCATACTATCTGTGAGATTTTCTTTGCATTTGATAAATCCAGGATGAACTTGTGCATCCAAGAATTATGGGTGCAATTTTCAACATTACATGCATTAATAAAATATTTCATTCTAGAGTATATTATTATCCTATAGCACATTATATTGGAATTTGACAGTTTTTTCCGTTCATAAAGCTTCTATAGTTTGAAGAAAATTTTTCTTAAATAATGAATAATAAATTGCTATTGATCAATTTTTTAAGGTTTATTATTCAGCATTTCTTTCTAAATCCTAGGCTTTTTTCTCCTAATTAAGTCTAAGTAAATTCATTCCAAGCATTGCCACTTTTAAGTTTCTTCTTCAAATGACAAATTAAATTTTAGAATTTAGAAAATAAAACATTTATTGTCATCTGTACTCAACTATATTTGCTATGCATTTATGTCAGATGGGTAAAGAATAAATCTTACAGCAACATAAATGTGTACACTTTTATACAAACAGCAAAGTAGGTAATTAGTGGGATGGATTTGGGGAGGGAATTTACTTGGTCAATCAACTATTATAACTAGGCAATTAAAATGCAAAACTTTGGTCCACAATATGTACAAAATTAAATATGAAACAAGAAGACAAGTCTATTTTATGAGAGCAAACAAGAGTTTGATAAGACAAAAATTTACCAAGTGTAACTACCATTTCCAGTTTTCTAGTGAAGATTATGCTATAAGACTTTAGAGAACTAGTAACTGAGAATAATTCAAATCTATCTTCTTAACAGAGGCATCAAAATATACACTATACAATCCATTACTTAGTATCATCAAGGAAAAATAAAGTTTATGTAAATCTGGGGCTATATAAAACACACTCTGCCAAAAGCTGCATTTTCCTTTAATAAACTGTTATTTTAAACTGTCTTTGTGTGAAGAAAAGCACACCTCTTTTAAAGTTCCCACACATATATGGTATAGTTACACCCTGTGTGGTGATCCTTTTCAGATCTCAGTGTCAGAAAATGATACTTGCAGCAATGAATGGTGATTCAGCTATGGTAATAATCTCATTCTTTTATTTTGTTTTCTGGATATCTAGGCATACAGCCCCAAACAAGACAATCAATGGATCTTTAAATAGAAAGATGAGCAACAAATGACACTGAAAATTTCTGGAAGAATATCCGATTGTGAAGAAACAAACCAATTATGATAACAGAATTCCATCTTTTTAAGCTGCATGTGACCAAGTTACAGACCTTTGATGAAGTCTTTCTATTGGTAAACAGCAATATTTGATTTAGCCTCACATTAAATTAAGAGACAAATGAGGGCTTGCCAACTACCAACCAATCTGTCAGGTGATAAAGCATCCAGTGGAGAAAACAGCCCTGATCCATATAAGTAGTAGATGTTTTACCCACATTTAAAGAGTCAGTAATGCTTTAGCATTTTGCAGTATTAAAGTATAAACAGCATCTGGGGAGAAGGATACTAGTGCATATTAAAATAGCATTTTCCCCCCTCCTTGGAGGATCTCAGATGCTTTTCAATCTCTTAGATGCATGCTTCTGTTCCAGGTCTATGAGAAACAGCAACATACCTTTTAAAATCATCCAAGGAAGTGTACATATTTATTTCACTTTTCATGGAAAAACAGAACTTCCACTTGTCTCCACCAACAGGCCTTTCCAAATCCCTCCTTTGATCTTAAAAAGTATAGCTCTTCTTAAAGTGGTAGGATGTGGCCACCATATCCTGACTGCCATCAGCTGCACACAGTGAGAAGGTGTCGCTCCAGGACCTTGCTTCAGATAGGCAGAGTCTTTACCATCTGAGGCACCAGAGAAGTCCAGGGGTGGCCTTAGACCTTCTTTATAACTGGAGGGTACTGCTGCCTCATCAAGCCCTGAGCCTTTAGAGTTGGAGCACTGACTCCAAGACCCTAGACTACCAGAAAACTAACCCTAGTGGGTATCAAACAGTGAGAACTCACACAAAGGAAAATACTGGAATACAAGACCTGGCATCACCCAACCACCAATAGCACCCTGTGCAGGTTGCCTCATCTAAGCAATAAACAAAACAAAAAATACAAACTCAATCATCAGTAGACAGGATTACCCCCTACTCAGCCTTGCGTATCAGAGGAAAAACAAACAAACAAAAACTCAGCACAAATCTCACCCACTATGAAGCTTACACAAACCACTAGACTAACCTTAGGAGGGCAGAAACCAAAAGGAAGAAAGAATTCAACCTTGAAGCCTGGGAAAAAGAGACCTCATACAAAATAAGTTAAAACAAAAATAATGGAAAGGCAGAGAAATACTACACAAGTGACAGAACAAACTAGAAACACATAAGTCCAAATAAATGAAGAGGAAATAGGCAAACTACCTGAAAAAGAATTCAGAATAATGATAGTAAAGGTGATCAAAACCCTTGAAAACAAAATGGAGAAAATGCAAGAATCAATTAACAAAGACCTGGAAGAATTAAAGAATAAACATGCAGAGACAAACAACTCAATTATTGAAATTAAAAGTATTCTAGAAGTAATCAATAGCAGAATATCTGAAGGAGAAGAACAGATCAGTGAGCAGGATGATAAAATGGTGGAAATAAACTTCTGAAGAGCAGACTAATTAAAAAGAATGAAAAGAACTGAGGATAGTCTCAGAGAACTCTGGGACCATATCAAACACACCAACATTCAAATTATAGGAGTTCCAGAATAGAAAAAGAAAAGGTATGAAAAAATTTTTGAAGAGATTATAGTAGAAAATTTCCCCAACGTGGAAAAGGAAATAGTCAATCAAATCCAAGAGGCACAGAGTCCCATACAGGATAAACCCAAGGAGAAACATGCCAAGACACATACTAATCAAACTAACAAAGACTAAACATAAAGACAGAATATTAAAAGCAGCAAGGGAAAAGCAACAAGCAACATACAAGGGAAACCACTTGCTTAACAGCTGATCTTTGATCAGAAACTCTGCAGGCCAGAAGAGAATGGTGGGATATATTTAAAGTACTGAAAAGGAAAGATCTATAACCAAGATTACTGTACCCAGCAAGGATCTCATTCAAAATTAATGGAGAAATAAAAAGCTTTTCAGACAAGCAAAAGTTAAGAGAATTCAGTACCACCAAATCAGCTTTACAATAAATGTTAAATGGAATATATAGTCAAGAAATACAAGAGAAGAAAAAATATCTACAAAATCAACCCCAAACAATTAAGAAAATGGCAATAGGAACATATATATCAATAGTTACTTTAGATGTAAATGGATTAAATACTCCAACCAAAAGACACAGACTGGCTGAATGGATACAAAAACAAGACCCATATATATGCTGTATACAAGAAACCTACTTCAGACCCCAAGACACATATAGACTGAAAGTGAGAGGATGGAAAAATATATTCCATGCAAATAGGAAGCAAAAGAAAGCTGGAGTACCAATCCTCATCTAAGATATAATAGACCTTAAAATAAAGATTACAAGAGATAAGGAAGGATACTACATAATGATCAAGGGATCAATCCAAGAGGAAGACATAACGATTGTAAATATCTATGAACCTGACATAGGAGCACCTCAATACATATGACAAACACTATCAGACATAAAAGGAGAAATTGACAGTAACACAATAATAGTAGGAGACTTTAACACCCCACTCACACCAATGGACAGATCAACAAAACAGAAAATTAATGAGGAAACACAAGTTTTAAATGATACATTAGATGAGATGCATCTCATTGATATATTCAGGACATTCCATCCAAATGCAGAAGAATACACCTCCTTCTCAAGTGCACATGGAACATTCTCCAGGATAGACCATATTTTAGGTCACAAATCAAACCTCATTAAATTTAAGAAAATTGAAATCATATTAAGCATCTTCTCTGACCACAACACTATGAGACTAGATATCAATTATAAGAAAAAAAAACTGTAAGAAACACAAACACATGGAGATTAAACAACACATTTCTAAATAACCAACAGGGTACTGAAGAAATCAAAAGGGAAATCAAAAATTTTCTAGAAACAAATGACAATGAAAATACAACTCAAAACCTATGGAATGCAGCCAAAGCAGTCCTAAGCAGGAAGTTTAGAGCAATACAATGTGACCTCAAGAAACAAGAAAAACATCAAATAGACAACCTAACTACACCTATAGCAACTGGAAAAAAAAGAAGAACAACAACAACAACACAAAAAAACAAAATTAGTAGAAGGAAAGAAATCATAGAGATCCAAGCAGAAATAAATAAAAAGAAATGAAAGAAAAGATAGTAAAGATTGATAAAACTAAAAGCTGGTTCTTTGAGAAGAAGACTATTATGAACAACTATATGGCAGTAAAATAGATATCCTGGAAGAAATGGACAGATTCTTAGAAAATTTCAATCTTCCAAGACTGAACCAGGAAGAAATAGAAATTATGAACAATTCAATTAGAAGCACTGGAATTGAAGCTGTGATCAAAAATCTCCCAAAAAACAAAAGCCCAGGACCAGATGGCTGCACAGGAGAATTCTATCAAACATTTAGAGAAGAACTAACGCCTATCCTTCTAAAACTCTTTCAAAAAATTTCAGAGGAAGGAACACTTCCAAACTCATTCTACAAGGTCACCATCACCCTGATACCAAAACCAGACAGACAACACAAAAAAAGAAAACTACAGGCCAATATCATTTATTTTTGAACATAGATGCAAAAATCCTTAACAAAATTTTAGCAAACAGAATTCAGCAACACATCAAAAAGTGCATACACCATGATCAAGTTTGGTTTATTCCAGGAATGCAAGGATTCTTCAACACACTCAAATCAATCAATGTGATATACCATATTAAAAATTGAAAGCTAAAAACCATATGATAATCTCAATAGATGCAGAAAAAAAGCCTTTGACAAAATTCATCATCCATTTATGATTAAAGTTATTTTAAAAAATGGGCATAGAAGGAACCTACCTCAACATAGTAAAGGCCATATATGATAAGCCTACAGCAAACATTATTCTCAATGGTGAAAAACTGAAAGCATTCCCCCTAAGATCAGGAGCAAGACAAGGGTGTCCACTTTTACCACTATTATTCAAAATAGTTCTGGAACTCCTAGCTACAGCAATCAGAGAACCAAATGAAGTAAAAAGAATCCAGATTGGAAAAGAAGTAAAGTTCTCACTGTATGCAGATGACATGATATTGTACATAGAAAACCCTAAAGATACTATCAGAAAATTACTAGAGCTAATCAGTGAATTTAGCAAAGTTGCAGGATACAAAATCAATACACAGAAATCACTTGCATTTCTATGTGCTAACAATGAAAAACAGAAAGAGAAATTAAGGAATCAATCCCATTCACCATTGCAACAAAAAGAATTAAATACCGAGGAGTAAACTTACCAAAGGAGACAAAAGAACTATACACAGAAAATTAGAAGACATTGATGAAAGAAATCAAAGACAACACAAACAGATGGAGAGATATTCCATGTTCTGGGTAGGAAGAATCAATATTGTGAAAATGACTATACTGCCAAATGCAATCTACAGATTCAATGTAATCCCTTTCAGATTCCCAATGGCATTTTTTCACAGAACTAGAACAAAAAGTTTCACAATTCATATGGAAACACAAAAGACCCCGAATAGCCAAAGCAGTCTTGAGAAAGAAGAATGGAGCTGAAGGAATCAACCTTCCTGACTTCAGATTATACTATAAAGCTACAGTCATCAAGACAGTCTGTTACTGGCACAAAAACAGAACTAGAGACCAATGGAACAAGACAGAAAGCCCAGAAATAAACCAGTGCACCTATGGGTACCTTATTTTTTACAAAGGAGGCAAGAATATACAATGGGGCAAAGACAGCCTCTTCAATGGTGCTGGGAAAACTGGATAGCTACACATAAAACAACAAAATTAGAAAACTTCCTAACACCATATACAAAGATAAACTCAAAATGGATTAAAACTTCCTAGAGATAAAAACAAAAGTAAACAAGTGGGACCAGATTAAACTTAAAAGCTTTTGCACAGCAAAGGAAACTATAAGTAAGGTGAAAAGACAACCCTCAGAATAGGAGAAAATAATACCAAATGAAACAACTGTCAAAGGATTAATTTCCAAAATATACAAGCAGCTCATACAACTCAATGCCAGAAAAACAAACAACCCAATCAAAAAGTGGGAAAAAGACCTAAACAGACATTTCTCCAAAGAAGACATACAGATGGCTAACAAACACATGAAAAGATGCTCAAAATCTCTCATTATTAGAAAAATACAAATCAAAACTACAATGAGATATCACTTCACACTGGTCAGAATGGCCATCATCAAAAAGTCTACAAACAATAAATGCTGGAGAGGGTGTGTAAAAAAGGGAATGCTGTTACACTGTTGCTGGGAATTTAAATTGATACAGTCAATATAAAAGATGGTATGGAGACTCTCTGAAAAACGAGGAACAAAACCACCATCTGACCCAGCTATCCCACTCCTAGGCATATTCCTTGAGGAAACCAAAATTGAAGAAGACACATGTATCCCATTGTTCATTGCAGCATTATTTACAATAGCTAGAACATGGAAGCAACCTAGATGCCCATCGACAGATGAATGGATAAAGCAGTTGTGGTACATATACACAATGGAATACTACTCGACCATAAAAAGGAATGCATTCGAGTCAGTTCTGATGAGGTAGATGAACCTAGAACCTATTATACAGAGTGAAGTGGGTCAGAGAGAGAAAGATAAATATCATATTCTGACACACATATACAGAACCTAGAAAAGTGGTACTGAAGTATTCATTTACAGGGCAACAATGGAGAAACAGACATAGAAAATAGACTTATGGACATGGGGAAAGGGGAGGAGAGAGTGAGATGTATAGAAAGAGTCACAGAAACTTACATTACCATATGTAAAATAGATAGCCAGCAGGAATTTGCTCTATGGCTCAGAAAACTCAAACAAGGACTCTGTATCAACCTAGATGGGGTGGGATGGGGGGAGCTTGGAGGGAGGTTCAAGAGGGAGGGGATGTATGTATGCCTATGGCTGATTCATGTTGAGGTTTGACAGAAAACAACACAATTCCGTAAAGCAATTATCCTTCAATAAAAAAATAAATTTAAAAAATGAAATTTTACCTTACATCTGTTAAAATGACTATCATCAAAATGACAAGTAATAACAAGCATTGGCTCAGATGTGGAGAAAGGAGAATCCATGTGCATTGTTGGTAGGAATGAATGAAATTGGTGCAGCCACTATGGAAAACAGCATGAAGCTTCCTCAAAAAATTAAAATTAGAACTATCATTATGATCCAGCAATCCCACTTCTAGGTATTTCTGAAGGTAATGAAATAACTATACTGAAGAGATAAGCTGCACCCCCAAGTTCACTACAGCATTATTTACAATAGGCAAGACATGAATACAACTTAAGCGTCCATTGAAGAATAAATGAATGAAGAAAATATGATATGTAAAATGTAATTTTTTCATCTATAAAAAAGAAAGAAATCCTGCTATTTGGGACACTATGGATGAAACTTCAGGGCATTATACTAAGTAAAATAAGTCAGACAGAGAAAGACAAATACTGAATGATTTTACTTATATGCGGAATCTGAAAAAAAAAATCATGTAAAGAGAAAACAGATTGGTGATTGCCAGAGGCAGAAGGGGTTCAGATGAGGGCAAAATGGATGAAGGTGGTCAAAAGGTACAAACTTCCAGTTATAAAATAAAGAACCCCTGGTGATGTAATGTATAGCATGGTAACTATGGTTAATGATGTTGTATATTTGAAAGTTGTTAAGAGAGTAAATCTTTACCTTTCATTAAAAAAAAAAGTAGGATGTGCAGATCACATTCTAATAAATTGATTGACTGCTACTATTTAGCTGGTGTTGTTTAGTTTTAAGTTGTGTCCCACTCTTATGTGACCCCATGGACTATAGCCCACCAGGCTCCACTGTCTATGGGATTTCTCAGGCAAGAATACTGGAGTGGGTTGCCATTTCCTTCTGCAGGGGATCTTTCTGACCCAGGGATCAAACCCACATCTCCTGCTTTGGCAGGTAGATTCTTTACTGCTGAACCACCATAGTCATCTTCATTTTACAAATTGGAAAATGATAAAGGCATCATTTATCAAAAGGTGAATTCATTACTAGATAAAGGAGAAAGGCATTTAGCAAATACAGAATTTTCAAAAGAGTGAATTCTAGGTTACATGTTAAGTTAGCAAGACCTTTTGGAGAGCAAGTCAGAATAAGGAAGTTTACACCATATTAAGTTTGCTATCATACAAGTGGGACAAGTTAAGCACATAGATTTATTTCTTGAAGCAGAAAATCCAACTGAAGATGAATAGCTCATGTTATCCTCTGAAGATAATGACAATGGGGATCCTTATCCATCATGACATCAGACTATTTGTGATATTATGAGAAAGTAAGCAAATAAATGAACCCAGTAAATAATAAGAGGCAATAAGATACTAGATATAATCAACTCCTTGATAAAAGGTTTAGGAAAAAGTAGAGGAGAGGTTTGCACAACACACAAAAAAATGACATAATGAAGAATAAGAATTTGACATCTATATAAAATGGTTAACATAAACCTTCAGCTCTGGGGAATGCTGATCTCTTCTTTTTCCACTGGTTGTAGTCAAGTCAGTATAGGAATAGAGTTACATAGCATTTCCCTCCCCATGTTTGGCCTCTTTTACTTACCTGTTTTTCTGTTCAGTCACTCAGTTGTGTCCTACTCTGTGACCCCATGGGCTGCAGTATGCCAGGCTTCCCTGTCCTTCACCATTTTCTGGAGCTTACTCAAACTCATGTCCATTGAGTCAATGATGCTTATCATCTGCTTGGGGGTCCATAAATTCAGGACTGGGGTAATTAGGTGCTCCCTAACTTCACTGTTGCCCTGGGTAAGTTGGCCTGAGATGGTACTGGCCTCTAATATTGCCCTCAGTGTTGCTCAGAAGGGTTGGACCATACCCATAGGGGTAATCAAACATACAGTCAATAGAAAATGACTCTAAAATTGATTCTCCAAGTCAAGTCAATAGTGAAACATTTGCTTATATCATGAAGTTTGATTTGTACACCACTTAGATCCTCCTGAAGCACAGTTTGGATCACAGAGCCTTACAAAGTGTATGGCAACTGAGGGACTCGATCAGGGCATTCTCAGTAAAAAATGTCACTATTCTCAAACTGTCTTTTACTTGTTCTTTCTTACTAAATACAATTTCTGTGCTTTTCCCCAGCAGGCTAAAATGCACTAAAATACCTTTCCAATGCTGTCTCTCTCACCTGGAGACTTGAAACTTTCTGTCCACAGATCCTCTAGGAGAGCATTACAAAACCACATATCCTCTCATTTATTTTTAAGTTGGTCTTGAAAAAATTTTATTATAAGTTCAAATTATTATAACAATGTAATTCTAAATATTTGTGCCTTTAATAAACATAATAATGTTTATTATATAATTATATTACTTTATACATATTCAATGAAATAAAAATAATTTTATAACCACAATAATCCATTTAAAATGCACTTGAACATGATCTTCTTTAACAGTTAGAATTTTCACATCACTCACTTTTATCCTTAAACTCACATCTCCATTTTTCTCCCTCAGAATTTTATCCTAATGCAGCTTTATGCTTGAAAGTCTTTTATTGACATCTCATTATATCTAGCTGCAACAACTACCTGTCTATTAGATATATAGTTTTCCCTGTGACCACAAAAGATTAAACATTAAATATTAAAGTATTCAATAATCAAAAATTTTTGGCTGAAGTAGATGGTAATACTCTTCTATGAGTCTGGACAACTTTTTAACTTTTCAATGAGGTACAAAATACCAATTTGCCTCCCACAGGAGTTCCTTTTTCTCAAATATTTAATAATCTGTTGGAAGTAAAGCTTTATTTTCTCTTTTTATTTGAAATCACGTAGAATGCATCCCAGAAATGCAGAAAGAAACACAGACCCATGAAAATGCTTACTAAGCTCTCAAGTTTGAAAATGGCAAAAGTGCAGATAAGGCACTCTGAAGAGACTGGTATTTACCAGCATATTTTTTACAAATCTTAATTACTCTAATTCTAAGGTAAAGGAAGAGCACTGGCATAAATTTACTGGCTGGATGAAAAAGAGATACCACAACCTTCAGTACTTCTTACCATTAGGACCAATTCTCATAAAGTATTGGACAAAATTTAGGAGACAGAAGAAGCTAGTTTACTGAACAAAATGAAGCATCATTAATTCTACCAGCCAGTTTATGAAATCCTGTGACCTTGACTCAGGTCAAAATTCTGTTTCTAATGCCAACCTTTGTCTTAACCCAAATATGAATAAGACGGGAAAAGATGGGGAACCCTACCACTACTGACCGTGACAGAATTACTGGCAGACCCCCGTATTCCAGGCATTTGTTTTGTTTTTTGTTTGGTACCTCAGAGTATTTTCACTTCTGGGTAGTTTATCACAGTAAGACTAAGAATGGGTGAGAATGAGACTAAGAATGGGTCAAAATAGAAGAAAAAGGAAGTGAAAAATGAAAATCAACACATTAACTCAAAGTAAAGTAATTAGGGACCTTAATTACATCTACAGAAATCCCTTCATCATTTCCCATGTTAGTAACCTAATCACAGAATGACAAGTACTACATTAGCAGGGTTCTTTCATATTCTAGAAAGGGGATTATATATAGCATGGACCCAGGGAGCAGGAATCTTGGTGGCCATCTTGGAATCTCCCTACCGAGAACTAGATCTTCCTAAATTTCAAAAATAGCTGACATTTTCTAATGCAACTCATTTACAAATAGGCTCTACACACATTGTCTTTAATGAAATGCCCCTTTTCTCTTTGACCTAGCTTTCAAGGCTTAGTTCAAATTCCTTCCTTCCACAGTCCTTGATCTGTATTTCCCTTATGGTAGTCTTATTATTCAGGTAAGTATTTTATTCCATTTATAGACAAGCAACTCTGTGAACCATATCTGATTTATCTTTACATTATTCACAGGATCAAGGTTAGTGACTTGAAAGAGAGGACACCAACATATTTGATCAATGATTAAATGAAAAAATAAAAATTTGTGCTGTCTATACATGAGTATCAGAGAAGGCAATGGCAACCCACTCCAGTGCTCTTGCCTGGAAAATCCCATGGATGGAGGAGCCTGGTAGGCTGCAGTCCATGGGGCAGCTAAGAGTCGGACAGGACTGAGTGACTTCACTTTTACTTTTCACTTTCATGCATTGGAGAAGGAAATGGCAACCTACTCCAGTGTTCTTGCCTGGAGAATCCCAGGGACGGGGAAGCCTGGTGGGCTGCCGTCTATGGGGTTGCACAGAGTCGGACACAACTGAAGCGACTTAGCAGCAGCAGCAGCATACATGAGTATGGTTCTAGCTCTGACTTCTGAAGCTCTTTTCTTATACTCAAATTATATCTATGACTAGGATGGAAGTGTATAGATAACAGGACCACAAGATAGACTCAAGGAAATATTGTATACATGGGGTGCGTGCGTGCTAAGGCTTTTCGGTTTCATCTGACTTTGTGTGACCCTATGGAACATAGCCCACTAGGCTCCTCTGTCCAAGGGATTCTCTAGGCAAGAATACTGAAGTGGGTTGCCATGTCCTCCGTCAGAGTATCTTCCCAAACTAGGGATCAAACGCACGTCTCTTATGCCTTCTGCACTGGTGGGTGGGTTCTTTACCACTAGCACCACCTGGGAAGCCACCACACTATGTGAAGTATAGGCAATATTTTGTAATAATTGTAAATGGAAAGTAGTCTTTAAATTATATAAAAAAAATAAAAACAATAAGGAGAACTGGGTCAATGTCTTCTCTTTCTTAACATATTTCATTACAAACCTTAGATGTAATTTCTTCATACCTCTGTATTTACAACCTAGTAGTCTAACTTTCCAGGTGGCTCAGTGGGTAAAGAATCGGCCTGCAAGGCAGGACACGCTAATTTGATTCTTGGGTCATGAAGATCCCTTGGAGAAACACATGGCAACCCACTCCAGTATTCTTTTCTGGAGAATCCCATGGACAGAGGTGCCTTGAAGGCTACAGTCCATAGAGGCACAAAGCATCAGACATAACGAAAGTGACTGAGTATGAATGCACCCACAGTCTTAGCTCACTGATACAGACTGACTCTAAGAGTAATCTGGCATGTACCTGGTGTGGCATATGATAATGTTTTTTTTTTTTTTCCCATTGTTTCCATCTATTTTCAGGAAAGTTAATATTGTTGAAATTTCTGAAGAAGTTAGAGCTGTTTGGGATTCCGGGTCTCCAAGATTTAGCAAGTATCTCCCTACTCTCAGATTCCAAAGGGAAATTTGAACAGAAGATCCACTACTTCAAAATACCTTTCTGTGACTATCACCACAAACCATTCTGTGGAACCCCCAGCTCTGGTGAGGTGAACCAAATCACAAGAAAGCCATAGGGAAAATATTTGGCCTTTAGTCAAAAACCCAGACTAAATAAATAAATAAAAAGGCTCTTTGGAAATTTATGGTAGACTCACATATTAATCTCTTTTGTTCCTGTCTCTTTTTATTTATTTTTAAATTAATTTTTATTGAGTATAGTTGTTTTACAATATTTTTGTTTCTACTGTACAGAAAGTTTAATCAGCTATACATATACATGTATCTCCTCCCTTTTAGACTTCCCTCTCATTCAGGTCATCATAGTGCATTAAGTAGAGTTCCCTATACTATACAATATGTTCTCATTAGTTATCTATCTTACACATAATAACAATAGTGTATATGTGTCAATATCAATCTCTGAATACCTCCCACTGCCTATCTTTTCCCCTTGGTATCCACACATTTGTTCTCTATGTCTGTGTCTCTATTTCTGCTTTGAAAATAGGATCATCTAGGATGGACCCAGAGAAGGTCATACAGAGTGAAGTCAGAAAGAAAGAAAGAAAAAAATATATATATTATTGCATATATGTTGATTCTAGAAAAATGGTATAGATGATTTTGTTCACATCTTAATCTTCACCCTGATGATCTTGCCACACAGATAGCTATAGGGAATTCCTGCCCTATCCCTAGAGGGGAAAATATAAAAAGAAACATCAAAGGAAAGGAAGAATTTTCTCCTAGACTAAGAGCAGAGTAAAACTAACTCACACACTGCTGAGACTTTCTAATACAGGAAGGTTCCCTCCTTTGGGAATAGCCCAAGACCCCTCTACCACACAAAAGAACAACCAACAACCAGATGGTGCAATCCCAAACGAAAGAAATGCAATGGAAGCAAGTCATGCAGACACACTTTGAAATTCTTTGTCAGGTGAAAAGGGACCCTACTTGATCTGAATTTACAGGTTAATATTATACATGATCTTGCCCCACAGCAGTTCTTGCCTTGTCAGCTAGAAGGAAGGTGTGCCGCTGGTTTTGGAGAGAGCTCCTACCTACTTGGTGACCTGACATGATGAGAAATCTTCCTTGCATTTCTGTGGATCATGTTTTATTAGATGCTTACTTGTTTTGATGATTGGCCTCTTCCATTTCCTCTTTTCCTAAGTACCTGCCAGATACTTGAGAAAAAAAAAAAAGTGAATAAGCTTGACATTAAAAAAAAAAAGAATGACTCAACTAAAATCCTTCAAGTTAAATAGGCCACTCTCTGCAATATAGGAAGTTGCATAACAAGTAAAATTCCTTGAGAAAAAAGAGAAGCATGCATGCAGGATTTAATTGCCAGAGTCTAATTAGTTTTTGACTAGTGCTATAAAACTTAGAGAGAAGCAAAGATAAATATTTCAGCTAATTCCCCTATGTACTGTGAATAAAAGAATGGAAATGATTCTCAAAATTGAATGTTATGAAGTCATTTGCAAAGTATATTAAGTCAGTTCTTCTATGTAATGAAGTGTCCTTTACAGTTTAAGAGACTTTCCAGAGCTGACATTTCTCTCATAAAGAACATGGATCTTGTGGCTTCATTATGACTTCTTGAAACAATCTGAACTCTAGACCTTTTCATCTGCCAGCTGAGGACACATCTACAGACTAACTGGTGTTTAATAGCAGTGCAGAGCACCAAGGCTCAAAATTATTTCAACTCTCATGACCTAAATCTCTGGCCAGGCGACATGTTGAAAGCTTCCTTGCTAACACCTCATTTATTTTTTCTCCCCACACTCACTGAGAGAGTTGCACACTGTGCTGACTTAAAAAAAAAATCAGATTGCATGGTGGAAGGTCACTGAGAAATGAATGTCATTATGAAACAATTCAATGCATCACTTCCTTTCCCTTGATCAGTTTGATTCCCTTCACTGGAAGGCTGATAACTTCCCCCAAAGTGGTCTCCTGTGCATGATTACCTGGAGGCAATCCAGATGATGCTACATTAGGGAGGTAAGAAAGAGCAAATATGAAAACAGACATTACTATGTATAAGTTTGCAAATGAGTCAGTGAGGCTCCCTTTGCCACCTTCACTGAGCAGCAAATATGTTGATTTCATTTCGAGTTACAGATTCTGTTGCTCCTACCTTAGCTTGGTGGCTGATAAATCTATCCAACACAAGATTTCATTTTATATAATAGTTACTTTTTTAATGGCTCTTTGAATATATCAAATGGCTCTTTATCCCCATCTGTTTGCACAGCAAAAGAGCATATTTTCTCTTCTAATTCAAGAACATCCGTGGTGTATTTTATTCTGGAATGATGTTTGCTTTATAATGAGAGCGTTTCCTTTCATTATGTATTTATATATTTATAATTTCTTGACATCATCTTTTTCCCCGTGCATAATTCATTATTTTCATTTGAAGAATAAAATGCAAGCTAGAAGAACCTGCAACCAGGCTGTGAGCTCCTCAAGAGGAAAGAACTTAGCTCCTAACATAGGAAGCAGAAAAATCTGAGTAAATTATTTATCAAATTAGTAAATGAATTAGTATAATACAATACTTATGCATGAATATATACAGAATTTTCACCAAGTGAATCCACTGTACTTAGGAATTAATTATATAAATTAACTATTGATAGCAACTGACTCAAGATTTAGCTTCATATATTAGGAAGTATGGGATGCAATTTAGCAGCAATCAAATACTATTTTTCACAAATATTTTAAGGAAATTCAGAAAAAATTGAAAAAAAGAAAATATGACATAGTTTCTAGTAATGGAAATGTATATAATCCTGGCATTTACCACCTAATATATTTATAATTTCATTCTATAATTTCATGTCTAAGCTACTGTAGATGATTATAAAAATTGTCATCAACTAATTGGAGATATTACATATTAACATTATTCATTTGTTCATGCTACAATATTTATTCTTCAAATTGTTTAAAATTGATTAAACTGTATTCAAACAAATTATATTAAACTGCCTACAATCTTGTCTATGATTCTTGGGCTCTGTGATTTTTTTTTTTCACCCCAAACAGATTCTATCATTAAACAAAGAACTACTTAGAGTCTGGAAACACATCTCATTTATCTAGGTATTCTCTTCATCTTGCACCTAAATTTTTTATGGAATGAGAAACAGTGAAATATTCATTAATTTCTGAGAATTAACAAAAATACTCTGGGCTTCTTATATAAACATAAAATTAGAAGATTTGTCCACAATTTGTAAACACGAACTCCATATATTATTATTTATCACTTTACCCAGAGAAGCATGAGGATTTTTTGACTGCCATTATTTAATGCCTTGTGGAAACCATTTGATAAAATTGTTTGTGGACCAGTGGGAAGCACCCTGGTTGAGAGCTGAGAGACTTTGGCTTTCTTATGATCTTAGCTACTTCACTTCTTTGGCCCCTGTTTCCTCAAGCGGAGAATGATAGATTGAACTAGGTCCGTAGCTGTCACTATTTTTACTTAATGATAGTCTTTGTTCAAACAAAACCTTTCTTGGAATTTACAAGCGCAAACGAGGTAGCTGAGATGCTCCTACTGCAATGGGGTGAGGGTTCCTCATCCTTCCTAGGTTACCTCTCATTTACCATCTGTCTTTCTCCTCCCCTAACCTCCTGTGGTAGCTCCTTAGGGGGTTGGGCATCCCATGAACAAAATACTAGACCAGGTCACTGAATCACTAAAGTCTTCTCTTTTTAGTTCAAAAACTGTGACTTTAGCATTCAGTACTAATGCTGGCCTAGGATATATCTATATAATTATAAGATTAAATATAGCAGGGCACATAGCTATTATCCATACCATTGCTTTCTAAACCAAGTGGATAATTAAGGTGTAAATAAGAATAAAGTGATCAACTTCAGATCCCTTTTATCAGTTCTTGTGATTGGTCAGGAATGACCAAATAGCTCTTCACTTTTACTTTTCAAACACTGACTAAAACTGGCCAGATCACTGATCTGAGATTACCTATTGCAATCAGAAGTGGAGTCTGAACTTCTCACCAAGAAAATAAGAGATAGATACAAATGTATTAGAAATTAATAAGTAAAAACTGCTATAGTGCCAAGGTCCAAGGTGACAAGAGAGAAGATCAGGAAGATTGTTTAACTTTAGGAGATCAAAGGTTTAAATACAATAGTAAATTGGGAAATAAAAATTCAGGGTCGTAGAGAAAAGAGTGAAGGAAATAAACCAGAAATAAAAGAATCAGAAATACTATGTGAGTTATTCCAAAGTCATGAGCTAGTACTTGTGAGTGCTAAGCAAGCTGGGCATGTGAATGACTGTGTGGATCACAATAAACTGTGGAGACTTCTGAAAGAGATGGGAATACCAGACCACTTGACCTACTACTTGAGAAACCTGTATGCAGGTCAGGAAGCAATAGTTAAAACTGGACATGGAACAACAGACTGGTTCCAAATAGGAAAAGGAGTATATCAAGGCTGTGTATTGTCACCCTGCTTAACTTCTATGCAGAGTACATCATGAGAAACACTGGGCTGGAAGAAGCACAAGCTGGAATCAAGATTGCCGGGAGAAATATCAATAACCTCAGATATGCAGATGACACCACCCTTATTGCAGAAAGTGAAGAGGAACTAAAAAGCCTCTTGATGAAAGTGAAAGAGGAGAGTGAAAAAGTTGGCTTGAAGCTCAACATTTAGAAAACGAAGATCATGACATCCAGTCCCATCACTTCATGGCAAATAGATGGGGAAACAGGGGAAACAGTGTCAGACTTTATTTGGGGGGCTCCAAAATCACTGCAGATGGTGACTGCAACCATGAAATTAAAAGACACTTACTCCTTGGAAGAAAAGTTATGACCAACCTAGATAGCATGTTGAAAAGCAGAGACATTACTTTGCCAACAAAGGCCCATCTAGTCAAGGCTATGGTTTTTCCTGTGGTCATGTATGGATGTGAGCGTTGGACTGTGAAGAAGGCTGAGTGCCGAAGAATTGATGCTATTGAACTGTGGTGTTGGAGAAGACTCTTGAGAGTACCTTGGACTGCAAGGAGATCCAACCAGTCCATTCTAAAGGAGATCAGCCCTGGGTGTTCATTGGAAAGAATGATTCTAAAGCTGAAACTCCAGTACTTTGGCCATCTCATGGGAAGAGTTGACTCATTGGGAAAGACGCTGATGCTGGGAGGGATTGGGGGCAGGAGGTGAAGGGGATGACAGAGGATGAGATGGTTGGATGGCATCACCGACTCAATGGACGTGAGTCTGAGTGAACTCTGGGAGTTGGTGATGGACAGGGAGGCCTGGCGTGCTGCAATTCATGGGGTCGCAAAGAGTCAGACACAACTGAGTGACTGAACTAACTAACTAACTAAAGGGCCAGGAATGATAGGCACAGTATAATTTTTTTCTGTGTGTAGCTAAAATTATTATCAAGGGATTTGAAAGGTCTAAATTTTTCCCTTTCCCTGTTACCACTGATGATTAAGAATTAGCACTGTTTAAATATGCCAATTCATGGTTCAGCAAAAATGGAGAAAACAATGACTTAAACAAGGCTTACCAATGGAGAAGGGAACCATAAAAAAATGGCTTTATTTTTCTAAAAAGATCTTTAAAAGCAAAATACTCACAATTTTCTTAAAATATTATCTCTAAGATCCAGAGAGTTATTAATAGAATGATTTAGTCCTGAACCTCAGTTATGAAATCTCACATCTCAATAGCCTGAACTTTTGTGCTGGATACAAACCTAACCTCTTCCTCTTTTGCTAAAAGCGACTCTGCAAAGTGCACACAGGGCTTCACCACCTTCAAACATCTCTGTTCAGACAGAAATTTAACAAGCTCTGTCAAAAATGCATATTTTAGACTGAATTGCTTATTTTCCCCTCTCAAGTTAAAATGATGTATTAGAGATTCAAAGGAAATAAAAGTAGATTGCACAAAATATAGCTCATTTCCCCAGAAGGTAAATGTTAAAGGTTCATTTTTTTAGCAGGTCAGATGACTCCTTTCATGATATATATGTGCCTTTGCAAAAGCCTTTAATCTCTGCAAGTCTTGATTTTCTTGGTTGAAAAATGGAAAATCAAAATTAAAGTAGCAAAATCTCAGCTTCAATAAGGAGTGGAGATTTCTGGCTTAATTTGGTATTACATTAGCCTGATAATTGCCTCTCCCCAATTCCCACTAGGCTTACACCCATACATAGGTAGCCTGCGATGATGTCCAAGTGCAAACATCTACAAACAACCCCTGAAGACAGTCCTTTTAAAATAAAACCAATGTCAATTGAGAAAAAGATTAATGTGTGTATATATGTGTGTGTGAGTCTGTCTGTGTGTATATTCTTCCTTTTTTAACTTTATAAAACAAAGCACTCCAACATTCCCGGAAGAAAAGTGGGAAAAGATCTACTACTATCTTCATAGATCAAGGTCTGCACTAGTGATACTCAACCCTGTTTACACATTACAAGCCCCTGAAGATGTCTTGAGGTAGGTAGAATTCTAAAGATGCACCCCAAACACATGTGCATGCATGTACACACACACACACACATACACACACACACACACACACCATTCCCATAAACTAGTTATCTGATTAAACACTAATATCAGCATGGTTGCAAAACAATTTTTTTAGATGAAATTAAGGCTAGTTACTGATCAACTAATTTTAAAAATAGATTATCCTGGAGAATCCAGGTATTCCCGTGTCATTACATGGGCTCTGAAAAGCAGCTAAGGAAGGCAGAAGAATCAGAGGTATACTGCAGAGAAGAAGTCAGGGCAGATGAGGTGGAAAGGGAGATCAGAAAGAACTTAAGCACCAGAGGACTCAACCCATCATTGCTGACTGTGAGGACAGAGGCCAAGAACAAAGGTATGCAGGAGGCCCCTAGAAACTGACCAGGATACCCAGCCACAGCCAGCAGAGAAACAGGGTTCTCAGTTCCACAGCTGCATGGAAATGAGTTCTGCCAACAATGTGAATCAGTCCAGAAGAGATCTCTCCAGGGCCTCCACAAATAACGCAGCCCTGCCCACAACTTCACAAGGCTTTGCAGACATGGAGCAGGGGAACCAGCTCAGCCTATTGGACTTCTGACATACAGAACGATGAAATAACAAATCAGTGTTTCTGTAAGCCATGATGTGTGTGGTAATTTGTTATGGTAGTAATAAAAAAAACACTAATATATGGTTTCACTCTAAAAAAACTTAAGAGGATAGGGGCAGGCACCAATGTTTCTCAAAAGTTTCTAGGGCACTGTTAATCAAACCTTAGTATGTATGGGAATTCTAGTCATTTTGTGAAAGTGCAGGTCCCAGAGTACTATTATTTCAGGAACCTCATCAGTCTACATTAATTTCGAGATTGCAAATTGGAGAAAATTTTACAGTAATATTTTTTCATCCTCCCTGTGATACAGGAAAATATAACATCTACTAAAAAGAAGAATAAATTATAAGGAAGCAAAAAAAATCAAATTAAAAGGTTATAGGGTGACTTTTGAGGGGAATAGTGACTAGGAAAGAGCACGAAGGGTACTGATGTTGATCTAAAGGTTGGTGGTGTTCTGAATCTTGCACTTGGAGCTGGTTTCACAGGTGTGCATAAGGATGTAAAAATTCACTGGGACATACTTTGATCCACACACATTTCTGTATACATATTTCAGTTCAATAACATTTAAAAGGACAAAAATCACTGATGAATCAGTAGGAGAAAAAAGGAAATATGAAGAGATAAAAAGATGGCTCAGTATGAAAATTTTAGTAAAACTAAACCTACAGGCAGCACAAATTAAGCCTGAAAAAGAAACTTGAATGGTAAAGTTGACATTCAGATCTAATAAGTCATGTGAAGTAGTTAATTTGTAGTATTCTTAGAATACCAAAAGCACATGAGTTTATAAAATATTTTAGAGGAAAGATGATATTAATAATGGAGAATAAAGATTCAACCAAAAATCCTAGGTTCTCCCAGAGAGGAAATCTGAATAATTGAGGCATAGTAGAAAGAACAATCCAGAATTTGAAAATACATTTGTTTTTGCTGTTTTTAGAAAGCTACCTTAGCTTTAGTCCAAAGATAATTGAAAAGATAGGTCAAACAGAACACATTCAAGGATGAAAATTAAATACATTATTAAAATATTAAATCAGGCAAGCATTTAAGAGGAAAAAAAACATGTAGCCCCACAAGAATAGGAATGCTTGTCGACTTTATTATGCAGCATGTTTCCAGGGACAAGAAAAGAACCTCGCATGCATGAGTTGCTCAATAAATATCTGTAGAATAAATGAACAGAAAAAAGAAAAACGCACTTAAAAAACTGCTTATCATAAAAAGGAAAGAAAACTGCAAATTTCTCCTCAGTAAAATAAATGTAGAAGAAAATAAAATTATATGTACTCACATTTGAGGAAGAAAAGAACATTTTTTTGGCAAGGAATTTCACATGCAGTTAAGTTTCCCTTCATAGCGAAAGAGTACATCATGAGAAATGCTGGGCTGGAAAAAGCACAAGCTGGAATCAAGATTGCTGGGAGAAATATCAATAACCTCAGATATGCAGATGACACCACTCTTATGGCAGAAAGTGAAGAGGAACTAAAAGCCTCTTGATGAAAGTGAAAGAGGAGAGTGCAAAAGTTGGCTTAAAGCTCAACATTCAGAAAATGAAGATCATGGCATCTGGTCCCATCACTCCATGGCAAATAGATGGGGAAACTGTGCCAGACTTTATTTTTGGGGGCTCCAAAATCACTGCAGATGGTGACTGCAGTCATGAAATTAAAAGACACTTACTCCTTGGAAGAAAAGTTATGACCAACCTAGATAGCATGTTGAAAAGCAGAGACATCACTTTGCCAACAAAGGTCCATCTATAGTCATGTACAGATATGAGAGTTGGGCTGTGAAGAAAGCTGAGCACTGAAGAATTGATGCTTTTGAACTGTGGTGTTGGAGAAGACTCTTGAGAGTCCCTTGGACTGCAAGGAGATCCAACCAGTCCATCCGAAAGGAGATCAGTCCTGGGTGTTCTTTGGAAGGAATGATACTAAAGCTGATACTCCAATACTTTGGCCACCTCATGCGAAGAGTTGACTCATTGGAAAAGACTCTGATGCTGGGAGGGATTGAGGGCAGGAGGAAAAGGGGACGACAGAGGATGAGATGGTTGGATGGCATCACTGACTTGATGGACATGAGTTTGAATGAACTCTGGGAGTTGGTGATGGATAGGGAGGCCTGGCGTGCTGTGATTCATGGAGTCGCAAAGAGTCGGACACGACTGAGTGACTGAACTGAACTGATAGCAAAAGACAGTAAAGATACTTTCAGCTATAGAAAGACTCAGGAGATAGATCCCTTATCAGCACTTCTTGAAAGAAAACCTTGAAAGTGTATCCCAGCTTACTGAAAAATAATCAATGTAAGAGTTCAAGATAATGGGTCTGTTTAAAAAAGACAGTGATGAGCACTCAAACATGTCTAACATAGAGGCAAAACTAACTATAGCTTAATACACAGTGATAAAGTAAATATATTGGGAAGCCTCTGGGGGCTCAGGTGTAAAGAATCCTCCTGCCGAGGCAGGAGACACAGGTTTGATCCCTGGGTTGGGAAGATACCCTGGAGAAGGAAATGGCAATCCACTCCAGTATTCTTGCCTGGGAGATTCCAGGGACAGAGGAGTGTGGTGGGCTATAGTCCATGGGGTTGCAAAGAGCTGGACACAACTTAGCGACTAACAACAGAAGTAAATATAAAGGGATTTCTTAAAATAAAAGGTAATATAAGAATAACATCCTACCTATTATCTGAGTTCTATTTATAGAAACATATACTAAAAAGTGAGGTAAGGCAATCATTGTAGAGCAATGAGAGAGAGTAAGCAGGAACTAAAATGAAATCAATTCCTCATTTTCATTATGGAATAGTTTAAAATGTATCATTTAATCTTTGAGTTTGATTATTATAGAAATATGAAAATTTGTAATACACAAAGGTCTTCCTTCTTTCAGAATTATAAAACAGCGGTTTCAGTTGAAGTTACAGAGGAAAGTAAAACAAATGAAACACAACCTGTTTATAAAAAGAAAACAGTAAAGAAAGATATAAGTATATAGCATTTGAAAAGATGAGACAATTAAGACCAAAATATCAGATATAATAATAATTGCAAGTAGGCTGAGCCACCCCCATAAAAGACAGAATTTTTCACAGTGGGTAAAAGCAAAATCAAACCATATGCCTCTTATAAAGCAATGCATAAGAATTAATGTGAGAAAGAAAGAAGAAACGATAAGATATTTTTCAAGAAAACAGAAAATGGAGAAGGGATATTAATTTATGAAATATACTAATCAAGGCAACCATGAATATTTAAAGAGATATAAAATACCACCAAAATACTAGCAAGTTTTTTAATTTAGAAACTCAAGAACATGTTAACAAGAAACAATTGTATAAAACATTAAGTTAAAAATAAAGTAAAATAAGTTTCAATTAACTTTGTACACTGGAAATTAAACTCTGGCCTATGAAAATTTTAGGATGCCTTATGACTTGGTTCCTAAAGCAAACCTCCACTTCAGGCTGATGGATTGTCTGAAGGTGTTGTCACTGCCACACCAGGCTTTGATATTCTATTACCTGTAACCTTCTTCAATGCATATTAATTTGAAGGAAGGCTAATTTGCTCCTCTTTTTTAATCACGGGATATTCATTCCAGTCCTGGTCCAGCATCTATAGCTATGTTACTTTGCTTAGAAAAGTTTCATTCAGGCCAGCCTTTCTTCCCCTGTGAACTGTGCACTGAACTTCCAGCACGTCTCAAGCCTGAGTCTGCCTGTGTTATGATAAAGATGCCAGAGGTTGCAGTTGTATATTTCTCCAAGGCATATTTTGAGAGATGGGAAGAGCCAGCACAAAGGTAAGTCTAAAGAGTTCCCAGAAAGAGAGAAAACAAAAAGAAAGAGAGAAACAAAACACTCAAATTGCCAAAGATAAATTTACTTATAACAAAAAAGTCTACTTTACATTGAATAAGCCATGACTCCTACCTTTAAGGAACTTGCAGAGAGGAAACAAAAAGCTTAGCCTTTTTTGGACACAACTTAGATGTTGTGTCCTTACCACTCAAAGTTTATAAAGTATTCTCATGTGTATGATCTCATCTTTCACAATAATCCTGCCAGGGAGGTCAATAACTCTTGTTCCCATCTTACAGATGAGTAATCTGAGGCTCATAGTGGCTGAGTGACTGACAGAGATGTGACGGCTAAGTGGCCAAGTCAAGAACTTGAACCAGGTCTTCCCTATTGATTTTTTTGTAAGAGGGGAAAAATTTTCCTCTACCACCTTAGGTTCTCCAGGTAAATGTCAGGTTAGACTGACAAAACACAGATAAATAAGAGAAACATGTTTCTCTTATTAACATGTGCATCTTGCAGACACATGGGAGCATTTAGTGATGAGTGACTCAAAGGGTTGTTAGAGCCTGGGCTTATATAGTACCTTAACAAAAGAAGAGATTTTAAGAAAAGTCAAAAGACAAAGGATCTTGAGGTGGCAAACTGCGGAAAGAAATAAACTGGGAAACCAATGGTAGGTGAGAAGTACTTTTAGCAAAGTCTGTTAGGTAGATTGCTCTGCTCTGTCTCTGGGCTGTTAAGAGTCCGGGTTGTCTTCAGTGATTAACTTCTGTCCCTTCTGGTAGAGAGGGGAGTGGAGAAGCCTTTACAAATGCATGCAGTGCTTTTAGGCAAATAGAGGGAGGTCAGAGAGCTTTTCTTGGATCTGCTTCTTCTCAGTTACTTTCAGCTCGGTATAATCCTTATGTCAACGAAGTATGTCCTGGGATGACATATTCTGCTACCCTTCACTTTCACACTACTTCTAAAATGTACCTCAGGTATACTGGTTGCCTCTTTAGTTCCTCCTTAGCTTGCAAATAGACATTTGGAGGAAATCCAGTGGGCTTATTGCAGACTATTGCTTATAGCAGTAATAGGTCACAGACTTCTAGTTTTGTGACAGCTCAAGTCAATGGTGGGCACAATACCATGAAATAATTCCTCCAATCTCTTAATAGTCTTGCCTTGAATGTTGGGGACCACAAGGAATCCCATGAAGATTTGGCCCAGATTAGGACCAGTCTGCCAGCCTCTGGAGCAGCAGAACAAATGGTTCTACCCTGCCTCTGCTCTGACTAGGAGGACTGACTCAGCCTGGTCTCTGTCTAGCAGCGAGACAAAAATATTAATTCATGTCCCATCGCTGGGACAGTGAATTCCTGTTCTCAGTGTGTCAGCAGGAGCCTGGTAATGTGAGACTGATGTTCTGAACACATTTGGATTCTGAGTAATTCTTAATTTTTTCAAATTAGGAACATTATTAGAAATTTAAAATAATTATATGTATTGGTGATTGAGCCCCAGTGATTTGGCAGTTTTTAAGAATATGGAAATGACAGATCTCTTGGAGATCTGAATCCCAATTAGGATCAGTGAATTCTCTTACGCACTGACTCATTTGTAAATATTACCCAAAGTAGAAACTGTTTAATTAGGAGTCTGAAGTTCTAGACAGGAGAGAAAGACTTGAAAGAAATGAGCTCCAGCCAGGTTTTTGAACCTAACCAACAAATTCACTGTGTAAAGCACCTGGGAGAATAATTAACTGGCTTTAATCTTTCTTTTTGGGTTGCTGATATCTGAATACATCTTACATAGTTACTGGTTTTTTGTTTTTGTTTTTTTCATTTTTTAGCTTTCTCCTTTTAGAGTTCTTCAAAATAATAAAGTTGTTCAACTTTTACTTAAAGGCCAGTGAACCTTTTGAAAGAGATAAACATCATTAAATTCTTTGTTTTTACCCCTAAGTAAAACAAATTGCCTTATTAATAAACATTTTTAATCACAGACATGAAAGTAGTTCTGTTGGGCTAATGAAATGTACTATAAAATATTTTTTCCAAACTACAGTGTTAATTATCTGAAAAAACAAACACTGATTATTGAATGTGATTTCTTCCTCCATATATACAAAGCAAATGTAGTTTCAAAAAAAAAAATATACAATCCAGTGAGAGAAGATGGACAGGTGGGAACAGTCCTGCTGTTCCATTAAAGGCAGTTTCCATTGAAAAGGACAGAGCAATTCTTCCACGCTACCTGTGACAAGCATATGGAGTCAAAACAATTTTGTGAATATTCTCTTCCCTTTATTCTCTATTACTGCACTGGGATCCAGGCAAGAGGCTCTGTTTTGAGCCCCACACTTCAGGGAAACCTAAGACTGCAATGGATAGCAACAGAAATGCCCAACATACAATGCTACTCTTGTAACCAAATCTGCTCAGACCCCAGGGAAGGGCTCCTCTACATCGCTTCCCCATGTCCTCACAAGAAAAAGCTTTTGAACCTGAATTCCATGAGTGAGTTCTGTGCTGCAGACGCAGGGAACAGACACTGCTTTGGAGTACCAGGAAGAATCGAGTGGTGGAGGCACTCGGGTAAAAGGAAAGATAAATTCATCCTTCCTCTCAGAGAGCTTGAATGCACTAAACAATGAAGAATCAGCTTCCAACTAGTAACAAGTGTCCATTTTTCAGCCTCTCTCATTGCTCCAAATCATGTTTCTGAAATTACTGACAAGTCACCACGACATTTGCAACAGATGCACATAGTGGGTGAAAAACATTTTACAGTATTAGACAAGGTACGCTGTTTTAATTTTGCATATGCATGTGGAGATACTGATTTTTTATCTTGGAAAATAGAATTAACAGTAGTTTCATTTTTATAAAAGTTTTTTACAAGATTAAACCCCTGTAAAGTGTTAAGATTTTTACGATTAAGATCTCTGCGGGATCTTCCCAACTCAGGGATCAAACCCAGATCTCCCTCATTGCAGGTGGATTCTTTACCAGCTGAGCCACAGGGAAGCCCTAAATTTTGCTATTAAATTCTAAAATTCAAATATTAAAATTGTTTTGACTTAAAATGATAATATATATTAATATGATTTATACTTTGAGTTTAGACGTTTTAAATATTTTTTTAAAGAACTGTTTTGAAAACGTAAAAATTCTTTGAAGTTTTCACTTTCTTGCATTTGATTTAATTTACATTTTAAAGAAAATATATTCATAGTCTATACACTGAATGAAACTATGCTATTTTCTAGTCTTTCAGATCAATGCAAACTAATACATCAAATCATAGTTGAAATATAAAATATACTGGGCTAATAAAAGAAAAATTTTAAACTGCAAAATAATAATTTGTTGAATTTTAGAAAAGCTGAATACAGTGAAAATTAAGACTTCTTATAAATATGCCACTTTGAGCAGGGTCTTTATTTTTATTTAAATATTATAGGTCAAAATGAACAAAAACTTATTCTCATCAAATACAGAGTGTGAATAGATCAAATGATTTCTTCAATTAGTAAATATTTCAATTGTTGATCAGAATAATGGGAATAAAAAACAATTGCTTCTATCATATGTCCAACTCAGAAGCAACAAATGGAATTCTGGCCTGCCCAATAAAACAAATTGCATTTATAAAACTTAAAAAGTTGGTAAAAATAAAAAAACTGGGGAGTTTTGAGCTTCCCTGGTCACTTAGATGGTAAAGAATCTGCCTGCAATGCAGGAGACTCATGTTTGATCCATGTGGGGAAGATCCCCTGTAGAAGGAAATGGCAATCCATTCCAGTATTCCTAATTGGAGAATCCCACGGACAGAGGAGGCTGGCAGGCTACAGTCCACGGGAAACTTAACTATATCTGTTAGAAAATGACCCTAGAAAATTACCATCATGTCCTTTTGACAGTGGAATACTTTCTAGCAAAACATAATTTGCTTCAAACCATCCATTTAATACCTTTCATTTGATGAGCATAGCCAAAAACTTTGCTTGACACCACAATCATTTTCAAACGTGCAAAGAGATTATAAAACCTACTCTTTCTATTTTAAGGGCAAACAACAAAGTATTTTACTATTACTCTTGCGTGTTTCACAACCAATCTTCCAAGATCAGTTTTGACTAAGGTAATATATGTGACTGAAGGCATTTAGGTTCTTGATAATACACAGACACACGCCAAAAAATACAAAGCATCATTTGTACCCACAAAAGTAAATGTGCTGCTATTAGAAGGGAAACTATTTGAATAAATACCAAACAGTAAATAGTTTTAAATAAAAATAAGCAATGCTAATTCAGAACACTGGAATGGTGTTTTGTGGAACATTTATTTTGTGGCCCTATTAGCAGAATATTACAAAAAATAGTGAAACATTTCTAGATTTTAGAAGTCATTTCAAATAGCCATATATTAGAATGGCTAAATATGTTTTTTTTAAAAAAAAGCTTTAAAATGCTGTAATAAATGTCACTACCTATGATTGACTTTGCTGTTTTTTAGTCAATAAGTCGTGTGACTCTTTGTGACCCCATGGACTACAGCACTCCAGGTTCATCTCTCCTTCACTATCTGTCAGAGTTGCTCAAATTCATGTCCATTGAGTTGATGATGCTATTTAACCATCTCATCCTCTGCCACCCACTTCTCCATTTGCTTTCAATCTTTCCCAGCATAAGGGTCTTTTTCAATGAGTCTGCTCTTCGCATCAGGTAGCCAAAATATTGGAGTTTCAGCTTCAGCATCCAGTCCTTCCAATGAATATTCAGGGTTGATTTCCTTGAAGACTGACTTGTTTGATCTCTTCCCAGTCCAAGTGACTCTCAAGAGTCTTCTCCAGTACCACAATTTGAAAACATCAATTCTTCAGTGCTCAAGCTTCTTTATGGTCCAACTCTCATATTCATACATGATTACTGGAAAAACCATAGCTTTGTCTATATGGACTTTGTCAGCAAAGTGATGTCTCTGCTTTTTAATATGCTGCCTAGGTTTGTCATAGCTTTTCATCCAGGGAGCAAATGTTTTTAATGACATGGCTGTGGTCACCATTCACAATGATATTAGATCCCCAAAAAGGAAAATTTGTCACTGCTTCTAATTTTTCTTTCGATTTGCATGAAGTGATGGGACCAAATGCAATGATCTTAGTTTTTTATAATGCTGTTGAGTTTCAAGCCAGCCTTTTTACTTTTTTCTTTCACCTTCATCAATGGGTTCTTTAGTCCCTCTTTGCTTTCTGCCATTAGGGTAGTGTCATCTGTGTATATGGAGTTATTGATATTTCTCCTGGCAATCTTGATTCCAGCTTAAGCTTCACCCAGCCTGGCATTTCGCATGATGTACTCTGCATAGAAGTTTAATAAGCAGAGTGATAATATACAGCATAGACCTAGATTTCTGTGATGTTGAATGGTTTGCCTTGGAAACAAACTGAGATCACGCTTTCTCTTGAGATTTCACCCAAGAAGTGCATTTCAGACTCTTTTGTTGACTCTGAGGGCTATTCCACTTCTTCTAAGGGATTCTTGTCCACAGTAGTAGGTAAAATGGTCATCTGATTAAATTCACCCATTCCCATCCATTTCAGTTCACTGATTCCTAAGATGTTGATGTTCAATCTTGTTATCTCCTGTTTGATCATATCCAGTGTACCTTGATTCATGGACCTAATATTCCAGGCTCCTATGCAATATTGTTCTTTACAGCATTGAACTTTACTTTCACCACCAGACACATCTACAACTGAGGGTTGTTTCTGCTTTAGCCCAGCCAGTTCATTCATTCTGGAGCTATTGCTAATTCCCTCTGCTTTTCCCCAGTAGCATACCAGACATCTTACAACCTTGGGAGCTCATCTTCCAGCCTCATATCTTTTTGCCTTTTCATACTGTTCATGAGGTTTTCCAGCCAAGAATACTGGGGTGGGTTGTAATTTCCACCAGCCACGGACCACATTTTGTCAGAACGCTTGACCATGACCTGTCTGTCGTGGGTGGCCCTGCACAGCATGGCTCATAGTTTTATTGAGGTACTCAAGCCCCTTTGCCACAACAAGGCTGAGATCCATGAAGGGGCAGGATTGACTCCTTAGCAAATATTCTTAATTTTATCATTGCATATTGATGGAATTGGTTCATTCTTTTTCTTTTATAGCCTGGCTTTGTGAATTATAAAGTTAAGATATATACCTTATCAGTAGTTATCAGTAGTTCAATCTTATAATTGCACTATTTATGGTAATTTTGAAATGTATTTTATGGCATTAAAAATCAGCATATAGAATTTGATAGTATATTTATCACACCTAGGTAAAAAATCTGACTATTTAAATCCTCTATTTTAAAAACTGTCTTATCAATTCACAAGAAATTTATAAAAATAACCTTTAAACATATGAATAAATGTTCACTTCACTCATGAGAAATGCAAATTAAAACTACATTAAGATGCCATCTCTCACCTGTCACACTGGTAAAAGGATTAAAAAAAATAGCATCCTCTTTTGCAGGGTTGTGGGGACATAGGCACTTTCACATATTGCTGATGGAAAGAAAATTGGTACAATTCTTCTGGGATGTTATTTTACAACATCTAAAGTAATTACATTTGTGTTTACATTTTGACCCAGTGACTCAACTTCCAGAAATTTTTCCTGAAGACACATTTCCAATAATATGAAAATATGTAATACAGAAGCTTGTTTTAACTGTGATTGAAAATACTGGAAACATCCTAAATGCCCACTCATAAGTTGTTGAATAAGTTATGGTATAATACATCCACACAATGGACATTCTTTTATTTAAAAGGAGTGATGAAGATATTTATGAATTAATGGAGAGTGATTTCAGGATATTGTTAAGCACAGCACTATGTCAGGCAGATATTTGTGGTTTAAAGCTTTTAAAAAAGGTATTTGTTATAATTTGTTAGTAAATACTCCTTTTTATAACTAATTTTGTCCTCATAATTATGTTTTCTTTTTCTTAAAGAAATTTAAAGAAATTCCTGATTTCTATAAACTTTTGGCTATACAAAATCAGCATTTTCTTCAGACTTGTGGCCTATGGGAGGTAAATAAAACATGTTATTGTCTTTTATTTGATTTTCCTGATAGATATTTCACCAAAGTTACTCCAAAGTATTTTTCTAAAGCAGCAGTTCTCAAACCTACCTAGGCACCCCAATCAGTTGTAGACCTTTAGGAAAAGAGAGATTACTGAGCAACACACAAGTCTGTGTGCTGTTCAGGACCCTTTAGCTGATTCTGAGACACTCCCATTTGGGAAGCTCCACCGAGCACATGTTTGCAAAATAAAGAATAAAATTATTTTTGCCTCTGTAGTTCTTGTCTAGTAGTTTGTGACAATTATCAATAATTTTTAAATCAGAGCTTAACTAATTGGCCAAAGTGCCTTGTCCTGAAATTGAGAAATTTTAAGAACAAAGTTTTAAGCAAGATTTTAAGCAATCTCCGGAAGATGGTGAAGGACAGGGAAGCCTGGCCTGCTGCAGTCCATGAAGTCACAAAGAGTCAGACTGAGTGACTGAACAACAATAACAAGAACAAAGTAAACAGTAATGATGATGTTTCACGCAGCAGTTTAGTGAAATAATACCTGGACTGAAAGTCAGTCCTTAGGAACTGATTCCTGCTTCTGATATATCCCTGGCTTGTGAGTTGGTAAGGTTGTTAATGTCTGTATCTGGTTTCTCTTTTTTAGAATGTGTACAGTTTGGTCTTTTTTACATAGCACTGAGGATCAATGAAGATACATGATATAAAGTTTTCTTAAACACAAATAGGTATCATAATTATGAACATAATTCTTATTATGCATTGAAAGTCTGTACTATCATATTTTTTAAAATTTTAATTGTATATTTAGCTGTACCCTTTTATATATTAATACTATCTATCATATATCTATCTCTTTCCATTCATTCACCTATCCCACCATCTTCCTTGTGAAGTAAAACAAAGGATGATGTTTGGTTACTTAGGAATACTATGTTTGCCTGTATCAGTGCCAGTGTCAGCATCAGGCAACTCACAGAGGATTTGCAATAGAGTCATATACTGAACATCTAAGGCAATACAGAAATAATACTCCTTGTGATGGAAAGGAGTTCCACACTTCTTTAAAAGGCAGATGAATGATTATGTTCCATATGATCTAATAAAAACATTTACATCTGTTAAACATATATCTTTCATAAATTCTGGCAGAACCAAATACAATTCACAAACAGTTATATTAGTATATAATTGCCTTATTTTCTGATGCATATTGTGTGCTATTATTTCAGAAAACATTCCAGGCAAAATCATATTTATCTTAGATAAATATATCCTGTATATTTTCAATACAGTGAGAGAAGTCACCACAATAATTTAAAAACCACATATGGTTGAGAAAAATGCCAAAGGGGAAATTAATTTTGATTTTGGTGGTGTGTTTCCTGAGCTGGAACCGAATCCTGAATTGCTGGTGGCATTCACACCTCTTCATTACTGCCGTTAGCAATTCTGATCTACTTCTGGAGTCTATAAAAGCTTAGTGTATCAGAGATATATCAAATTCATATATAACTCCTGATATTGCATTATTAAAATGATTCATTAATAAGCAACATGCAGACCTCTCTGAAATGTGGAGTCCAAATCAATTCATAGAAGACATTTCTCAATCTTTTCTCTTTTCAGATTCTCTTATTTTCAATATATTCAAAGTAAAATCATGGCTATTGTAATTTTATAGCATGTTTCAAGATGAGAACATGGTATTAATTTACTTTTCATATAATCATATTCCGCATTCTGATCCTCAGGTGGCTTTCACATTTTTTTTTTTTGATTGAGAGCAACTATAAGAAATGCAACTAAAAGCAACTAGTTTATATCCTCACATAGTACACATGTCACCCTCCTTTGCAACAAACATGCATAGATATAGAAACAAATATTTGAAATAACACATTGACTTATTATTACAATTTTTAGTTGTTCTATTTTCTCCTATTCTGTATCTTTGTAAAATACTGGTCACTCAACTAAATTGACTTAATGTTCCACCAACCTGCAGCTAGAAAAAACTGCCTTATTGGTGCTTCTCAAAACTACTTGGAGTTCTGAGTCTGGCAACAGTATACTAAAACTGCAACAATCAGAGATTAGCATGGTCTCTGGGCAAGGATGACAAACAAATTTCTAAAGAATTCCATCTTTTTTAAAAAGTCATTTCGGGAAGTGTCCAATCATGGATGGATGGACAAGCAAAATGTTATACACACAAACAATAGAGTATTATTCAATCTTTAACAGGAAGAAAATGCTGGCTCATACTACAACATGAAGGACTGTGGGAAACATTATGCTAAATGGAATAAGCCAGTCACAAAAGAACAAATACTGTATAGTTCTACCTGTATAAAATAACTACAGTAACCAAATTCATAGTGGCCGGAAATAGAATAATAGCTGCCCAGGGGCTGGGAGAAGGGCAAATGAAGGATAGACTTTCAGTTCTGCAAAATGAGAAGAGTTCTAGATATGGATGGTAAAATGTTTGCATCAAAATATGAATGTGCTTAATACCACTAAATTTGACATTTAAAAATAATTAAAATGGTAAGTTTTATGTGTATTTTACCACAGTTACAAAAAAGTCACTAGAAAAAACAAACTTTACTGATATACTTCAGATTTTTTGACTCAGAAGTGGGACCCTGTATCTGGGAATTTTTAAGAGCTATCTGGGGTAAATTTGATGGAAATCACTGCTTTAGGGTATAATTATGACTCTCCCTCCAAACACCTACATTCTTTTGCCATTTCTCTGAAAGAAACAAAAAGTATGTGGTGAGGTCTTGCAGATCCTAACTCACTCTGGATCAGTATACTTTTTAAAAGGATTAAAATCTTTTCAGGAGGGAAACTAGTTTTAGAGTGTGCAATTACAGATATGATTTAGAAAATGTGATTACAGTTCCCTTTTCATTATAGGGGACTGGAATGCAAAAGTAGGAAGTCAAGAAACACCTGGAGTAACAGGCAAATTTGGCCATGGAGTACAGAATGAAGTAGGTAAAAGGCTAATAGAGTTTTGCCAAGAGAACACACTGATCATAGCAAACACCCGCTTGCAACAACACAAGAGAAGACGCTACACATGGACATCACCAGATGGTCAATACCGAAATCAGATTGATTATATTATTTGCAGCTAAAGATGGAGAAGCTCTATACAGTCAGCAAAAGCAAAACTGGGGGCTGACGGTGGCTCAGATAATGACCTCCTTATTGCCAAATTCAGACTTAAATTGAAAAAGTAGGAAAAACCACTAGACTATTCAGGTATCAGTTAATTTCAGTTCAGTGGCTCAGTCATGTCTGACTTGTTGCAGTCAGAACTGCATGAACCCATGAACTACAGCATGCCAGGCCTCCCTGTCCATCACCAACTCCCAGAGTTTACTTGAACTCATGTCCATAGAGTCGGTGATGCCATCCAACCATCTCATCCTCTGTCATCCCCTTCTACTCCTGCCTTCAATCTTTCCAGTATCAGAGTCTTTTCTAATGAGACAGTTCTTTGCATCAGGTGGCCAAAGTATTGGAGTTTCAGCTTCAGCATCAGTCCTTCCAATGAATATTCAGGACTGATTTCCTTCAGGATGGGCTGGCTGGATCTCCTTGCAGTCCAAGGGACTCCAAGAGTCTTATCCAACACCATAGTTCAAAAGCATCAATTCTTAGACACTCACATTTCCTTATAGTCCAACTCTCACATCCATACATGACTACCGGAAAAACCATAGCCTTGACTAGACAGACCTTTGTTAGCAAAGTAATGTCTCTGCTTTTTAATATGCTGTTCAGGATTGTCATAGCTTTGCTTCCAAGGAGTAAGCATCTTTTAATTTTATGGCTTCAGTCACCATCTGCAGTGATTTTGGGGCCCCCCAAAATAAAGTCTGTCATTATTTCTACTGTTTCTCCATCTATTTGCCATGAAGTGATGGGACGGACCACAGGCCATGATCTTACTTTTCTGAATGTTGACCTTTAAGCCAACTTTTTCACTCTCCTCTTTCACTTTCATCAAGAGGCTCTTTAGCTCTTTGCTTTCTGCCGTAAGGGTGGTGTCATTTGCATATCTGAAGTTATTGATGTTTCTCCCGGCAATCTTGATTCCAGCTTGTGCTTCATCCAGCCCAGCGTTTCACATTATTTACTCTGCATGTAAGTTAAATAAGCAGGGTGACAATATACAGCCTTGATGGGGTCGCAAAGAGTCAGACACGACTGAGTGACGGAACTAAAACTGAAACGGAGATGAGTGCAATTGTGTTGTAGCTAGAGCATTCTTTGGCTTTGCCTTTCTTTGGGATTGGAATGAAAACTGACCTTTTCCAGTCCTGTGGCCACTGCTGAGTTTTCCATATTTGTTGGTATATTGAGTGCAGCACTTTCACAGCATCATCTTTCAGGATTTGAAATAGCTCAAGTGGAATTCCATCACCTCCATTAGCTTAGTTCCTAGTGATGCTTCCTAAGGCTGTTCAGGTATGATCTAAATCAAATCCTTTATGATTATACAGTGAAAGTGAGAAATAGATTCAAGGGATTAGATCTGCTAGACATAGTGTCTGATGAACTATGGATGGAGGTTCATGACACTGTACAGGAGACAGGGGTCAAAACCATCCCCAAGAAAAAGAAATGCAAAAAAAGCAAAATGGCTGTCTGGGGAGGCCTTACAAATAGCTGAGAAAAGAAGAGAAATGAAAAGCAAAGGAAAAAAAGAAAGATATACCCATCTGAATCTAGACTCCCAAAGAATAGCAAAGAGAGATAAGAAAGACTTCCTCAGTAATCAGTGAAAAGAAATTGAGGAAAACAATAGAAGGGGAATGACTAGAGATCTCTTCAAGAAAACTAGAGATACCAAAGGGATCATTTAATGCAAAGATGCGCTCAATAAAGGACAGAAATGGTATGGACCTAACAGAAGCAGAAGATATTAAGAAGAGGTGGCAAGAATACACAGAACTATACAAAAAAAGATCTTCATGACCCAGATAATCACGATGGTGTGATTACTCACCTAGAGCCAGACATCCTGGAATGTGAAGTCAAGTAGGCCTTAGGAAGCACCACTACGAACAAAGCTAGTGGAGATGATGGAATTCCAGTTGAGCTATTTCAAATCCTAAAAGATGATGCTGTGAAAGTGCTGCACTCAATATGCCAGCAAATTTGGAAAACTCAACAGTGGCTCTAGGACTGGAAAAGGTCAGTTTTCATTCCAATCCCAAAGAAAGGCAAAGCCAAAGAATGCTTTAACTACCACACAATTGCACTCATCTCACACACTACTAAAGTAATGCTCAAAATTATCCAAGCCAGGCTTAAACAGTACATGAAATGTGAACTTCCAGATGTTCAAGCTGGATTTTAAAAAGGCAGAAGAACCAGAGATCAAATTGCCAACATACACTGGATTATTGAAAAAGCAAGAGAGTTCCAGAAAATCATCTATTTCTGCTTTATTGACTATGCCAAAGACTTTGGCTGTGTAGACTGCAACCAGCTATGGAAAATTCTTAAAGAGATGGGAATACCAGACCACCTGATCTGCCTCTTGAGAAATCTGTATGCAGGTCAGGAAGCAACAGTTAGAACTGGACATGGAACAACAGACTGGTTCCAAATTGGAAAGGAATACATCAAGGCTGTATATTGTCACCCTGCTTATTTAACTTACATGCAGAGTACATCAAAAGAAATGCTAGGCTAGATGAAGCACAAGCTGGAATCAAGATTGCCAGGAGAAATCTCAATAACCTCAGATATGCAGATGACACCACCCTTATGGCAGAAAGCAAAGAAGAGCTAAAGAGCCTCTTGATGAAAGTGAAAGAGGAGAGTGAAAAAGGTCGACATTCAGAAAACAAAGATCATGGCCTATGGTCCCATCACTTCATGGCAAATAGATGGGGAAACAGTGAAAACAGTGACAGAATTTATTTTGGGGGGCTGCAAAATCACTGCAGATGGTGACTGAAGACATGTAATTAAAAGATACTTACTCTTTGGAAGAAAAGTTTTGAACAACCTGGACAGCATATTAAAAAGCAGAGACATTAACTTTGCCAACAAAGGTCTGTCTAGTCAAGGCTGTGGTTTTTCCAGTAGTCATGTATATCCACATGTATATGGATGTGAGAGTTGGACTATAAAGAAAGCTAAGTGTCAAAGAATTGATGCTTTTGAACTGTGGTGTTGGAGAAGACTCTTGAGAGTCCCTTGGACTGCAAGGAGATCCAACCAATCTATCCTACAGGAAATCAGCCCTGATTATTCATTAGTAGGACTGATGTTGAAGCTGAAACTCCAATCCTTTGGCCACCTGATGTGAAGAAGTGACTCATTTGACAAGACTCTAATGCTGGGAAAGATTTAAGGTGGGAGGAGAAGGGGAGGGGACGGCAGAAGATGAGATGGTTGGATGGCATCACCGACTCAATGAACATTAGTTTGAGTAAACTCCAGGAGTTGTTGATGGACAGGGAGGCCTGGCATGCTGCCGTCCATGGGGTCACAAAGAGTCAGACCAACTGAGCAACTGAAATGAATTGAACTGATTACAGATATGGACACTGAGTATAGAGAAAGAACCTTTTCTGGAGGAGACAAAAACTAATATTAAACTAAAACACACAATGGACTGGTTCCAAATTGGGAAATAGTATGTCAAGGTTGTATATTGTCATTTTGTTTATTTTAGTTATTTGCAGAGTACATCGTACAAAATGCCTGGCTGAATGAGGCACAAGTGGAATCAAGGTTGCAGAGAAAAATATCAATAACTTCAGGTGTGCAAATTATAACACTCTCATGGCAGAAAGCAAAGAGGAACTGAATAGCCTCTTGATGAAAGTGAAAAAGAAGGGTGAAAATATTGCCTTAAAACTCAACATTTAAAAAACTTATATTGTGGCATCCGGTCCCATCACTTCATGGCAGATAGATGCAGAAACAATAAAAAAAATGACAGACTTTATTTTGAGAGGCTGCAAAATCTCTGCAGATTGTGACTGCAGCCATGAAATTAAAAGATGCTTTCTCTGTGAAAGAAAAGCTATGACCAACCCAGACAGCATGTTATAAAGCAGAGACGTTACTTTACCAACAAAGTTCATCTAGTCAAAGCTATGGTTTTTCCAGTAGTCATGTTTGGATATGAGAGTTGGAATATAAAAAAAACTGAGAGCCAAACAATTTATGCTTTTGAACTGTAGTGTTGGAGAAGACTCTTGAGAGTTCCTTGGACTGCAAGGAGATCAAACCAGTCAATCCTAAAGAAAATCAGTCAATGTTTATTGGAAGGACTGATGTTGAAGCTGAAGCTCCAATACTTTGGCCACCTGATGCAAAGAGCTGATTCATTGAAAAAGGCCCTAATGCTGGAAAAGATATTAGGCAGGAGGAGAAGAGGACAACAGAGGATGAGATGGTTGGATGGCATCACCAACTGGATGGACATGAGGGTGAGCAAGCTCCAGGATTTGGTGATATACAGGGAAGCCTGATGTGCTGCAGTCCATGGGGTCACAAAGAGTTGGACTCAACTGAGCGACTGAACTTAACTAAAAACACACGAAGTTGAGTGCTGGTTCTCTTCCTCGTAGACATAGTAAGGGTCTCCTCTTCAGCTACTGCCTTATTCCATGTGGGTTGCTGTAATACCAGAGATGAGGTGCCTTATAAAACAATAGTTAGTTTTCACAGTTCTGGAGGCTACAAAGTCTGATATCATGGTGCCAGCAGATTTTATGTCTGGTGAGAGCCTGCTTCCCAGACTAAATCTTTTTTGCAAATCTCATATGGCTGTAGGGGTGAGGGATCATTCTAGGTTTTACTTTGTTTTAATAAGGGACTTCCCTCATAGCTCAGTCGGTAAGGAATTTGCCTGCTATGCAGGAGACCCAATCCATCCTTGGGTTGGAAAGATACCCTGGAGAAGGAAATGGAAACCCACTCCAGTATTTGTGCCTGGAGAATGCCATGGACAGAGAAGTCTGGCAGGCTACAGTCCATGGGATCGCAAGAGTCAGACATGACTTAGCAACTAAATAAAGTAAGGGTACTAATCCCATTCTTGAGGGCTTTACCCTCATGACCTGATAACCTTCCAAAGACCTCACCTCTAAATAGTACTAGAATTGGTCATTACAATCTGACATATGAATTTTGGGAAGACACAATCAAAACATAGCAGCTATCTTTTTTGTGTGTGTTTTATATACCAGTCCTGTACGTACATGAGTTCATATAACATTCCAGTGTTCCAATCAAGATTTATATGTTTATTTTATTGATGAGGAAACAGAGGCTCAAAGAGATTAATACCTTGTCCAATGTCAGAAAGCCCATACTTGGTGGAATCTATGTCTTTCTGGCCCCCCACAACTTTAATTTTTTCAACACTATCCTCCTTCTCTGCACAAATTTATTCCATTTTTTCCATGGCACAGTGGACGAGACCTCATTATTGTCATTTTGAAAATAAGAAAAGAACCTCAGGGAGATGACTTTATGAAGGTCACACAGGAAGCCTTCTACATTTTGATTTGATTTTCACCCATAAAATAGAGCTATTTTACCTCTGAGAAATATATTGAAGAAACCAAATAAAATTGAATGTCATAAAAATAATGCAAGAGTAAAATCTTGATTAATAAGAAAGTGCCAGGCAGCTATAGTTAATTGAAGGTTAACTAGAGGCTTCTTTTTGTTTTAACCTTTAATGTTGAAGATGGTTTTGAAACAGATTGAGCCAAATCCTGGTTTATGTTTAGTGTAATGAACACAGTTAAATCTTTTTTTTGAATGTTTTTTTAAACTTCTGTATATCCTTGTAGATGTAGATCATACCGGATATTGATTTGAATTTTTATTGAGGTCAGGAAAAAATGAAAAATGGCTCTTTTGACCAATCTTTAATACCACCTCGTATGGTCTCTTTCTTTAAAATAAAGCAACAAAACAGTTCCAGGTCTAATTTATTTCTTTGTATTTACTGTTTATTTGGGGGGGGGGGTGCAGGGCTAGCTAGGGGGAGAGTGTTTTTGTTTTGTTTTTCCCTTGTGGCTCAGCTGGTAAAGAATCTGCCTGCAATGTGGGAGACCTGGGTTCGATCCCTGGGTTGGGAAGATCCCCTGGAGAAGGGAAATGCTACCCACTCTAGTATCCTGGCCTAGAGAATTCCTTGGACTGCATAGTCCATGGGGTCACAAAGAGTCGGACACGACTGAGTGACTTTCACTTTCACTTTCAAAGAAGTTAGTCTGTATAAGACAATTATACATTGAATCATACTTTAAGTTCCTCTCCAAATGGAATTTTAGGCTGGAGAACTAGTGCCATTTTTTCTACTTATATATTCTCTTATATCGAGGAAAAGATGTATTTAAAACGTTTATTGATTGTAAATCTGTAAGATTCCTTATTTATTAGGAAAAATAGAAAGGTGCTGTTTTCTCAGAGACCAGAGAAGTCCCAGTTTGAACAGCTGACCTCAATCTCCCTTTGCCCAGAGTGACAGCCATCGACCTTCCCTCTATTCACCATCCATTGTTTTTACTATTTTCATTAACATACATCTATTGAACTAGAGGGATGGATAATATGACATGGGAAGGAGTGATGATATAATCAAAGAGATATACACTGGAAATGGCTACTACAATTGCTTTTGATGTCCTTATTGGCTGTTTGACAGCAGAGACCTATAGATTAGCAAAACATGTATAGAAATAGATTTCATTGTTCAGTGATTCTCAAATGGATACTAAAATATTTTAGAAACATTTACTCTGTCACAACACTATAGTTTAAAAGTCTAACCAAACATTTTCTGTTAAGAAATGTCCCCTACATTGGATTATTATAGAGCACTCTGTCTAAGCACTAGATTGGAAGTCTCTTTGTGACCCAATTCTGATAAGGTAGTCTCCTCTTCCTTGCCAGCCAGACGGTGCTAGTGGAAAGAAATTGCCTGTCAATGCAGGAGATGCCAGAGATGGGGGTGGATCCTTTGATGGGGAAGATCCTCTGGAGGAGAGCATGGCAACCCACTTCAGTGTTCCTGCTTGGATAATACCATGGACAGAGTCTAGTGGGCTATAGTCCATGGGGTCACAAAGATTTGGACATGACTGAAGCAACTTAGCCTGCACACACGTAGGCAGCTGAATTCTACTGATGTCATAGTGTATTTGTCTTGACTGAATCTTTCATTCTAGATATAGTCCTCCTGAGGGCTCAGATGGTCAGATGCTGTAGGACGTGCATGGACGTGGGGTTTGATCCCTGGGTCACAAAATCCCCTGGAGAGGGGAATGGCAACCCACTCCAGCATTCTTGCCTGGAGAATTCCATGGACAGAGGAGCCTGGCAGGCTAGGCTCCTCTGTCCAAGGGCAGAGGATTCTTGGGGTCAAAAAGAGTCAGACACAACAGAGCAACTAAGGCTCACACATAGTCTTAACACTCTAAAGAAAAACCATAAAGCCAAGATGTGGTAGAGTTTTTAGGATGGTTTATGTATGCTGGCTACCAATTGACCATGTTTACAGCAGAATTTTATTTTCAATTATTTAGAAAATTTGCTTTCTTTGCTTAAAAAGATGCCACCAAAACAGTATCTAACCTTCTTCTTAAAACTATTGGTGATTGATTTCAATCCAAAGAACCCTAAATAATTGTATATCCAGATTGTTTATAACAAGATACATCCGTTATAAATAAGATACATCTAAATAAAGCTTGAGTGTGCATTCCTAAGGATATTCAGACACTGAATAGACTAATAGTTTTCAACTCTGAAAACACAGAACTCTTCCTATGAGCCTACATTCAGGACATTCTTAGAAAAGAAATTATTTCTCTGGAACATTTTGAAGACTAGAAATGACCTCGCCAAGAAGAGTTTGCTCACACTTATATTCTTTGGTTGATGATTCCTTTAGAAAAGCTGTTTTTGCTATAACAGAAGTAGACCTTAAGTGTGAATACAGAAATTCTGGTGGTAACTTAGTCCCAGCATTTTGTATGGAAGCTGTTGTAATCAGGGAGTCCACTAAAGAGGCAGTGATAGAATCTGGCTTTCAGAAAAGAAGCTGAAGGCTGTCTCAGCCAGTGTGAAAAGTAACCTAAACTTCTAATGCAAATAATCTTCTTAGAGAAGGAGCAGGATTGCCATCATTTTTCCTCTCCATAGTCCTCTCAGCCTTCCTGTTGCAATCCAAAATCTCTGCTTTCGGGTTAGCTTAAAGTTTACCTGAGTCTCTCATTACAATATTTAAAAACTGTGGGGGAGATGTCAAATGACCTAGCAGAAAGATCTACAACCAGGCACCTAATTCAAACAGGTTCGAAAGACACAGGATTCACATTCCTAACATTTTGCCTATAAAATCAATTGCCTTCTATGTCTGGTTGCAAAGAGTTAACAAATCCATGTAAAACCCCAAACTTACATTTTTCAGCAGAAAATCTGGCTCCACGTTTGTGAGAGTTATTTATGTTATTAAGAGGGCTAAATGTCACTTATATTTATCACCACATTTGTAAAGCTGGATATCAGATATCTTAATCTTCAAAGCTGTTATATTTTGTGGTTGGAGACATATTCTTCCAAACCACCCCTTTTTCTAATACTTGCCAAGGTGATGACAGAGAGAGAGAGTTGTCTAACCTGATAAAATTTCATTTCCCAAATTATTCTACCTCATCTAAATTAGTCTGAATCAGCATCTATCTTTCCTGCTTTTTTCCATCTGTTCTCTTTTCACACTTGCCTAATTTATCATTTGATTGATACCCTGGCTATCTACCGTATTGTTCAAACGAGAACATTATATCTTTAAATTTCTAATAAAGTAGACTTAAATAATTATAAACTTAGTGTCCTTCCTAACCCACAGACTATGAAAGGCTTCCTCTACATTTACCACTGGCCAGTTGCTGCATAGTTTCCAGGTGCCTCAGATAGTAAAGAATCTGTCTGCAATGCAGGAGATCCTGGTTCATTCCTTGGGTTGGGAAGAGCCCCTGGAGAATGAAATGGCAACCCACTCTAGTATTCTTGCCTGGAAAAACCCATGGACAGAGGAGCCTGGTGGGCTGCAGTCCTTGGGGTTGCAAAGAGTCGGACAAGACTGAGTGACTAACGCTTGCCTTTCTTTTCCCACTAGTAAGACAGTAAAATAAAAGGAAAGTACAAGCTCAAGGAACAGGCTAGGGAAATAATGCAAGCAAGCTTGTAAATTTTGTTATGCACCTCCCACTGTACTGGCACTGGCTGAAAGCTTACTTTTCCTGGAAGATGTTGAAAGATGCAGAACAGTACTCCTCTAACCCTGAGAAAAGCCATATAATAAACAAAATAATCATTTTCCTTGAGCTCCTTAGAGAGCTGAGGTCATAAAACAATCAAGTAAACTGAATTCTAAATAAGGACAAGCTTCATCCCCAAAGAACCAGGCCACACAAACTTATTTACCTTAGGAAAAGTATGGGACATATAACAAACAAGTGCATAAAAAGAAATCAGCTAAAGTTTAACAAATGCTTAGCACCCCATGTGTGACCCCATGCTTCAGTGAAGATAGCTGGTAGACACAAAGGAAGTTCACACTCACTCACACTCTCTTTTCAACAGGCCTCCATCAGATACAGAAAAAAAGGAGGCAGGGCAAACGAGGTGGAGCCTTGCACAGGTATGAGGGAAGTGAACAACAGCTGCTAATGACCAGGCTAAAGCTATGCATACTTCCCTGAAGTGTTCTTTGTTACAAAACAAAAGCCTTCATTTGCCAGGGAAGGGATATAAACTCCCTCCTCCTAGGGAAGAGCAGAGATGCAATGCTTCTGTTGTTTAGCCGCTTAGTCATGTTTGACTCTTTGCAACCCCATGGACTGTAGCCAGCCAGGTGTCTCTGTTCATGGGATTTCTCAGGCAAGAATACTGGAGTGGGTTGCAATTTCCTTCTCCAGTGGGTAGTCTGGACCCAGGGATCAGACCTGTATCTCCTGCATTGGCAGGAGGATTCTTTACCACTATTCAGAACCACCAGGGAAACCACATTGCTTCTGAGGCAGAAGTAAAACCTGTCTGCCTCTGGGAAAGGGATAGGGGAGCCTATCCTCCTGAGGACACAGCCAGAGACCCATCATGCTGAGACAGAGGTAGAAGCAAATCTCCTCCTCCTTGACCCTAGCATCCTACATTCTTCAAAAAACAGATCTGCTATTACTGCAGGAAAGGTGAAACACCTCTGCTGAAGAACACTCAAAAAAGGAGCAGGGATGGAAAAAAAAGCCCAACTTTAGAGGCTCAGGTACATAAACCTGCCTAAAACTGACAAGGAAAGTAAAAGTGCCCCACCTCCATGAGAAATCTAGCTGTGAATAATAAGCACAAAGTACCCCTGGACTGGAGCTTGGAGAAAAATGCCCTCTGTGGCACAGCTCTGTAGGGAGCACCAAAACCTGAGAATAGATTGTGAACTCTGAGAAAAATCTGTCAGCTTCCCAGGCACCAAACTCAGTACTGGCCAATGGAAGTCAAACACTGGAAGACCAGAAGCCTATGACATACCAGAAGCAGCTCCACCAAGCTCAGCTCAGCTACGGAATCCACTTCCCACACCAAAAACTTTATTGAAGGAGAGAGAAGTAAAGGAGGGCAGGGGGGCTTTACCATTTACTTCATAAATGCTATTTATCTCAGATTCTGTAGCTCTTTTTTACAATGTTACTCATTCTAACTTGTCTAACTCAGTGAAACTATGAGCTATGCCGTGTAGGGCCACCCAAGACGAATGGGTCATGGTGGAGAGTTCTGACCAAACGTGGCCCCCTGGAGAAGGGAATGGCAAACCACTTCAGTATTCTTGCTTCAGGACCTCATGAACAGCTGCTGCTGCTGTTGCTAAGTCGCTTCAGTCCGACTCTGTGACCCCATAGACAGCAGCCCACCAGGCTCCACCGTCCCTGGGATTCTCTAGGTAAGAATGCTGGAGTGGGTTGCCATTTCCTTCTCCACGAAAAGTCAAAAAGATAGGACACTGAAAGATGAACTCCACAGGTCAATAGGTGCCAATATGCTACTGGAGAAGAGTGGATAAATACCTCCAGAAAGAATGAAGAGACAGAGCCAAAGCAAAAACGACACCCAGTTGTCAATGTGACTGGTGACGGTAATAAAGTCCAATGCTGCAAAGAGCAATACTGCATTAAAACCTGGAAGGTTAGGCCCATGAATCAAGTTGAAAGTGGTCAAACAAGAGATGGCAAGAGTGGACATCATTTTAGGAATCACTGAACTAAAATGAACTAGAATGGGTGAGTTTAATTTAGATGACCATTATACCTATTACTGTGGGTAAGAATCCCTTAGAAGAAATGGAGTAGCCCTCATACTCAACAAGAGTTCAAAATGCAGTAATTGGGTGCCATCTCAAAAATGTCAGAATGATCTCTGTTCATTTCCAAGGCAAACCATTCAGTATCACAGTAATTCAAGTCTATGCCCTGATCAGTAATGTTGAAGAAGCCGAAGTTGAACAGTTCTATGAAAACCTTCTAAAACTAGCAAAAAAAAAAAAGATGTCCTCAAAAAAAGATGTCCTTTTCATTATAGGGGACTGGAATGAAAAAGTAGGAAGTCAAGAGATACCTGGAGTAACAGGAAAGTTTGGCCTTGGAGTACAAAATGAAGCAGGGCAAAGGCTAACAGAGTTTTGCCAAGAGAACACACTGGTCATAGGAAACACCCTCTTCCAACAACACAAGAGAAGACTCTACACATGGACATCACCAGATAGTCAACACTGATCAGATTAATTATATTCTTTGCAGCCAAAAATGGAGAATCTCTATATAGTCAGCAAAAACAAGACAGGGAGCTGACTGTGGCTCAGATCACGAACTCCTTATTGCCAAATTCAGACTTAAATTGAAGAAAGTAGGGAAAACCACTAGACTACCCAGGTATGATGTAAATCAAATCCCTTATGATTATACATGGAAGTGACAAATAGATTCAAGGGATTAGATCTGATAGAGTACCTGATGAACTATGGACAGATGTTCATGACATTGTACCAGAGGCAATGATCAAGACCATCTCCAAGAAAAAGAAAAGCAAAAAGGCAAAATGGTTGTCTGAGGAAGCCTTATAAATAGCTGAGATTAGAAGAGAAATGAAAGGTAAAGGCGAAAAGGAAAGATATACCCATCTGAATACAGAGTTCCAAAGAATAACAAGGAGAGATAAGAAAGCCTTCCTCAGTGATCAATGCAAAGAAATAGAGGAAAACAACAGAATGGAAAAGATTAGAGATCTTTTCAAGAAAATTAGAGATACCAAGGGAACATTTGATGTAAAGATGGGCACACTAAAGGACAGAAATGGTACGGACCTAACAGAAGCAGAAGATATTAAGAAGAGCTGGCAAGAATACACAGAAGAACTATACAAAAATACCTTCATGACCCAGATAATCACGATGGTGTGATCACTCACCTAGAGCCAGACACCCTGGAATGTGAAGTCAAGTGGGCCTTAGGAAGCATCACTACAAACAAAGCTAGAGGAGATGATGGAATTCCAGTTAAGCTATTTCAAATCCTAAAAGATGATGCTGTTAATGTGCTACACTCAACATGCCAGCTGATTTGGAAAACTCAGCAGAGGCCACAGGACTGGGAAATATCAGTTTTCATTGCAATCCCAAAGAAAGGCAATGCCAAAGAATGTTCAAACTACTGTACAATTCCACTCATCTCACACACTTACAAAGTAATACTCAAAATTTTCTAAGCCAGTCTTCAACAGTATGTGAACCCTAAATTTCCAGATATTCAAGCTGGATTTAGAAAAGGCAGAGGAACCAGAGATCAAATTGCCAACATCCGTTGGATCATTGAAAAAGTAAGAGAATTCCAGAAAAACATCTATTTCTGCTTTATTGACTATGTCAAAACCCTCGACTGTGTGGATCACAACAAACTGTGGAAAATTCTTAGAGAGATGGAAATACCAGACCACCTGACCTGCCTCCTGAGCAATCTGTATGCAGGTCAAGAAGCAACAGTTAGAACTGGACCTGTAACAACAGACTGGTTCCAAATTGGGAAAGGAGTGCACAAGGCTGTACATTGTCACCCTGTTTATTTAACTTATATGCAGAGTACATCATGGGAAATGCCAGGCTGGATGAAGCACAAGCTGGAATCAAGATTGCCGGGAGAAATATCAATAACCTCAGATACGCAAATGACACCACTCTTATAGCAAAAAGCAAAGAAGAACCCAAGAGCCTCTCGATGAAAGTGAAAGAGGAGAGTGAAAAAGCTGGCTTAAAATTCAACATTCAGAAAATGAAGATCATGGCATCCAGTCCCATCACTTCATGGCAAATAAATGGGGAGACAATGGAAGTAGTGAGAGACTTTATTATGAGGGGCTCCAAAATCACTGCAGATGGTGACTGCAGACTTGAAATTAAAAGACACTTGCTCTTTGAAAGAAAAGCTATGGTCAACCTAGATAGCAAATTAAAAAGTAGAGACATAATTTTGCCAACAAAGGTCTGTGTAGTCAAAGCTATAGTTTTTCCAGTAGTCATGTATGCATATGAGAGTTGGACTGTAAAAAAAACTGAACACCAAAGTATTGATGCTTTTGAACTGTTGTGTTGGAGAAGACTGTTGAGAATCTCTTGGACTGGAAAGAGATCCAACTAGTCCATCTTAAAGGAAATCAACCCTGATTTTCACTGGAAGGACTGATACTGAGGCTGAAACTCCAATATTTTGGCCACCTGATATGAAGAACTGACTCATTGGAAAAGACTCTATTGCTGCAAAAGATTGAAGATAGGAGGAGAAGGGGACGACAGGATGAGATGGTTGGATGGCATCACTTACTCAATGGATATGAGTTTGAGTAAGCTTTAGGAGTTGGTGATGGACAGGGAAGCCTGGCGTGCTATGGTCCGTGGAGTTGCAAAGAGTCAGACATGACTGAGCAACTGAACTGAACTGAACTGAACTGAATCATTCAGTCAAAAACTGTAAGACACACAATGATTCAAGAAAATTCCATTTTCAATAGTTAAAGCAATTAAGAAAATCAGAGGAATTACTTGGATATCTGAACAATCAGGTAGATAACAGTCATGATTAATATGTTAAAGTATCTAGCAGAAGAAATAAATCACATACAGGAACAGATAAAATTTATGGAGAGAAAGAAATTATGTTTAAAAGGTTGACAGCATGCTAGTGAAAGAGAAAAAACAATCAAAGGTAAAGATTTCCTTCTCTGTACATATCAGAAAACCTGATACTACTGAAAAATAGCCAGTGAGTGAGAAGACGGTTTAAAAAAATCCAAAATGAAAAGTAAATAGATATGAAAGAGAGAAAGGAAAAAGAAAGAAAGAAAAAGTGCACAAAGAAGTGAAAGGAGGAGGGAAGAAGGGAAAGAAAGAAGAAAAGAAAAAGGGAGAACAGGGCAACCAAGAACCACGATCAATATCAACATTATCAATTGACCTAATATGTCTGTATCACAGATCATCTCCCAAAAGAAGACAGAGAGAGCGTGGTAGAATACATGTTTAAAGAGGTAATGGTTGGGAACTTTTCAGAACTAAAGGAAGTAAACAAACCACAGATCTAAGATTCAGAGGTGTCACGTGTGTGTGTGTGTGTCTGTATGTGTGTGTATATACACTCTTGCCTGGAGGATCCCAGGGACAGCGGAGCCTGGTGGGCTGCCATCTATGGGGTCGCACAGAGTTGGACACGACTGAAGTGACTTAGCAGCATATATATATATATATATATATATATATATACATATATATACACACATATATATATTATAGTTTAAGTGCTTAAACCTCCCCATAAAGAAAAGAAAATACCTTGAAGGCAGAGAAAAGAGACATTACATATAAAGAAACAAAGATAAGAATACAGCAAAGAAGAAGGCAATGGAGTAACATCTTAAAAGCCTTTAAAGATATAGAAATTGTCAACCCAAAACTGTATACCAAATAAAGTTATCTTTCTGAAGTAAAAACAAGTTTGTTTTTTCTTTTCATACCAACAACTGCAGAGGGAATTCTTTACCAGAAGACCTGTGCTAGAAGCATTAAAGGAAGTTCTTTAGGCAGAAGTTTTAGTACTGTAAAAACTAGATTTATACAAAATAAAGTGAAAGTGAAAGTTGCTCAGTCGTGTCTGATTCTTTGTGACCCCGTGGACTATACATTTCATGGAATTCTCCAGGCCAGAATACTGGAATGGGTAGCCATTCCCTTCGGCAGGGGATCTTCCCTACCCAGCGATCAAACCCAGGTGTCCTACATTGCAGGCGGATTCTTTACCAGTTGAGCCACAAGGGGAGCCCACAAAGTAAAATGGAATACTAAAAATGGTAAAAATGAGTATAAATGTAAAACATTTTTTATCTTACTCACTTTAGAAGATAGTTGGAGATAACTGACAAGGTAGCCAAGAATACTCAATGGGAAAAAGATAGTATCTTAAACAAATGGTGCTGAGAAAACTATATTCACATGCACAATAATTTGAAATTATTACTGTAATTCATATGCAGATATTGGACCCCTTTCATAAACCATTCACAAAAACTAACTTGAAATAGGTTAAAGACTTAAACATAAGACCTGAAATCTTAAAACTCCCAGAAGGAAACACAGGGAAAAATGCTTCTCAAAGTACATCTTGGGCAAAAATTTTTCTGATATTACAAAAAAGCACAAGCCACAAAAGCAAAAATAAATATATGGGACTACATCAAACTAAAAAGCTTCTGCACAGAAAAGAAACAATCAACAAATAAAAACAAAAAGACAAACTAAGAAATGAAAGATAATATCTACAAACCATCTACCTGATAAAGGGTTAATATCCAAAGTATACAGGAAACTCAGACAACTAAATAGTAAACAAACAAACAAAACAACAATAATCCAGTTACTAAACAGGCAGAGGAACTAAATATTTTTCCAAATAATATATACAAATTAACAACAAGTATGTGAAGAAATGTCCAAAATCACTAATTATCAGGGAAATGTGAATTAAGAGTGAAATGTGAATTAATGAGATATTATCTCATACTTTTTAGAACAGCATTTATCAGAAACAAAAAAGATTTGTGTTGCTGAGGATGTGGAGAAAAGGGAACCCTTGTGCACTGTTGTGGGAATGCAAACTGGTAGAGCCACGTGGAAAACAGTATGAAGGTTCTTCAAAAAATTAAAAATAGAACCTTCAATATGATCCAGCAGTCCACTTCTGGGTAAATTTATTTCCAGTGGAAATAAAGTCAGGATCTCGAAGAGGTATCTGCACTTCCATGTTCAATGAAATGTTATTTACAGTAGCCAAGATACCAAAACAACTTGAATGTCCATCAATGGATGAATGGATCATGAAGATTACAGTTAATACTATTTTACTATATACTTGAAAGTTGCTAAGAGTAGACCTTAAATGTTCTCGCTATAAAAAAGTAATCATGTGAGGTAATAGAAGTGTTAACTAACTCTACCCTGGTAATCATTTCTCAATAAGAAAGCATATCAAACCATCATAATGTACACCTTAAACTTATACAGTGTTTTATATCAAACATATCTCAATAAATCTGGGAAAAAAATTACATATAGAGTGGTATGCTTTAAAAAACAGTAAATGACATATAAGGTACTAGGGAAAGTATAAAATGTACTCTTTCAAAAATCTTGGCTGTAAAGGAAAGGAGAAAGGTAGATGGATCAGAATGAGAAAGGAATCAATTGTCTTTTTTCGGCCTTAGTTGAGGAGAAATTTGAATATGTTGAAGACAGTTGTTGAAAATATTAGTGAGAGAAGATAATTAAAGATGGGAGATAAAATGTGCTGGGGCTAGTTTTAGCTGGAAGACATGTGGTTCAGACCCATAGTGGAAGAATTAGTCAGTGATGGACTGACAGCTCTTCTGGGGAAACAAAGGCAGTGAGCGTGGATATGCACACAGATGACTGTACCTGTGTACTTTATAGGGCTGAATATTTAGACAGCACCCTGCTGCCTCCTTAAAGTTTTGATTTTAAATGTTCTATAGCTTTTATAGAGTAAGTCCTGAAAAGCTGAAAACAAAATGAAGCAACTGGGTAACAACTGCATAATAATATAAAAAAAATAATGATAGGCAATTCTATTCTCAGAAGGTAAAGATCTAAGGAGATGAGACCCTTTATATCATCTGATACCCATCAGAACCAAACATATAATATTTATCTGACAAATACGTTTCTGTAATTTTAAAAAACATTGAAAAAATAAATGGTTTTACATACTTTGAGCATGAACATCATAATGTAAAAAAAGATATACATTTTATCTTAAGTTTTAAAGTCTCTCTTCCCAGTTGAATCAGATACTTGTGGCTAAGGTGTGATAAAAATATACCAAAACTCTACTATGTAACAGGTATTTTTAATATCTTTCTCCATAACCTGATTTCTTTTTCAGATTTTTTAAATGAAGAATGACATACCATGGTTATGACACAATGAGGTAAGACTTCAAAATGCAAGTGGGTGTTAGGCAGGAGAATACTGCTAACAACAAAAAAAAATGTAGGTTGGAGTCCCACACACCATTTTAAAAAAGTCATGTCTATTACTCTCAATCACTTATTGCTAAAAATAAAATATCACAGAATATAAAGTGTCAGAGAGGCAGTCAAGAGACTTCCCTCAGATTTTTCATTGCATAAAACTAATTGGTTCAATTGAAGTTGGAGGATTGTCTAGGGGTTTCTGATAAATGCTCTTTAAAAACCTTGTAGCAGTAGGTTTTGAAGTGAGAGGGAAATCTATTTATTAGCACAAGCTGTTCCATTGGAGGCATTTATAATTTGGTCAAACTAATTCCAGAAACAAATGTTCCCATCAGAAGTTGCATGCATTGCCAATAAAATAAATGTGAGAAAGAACTAGTGCACAGAGAGAATGTTATATAATTTATTTTTTTTAGGTGAGATCAGAAACTCACAGTAACTCCATTTTCCTTGTTATGGTGCAGAGTACATATAAGATCCTCATCCTAGTCTCTGAGACTCTGTTAGGGGAAGTATCATACCATTTTCCCTGTGAATAGATTTTGATAGAAACATGCTGTTTGTTTTCAACTGTTATACCAATGACAGTCTGTGAAAATTCCAAGATAAATTACAGGTCAAGAAAAAGTTGGGAGAGTCATGCTTCCACCCTTTCACCAGTAGTTTAGACTGTATCATACCACAGTATCTAAAATTAAAACCCTAGCATGTACTATCATTACCACAGCATGAGTTGATGGACCCCAGTGCAGGGCTCACCTGACCCAAGTTTGTACCTTAGCATTAATACTTTTGAGTCAAGTTGGCCAAGCTATATATTTGCATAAATGGAAATAACAAAAATGTCCTTCATCAATAGTGTGTTGAGTGAATTACACAAGAAAATGCATGTTATAAGTGAAATCTGTAAATTTCAGAGATCTATAAAACTTTAAGGAATGTTTATTGTTGGGTAATCTGTTGATCCATGTCCAGTTCTAACTGTTGCTTCCTGACCTGCATACAGACTTCTCAAGAGGCACGTTAGGTGGTCTGGTATTCCCATCTCTCTCAGAATTTTCCACAGTTTATTGTGATCCACACAGTCAAAGGCTTTGGCATAGTCAATAAAGCAGAAATAGATGTTTTCTGGAATTCTCTTGGTTTTTCAATGATCCAACAGATGTTGGCGATTTGACCTCTGGTTCCTCTGCCTTTTCTAAAACCAGCTTGAACATCAGGAAGTTCATGGTTCACATATTGTTGAAGCCTGGCTTGGAGAATTTTGAGCGTTACTTTACTAGCATGCGAGATGAGTGCAATTGTTCGGTAGTTTGAGCACAGACTGGTTCCAAATAGGAAAAGGAGTGCTTCAAGGCTGTATATTGTCACCCTGCTTATTTAACTTTTATGCAGAGTACATCATGAGAATCGCTGGACTGGAAGAAACACAAGCTGGAGTCAAGATTGCTGGGAGAAATATCAATAACCTCAGATATGCAGATGATACCACCCTTATGGCAGAAAGTGAAGAGGAGCTAAAAAGCCTCTTAATGAAAGTGAAGGAGGAGAGTGAAAAAGTTAGCTTAAAGCTCAACATTCAGAAAAAGAAGATCATGGCATCCGGTCCCATCACTTCATGGGAAATAGATGGGGAAACAGTGGAAACAGTGTCAGACTTTATTTTTTTGGGCTCCAAAATCACTGCAGAGGGTGACTGTAGCCATGAAATTAAAAGATGCTTACTCCTTGGAAGAAAAGTTATGACCAACCTAGAGAGCATATTGAAAAGGAGAGACATTACTTTGCCCACTAAAGTCCGTCTAGTCAAGGCTATGGTTTTTCCAGTGGTCATGTATGGATGTGAGAGTTGGACTGTGAAGAAGGCTGAGCGCCGAAGAATTGATGCTTTTGAATTGTGGTGTTGGAGAAGACTCTTGAGAGTCAGAGTGAAGTAAGCCAGAAAGAAAAACACCAATACAGTATACTAACACATATATATGGAATTTAGGAAGATGGCAATGATGACCCTGTATGCAAGACAGGGAAAGAGACACAGATGTGTATAACGGACTTTTGGACTCAGAGGGAGAGGGAGAGGGTGGGATGATTTGGGAGAATGACATTCTAACATGTATACTATCATGTGAATTGAATCGCCAGTCTATGTCTGACGCAGGATGCAGCATGCTTGGGGCTGGTGCATGGGGATGACCCAGAAAGATGTTCTGGGGAGGGAGGTGGGAGGGGGGTTCATGTTTGGGAATGCATGTAAGAATTAAAGATTTTAAAATTTAAAAAATAAAAAAATAAAAATTAAAAAAAAAAAAAAAGAGAGTCCCTTGGACTGCAAGGAGATCCAACCAGTCCATTCTGAAGGAGATCAACCCTGGGATTTCTTTGGAAGAAATGATGCTAAAGCTTAAACTCCAGTACTTTGGCCATCTCATGTGAAGAGTTGACTCATTGGAAGAGACTCTGATGCTGGGAGGGATTGGGGGCAGGAGGAGAAGGAGACGACAGAGGATGAGATGGCTGGATGGCATCACGGACTCGATGGACGTGAGTCTGAGTGAACTCCGGGAGTTGGTGATGGACAGGGAGGCCTGGCGTGCTGCGATTCATGGGGTCGCAAGGAGTCAGACACGACTGAGCGACTGAACTGAACTGAACTGAACTGAAGAGCAGGCAAAGCTCAAAGCTGCTCCAGATAGCAGGGCTGACAGTGAGTATTTGGAAATCCTTCTTGGTCCTGATTTGGAACACTTTTTCATCGGTCAGAACAGTTAGTTAACAGCTTCAGTTCTGTGTATTTTTTTAAAAATTGCTTAGCAAAATAACATCAATGCTTTTAAAGAGCAGCTTTCCTATTTTAATGACATGCTAGGACTTAATGAACCACAATGACTAAATATGACTGATCACTATCATATTCATATGCTGTTGTGGGTGACTATCTAAGTAAAGCTTATTCATGAGGACAAAGTGAACTGCATGTCTTGCTTGTCAGAACTTCACACTATAGTGGGAATGAAGCAGGAAGCACAACCAGCCAGGTACACTAACTCAAACTGAGAACTGGGAAATAACAAGGGCACAGATGTACTTTGCTTCCTAATAGAAATTGGGCATCTGTAACCAAATATTAATAATTTTTTTAAACATTACAACTTTTCCCCGCACTCTTCTTTTATATGTGACTGTTTTTCAAAATGCTTGTCAATGGATGTTATGGGATATAATGGGGAAAAGTTAAAATCCACAGCATTTCAGTGCTTCTATCTATAAAAACACAGAGATATATTCTCCCATGTCCTTCCACATACACCCTCCACAGAAAGGTTATGCGTTGGCTATGAATGTGTTCCCACTCAAAGATATTATTGCAGTGAAACAGTCAACTGTCTTCACAGATATGTTTCAAACTCCCTCTGAGGAAAAATAGTGCTAGTACATCAAACAAGCATTTGGCATTACTGAAAAGCAATGGAGAAGACCTAATGTCACAGTCAGAGTTTGGAGCATGCCCAAATAATACAGATAAGGGCCCTGAAAAAGGGAGTTCAATTCTGAGCATTCTGTATTAAAGGAATTGGTTCCATTTCAGAAGCTTTCACCGCACAGTGACCGTGTGTCCACACTACTCTAGGCGCTGGGATTTTATTGGAGAATAGGCATAAGTCCCTCCCTCAAAGAAATGACAGAGCCCCTGAGCAGGGATTTCTGATGTCCTGTGGTGTGATGGAGAGACAATCTACAGATTCATCCTCAGCCTAACCCAAGCTGACTCAACTAAGTTGCCCATTAAATGAAGAGTAAAGACTCTCTCTGATTTACGATGATTCAACTTAATGATATTCTGACTTCACTGTGGTGTGAAAGTGCTACACATTCAGTAGAAACTGTAATTCCAATTTTGAATTTTGTTCTTTTCCTTGGCAAGCAATATGCAGTAGACATTCTCTTGTGGTGCCGGGCAGGGCAGAGAGTGGTAGTTTCCAGGCAGGAAGGGAAAGATTCGACACATTTACAATGATTCTGTACCTAGGCAACCACCTGTTTTTCACTTTCAGTACAGTATTTAATTAATTGAATGATATTCAATACTTTATTTTTAAAAAGGTTATGTGTTAGATGATTTTAGCCAATGGTGGGTTAATGTAAATGTTTTGAGTTCATTTAAGGTGGGCTAGGCTAAGCCATGATTTTAGATAGGTTCGGTGTTTTAAATGCATTTTCAACTTAAGATAGTATGATGGGTTTTTCAGAATATAATTCTATCATAAATGCAGGAAGATCTGTAAATATCAGCCATATCTGGGAGCACTGATAAAAGAAAAGCATTTAGACTGAGAGTACAGCATATGCCAAAGCAATTCAGCCTTAAGTAAGTAAGTAAAGTCACTCAGTCGTGTCCGAGCCTTGCATGAACACAAAACATGGGATAGAGGGGCAAGCAATGAGGCTTGGAGAAATAAGCAAAAGTCATCATGAATGGATTGTTCTCTTTTTAAGGAGCAAGGAGCTAAGCCACTGTTCTGCAGATGTCGTTTTAGAACCTCTCTTATCATCAAATTGACCTGCAAATGTTCTCTTTCTTAACACAGATTTCTGCTCCATGCCTTATCCTTTAACCAGCTATCAATTCAGTAAGTCCAAAATGAGCTCTAGAATGTATCATTTACAGAGAAAAAAAATTCCTGTAAAAAGAAAAGGTTAAAAAATACAGTATAGAAATGTCCATCAGTAATCAGGAAAAATATAATTGTTTGTTTTACTATGTTGATTTAGTATTTGATGTTATGTAATATTTTTTCCAGCTTCCCTGGTGGCTCGGTGATAAAGAAAGAATCTGCCTGCCAATAAAGGAGATGGTTCAATTCCTGGGTCAGGAACATCCCCTGGAGGACAAAATGGCAACCCATTCCGGTATTCTTGCTGGGAAATTCCATGGACAGAGAAGCCTGGCAGGTACAGTTCATGGCGTTGCAAAGAGCTGGGCACGACTAAGCACACACGTGCAATATTTTTTCATCATAAACCAACAAACTCCTAACAAATAATAGATGAGAATTTTCCTAATGTATTAAAGGATGTCAATCAAATATATAGTAAAGTGTGCCTTATTTTTATTGAAATTTTAGAAACTTTCCAACTAATGTCAAGGACAAACTGTAACTCTTAATGTCACTATTAAGCAACATCTCACTAGAATATTTGACAGAAGGAAAAAGAAGAACAAGAAAAAGACAAAAAAATAAGACATAAAAGGAGAGGTACAGAATATGTGAGTATTCATGAAAACAAGATTATCAACTTAGAAAGTCGATAGGAATCTAGAATGAATTATTAGAACTAGTTAGAACATTTTCCAGTATTGCTGAATACAAGATGAATATAAAAGTTAACTTGTACACTGGCAATAATCATTTAGAAAATCAAAACTTAAAAAGTATTTGACTAACATTAAAAAAACACTATAGATATCTAGAAATAAACCTATCAAAAGGTGTAAGACAATTGGGAAGATTATTAAACTTTTAAGGGTTATAAAACAGACCTGAATAAATGGAAAATATATAAAATTCAAGGATAGAAAAATATTATTATAGTGATATTAATTCCCACACACTACTAATTTGTCTGTTAATTGAATTAAAATTTAATTTTCCCCAACTATTTATTTATAATACTGTGGCTAATTTACATGCAGAAAACCATACAGTTCTGTCCCATTTCAGGAAAAGTTTTCAGTCAACACCAGCACACTATATAATGACAAATATCTAGAAATTGTGACCTTTTTAGGTCAAGACTGACAAAAATTCCTATATTTTTATGGCATGTGACAAAGTAGTTTTAAAACTCAGAGAATAATAAAGACTCTCGAAGAATCAAAAAGTTTTGAAGGAAAATATATGAGGTGGGGGTTTGCCTACAATATCAAAACATTATAAAGCTATGATAATTGAAAGAGTGTTTTGATGAAATTAAGTGTCTAGAAACAGACCTACATATGGTAACTTGGTATACAACAGGAAAATTTCACTGGAGAAAAGTTGGGTAATTTCTGGAACAACAGAACATCCATATGCTAAAAAGGAACAGCAACAACAAAAAGAACCTGGACCCATAATTCACACCTTATATAAAAGTTAAGTTAAAATGAATCATAGATCTAAATGTAAAAGAAAAAAATTAAATTTTTATTGGAAAACATGGTAGAAAATCTGCAGCCTTTGGGTTAAGCAAAGAGTTCTTAGATATGACACAAAAAGCATGGCACAAAGGATAAAAAATAGAAAGAAAAAGGAAACACAGAGAAAGGAAAGAAGGAAGGAAGGAAGAGACATTATCAAAATTAACCTATTGCTCTGCAAAAGACCTTGTTAAGAGAATGAGAAGAATTTCTGCCCAACTTAAGACTTTTTAGTGGAACTTGTTTGCTCTGCAGCTTCGCATAGCTCTGGCCAAGACTATGTCAGCTGTATCTCAGTCTGAGGCTCGTCCTACTCACTAATGTTTCCTTTTACAAATTTCAGATCCATATCATGATCTGAATGCTTTCCCTGCCCAATTCTGCTTCCTTCCCTCTATCTTCAGAAGCTTACCTACCAATAAACCTTTTCCTCCCTTCATTCTGTGTCATCATTTGTTTTCCAGAGTATATAAACTAACCTTTTACTGAATGCTAGAAGATAAGGGACCAGTGCCACCGAGGTTTGGGTGAAAATGTTTGGAATCTCAAAATTTCATAATAAACAAGAAATTTGTCAAGTAAAAAAGTAATAGAAGTACACTTTGTAATATACAAGATCTAGAAAAATATGCCCCAATATGTTTTTTGTTATAGATTTCTACTATTTAAACTGCTCAACTTTTCCTAAGCATACTTGCAGTAATTAGAGGAATTTAATCTGTTTTTGGGAAATACTACAACCATTCACATTGCCACTACATCTTGTCAAAGCACATGGCTGATGGAATAAATGAATGAATTAATGAAATCCTGGCACATTTAATACTATTTTTGTGTGTGTCATTGAGAACAGCTAAGAATATACTGAAAAATAAGGTTGATAAATGAGAACAATATATTAAAACATAATGTAAAATAAAAATTTTAAAGTATACATGCAGATATATACAACTATGCAAACATAGATTAATATGGGAGGAAATATGTTTTTAATTTATTTTGCTTATAAAATTTTTAAAGTTTTACTTTTTTTATTGAATGAAAGATTCTTTAAATTCTACAGTACTTTATAATTTTCAAAAGACAAAAATTTTTAAACACATGATATTGGCAAAATATACTAAAATATAATAGTGTGTTAATGTAACAGGAATGCAGGTACTTATATTTCATGCATCAGCAGTGAAGGGAACATTTTTACAATATTTCTTGAGGGCAATTTGAAATAAACACCTTAATAAGGCACATATTATATGGTTTAGGAGTTCCACTTCTAATGCTTAATCCTGAAGCAACATTCCTAAGATATAAGTTAAAATTATTTTCCAGAATGTTTATTACAGCACTTTTTATCATTGCAAAATAATATGAAAACTAAATATGCTGCTAAACTTAAGGTGTTGAATTAACAAATTCCAATTTGTATATAATGGGTTATTTCTTTGACATTTAAAAACAATGTTGTAAAAGTATGTTTATTGGCAAAGAAATAATTTATAAAATATTATTAAATGAAAAAATTATAAAATATATAAGAGGTATATGTACAGTTTCTGAATATTTATTGCAAATAATCTTTATAAAAACAACATTCTGTGTAGAAGTTTAAGTAACATAGTAAATGTCACCAATTAATAAGTGGTAAATCAGGATTTGGAGCCAAAGCCAACTCTTTCAAAGGCATGCACACTTTCAACAGTACCATGATATGTGATTTTAAAATAATTTCAATAAAAACTTCAGTATGTTATAAAATGAACAAAGTAAAAAAAGCTTCTAAGGAAAACTACAGTATTACATTCCACCTTCCCCTGACTCTGGTCTTCTACCCTAAAGTCAACTCTTAATTCTTTCTGGTTTTACTTTTTTTTCTTGGCCAATGAAAGTGCAGAGTCAACCACTGGACCACTAGGGAATTTCCTCTTTTTACTTCTAAGACTAATGATATAAATTCCCTTAGTCTCAATGAAAAAGTGAAAGTGTTAATGGCTCAGTTGTGCCCGACTCTATGTGAGTCCATGGACTATAACCCACCAGGCTCCTCTGTCCAAGGGATTTTCCAGACAAGGATACTGGAGTGGTTTGCCATTTCCTTCTCCAGGGGTTCTTTCCAACCTGGATATCAAACCCTGTCTCCTGCATTGCAGGCAGATTCTTTATCGACTGAACTACAAGGGAAGACTGGTAGTCTCAATTAGTCTCCATAGTCTTACTTATTTAAATACATTATCATTGACTCTCTAATTTGAAATACAGTGATTTACCTCACTCTACACCTACAATTTTTTATAGTTATATTATTTTCTGACATCTCTATGGGACAAAGAATGCCCCAAACTTTACTTTTTACTTTGTCTACTTTTAGAAAGTATTTTTGACCAAACTAAGTATTGCTGAGGATTTCCTGTGTGATGCTGCATAAAGCAGTGATAACAGGAATTTTTATCTTCTCCACAACATCTGGAAGAAAACTTTAAATAGTCTACAGTTTAGTATGTAGTTATCATTTGTTTGTTTTTGGTAGATTTTCTGTATCATACTATGGAACTGAACTTCTATTTTGAGTTTTGTCATGGTTTACATCTACAAACTGCAGCCATGAAATTAAAAGACGCTTACTCCTTGGAAGAAAAGTTATGACCAACCTAGATAGCATATTCAAAAGCAGAGACGTTACTTTGCCCACTAAGGTCTATCTAGTCAAGGCTATGGTTTTTCCTGTGGTCATGTATGGATGTGAGAGTTGGACTGTGAAGAAGGCTGAGTGCCGAAGAATTGATGCTTTTGAACTGTGGTGCTGGAGAAGACTCTTGAGAGTCCCTCGGACTGCAAGGAGATCCAACGAGTCCATTCTGAAGGAGATCAGCCCTGGGATTTCTTTGGAAGGAATGGTGCTAAAGCTGAAACTCCAGTACTTTGGCCACCTCTTGAGAAGAGTTGACTCATTGGAAAAGACTCTGATGCTGGGAGGGATTGGGGGCAGGAGGAGAAGGGGATGACAAAGGATGAGATGGCTGGATGGCATCACTGACTCAATGGACGTGAGTCTGAACTCCGGGAGTTGGTGATGGACAGGGAGGCCTGGCGTGCTGCAACTCATGGGGTCACAAAGAGTCGGACACGACTGAGTGACTGAACTGAACTGATATCTACAAACATCTGTTGGATCATGGAAAAAGCAAGAGAATTCCACAAAAACATCTACTTCTGCTTTATTGACTATGCCAAAACCTTTGACTGCATGGATCACAACAAACTGTGGAAAATTCTTCAAGAGATGGGAATACCAGACCACCTGACCTGCCTCTTGAGAAACCTATATGCAGGACAAGAAGCAACAGTTAGAACTGGACATGGAACAACAGACTGGTTCCAAATTGGAAAAGGAGTATGTCAAGGCTGTATATTGTCACTCTGCTTATTTAACTTATATGCAGAGTACATCATGTGAAATGCTAGGCTGGATGAAGCACAAGCTGGAATCATGATTGCTGGGAGAAATATCAATGACTTCAGATATGCAGATGACACCATCTTTATGGCAGAAGGCAAAGAAGATCTAATGAGCCTCTTGAGAAAGTGAAAGAAGAGAGAGAAAAATCTGGCTTAAAACTCAACATTCAGAAAACTAAGATCATAGCATCTGGCCCCATCACTTCATGGCAAATAGATGTGGAAACAAGGGAAACAGTGGCAGACTATTTTGGGGGGCTCCCAAATCACTGCAGACAGTGACTGAAGCCATGAAATTAAAAGACACGTGCTCCTTGGAAGAAAAGCTGTGACCAATCTAGACAGCATACTAAAAAGCAGAGATATTACTTTGCCAACAAAGGTTCATCTAGTCAAAGCTGTGGTTTTTCAATAGTCTTGTATGGATGTGAGAGTTGGACTAAAAAGAAAACTGAGTGGTGAAGAATTGATGCTTTGAACTGTGGTTCAACTTGGAGAAGACTCTTGAGAGTTCCTTGGACTGCAACAAGATCCAACCAGTCAATCCTAAAGGAAATCAGTCCTGAATATTCATTGGAAGGACACATGCTGAAACTGAAACTCCAATACTTTGGCCACCTGATGAGAAGGACTGACTCATTGGAAAAGACCCAGATGCTGGGAAAGAGTGAAGGCAGGAGAAGGGGGTGACAGAGGATGAGATGGTTGAATGGCTCACTGACTTGATGGACATGAGTTTGAGGAAGTTCCAGAAGTTGGTGGTGGACAGAGAAGCCTAGCGAGCTGCAATCCATGGGGTCACAAAGAGTTGGACACGACCGAGCAACTGAACTGAACTTATATTGAATTTTATAAAATTTGTTCAGTCTGTTTAGCTAAAGTATTTTCTTTATTCTATTAATGTATTTAATTAAGTTGGCTAATCTCAAATGTTAAACCAAACTTAAATTCATCAAATAAATCCAACTTCCTCATACTGCCTTATCCTCTTATATTTTTCTGGATTTGATCTGCTAACATTTCACTTGATTTTAACATTTCTGTTCTTTGGAGATTAATTCATTATTTTCATTTATTGAGGTGTTCTTATCAGGTTTAATATCAAGATTGTACTTGCCTCATAAAAGAAATTGGAAAATGTTCTTTTCCTAATCTGTGATGTTTGGCAAATATAACAGGTCAAGCCATATGTGACTGGAATTTTCTTCATAGGTCATTTTTTATTATAAATTTAATTTCTTTTGTAAATATAAGATGATCCAGATGTTTTGGTTCTTATTCTGTCCATTTTGATGAGCTGTATTTTTCTAAAAACATTGTCTGTGTTAGCCAAAATTTCAAATATATCCATTATTTCTTAAAATGACTTAAATATTTATATGATAGGAAATTATGTCTTTTTTCATTCCTGATATTGGTTTTTCGTACCTTCCCATCATTCCTTGACCATTATTGCCAGAAGTTTATCAACTGTATTTGTTTTAACAAAGGGTCATCTGTGCAGATGACACCACCCTTATGGCAGAAAGTGGAAAGGAACTACAAAGCCTCTTGATGAAAGTGAAAGAGGAGAGTGAAAAAGTTGGCTTAAAGTTCAACATTCAGAAAGTAATATCATAGCATCTGGTCCCATCACTTCATGGCAAATAGATGGGGAAATAGTGGAAACAGTGTCAGACTTTGTTTTGGGGGGCTCCAAAATCACTGCAGATGGTGATTGAAGCCATGAAAGTAAAAGATGCTTACTCCTTGGAAGGAAAGTTGTGACCAACCTAGATAGCATATTAAAAAGCAAAGACATTACTTTGCCAACAAAGCTCCATCTAGTCAAGGCTATGGTTTTCCCAGTGGTCATGCATGGATGTGAGAGTTGGACTGTGAAGAAAGCTGAGCTCTGAAGAATTGTGGTGTTGGAGAAGACTCTTGAGAGTCCCTTGGACTGCAAGGCGATCCAACCAGTCCATTTTAAAGGAGATCAGTCCTGGGTGTTCATTGGAAGGACTGACGCTGAAGCTGAAACTCCAGTACTTTGGCCACCTCATGCGAAGAGTTGACTCATTGGAAAAGACCCTGATGCTGGGAGAGATTGGGGGCAGGAGGAGAAGGGGACGACAGAGGATGAGATGGTTAGATGGCATCACCGATTCGATGGACATGAGTCTGAGTGAACTCCGGGAGTTGGTGATGGACAGGGAGGCGTGGCATGCTGCGGTTCATGGGGTCGCAAAGAGTCGGACACGACTGAGCGACTGAACTGAACTGAACTGATAGCTTTATTGCTTTTCTGTCACACACTGGGCTTTTATTTGGTTAATTTTTTTATCTGATATTTGTTCTTATCTTCTTTCTACATTCCCTGAGTATACTTTGGTGGGGCTTTTAAAATCATTTTTATTGGGGAATAATTTAGGGCAAAAAAGAAAAAAAAAACCCTGCATCTATTAAACGCAATTTGATGAACTTGGTATTTGAAATTTTTGTTGTTGTTGTTCAGCCGCCAAGTTGTGTCTGACTTTTCACAACCTCATGGACCGTAGCATGCCAGGCTTCCCTGTCTCACCATCTCTCGGAGTTTGCCCAAGTTCAAGTCTGCTGAATCAGTGATGCCATTCAGCTATCACATGCTCTGTCACCCTCTTCTCCTTCTGCCTTCAATCTTTCCCAGCATCAGGATATTTTCCAGTGAGTCAGCTCTTCCCATTATATGGCCAAAGTAGTGAAACGTCAGCTTCAGCATTAGTCTTTCCAAAGAGTATTTGGGGTTAATTTCCTTTAAGATTGACTGGTTTGATCTCCTTGCTCTCCAAGGGACTCTCAGGAGTCTTCTCCAGCATCACAGTTGGAGTACACCTATTAACGAGCTTAAATACACCTATTAAATCTTTGGGGCTTCCCAGGTGGTGCAGTAGAAAGAGTCCGCTTGTCAGTGCAGGAGACATAAAAGGCTTGATCCCTGGGTCGGGAAGATCCCCTGGAGTAGGAAATGGCAACCCACTTCAGTATTCTTGATGGAAAAATTTCATGGAGAGAGGAGCCTGGCAGGTTATAGTCCATGGGGTAGCAGAGTCAGACACGACTGAGCACACACACACACACACACATTTTACTGACTCTGATAATCTTTGCCTTTTAATTAGAGTGCTTGTTAAATTAATGTGTAACATAATATTTGAAACAGCTGGAATTATGTGTACCATTTTGTTATTAATTTTCTGATCGTAATATTTGCTTTCATTTTTTTTCCTGTTCTTGTTACTTTTGTAGTGTTTATTTTTTAAACTCACATTGTAATATATCTAGCAACTTTTTGCTCATATCTCTGCACATATTAGCTTGTTAATTATGTGTTTTTAGTATCCTGTTATTTTCCTGGAAATGCCCACATATATTCTTAAATTATTTAAGTCTATATAGAATTAAGTAGTGTTGATTTTCAAAGACTTTAGAATATGGCAACTGCTTTTACGTTCTTCTAACGTTTTTGTTTTATTCTTGGATATTACATATGTATATCCAACATTATATAAAGGCATATACTACATATATTATATTATATAGACTATGAGTGAGTGAGGGAGTGAAGTCGCTCAGTCGTGTCCGACTCTTTGCGACCCCGTGAACTGTAGCCCACCAGGCTCCTCCGTCCTTGGGATTCTCCAGACACAAATACTGGAGTGTATTTCCGTTTCCTTCTCCAGGGGAACTTCCTGACCCAGGAATCGAACCCAGGTCTCCTGCATTACAGGCAGACGCTTTAACCTCTGAGCCACCATATATCCCCATAAAATTATTTTTGTTTTTAAAAATTAACATTTATATTCACTCACATATTTTCTATTGCTCTTGTTTTATTTCAGAATCTTAATGACTTCTCTGTAGGAAGAATGCCCTTCAGTATTTTCTTTAATGTAATTCTACTGCTGCTAAATTACCTCAATATTTCTTTTGCTATTATCTAAATCTTTACTTTTTCTCAGTTTTGAATAATATTTTCAATGATTACAGGATTCTAGGCCAGAGGGCTTTATTCCCTCCCATCAGTACTTTGAAGATATCATTTCATTGTACTTTGACTTTATCTTTTGTGTTCAAAGTTATTTTCTGTTTTTACTGTTCTTTAAATGCAATGTACCATTTTCTTCTGGCTGATTCAAGGTTCTTTTAATATTTGTTTTTCAGCACTGTGCTTTCATAAGCTAAAATATTTTGTTTAGTCTTTAACTTTGTTTAGGGTCACAAAGTTTTTGAATATGTGATTTGATGTCTTTGAACAATCTGGGGAAAATTCTCAGCCATTATTTTTTCAAATACATTTTTTAATCCCATTCTTTCTGTCTCTTCTCCTTGGTCTCCATTTACACATATGTTAGACATGAAAAATCATATTGGTTGTGCCTTATGTTCCATCCTTTGATTTTCCTATTCTTTAGTCTGGATATTTTCTTCTGATATATCAGGACCACTAATTCTGTCACTAATTTTCTATTTGCTGTTTCTATTCTGGTGTTAAACTGATTCATTTAATTATTAAATTCAGTCATTTTCCATTTCAGAATTTCCACTTGATTCTTTTTTTATTTCTGCATATCTGCCCAAAATTCTCCACTTCGTCATTTATTTTAATCATATTTATTTTTTGATCCCTAATTATTTTTCTTCCGATCTGTCTTAAAGCTTTCATTTTAGTATCATGATTGTTTCCTCCCAAGGCTAGTTTATTTTATTTATTTATTTATTTTTTGGTTTTATTCCATTTTTCTAATATAGATTCTCAAATAATTTCCTCAGAAAAGGTGGACACAAAATAAAATTTACAGATTCTTACATGTCTAAAAATATCACTTTTGCTTTTACCCTGGATCAATACTTCAGTTGAGTCTCAAAAATTCTGTTTAAAAGTTATCAACATCCAGCATTGCTGACAGATAGTATGAAACAAGCAAGTATTTTTGTTTGTTATTACAGGTGAATTAAGGATATGTGCGTGAAGGCCACCTGGGGCAGCTGTTCAAAAGGACATCAATTTGTCCCACATTTTCAAGTTTTCAGTCTTTCTTGTCTTTACTCAGGAAGCTAGGCTTCTGACTCCCACTGAAATTTCCCTGTGCATATTATGAAAAATGGCTCTTCTGGCTCTCTTTTATCTTTCTATTTGTCATCGTGTCCTCAACTGTCTTTAGTCTTCCAGAAATGTATTTGTCTCTCTCCTTTTCCACTCCTTAATTAACCCTATCTCGTGATTCATGTCATTGTTTAAGGTTTATATGTATTTTTTTAAGTTCTTATTTTTATACATCGCCAGAAGAATGAAAAGTGAATGAGTATTATGCATGTACTCTCTTTAGTCAGAACTCCATACCACTTTTAGTATGAATAAATGAGCAGGCAAATGAAAGGACATTTCATTATTTCACAAATTAATTGTAATATCATCATGATATATGTCAACTTTAGCCTTCAGGATTTCTCATTGTTTTCATTATGCTACTTTGTTTTCCATTTTTGGAAATTTAATGAGTACAGGTTAAATAAAATGATTGCGACCTGACACTTTCTATGCCTACATTTTTTTCCACAGTTCAGACCAGGAGCTTGTGTTTTCTAAAGAAGTTGGGATAAAAAGCATTGACCAGAGATTCAACAGCATAATTATAATTTTTTGAATCTCTATAAATTCTTCAATAGAGATAAACTTCAATGCCTTTAATGACTGGCACCATAGAATTGAAAGAGCTTCAAAAACCAGTCATCAATCATGTATGGCAGTTCTTTACCCAGACACATGTTAAAGGATTTAACGGGTTCTTAAGATGTGTACACCTTGAAACTTCTAGGTTTGATTTAAAAAAGCTCACTAGGATATAATTAACTCAGAACTTAGAGCCTTGTACATAATTTAGAGGCAATTACAGTTCAAGGAAATAATAAACCAACTTTTCAAACTCAAACAGAAAGCAGTCTGAAAAAATAGAATTAATCACTGGCAATTACTGAGTTAAAATTTCTAACTTATTACCTAAAATCCTCCCACATAATCATGCATTCAACTTTAACTGAGCCAGTAATTGTAATCATAATTAGAGCTGTGCAGACAGAAGACCATAAAACACATGAAGCTGCTATTTCAAAAAAAATAACTCTTTCAACTTTCCACCCTCAAAGTTTTAATATAGTTTACATCCTAGGTATACCTTACAAATTTGAAGCTTGTGACAGTTTTAAAACAAGATATAGATTTATATAATTATGTAACATATAATTTTTATTTTTAGACAAAATACAATTTTGTACAATTTTGGAAAACAGGTTTGAAAAATCAGTAGTAAAAATCCCATTTGTTCTTTCAAGTGTCCTTTAGAATATTATTTGGATATTTAATTGCATCTTAGAGCAACCAGTATGCTAACTACAAACAGTCTGCTATGTCTCACTAATAGGCCTGCAGTTAGACTGTTTTAGTTGCTGCTACACTTGAAAATAATAAAAATAATTTCAGACCTTTCATTACATTTAAACTAGCTTAGCTTCTCCCTGATTAGTCTAAAAATATGGAAATTGTACTATATCTATCTTTAGTAACTTTAAAGCCATCTTTCACATAAATACTCATTCAGACTATAAAATGACATTTCTTCCTGTAATCCAATGATGAGGAAAACTAAAAGGCTTCAAGATAATTCATGAGGATTTATTCATAAAGAGAGAACAATTATTTCCTTTTAAATAAAAGTCAATTCCATGACAACTGTAAACTTAAGAAATCAGCATCCTTGTCTGAGTCTTAGCTTCTGTGCAAATAAAGCTCCAGGGCATGTACATCTAAAATGCTGCCACCCAGCGATGGAGACTCAGACATAAACAACAGAGTTGTAGACACAGTGGGGTAAGGAGAGTGCGGCATGAATGGAGAGTAGCATGGAAACATATACAGTACCATGTGTAAAATAGATAGCCAGTGGGAAGTTGCCATATGATGCGGGGAGCTCAACCTGGTGCTCTGTGATGACCTAGAGGGGTGGAATGGGGTGGGAGGCTGGAAGGAGGTTTAAGAGGGAGGGGACACTGTATACCTATGGCTGATTCATGTTAATGTGTGACAGAGACAACACGATTTTGTAAAGCTATTATCCTTCAATTAAAAATAAAATAAAATACTGCCATCACATCTGCACATTCTTTTCTTTTCTGTTATTCTACAAATCTTCCTCAGTTGAATTTTGGAAGGTTCCTTTCTGATTATCACAACAAGGAAGCATTAAAAAACAACAACTATAACAATGAAATTGTCCATATATTAAAAAATAGCCCAAACATGAAATGAAAAGATACTGGAAAAGTCAACTATTTAATATTATGATAGTATTCAGCATATTGTAGACATCAGCAAATTTCTCCAGAATGAGAACAGAAAACCTCAACATAAAGAATGCAATTAACTTAGTTAAAAGGCCAAATAACAACAACAACAATAACACTACCCTAAAATCAATCTGTAGAACTATGACTGAGAAGATTTAGGAAATGTCTCAGTCTAATAAAGAAAGATCAAGTTGTTTTCTTCTGACTTAATAGTTATAGAAATGTCAATCTAAGCAAAAATTTGAAAAAAGAAAACAATAAACACAAATAAGTTGCCTGTGTATCGTCTAGCAAAAGATACACTATCACCAAAATCACGACTGGGTCAGGACAATTAATGGGGAGGTAATGTGTCTATTGTCATTTTGTTCATAATGTGAAGACGGCTGGATAATAATATCCATGACTAGCCTACTGTCACCAATTACAAACATTATCCAATTATGCCCTTTGCTCTGACTTCATGACTAACAAATACATTTTCTATAATATTTGCTTTTCATATAGACTATCCTAAGAAAGGGAAGATGTGCAAATAAAAATAGAAACTGTCATATACATTGTATAGTTAAATCTCTCATTTTAAGCCAATAAATTAGGACTCTTGTTTTTATAGCCATGTCTTGTGAGTCTAATTATGGAAAACCAATATTCCCAAATGAACTTAATTTAAATATCACAAAAATTTGTTTTTCTTGACCTGCAGGCCTAAGATATGCGTGCATGCTCAGTAGTGTCCAACTCATTGAGACTCCATGGACTATAGCCCACCAGGCTCTTCTGTCCATGGAATTTTTCAAGCAAGAATACTGGAGTGGGTTGCCATTTCCTTTTCCAGGGGATCTTTCCTGCTCAGGGATTGAACTCACATCTCCTGTGTCTCCTGTATTGGCAGGTGGACTAAGAATTTACACCCAAATTATCATCTTTTAAGACTCAAATACAGAAATCAGTTGGACTCCTTGTCAATATTGTAGACATGTATGAAAGTGAAAGTCACTCAGTTGCATCCGACTCTTTGTGACTGCATGAACTATACAGTCCATGGAATTCTCCAGGCCAGAATACTGGAGTGGGTAACTGTTCTCTTTTCCAGGGGATCTTTCCAACCCAGGGATCGAACCCAGGTTTCCTGAATTGCAGGTGGATTCTTTACCAGCTGAGCCACCAGGGAAGCCCAAGAATACTGGAATGGGTAGCCTATCCCTTCTCCAGCAGATCTTTCTGACCCAGGAATCAAACTGGGGTCTCCTGCATTGCAGGCAGATTCTTTACCAGCTGAGCTACCAGGGAAGCCCATAGATATGTATATTAGCTTTTAAATTCCATAAGTATGAAACAGTGTTCCATTGTGTAACTGAGTGTACACTCCTGAACTTACATCATTTACTATTTGTTTATTTAAAAATATTCATTGAGGGATTATACAACTGGGTCAGACATCATGCAAATCAATGAAATGCAGAACCAGATTTTGTTACATGCATTGACATTCTGTATCTAGCAGGTCTGACCTATTGAGCATGTACTATGTCAGGCATTGTTCTCAGAACTCTTGTGACTATTGTTCCATTTAATCTATAAAATCATTCAATAGATATTTTCATTCTATTTTCTTTTAAGATGAAGAAACAGAATGATAAAGTTTAAAAGTTTAACTTCTCAGAATCATACAACTGGGATGCAAAGTTAGAGGCAGAGTTCATATAAGTGTATGGATTCCCCTGGTAAGAAAGAGAAAAATTAATTACACAAACATACAAATGTAGGGGTTTCCCCGTGGTTCTGTGGTAAAGAATCTATCTGCCAATGCAGGAGACACAGGAGATGCAGGTTTGATCCCTGGGTCAGGAAGAGCCACTGGAGGAGGAAATAGCAAGCTATCTCAGTTTTCTTACCTGGAAATTTCTACAGACAGAGGACTGTGGTAGGCTACAGTCCATGGGGTTGCAAAGACTCAGACACGACTGATTGGCTAAGCACACACACATACATTTAACTGTAAGTTAGTCCATCGAAAGACAGTTTATAATGATATATGAGAATGGTGTGAAATAAGACTGGATATGGAGGCAGGGAACACATCATGAAGAATTTTTGTACCATGTTAAGGACAAACCAGGTAAGAGTTTTACCAAAGAAGATAGGCTTTTTTAAAAGATCACTTTAGTTGCAAAGTAGAGAACAGAATGAAGAGTCTGGGTGGATGAAGAGAAACCATTTAGAAGGAATTTTAAGAATCTAATGTGCAAAGACTAGAGGTGGTGGGGATATGGAGAAATGGACTGTTTCCCAGCACCAGGACATAATATCAACAGAACGCACGGCATGTCAAGGACAATTTCTAGGAATCTGACTTGTTCAGCTGAATGGATGGTACAGCCATTGCCTGAGACACAGAAAGATAGAAAATAATCACATCTTTGAAATTATGTTCACACATCCTTCCTAATATCACACTTCTTATATGTGTCAAACCACAGCTAATCGTTTCTCCAGTTTCCGACAGCCACAGTGTGTAATTCAGTTATGTCTTCTTTAGTCTCACTATAGGTCTATATTCTTACTAAAAGGATACAGGGAAATGATCTCTCTGTCTAGAATACTGTTCCCATTTGTCCCTTCCTGAACTCTTCCTCTTTCTTTTCTTTGCCACTAGATTTTTCCTATTTACAAACAAAACAAAACAAAACAAAACTTTTTTTTTTTAGAACAGTTTTAGGTTCACAATAAAATTGAGAGACAGGTACAGAGATTTCCCATATATTTCCCAATGGTACACATGTAAACTACCCCCATTATCAGTGTTTCCTACCAGAGTGATATGTATGTTACAACTGATGAAATTGCATTGACAATGCATAATCACCAGAAGTCTGTAGTGTGCACTATGACTTACTCTTGGTGTTGTGGAGTCTATGGGTTTGGACAAGTATATAATGCATCCAACGTAATAGCCTCATAAAGAGTATTTTCACTGCCCTAACAACCCTCTGAGCTACACCTATTCATCCCTCCCCTCACTCTTGGCAACCACTGAACTTTCTCCTGTCTCCATAGTTTTACCTTTTCCCCATTGTCATATAATTGGAATCATGCAGTAAGTAGCCTTTTCAGATTTGTTTCTTTCACTTAGTACCATACATTTTGACATGATAGCTCACTTCTTTTTAGTGTTGAATAAGATTGCATGTTTTGATATATGAACATTCACTTATCTATCCTCCCACTTTAAGACATTTTGGTAGATTCTAAACTTTGGCAATTACGAATAAATCTGCTATAAACATTCATGTGCAGATTCTTGTGTCCATATAAGTTATCAACTCTTTGGGCAATTGCCAAGCAGTGTAATTGCTTGTTTGTGTGGCAAGAATATATAGTATATGTATTATAATATAAGAAACGATCAAACTGTCTTTCAAAATGGCTGTACCACCCACTAGATTTTTAATCACATTCATACAGCCAATATTTCTTAAAGACTTAATATTTGCAGTTATTGTACACTTGAGATCCAGACCATTATTCAAGAGTCTGTTTAATAGCACCTTCTTCAGGAAATTTCATCTCTCTTAACTCTGCCTTCTTTGCAGCCCCTCAGACCTTTCATTCAACCTATTTTATAAGATTACTTCATTTATTTTGAATTCTAACTGAATTGTTGGTATACCTGCTCCCTGACCCCATGTTTAAAGATGGGGTATTTGTGTCTCTATTCACCTCATGCCAAGCATAATTTATATTGTATATAATAGAGACTGCATTAGGTTGTAGTACTATACCAATTAGAGATCCATAGTAGCAAAACAATGCATGAGTAAGTATGCAGTTAAATCTATGGTTTCTCCAGTAGTCGTGTATGAATATAAAAGTTGGATCATAAAGAAGGCTGAATGCCAAAGAATTGATGCTTTTGAACTGTGGTGTGGGAGAAGACTCTTGAGAGTTGCTTGGACAGCAAGGAGATAAAAACTGTCAATCCTGAAGGAAATCAGTCCTGAATATTCATTGAAAGAACTGCTGAAGCTGAAGCTCCAATACTTTGACCACCTGATGCAAACAACTGACTCGTTTGAAAAGACCCTGATGCTGGGAAAGATTGAGGGCAGGAGAAAGGGGCAACAGAGGAAAAGATGGTTACATATGGTTATATAGCCTCACTGACTCAGTAGACATGAATCGGAGCAAACTTCAGGACTTAGTGAAGGACAGGGGAGCCTGGCATGCTGCAGTCTATGGGTCATAAAGAGTTGGGTAAGACTTAGTGATTGAACAATAACGAAAGTATACAGATTCCTAATAAAAAATATTTAGCTGGTTATCCATATAAATATATTAGAAATCATTACAAAGAAATTATATTAATAAAAACTACAATTCTAGAAATTAAATATGTACTTTTTTTCAAGCGCTGATGACTCTTGTAACATCTTTTGTTTTTTAATGTTCCAAATATTTCCATAACACTGGTTAAGTGGCTACATTTTGTAGTGACAGGGAGGCATTCAACTAATGCAGAAAAGCTTACTTCAATGAGGGAGAAAAGAGCTTAATCTTCATTTCAGATCCATGCCCTACATTTTCCAGTAGCAATAATGACTGTCTTCATGGCAGCTGTTTTCTATGGTTTCATCATGTCATCTTGAGGCATACAGTTCCTTGGAAACCTAAGAACTAAAATATATTTCCTGAAAACTATGACAACATGATGAAACATTAATCAAAACTAAATCATCCATAAGAGTTGTAACATGTGCCTGGCACTAGAACTATCACTGGTCTCTGAAAGGAATGATCAGTTACATTAGTTATTCATCGTTAGCCCAGAGGAATCCTACCCAAGTGTTCTCATAGCTGATTGAAGTGGCGCACAGGCAAATCAGAGAAGGCTGTCAAGGACACAGTTTCTGCAATTTTATATTGTTTGGCTATATCCTGATTCTGTTGTGAATGAAGCCATGACACTTTGAAAAACCAGCCCACTAATGGACATGAATCCTGAAAATAATATGAAGTCAGGTTGGGGGGCAGTGGGTGGAATGCAGTGGATGTGGTTCAGTTCAATTCAGTCACTCAGTCGTGTCTGACTCTTGGTGACCCCATGGACTGAAGCACTCCAGGTTTCCCTGTCCATCACCAACTCCCGGAGCTTGCTCAAACTCATGTCCATCAAGTCAGTGATGTCATTCAACCATCTCATCCTCTGTTATCCCCTTCTCCTCCTGCCTTCAATCATTCCCAGCATCAGGTTCTTTTCCAGTGAGTCAGTTCTTTGTATCAGGTGGCCACAGTATTAGAGTTTCTGCTTCAGCATGAGTCCTTCCAGTGAATATTCAGGGTTGATTTCATTTAGGATTGACTGGTTTGATCTCCTTGCAGTCCAAGGTACTCTCAAGAGTGTCCTCCAACACCACAGTTCAAAAGCATCAATTCTTCCGCATTCAGCCTTATCTATGGTCCAACTCTCACATCCATACATGTCTACTGGAAAAACCATAGCTTTGACTAGACAGACCTTTGTTGATAAAGTGATGTCTCTGCTTTTTAATATGCTGTCTAGGTTGACCATAGCTTTTCTTCCAAGGAGCAAGCATCTTTTAATTTCATGGCTTCAGTCATCATCTGCAGTGATTTTTGGAGCCCAAGACAATTCCATTGTCTTCACATTTATTTGCCATGAAGAGATGGGACCAGATGCCATGATCTTAGTTTTCTGAATGTTGACTTTTGAGCCAACTTTTTCACTCTCCTCTTTCACTGTCATCAAGAGGCTCTTGAGGTCTTCTTCACTTTCTGCCATAAGGGTGGTGTCATCTGCATATGTTAGGTTATTGATTTTTCTCCTGGCAATCTTGATTCCAGCTTGTGCTTCATCCAGCCCAGCATTTCACATGATGTACTCTATATAAGTTAAATAAGCAGGGTGCCAATATACAGCCTTGATGTACTCCTTTCCCGATTTGAAATCAGTCTGTTGTTCCGTGTCCAGTTCTAACTGTTGCTTCTTGACATGCATACAGATTTGTCAGAAAGCAGGTCAGGTGGGCTGGTATTCTCACCTCTTTAAGAATTTTCCACATTTTAATTTTTGTGTGTGTGATCCTCACAGTCAAATACTTTGGCATAGTCAATAAAGCAGAATAGATGTTTTTTCTGGAACTCTCTTGCTTTTTTCAATGATCCAACAGATCATCAACGGATCATTGGCAATTTGATCTCTGGTTCCTCTTCCTTTTGTAAGTCCAACTTGAATATCTGGAAGTTCACAATTCACATACTGTTGAAGCCTGTCTTGGAGAATTTTGAGCAGTCCTTTGCTAGTGTGTGAGATTAGTGCAATTGTGCAGTAGTTTGAACATTTTTGGCATTGCATTTCTTTGGGATTAGAATGAAAACTGATCTTTTCCAGTCTTGTGGCCACTGCTGAGTTTTCCAAATTTGCTGGCATAATGAGTGCAGCACTTTAACAGCACCATCTTTTAGGATTTGAAATAGTTCAAGTAATGGATGCAGTACAGAGAATAGAAAATATGACTTTTACATAAATCCCACTTTCTAATTTAATGACTTGGGCAAGTTCTCTAATCTCACTGTGCCTCCATTAATTCCTCTGTAAAGTGGGAATAGTAATAGTTCCTACCTCTGAGTGTGGTTGCAGGATCTAATGTGTTAACACTGGCAAATTACTTTGGGTGCATGGAAACAATCAGTAAGTACTGCTTTTATTATGTGCTCAGTCACATAGTCATGTCCAACTCTTTATGGCCCTATGGACTGTTGCCTGCCAGGCTCCTGTGCCCATGGGATTTTCTAGGCAAGAATACTGGAATGGGTTGCCACTTCCTACTTCAAGGGATCTTTCTCACCCAAGGATTGAACCAGTGTCTTCTGCCTCTCCTGCACTAGCAAGTAGACTCTACCACTAGCACCACCTGGGAAGCCCTATTTGTTTGTTTATAGTGGTTGTCCTTTCCTTGAGATGCTTCCAATTCAATTTAGTTTTCTACAATCTCCAATCCATGCAGGGTCTACAGTGGTGGGGAGACCAGAATGGCCCCTCTCCTCTTTCAGTTCTTCCTCTTCCATGGGTCCTCAGGAAGTTACAGTCCTTATGTTGCCTATTTTTCATGTCTGTTCTGGGCAGAGTGGGACACGTCCTTCCATTCATTACCAAACAAGCCTTCTATGGGTGTCTTCTCTTCTCTTTAACCTCTTTTCTTCCAACCCCCTAGTCTCCTATCTTTTTCTCCTCATTTCCTGATATGAAGTGATGTTCACTTGGTTCCACTGGGTTCCAACCTGCTTGATAGGCATGGGGGATGGGAGTAGAGTGGGCAAGTGAAGATGAATGAGAAGATTGTCTCCATTGTCAAGTTGGGCTTTCTCCTACTGTTCCTAAAAGTTATCTCTGTCTCTTCCTCATCTTGAATTTATTATTCTAGCTTCAGGGTCAGCCAGGATTCAAAAAAATGGTTCTAAGGAAAGGAGGATGTTAAAGAGCAAGAAACTCTCCTTCCACAAATCACAAATGATCATGTAAAATCCAAATTAAATCAGAACACTTCCTGTAGAAAACATACTCAGAACTTCTCAGAGTATTTAAGAGAAATTCCAAACTCCACACTGTGGCCAATCAGACCCAGCAAAATCTGGCCTCTGCCTACTGTTCCCACCTCATCTGTTACCACTCTACCCTCCTCTGCACATCACCAGCCTTCCTCAGTTTCTGAACAGTTTAATCTCTTTGCTCTTTCCATGCATATGCCTGAAACCATCTTCCCTCACTTCTTTCCCCAAATAATTACTTTATCTTCTTTAGGTTTCAGCTTGATTGTCACTTTTATTGCAAAGCCTTTCCTTTCTTGACTTTGCTACCTAAACTAAAGTTTTATGCATTTTCATAACATCTTGCATTTCTCTTGGGAGCATTAGTCATCATTTTAAATTACATATTTACTGTTTTGAAAGAATTCTAAAATGAACCCCTTGCAGTAGGCTCTTCATGGACCATATCTGTCTTGCTTACTGCTATATCCCCTTGGATTCATGTGCCTATTTATTAAATAAATGTTTCTATGAATTCATAGCATGGAAAACACCTAAATGCATAGTGTAGAATGTAATATGAACTATATGAGAGAAGATATTTTGTCTGTCATAATTGGTTGTATAGCTCTAATACCTAGAACAGGACCTGGTCTATCATAAGTACTTAATAAACATTTAAAATTAATAAATGTAACTATATTATTAGGATTATTATCATTATATGGAAATGAAATCTATTTTCCTAAGGCACCTTTCTATGGATTCTATCCCCATTTACATAAAGAGAAAATCTAGTTACTCATCACCATGATACGTTAAAAACAATTTGATCCTTCAGAGAATTAACTAGGGACAAAGCCAAAAATTGCCTTGCATTGAGAGGCAACTTGGGATTGTTGCCATTTTTCAGTCTTATTTGGAATGTCCAGTTTTGCAAAATATTTTTCATATAATTTGGCATTTTGGCTTTTATTACCAATGTCTGTATCTGAAGAAAGCTGAACATTTGCATTAAGCCATGAATAGAGAAAAAGTCAGGACCTTGTCATTTCCCTGCCCATCAGTCCCTATCCTCAGGCTCTATTAGGTGATTACAGTTGCCTATGTTCTGTATCTGTGAGTCTGAGCCTCTCTAGGTCTCACTTTCTTAATTTTGCCTTATATAATCCTACTGCTTTTACATTGCTCACACTGATTTAGCTAATTTGGCCTGCTTAAGGCTTTGATTGACACCAGCATTTGTCTTTTCGAACTCTATTTGTTCTGGCTTTTCCAATTTGATTTTATTATATCTTGTTAATTTCTAATTTCCCTTTGGGGTATCCTGGAGTTTGAGACTGGTGACAGGAGACAAGAAGGAACCATAATTGCAGTGATGTGAGTGGTGGGAAGATGATATATATTTTAAAAGATTAATTTAGATGTTCAAGTACCTCAAACCCTTTCCTGACTGGATTGTCACATAGGAGTGAAAGTCATTGAGTTGTGTCCAACTCTTTGTGACCCCATGGACTACACAGCCCATGTTATTCTCCAGGCCAGAAAACTGAAGTGGGTATCCATTCCCTTTTCTAGGGAGTCTTCCCAACCCAGGGATTGAACCCAGTTCTTCCACACTGCAGGCAGATTCTTTACCAGCTGAGCCACCAGGGAAGCCTGAACAGGGGAGACACAGGAGAAAAAGACCCCTTTGGGATACAAAATTATGGAAGAGAATAAAAGCTGGTGAGAAATGAAGATTATCTGTTTGTTTAGTTCCTGAGCACTTAGTATTCACTTAGCACATTATTCAGTTAATACCAGGCATGAACAAATGTTTCTGTAGAATATGTTTTCGTAAAGATTCACATAGAGCAGCAGCATTAACATAAATCTGCAATGGATTAGTGTCAGTATGTTCTTGCTTTCCATCAGAATTATATTGTGACTAAGCAGTTATCGTAATCTAAGTATATGAGAAAAACATGCAAACAATATTCAAAGGTTGTTTTACCATTATTTCAGACATGACTGAAGTGACTAAACATGCATACTATAGCAGAAAAGCAAGTGGATATGAGTGAGATAGATCAAACCAGCTCATGAGTGGCTAAATCCTCAGAAAAATCTCCCAGGGTTGTAGGGAGGATTAATTATATGAATTCATTTATAGCACTTAGAACAGGACAGCCATAAATGCTCAATATATGTTTGTTATTAGAAATGCTAGTTACTCGTACTATTTGTAGAGCTTTTTAAGAATTTATATTCCTGATTTTGATATTCAGGACTCATTAAGTTCAGGTTCAAGGAGTCATTGTTTTAAAAGCTCCTCTGTGGATTCTAAAGCAAGTCTTTGAAATGCCCCTTCTATGTCCCAAGGAACCTGTAGGCTAACAGAGTGACAAGGACATGGCTGGGGAACTCTATTCTCTTTCATACCAGTCCTGGAGCCAGAAAGAGATGGGAGCCATATTCCTTGTCATGTCCTATGTAACCAGTCATAAACCCTGGTGTTAATGTGTTTCAGAGTCGGACAGTCATAGTGTTTAAGGGCATCGTCATTCATCTCACTTCAGACTCCAAGTTTAGATCCTGGAAAAGAAATTAACAACATTTTCTATTCTGGATAGTGTGAGCCTGAAAGACAGTGTGCTTAAAGAAAGATATCCAAATGCTTACTGCCCTTAGTGCTTTATAAGTATTTCCAATTCAACATGTACAAAATGAATTTCGTTATCTCTTATCTTGATTTGCTTACATTATTTTCTTGGTTTAATGGCCTATAATTCAACCAGTATCCAAACATAGAAATTTAGGGTTTATTTCGATCTACTCTATGGTCTTCACTGTCAAACATTAGATGTGAATATAGATATAGAGCTATAGCTGAATATATATGAATATGATATATATATATGTATGTATGTATACCTATGAATATAGACATATCAATACGGATAGCTTAGGAAACAGTCCCATGTCTCTTTGACTGTCACACTGTATTCTATACCTCATCACTTTCCTGCCTGAAGCCCTCCCATTGATTTTTTCATGCCTAAAGGATAAAGTGCATACATTTTGGTATAGACTAAAAGAATCGCCACAGCATACTGGGAAACAATATACTGAACAGTTAAGCAAATGGGCTTTGGAATCCCACAGAACTGGGCTGAATTATGGCTTCATCCCTTACTAGCTGTGTGATCTTGGAGAAGTAATTTTTCTATGGCTCAGCCTCTTCACTCATCAAATGGAGATTTTAATAATGTCCTTATGAAGCACTTAAGATTATTAAATTATATATGACGTTTATCACACCTAGCAGAGTAAGTGCTAAGTAAATGGTGGTACTGGTCAATGATATTGCCATGCTAGTTTCAGTAACATAGTCTATATCCAATTTACCTTTTAAGGCCTATCTTTCCACCTCTCCTCCACTTTCCCATGTCTCTCCACTTCTGTCTGTCCTCTGTACTAAAATCCCATTGGACTTCTCACCACTCTCTGAACGTGACTCTGTACATGATCTGATTTCTTGTATTTTGCCTCTTCAGAATCTATTATTCATCTTAAAGACTTGCTTCAAACTACACCTCTTCTCTGAAGCCCTTTAAAGATTTTCTTCTTTATAACAACACTCAGTTCACATTTCCATTATAGGCATCCTTATACCAAAAAAAAAAAAAGAAAAGAAAGAAAGAAAAGTAGAGTGCTGCCAGGGATGCTCTATTTAATCAAAGATTAAATAAACTATAAGTGGAAAGAAATGTAATCACTTCAAAAATAAAATACTCGGTAGAACTGCAAGAATTTCTGTTGCAATTCAGGAGAGTAAAGACCTCTAAGTAAAATAATGAATAAGCATGAATTATTCTCATTATTTTTACTGAAACTCCAAAATAAATTCTCCCCACTGCAGTTTCTTTTGGGTGTCTGTATGTAATGATGTAGGTTTCTCTGGTGGCTCAGTGGTAAAGGATCAGCCTCCCAATGCAGGAGGCTCAGGTCCTATTCCTGGGCTGGAAAGATACCTTGGAGAAGGAAATGGCAACCCATTTCCACATTCTTGCCTGGAAAATCCCATGAACAGAGGAGCCTGGCGGGCTACAGTCTGTGAGGTCACAGAGAGTCAGACATGACTTAGCGACTAAACAACAACAATAAAATGGGGGGGCAGAGGCAGTTGCCACCTACAGCAGCCATTTATACATGCTGCAGTGGGTCCCTGCTCAAGCTCCACTCCAAAGAAAGCAACTGTCAAGGGGTGATGTTATTGGTCCTGCTAAGCTATTGGTCCATATAGCAGTGAGCCCCTTTCCCTTGCCCTCCTCTGTATAACAAGATCTTGAACCCAGTCTGGGACAAGAAGGGTTTTTTTGAGACTCTAGTCTGCCATCTTCTCTGCTGGCTTTCTGATTACAGTCGTTCTTCCTTGCCCCAACAACTCGTCTCCCTGGCATGTTTCGCAGCAACCAGAGCAAGCTTGGGCTTGGTAACATGTCTTGGAATCTGATTCATCAATAAATAGTTACTCTTCAAATATTATCTGCAAGGCACTTTTTCGAGTTCTAATCAGTGCATTAACGGCACTATGCCTAATAAAACCACATCCTGTCACATTACTCTGACAGATGGTTTTCCTGTAGGAAATGAGGACCATCAATAGCATTCTTCATAGATACAGATTTTGGATAATGGTAATATGTCAGCAGATACATTAATATTTTTTTCACTTTGGTGGCATGATATCATAATTTAGCATTAATGACAGTTTGGACTAAGTAAGCTATTCTTTAAAATCCTTACTTACAAGTAATTGACAACAATTTTGAGCAAATATTCTGCTTAGTTGTTGTCCGTCTGTAGCAGTGGATGGAACAATCTCAGAGATGTATGGTGCTGTTTCTCCCTCCGCCTGTACTGGTGGGGATTGGCTTCAGGAAATCAGCAGTGGTGAGCACTAATTAGTATTATTCCCCACGGCAGATAGGATCTTCTCAGTCACTCAGCGGAAGTATATCTTAGAGTAGTTCTACTGCAGACACATTTCCCCTCAAGTATCATCCTAATATAAATTTTTTCCTTCTTCCCTTCGCTTCTACTCTCCTTTATTCCTTCCCTCTCTCCTCCCTCCCTCCCTCCCTCCCTTTCAATTTTTAACAGAAAAGAAATATCTAGAAATTTTAAAATTATGTTTAAGATGACTAAAGGCCATTTTCTCTTTTATTGTCATTTTGGGGGAGAAGAATATTTCAAAAGGTTTCCATGGAGTGAATTTTTTTAATGGGCAAGGATGCAGAAGCAATTTGAGGTGTTTTAGGAAAATTCATCAGAAGCTAACTGTGGCCTCTAAAAAAGACTTGAGTTTTTTAGATTGTTTGATTAACATAGTATAATACAGTGACTCTGAAAGCTTATGGTTCTACAATCTACTGTAACTGGAGGTTTTATGGTCAGCAGCACAGTTGCTTTAGAATGGCCCATAGCACATGGTGGTATAAATATCTATTCTTCCTACCATATTTACTTAAAATAATAATAGCTCAGTTTGAAAATTAAGTATTGGTTTTGTGCTAAAGAAATATATCAAATACTTAATATGTATGATCTTTTAAAATAATTAATACAGGTCCACTAAGAGAAGCTGAAGCTCCCTAACCTAGAACCTGGCCAAGGTCACAGGCCTAGTAAGTAATGGTACTGAGTTTAGAACCCAGAGGTATTGGACTCTAAATTTCCTACTTCTCTTCTGGGCTTCCTGTCACCTATGATGAAGGGAATTTTACTCTTTTCTAAAAGGATTTTAAAATTTTCACTTTGAAGAGATCTACTTTTTGGTGGTTTGTGGTAGCTGATATCTATTTCTTCCCCATGGATATTTTCCTGACATCAATTTTTAGGAAATAGAGTTAAGGACAGAATATAAATCAACCAGTTCTACTTCAGTGAATAGAATTTTTTAAGATCTATACTTGCTTTTTTATGTCTTTTGTTTATGAGAAAGCAATGGCTCTTTTATTCACAATTTAGGTTTTGTATTTTTCATTGTGTGATAAGGTAGAATTCTAGGAACTTATCCTAAATGGGCTTCAAGCAAAGAGTCTTTTGCAGTCCAAAATTAACAAATACTTATGGATGATGATAATAATGATGTTTTAATGAGATGACACCAGAAATAACTTTTTTGAATACATTATTTTTAAATGCCTTGATATAACTATCCTTTTTAGTACTGTAACAATTCTAAGAGCAAGGTATTACTATTTGTTTTTTATAGAAGAAAACTAATTCATCAGTAAAATGACTTGTCCAGGATCAGGCTGATAAGAGGCAGAATTGGAATTTGAATCAAGGTGTATCAAACGTCAAAGGTTCTCTTTTTAAATGGCCTATCCAAAGAAAAGGGAAAAGTAGTCAATCAGTAGAAAAGCAGTACCTTCAGTTACAGGCAACAGAAACTCAACCATGATGACTCAACCAAATCGTGATTTGTTATTTACATAAGCGGTTGAAACAACCCAGCACTGGTATGGCTGCTCAAGGATGTCATGGCAGAATGGGGCCTCCAATAACATCTGATCTGCTCTCCTTAGTCTGTGGCTTCAGTTTCCTTGATTGCAGATGTGACTCCTTCCTACTGATCATCAATCCTTTACTCCAAAGATGTGGTAAAATGTGAAGGGCAAACAGTGAGAGTTTTACTTCTTCTTTTCCAATTTGGATTCCTTTCATTTCTTTTTCTGCTCTGATTGCTGTGGCCAAAACTTTCAGAACTATGTTGAATAGTAGCAGTGAAAGTGGGCACCCTTGTCTTGTTCCTGACTTTAGGGGAAATGCTTTCAATTTTTCACCATTGAGGATAATGTTTGCTGTGGGTTTGTCATATATAGCTTTTATTATGTTGAGGTATGTTCCTTCTATTCCTGCTTTCTGGAGAGTTTTAATCATAAATGGATGTTGAATTTTGTCAAAGGCCTTCTCTGCATCTATTGAGATAATCATATGGCTTTTATTTTTCAATTTGTTAATGTGGTGAATTACACTGATTGATTTGCGGATACTGAAGAATCCTTGCATCCCTGGGATAAAGCCCACTTGGTCATGATGTATGATCTTTTTAATGTGTTGTTGGAGTCTGATTGCTAGAATTTTATTGAGGATTTTTGCATCTATGTTCATCAGTGATATTGGCCTGTAGTTTTCTTTTTTTGTAGTATCTTTGTCAGGTTTTGGTATTAGGGTGATGGTGGCCTCATAGAATGAGTTTGGACATGATCCTCTACATAGAAAACCCTAAAGACTCCACCAGAAACTTACTAGAGCTAATCAATGAATATAGTAAAGTTTCAGGATATAAAATCAACACACAGAAATCCCTTGCATTCCTATACATGAATAATGAGAAAGTAGAAAAAGAAATTAAGGAAACAATTCCACTCACCATTGCAACAAAAAGAATAAAATACTTAGGAATATATCTACCTAAAGAAACTAAAGACCTATATATAGAAAACTATAAAACACTGATGAAAGAAATCAAAGAGGACACTAATAGATGGAGAAATATACCATGTTCATGGATTGGAAGAATCAATATATGAAAATGAGTATACTACCTAAAGCAATCTATAGATTCAACGCAATCCCTATCAAGCTACCAGTGGTATTTTTCACAGAGCTAGAACAAATAATGTCAAGATTTGTATGGAAATACAAAAAACCTCGAATAGCCAAAGCAATCTTGAGAAAGAAGAATGGAGCTGGAGGAATCAACCTTCCTGACTTAAGGCTCTACTACAAAGCCACAGTCATCAAGACAGTATGGTACTGGCACAAAGACAGACATATAGATCAATGGAACAAAATAGAAAGCCCAGAGATAAATCCACACACATATGGACACCTTATCTTTGACAAAGGAGGCAAGAATATACAATGGAGTAGAGACAATCTCTTTAACAAGTGGTGCTGGGAAAACTGGTCAACCACTTGTAAAAGAATGAAATTAGATCACTTTCTAACACCGCACACAAAAATAAACTCAAAATGGATTAAAGATCTAAATGTAAGACCAGAAACTATAAAACTCCTAGAGAAGAACATAGGCAAAACACTCTCTGACATAAATCACAGCAGGATCCTCTATGATCCACCTCCCAGAATTCTGGAAATAAAAGCAAAAATAAACAAATGGGATCTAATTAAAATTAAAAGCTTCTGCACAACAAAGGAAAATATAAACAAGGTGAAAAGACAGCCTTCTGAGTGGGAGAAAATAATAGCAAATGAAGCAACTGACAAACAACTAATCTCAAAAATATACAAGCAACTTATGCAGCTCAATTCCAGAAAAATAAACGACCCAATCAAAAAATGGGCCAAAGAACTAAATAGACATTTCTCCAAAGAAGACATATGGATGGCTAACAAACACAAGAAAAGATGCTCAGCATCACTCATTATTAGAGAAATGCAAATCAAAACCACAATGAGGTACCACTTCACACCAGTCAGAATGGCTGCGATCCAAAAATCTGCAAGCAATAAATGCTGGAGAGGGTGTGGAGAAAAGGGAACCCTCCTACACTGTTCATGGGAATGCAAACTAGTACAACCACTATGGAAAACAGTGTGGAGATTCCTTAAAAAATTGCAAATAGAACTGCCATATGACCCAGCAATCCCACTGCTGGGCATACACACCGAGGAAACCAGAATTGAAAGAGACACATGTACCCCAATGTTCATCGCAGCACTGTTTATAATAGCCAGGACATGGAAACAACCTAGATGTCCATCAGCAGATGAATGGATAAGAAAGCTGTGGTACATATACACAATGCAGTATTACTCAGCCATTAAAAAGAATACATTTGAATTAGTTCTGATGAGATGGATGAAACTGGAGCCGATTATACAGAGTGAAGAAAGCCAGAAAGGAAAACACCAATACAGTATACTAACACATATATATGGAATTTAGAAAGATGGCAATGATGACCCTGTATGCAAGACAGCAAAATAGACACAGATGTGTATAGCGGACTTTTGGACTCAGAGGGAGAGGGAGAGGGTGGGATGATTTGGGAGAATGGCATTGAAACATGTATACTATCATGTAAGAATCAAATCACCAGTCTATGTTCAGTGCAGGATACAGCATGCTTGGGGCTGGTGCACAGGGATGACCCGGAGGGATGTTGTGGGGAGGGAGGTGGGAAGGGGGTTCATGTTTGGGATCACATGTACACTCGTGGTGGATTCATGTCAATGTATGGCAAAACCAATACAGTATTTAAAAAAAAATATGAAGGGCAAAAGACTCATATGAGCTAAATTGATCCTATTTTATCAAGAAAATAATAGGTGTACAGCAGTGCTACCTGGAGCATATATGTTCAGTCATTTCCAACTCTTTGTGACTCTATGGACTGTAGCCCTCCAGACTCCTGTTCATGGGATTTTCCAGGCAAGAATAATGGAGTTGGTTGCCATTTCCTCCTCCAAGGGGTCTTCCAGACCCAGGGATCAAACCTACATCTCCTGCAGCTCCTGCATTGTTAGGCAGATTTTTTACTACTGTACCATCTGGGAATCCCTGTTACCTTGTGACTTCCACTTACTAGGACAGTGTTGTATGAGCACCCTTTATTATAAGGCTACTTGGGGAATTGATGTGGATTTTAGCTGCATACATTGACACCATGAACCAAGTGGGGTTCTATGAAAAAACAAGGATAGATTTTTGCCAGGCAGAAGTATCTGGCACCAAAACTATAGCTGGGAAAATGAGAACTGGAGCTCAGTAAAACACTGAAGGAAATCTATGAAGCCAGAAAGAGATGATTCATTATTTCTCATCAAATAATATATTGGACAACAAGATAAAAGGGATCGTAAGGGAGCTGTTTACTCAAATACTTAAGTACATTCTCTGTTAACCTCCCTCTTGGTCTAATTATTTGGATACCAAAGAGCAGTATCTTCTGACAGCTGGAGAATCCCATCTACACTGCAGGAAAAAGGCCACTTAGTTAGGACATTCAAATTACAGCATAAAGATTCAATTGGAAAAATGGTCTTTTGGCATTTAGGGTGATTTCAGAAGGATTCTATGGCCCTATCCATACCTGAATCTTCAATATGTAAACATATCAAGGCTGGAGACCCCAGACATTTTGAGAGAGAAATCACTGCCACGGTGCTTTGGGATTCAAACATTTGTACCTCTGAGCATGAAAGAGAAAGAAAAGAAAAGAAACTTTCAGATAACAGAGTTCATTTAATCAATTCTTGCTAAGTTAGGCCTGGTTGCATTGATAATCTGCTGAGCCTTCAAACTTGAGACATGTTGAATACTGCCTGTTGATGAAAATAAGTCCCTTTCTTTTCCTCTCCAGCAGAGATCTAGAAATTTATTATAATTATTCTTTGTGAGATCCATGGATGTATGTGAATCTCTACAGGTAAGAGAAGTTGATTAGAGGAAATCAGTGTCTCTTCCCACCTCAGCATTAGGTTTAACAACATAGAAAGAACATGTGTTATAGCATGTGTACTAAAATTGGAAGTTTTACACAGTTCAGTGCAAGAAGCACTTGCAAATTCTAAAGTTTTCCACATTTCCCCAAGATTTCTTTGTGAAACGCCATCTGACCCCGTGCTCCCAGAGAATTTGCTACATCCCTGTATTAATATGTGCTTCACTATATTTAATTGTGAATGGACATATTTGTCTTCTCCATAAGAATGTGAGTTTCTTGAACATAGAAGCACTATATAGGAAACTAAACTTGAAAACAGTGTACAAGGGACATGGGGAACTTTCATCTCTAGAATCTTTCAAGGAAAAATTTTTGTTTATATGTGGAGTCTATAAAAATGGTACAGATGAACTTATTTGCAAAGCAGAAATAGAAACACAGGTGTAGAAAACAAATGTATGGATACCAAGGAGGCAAGAGGATGGGATGAATTGGAATTGATGTATATTCACTACTATGTATAAAATAGGTAACTATTTTATAGCACAGGGAACTCTACTCAGTGCTCTGTGGCGATCTAAATGGAAAGGAAATCTGAAAAAGGGGGGATATTTGCATACATATAACTGACTCACTTTGCTGTATAGTAGAAACTGACAATATTGTAAAACAACTATATTCCAATAAAGATTTTTAAACGATAGTTGTCTGGTCATAGAAATGTGTAGAGGCAAGATGTTAAGTCAGATGACACCTTCAAGACTCCTAGATCCAAAAGTCTGCTTTAAAAGGAATTTCTTTAAAAATAGAATCAGAAAGCATCTATTCAGTTATCTGGAATAAAATACAATTTCATTTTCTCTCTACTTCTTAATCGGCTCTTGCTGAAAGTATATTTACATTCTTAGTCTCAATAAAGCTACAATGGTAATAAAAGATTTGAGTATTCATATCTCATTTCATAACTGTAAAACTACTGTCCAAATCCTACTTATTTCTATAGGCCAAAACAGCTACTACATTAGCAATATCTACTCTAGTAATCATCACTAACAGCTTTTAAAAGGACTAAGAATTGAAATAACACCATTGCATATAGCTGGATACACAGAGTAATATTAGAAGGAATGTGTTAAATCTATAATACATTTATTTAAAGAGATTAATGCCAAATGCCACTCTTAGAAAGGAATAGAATAGAGTTCAAACTTCTTCTGAGGGTTGTGAATACAGGTATCTATAAAATGATGCCCCCAAGAACTTAGAAATGAGACAATAAGACTGGCTCTGAGAGTAAAACTGAGAGATCAAAGAAGAGAAGAGCAGAAACATGCACCATTGTTTCAAAGGGAGAGAATGATTCACAAGCCTGCAGGGCATGAGGAAGGCCAGATTAACAGTATAAACATTTCTAAAGACAGAATATTTTACTCAAAGAGAATTTGTCAGTTACAGAAGCACAGAAAGTTAGACTCTGGAGGTCTTGGTTTATGTAGGCATCACTTCTTAGCTAGATTGTTCTTAGCTTATTTTGTAAATTTAGTAAGGCAAGAAAATATACTCACCATCATTTTAAATAATCACTAAGTGTTGCTCTGCTATATATTTCTGCTTTGTGCACTTTAAGTTAAATTGAGTTCTTCTGATGAAGGTCTATCTTGTTCATTGTGATAAAGCCAGTGCCCAGCATGGTGCCAGACACAGTGGATGCTCAGTACTTCTTTCAACTGAGTTAACAGTCCTGAGACTTGACAAGGGAGATCCAATGAACCTTTGAGTCCAAGATTCTGGAATGCAGAGCTAGAGCTAACCTATCAATTAATAAAATTATCAACTGGGGAGGATCTTCAGCAACCCAATTTTATTGGATCAAACAGCTAAATTTCTGTCTTCTGAATGTCAAAAAACAGTCACAACCTGAAAGCTGAGAATTACATATTTGGCGGGAATTTTTAGGACTTCAAGCCTGGGAGACAGCATCTCAAGTAACCCTGAGATAACTGCTCTGAGGAGGCAAGGGAGGAACTAGGTTATATAGAAGCTTAAAACAAAGGCAGGTAGCCTGAATATCAAAAGATTACTGTTAATTGTAGCTCAGCTGGTAAAGGTCTGCCTGCAATGCAGGAGACCTGAGTTTGATCCCTGGGTTGGGAAGATCCCCTGGAGAAGGGAAAGGCTACACACTCCAGTATTCTGGCCTGGAGAATTCCATGGGTTGTATAGTACATGGGATTGCAAAGAGCCGGACACAACTGAATGACTTTCACTTTTCACTTTCAAAGGAAACCAGATATTCCAAGTTTAGGAATTTGGCTCTTTTTTTATGTAAGGGAAGATGCTACCATCTGGGCTCACTGAAATGACTCTTCTCATTTGCATCTCAGCTATCTGGGCTAGAATCCTGAGTTTTTCACATCCTGAGTTCCTCAGTGTTCTGATTCTGTTAAAGTGCTGCACTCAATATGCCAGCAAATTTGGAAAACTCAGCAATGGTCACAGGACTGGAAAAGGTCAGTTTTCGTTCCAATCTCAAAGAAAGGTAATTCCAAAGAATGCTCAAACTACCACACAATTGCACTCATTTTGCACACTAGAAAAATAATGCTCAAAATTCTTCAAGCTAGGCTTCAACAGTACATGAACCAAGAAATTCCAGATGTTCAAGTTGGACTTAGAAAAGTTATCCGTTGGATCATAGAAAAAGCAAAAGAATTCCAGAAAAATATCTACTTCTGCTTCATTGACTATGCTAAAGCCTTTGACTGTGTGAATCACAGCAAACTGTAGAAAATTCTTCAAGAGATGGGAATATCAGACCACCTTACCTGCTTCCTGAGAAAGCTGTATGAAGGTCAAGAAGCAACAGTTAGAACCAGATATGGAACAATGGACTGACTCCAAATTGGGAAAGGAGTACGTCAAGGCTGTATACTGTCACTCTGCTTATTTAATTTATATGCAGAATACATTATGCAAAATGCTGGGCTGGATGAAGTACAACCTGGAATCAAGATTGCAGGGAGAAATATCAATAACCACAAATATGCATATGACACCACCATTATGGAAGAAAGGGAAGAACTAAACAGCCTCTTGATGAAGGTGAAAGAGGAGAGTGAAAAAGCTGGCTTAAAACTCAGTGTTCAAAATATGAAGATCATGGCATTTGGCTTCATCACTTCATGGCAAATAGATGGGAAAACAGTGGAAATAGTGACAGACTTTATTTTTGGGGCTCCAAAATCACTGCAGATGGTGACTGCAGCCATGAAATTAAAAGACACTTGCTCCTTGGAAGAAAAGCTATGTCCAACATAGACAGCATATTAAAAAGCAGAGACATCACTTTGCCAACAAAGGCCCATGTAGTCAAATATATGATTTTTCCAGTAGTCATGTATGGATGTGAGAGTTGGACTGTAAAGAATAGTGAGCACCAAAGAATTGATGCTTTTGAACTGTGATGTGGCAGGAGACTCCAGAAGTCCCTTGGACTGCAAGAAGACCAAACCAGTCAATCCTAGAGGAAATCACTCCTGAATATTTATTGGAAGGCCTAATGCTGTAGCCAAAGTTCCAATACTTTGGTCACCTGATGAGAAGAGCTGACTCATTAGAAAAGACCCTGATGCTGAGAAAGATTGAAGACAGGAGAAGGGGACAACAGAGGACGAGATGGTTGGATGGCATCACCAACTCAATGGACATGAGTTTGAGCAAGCTCCAGAAGATGGTGAATGACAGGGAACCCTGGCGTGCTGTGGTCCATGGGTTGGCCAAGAGTTAAGAATACACTGGACTGAGCAACTGAATACCACCACCACCATAGGGAGTGGCTGCAGTCTGCTGGCCGCCAGATTGCAGGTATGGTTCTCCTTCCTGGGTACACTTAGGGCTGATAAATTCACATTTGGAGGGCAGAATCACAGATAACTTGACATCCTTGTCCACTTCTCGAGAAAAACTATCTAACCAAAACAGAAGCAGGTAAAAGGGAAAGGTTTTTTTGTTTTTTTGTTTTTTTTCAAATTGGAGGTTTGTGGCAAACCTGCATTGTCAGATGATGGTAGTTTTTTGGTTTTTCAGCAATAAAGTATTTTCAAATTAAGATATGTACAATTTTTAGACATAATTATATTACAAACTTAATAGACTATAGTTTATTGTTTTATTTGCCCTGGAAAACAAAAAGAAATTCACATGACTTGATTTATTGTTCTTTATTGAAGTGGTCTGGAACAAAACCAATAATATCTCCAAGGTATGCTTTATTTGGTTCATGCTTTACTTATTTATTCTCAATCCAATATGGTGATCTATGCCTTTTCTTTGGATATTTAGGCCATTTATAAGATAGGTGGTAAGAGTTTAAGTCTATCTTGCTATTTGCTTTCTATTTATCCATTTTGCTCTTTTTTCACTTTTATTTTACAGCTTTCTTCTGGATTAAGTAAATTTTATAATTTTATTGTATATCTTTGCTTGCTTATTGCAATAACTATTGCTATTTTACTCATTGCCTAGAGCTCACAGAATGCAACTTGTCAAAATTTAACCTCAGGTGATATTATACTACCTCACATATATTATAAGACCTTTATAATAATAACCTTGATTTCTCTCCTCCCAACATTTTTATTATTATTGTCATACATATAATTTCTACACGTTATAAATACCACAGTACTTTGTTATTACTTTTGCTTTAAAAATAAATTTTATTTTACTATTTTTGATGCTATTCATCCATTGTATATATTCAGATTCTCATCTCACATGATTTTCTTCTGCTTGATGAATGTCCTTTAACATTTCTTATAGTGTGAGTCTGATAGTGATGAATTATTTTAGCTTTAGTATGTCTGAAAAAGTATATTGCCATCATTTTTTAATTATAGGGGACTGGAATACTAAAGTAGGAAGTCAAGAAACACCTGGAGTAACAGGCAAATTTGGCCTTGGAATGCAGAATGAAGCAGGGCAAAGACTAATAGAGTTTTGCCAAGAAAATGCACTGGCCATAGCAAACACCCTCTTCCAACAACACAAGAGAAGACTCTACACATGGACATCACCAGACAGTCAACACTGAAATCAGATTGATTATATTCTATGCAGCCAAAGATAGAGAAGCTCTATACAGTCAACAAAAACAAGACCAGGAGCTGACTGTGGCTCAGATCATGAACTCCTTATTACCAAATTCAGACTTAAATTGAAGAAAGTAGGGAAAACCACTAGACCATTCAGGTATGACCTAAATCAAATCCCTTATGATTATACAGTGGAAGTGAGAAATAGATTTAAGGGCCTAGATCTGATAGATAGGGTGCCTGATGAACTATGGAATGAGGTTCATGACATTGTACAGGAGGCAGGGATCAAGACCATCCCCATGGAAAAGAAATGCAAAAAAGCAAAATGGCTATCTGGGGAGGCCTTACAAAGAGCTGTGAAAAGAAGAGAGGTGAAAAGCCAAGGAGAAAAGGAAAGATATAAGCATCTGAATGCAGAGTTCCAAAGAATAGCAAAAAGAGATAAGAAAGCCTTCTTCAGCAATCAATGCAAAGAAACAGAGGAAAACAAAAGAATGGGAAAGACTAGAGATCTCTTCAAGAAAATTAGAGATACCAAGGGAACATTTCATGCAAAGATGGGCTCCATAAAGGACAGAAATGGTCTGGACCTAAGAGAAGCAGAAGATATTAAGAAGGGGTGGCAAGAATACACAGAAGAACTGTACAAAAAAGATCTTCACGACCCAGATAATAATGATGATGTGATCACTAATCTAGAGCCAGACATCTTGGAAAGTGAAGTCAAGTGGGCCTTAGAAAGCATCACTATGAACAAAGCTAGTGGAGGTGATGGAATTCCAGTTGAGCTATTTCAAATCCTGAAAGATGATGCTGTGAAAGTGCTGCACTCAATATGCCAGCAAATTTGGGAAACTCAGCAGTGGCCACAGGACTGGAAAAGGGCAGTTTTCATTCCAATTCCAAAAAAGGCAATGTCAAAGAATGCTCAAACTTCTGCACAATTGCACTCATCTCACATGCTAGTAAAGTAATGCTCAAAATTCTCCAAGCCAGGCTTCAGCAATACGTGAACCGTGAACTCCCTGATGTTTAAGCTGGTTGTAGAAAAGGCAGAGGAACCAGACATCAAATTGCCAACATCTGCTGGATCGTGGAAAAAGCAAGAGAGTTCCAGAAAAACATCTACTTCTGCTGTATTGACTATACCAAAGCCTTTGACTGTGTGGATCACAATAAATTGTGGAAAATTCTGAGAGAGATGGGAATACCAGACTACCTGACCTGCCTCTTAAGAAATCTGTAAGCAGGTCAGAAAGCAACAGCTGGAACTGGACATGAAACAACAGACTGGTTCCAAATAGGAAAAGGAGTACGTCAAGGCTGTATATTGTCACCCTGCTTATTTAACTTCTATGCAGAGTACATCATGATAAACGCTGGACTGGAAGAAACACAAGCTGGAATCAAGATTGCCGAGAGAAATATCAATAACCTCAGGTATGCAGATGACACCACCCTTATGGCAGAAAGTGAAGAGGAGCTAAAAAACCTCTTGATGAAAGTGAAAGAGGAGAGTGAAAAAGTTGGCTTAAAGCTCAACATTCAGAAAATGAAGATCATGGCATCCGGTCCCATCACTTCATGGGAAATAGATGGGGAAACAGCGGAAACAGTGTCAGACTTTATTTTGGGGGGCTCCAAAATCACTGCAGATGGTGACTGAAGCCATGAAATTAAAAGACGCTTACTCCTTGGAAGAAAAGTTATGACCAACCTAGATAGCAAATTGAAAAGCAGAGACATTACTTTGCCGACTAAGTTCCATCTAGTCAAGGCTATGGTTTTTCCAGTGGTCATGTATGGATCTGAGAGTTGGACTGTGAAGAAGGATGAGCACCGAAGAATTGATGCTTTTGAACTGTGGTGTTGGAGAAGACTCTGGAGAGTCCCTTGGACTGCAAGGAGATCCAACCAGTCCATTCTGAAGGAGATCAGCCCTGGGTGTTCTTTGGAAGGAATGATGCTAAAGCTGAAACTCCAGTACTTTGGCCATCTCATGAGAAGAGTTGACTCATTGGAAAAGACTCTGATGCTGAGAGGGATTGGGGGCAGGAGGAGAAGTGGACGACCAAGGTTGAGATAGCTGGATGGCATCACCGACTCGATGGACATGAGTCTGAGTGAACTCCGGGAGTTGGGGATGGACAGGGAGGCCTGGTGTGCTGCGATTCATGAGGTCACAAGAGTCGGACACGACTGAGCGACTGAACTGAACTGAGGAGTTCTATGCTGTCAGTTTTTATTTTCTGTACTTTAAAGTAGTTGCTTGACTGTTTTCTAGTTTGTACTGGTTTTGATAGGAAATTTGCTGTCTCCATTATATTTATTCTAAATGTAATGTGTCTTCTCCAGCTTCTTACATTTTTTTGATCACTATTTTTACTCAATTTTATTACCATGACTTTGGTAAAATTTTCTTCAAGTTTCTTGTTCTTGGGTTTGGTTGAGCTTCTCAAATCTGTGAGTTTATAATTTTTTCAACTTTTAAAATATTTCAGCCATCATTTCTTCAAATATATTTTCTGCTTCACTACCTTCTTTCAGAGATTACAATTACATATATAGGTTGTTTTAATTTTCCCTACATTTCACTGATTTGTAGGACGCTCTGTCCACTTTGTAAGTTTGCTTTCCCTATATGTTTCATTTCAATGGTTTCTATCCTTATGCATTCATGATCACTAAATATTTTTTCCTTCAGTGTATAAAGCTGGGGTCCAGCCTGGTGGATCCAGGGAATTAGAAGCTGGGACAGAGTTGGCAAGGTAAGACTTATTTATTTAGAAATATAAAGAGAGATCAGGAAAGAATAGTGTAGTAGGAAAATTAGTGGAGAAAAGAGGCTGAATAACTTGGTTTACGCGGAGAACCAATAAAATTCCGAGACAAGTAGTTTGCACCGTCTACGTAGGCCACCAGTGCCCGCTTGAATAGCAGAGAGTGCCCCGCCTTGGGCTCCCTCTCATGTAGGTCTTAGAAGCCAGGGCAAATAAGAAGACATGGTGAGCCTCCATGCTCCAGATGGGAATTCAGCCAGAAAAGGGAGAAAAGAACGACATGGGGGAGCCAAGCATCGATGCCAGACCCACAACTTTATTTTCAAAAGCAGCTTATATACCCCAAGTTGTACATAAAGAAATAATGGAATATGCAGGGTTATGCAGGGGCAGCAGTCCTGACCCTTACTGAGACCAGGCTTTCTTTTTGCATACCTTCCCATATACAAAAGGTCCCAGGTGGTTTTACATCATCTTCTGGCCAGGGGGCCTGTTAACATTTTTATGGCTCTTTTCCTAGATAAATGTCTATCAACCAGAAAACTCATTTTCCCTTGAAGTGTTCTTTTCTTTAATCTGCATCACCCTCAAAGTACTAAATAAAGTTACAGTCCTCTAGAACAAAGGTGCAGTGGGTTATAACAAAGAAAGTACTTAACTCAAAGATCTAATGTCGCTAATACCAGGGCTACTACCTGTTTTTTCTACATACCAACTATATCAACAAATAAAAGATATGAACACTTGGCAGTTCAAGTGTTTCAGTATGAAACACTTGGCAGTTTGTTAAGTATTGGCTTAACAAATGAAACCCTTAATCAGTCCTATTCTAAATGATTTTGACTCCTCGGAAGCCCCTGCATTCCTAGGATGTTTTAAGCTTCCTGTGCCTCTCAGGTCGGGAGGCTGTAAACAATCACACGTGCAGCTGTAAGAGTCCAGCAGGCAAGCTAGAAACCCATCAGAGGGGTTTTTGGATTGAAACACTCTTATTATGGCCAGGAGATTTATTATCTAAAAGCTCTAAATTGACTTTTTCCAGAAAAAGGTGGTGGGGGGATAGCCCCCCTGTAATGTCAGAAGAGTAGGTGAAAGGCATAATATAGTAAGGCAGGCAGACTCTGGTTTTGGGGCAGATGCACAAGCAGATGCAGCAAGGCTCCCTTAAGGCCCGACTTGCCTTTGCCTGTTGGGCCTCTTAACCTCATGACCTTTGCCACGGGCGGGACTCCTCGTGCTGGCTCCCAGCAGTATAATCTGCCACTAATTCCATTCTGTGTATTTATTTTTCATCTCAAATATCATTTGCAACTCCAGAAGTTTTATGTGTATCTACTTTTATATCTTTTATTCTTTTTTTTTTCTACTTAGCCTATTCAATCATTTCTCTAGTTTCATGAATGTCTAGTGTTCAATTACATAATTATTTTGTCTTTGTCTACTATTTCTGCCATCTATGCCATCTGGGGTCAATATCTCCTCTCTTATCCTCTCTCCTCTCTCCTCTGACACTCTGCCTTGTGGACTCTAACCATCTTTATCTCCCCAAACCTTCAACTCAGGCTCGTCAGCAAAGTCTGCCATGCTCCTCTTGGGCCCCCCACACTGTGCATCACCCTGGAAACTTTCTTAAGAAAGCAAGCCAAGGTAATCAGAGAGCTCATCTAGTTTGATTACTGTCTCTTAGGGATCAGTGTGCTTTGTTGTCTATTGTCCAATGTTTTGAGAATCATTGTTTTATAATATTGTTCCCATTTTAATTTTGCTTCTGTTTTAGTAATTCAGGTGGGAGGGTAAATCTTCTCCACATAATTCCAGGTAGGCAGAAAACAGAAATCTGAATTGGTTTTTTTTTTTTTTTTTGGTCTTTTAACCATCATTTTAATTTTTAAATATATGTCAAAAAATGTTAGTGACACCAATTATTTGCCAGACACTGTACTAGGTACTAGAGATACAACAGTGAATAAAGTAGCCAAATATCCATTTTTCATGGAGAAAAGCCTGCCTCTTTGAAGAAATGACTGATTCTTGAAACACTGTTAAAAATTTTGTACCCCCTTTCAATATATGTGTTGGGAAGTTCCCCATACTACCATATGATTCTCCCACATCAGCTGGGTATCCTACAATTCAACTCAATTCTGACACCATATACCTGAACATAGATTCATATATCAAATATTAAAGTCTCATTCCTATAGATTGCCCCCTCTGCAATTTCAGACACCAATCACAAATCCAGATTGTAACCTGTGCTTCTGACCAACCTACTATGGGAAGTTTCGATGACCACTTCCTGGTTAATTTGCTGGAGTAGCTCATAGGTTTCAGAGAAACATTTTACTTACTAGCTTATTGATTTGTTATAAAGGGATATAACTCAGGAACAGTCACATGGAAGAGATGCATAAGGTAAGGTTTGGGGAAAGAGTGTGGAGCATCCATGACCTCTCCAAGTGAGCTACTCCCCCAGCACCTCCACGTGTTCACAAACCCAGAAGTTCTCTGAATGCTCTCCTTTTGGATTTTTACAGAGGTTTCATCACCCAGGCATGATTTATTAAACTACTGACCATTGGTAACTGAACTCTATCTCCAGCTGCTTTCCCTTCTCTGGAGACCATAGGTGAGGGTGAAAGTTTCAACTCTCTAATCACCTTGCTGCTTCCTCTGCTTTCCTTAGGTGACCTGTGACCAAGGAGCATTCAAAAAACAACTTCATTAACATAACAAAAACAAAAGACACCCTTATAGCTTTCATCAGTTAGGAAACATCAAGGGTTTTAAGAATTCTGTGCCAGAAACAGGACAAAAACCAAATATATGCTTCTTATGATAAATTACAAAACCACACCTGTGTTACAACAGAAAGCAAAACATCTACTGTAATCATGTGAAAAACTTTCAGGAGCCAACTGAAGAAGTTTCCAGTTGCCAAAATACTAATTGAATAATAACTAATAATAATGACATTTAAGTGCTAATTGAATAATAACTATGATGTATCAGCAGAAGATAGTAACAAGAGGTGGCAAGAATACACAGAAGAACTGTACAAAAAAGATCTTCATGACCAAGATAATCACGATGGTATGATCACTCACCTAGAGCCAGACATCCTGGAATGTGAAGTCAAGTGGGCCTTAGAAAGCATCACTATGAACAAAGCTAGTGGAGGTGATGGAATTCCAGTTGAGCTATTTCAAATCCTGAAAGATGATGCTGTGAAAGTGCTGCACTCAATATGCCAGCAAATTTGGGAAACTCAGCAGTGGCCACAGGACTGGAAAAGGGCAGTTTTCATTCCAATTCCAAAAAAGGCAATGTCAAAGAATGCTCAAACTTCTGCACAATTGCACTCATCTCACATGCTAGTAAAGTAATGCTCAAAATTCTCCAAGCCAGGCTTCAGCAATATGTGAACCATGAACTTCCAGATGTTCAGTCTGATTTTAGAAAGGCAGAGGAACCAGAGACCAAATTGCCAACATCCACTGGATCATCGAAAAAGCAAGAGAGTTCCCAAAAAACATCTACTTCTGCTGTATTGACTATGCCAAAGCCTTTGACTGTGTGGATCACAATAAACTGTGGAAAATTCTGAAAGAGATGGGAATACCAGACCACCTAAACCTGCCTCTTGAGAAATCTGTATGCAGGTCAGAAAGCAACAGTTAGAACTGGACATGAAACAACAGACTGGTTCCATATAGGAAAAGGAGTACGGCAAGGCTATATTTTGTCACCCTGCTTATTTAACTTCTACGCAGAGTACATCATGAGAAACGCTGGGCTGGAGGAAGCACAAGCTGGAATCAAGATTGCCAGGAGAAATATCAATAACCTCAGATATGCAGATGACATCACCCTTATGGCAGAAAGTGAAGAGGAGCTAAAAAGCCTCTTGATGAAAGTGAAAGAGGAGAGTGAAAAAGCTGACTTAAAGCTCAATATTCAGAAAACAAAGATCCTGGCATCTGGTCCCATCACATCATGGGAAATAGATGGGGAAACAGTGGAAACAGTGGCAAACTTTATCTTTTGGGTGCTCCAAAATCACTGCAGATGGTGATTGCAGCCATGAAATTAAAAGATGCTTACTCCTTGGAACAAAAGTTATGACCAACCTAGACAGCATATTAAAAAGGAAAGACATTACTTTGTCAACAAAGGTCCATCTAGTCAAGGCTATGATTTTTCCAGTGGTCATGTATGGATGTGAGAGTTGGACTGTGAAGAAAGCTGAGTGCTGAAGAATTGATGCTTTTGAACTGTGGTATTAGAGAAGACTCTTGAGAATCCCCTGGACTGCAAGGAGATCCAATCAGTCTATTCTGAATGAGATCAGCCCTGGGTGTTCTTTGGAAGGAATGATGCTAAGGCTGAAACTCCAGTACTTTGGCCACCTCATGCGAAGAGTTGACTTATTGGAAAAGACTCTGATGCTGGGAGGGATTGGGGGCAGAAGGAAAAGGGGACGACAGAGGATGAGATGGCTGGATGGCATCACTGACTCAATGGATGTGAGTCTGAGTGGACTCCGGGAGTTGGTGATGGACAGGGAGGCCTGCCATGCTGCAATTCATGGGGTCACAAATAGTTGGACACGACTGAGTGAGTGAACTGAACTGAACTGAATAATATTAACTGCTGCTAAGTCACTTCAGTCGTGTCCAACTCTGTGCAACTCCATAGACGGCAGCCCACCAGTCTCCCCCATCCCTGGAATTCTCCGGGCAAGAACACTGGTCTATACATTTATAATGATATTAAGAAAATAATTAATTAGTCTTCTTTGAATGGCATCTTTGAGAGATGCTATGGAATTAAATCACTATTTGATAACTAGGAAATATAGAGAAAAACAAATAATTTTCCTCCCTTTTCTAGAAACAAATAGTAAAAATAAAAGAAGTCTTTCTTAGATGATTATTTCAATTGATAGAATTAAAATATTGATATTTTGCAAAGCCTAATGAAATATTCACTCTAGCTGATGAATATTGGTGACTACTAACATCTCCCACTAAAACTAAGAACCATATATTATGGGTCCTTGCTGGAATACTACCTAAGAACTATTCTTGCCAAATTCTCAAATATAACTCTGCTTTCAAACTGTGGGGCTGGAGAAGACTCTTGAGAATCTTTTGGACAGCAAAGAGATCTAACCAGCCAATCCTAAAGGAAATCACCCCTCAATATTCATTGGAAGGACTGATGCTGAGGCTGAAGCTCCAATACCTTGGCCACCTGATGTGAAGAGTCAACTCATTGGAAAAGACCATGATGCTGGGAAAGATTGAAGGCAGGAGGAGAAGGGGATGACAGAGGATGAGATGGTTGGATGGCATCACTGATTCAAAAGACATAAATTTGAGCACACTCTGGGAAATGGTGAAGGACAGGGAAGCCTGGTGTGCTGCAGTCCATGAGGTCGCATGACATGACCTAGAAACTGAACAACAACAAAGTTTCTATACTTAACTACCAAACTTACAGAAAATATAGGAAACAAAAACATATTGAACAGTACCATAGAGACACAGGCAGAAAATCAAGACTGCGGGAAACTTTACAAGGCAAACATCCTGGTTTAGTCAACAAATAAACAGCATGGAGGTAGGAGGAACCTATGTAATTAAGAGACATATCAGGAAATGGAAGGCTTCAGAAGATGCAAACTTTGAATTACTCTATCTTGGGGCAAAAGTAGGATCTTCTTAAACTTATTAGCACTGGTCAGTTTAAGTCAAAGAACTTAGAAGGTTTCTAGACATTATACCAAGAACTGGTCTGGAGGAAAGGAAGGCAATGGGACATAGAGGAATTTTAAAAGAGTTTGTTAGGTTCCTTTTTGTCTACCACACGAAGTTCACACTATAATTATCAATGATGATAGCTGCCTTCCTGGAACAGGACAGAGATCCACACTCTGTTAGGCATCTGTGGAGAAGATCAAAGTTTCCTCCTTTTATTTTAGGTCTTTTGTTTTCAGCTCAAAGTAATTTGGATGCCAAAGAGACATTTTGGGGTGGCAAACTGTGTTCGCCTACACCTTCAAGCTTTCCCCATCATGACTACACACTTCATAATTTATTTGCTGTCTTTCTTTTCCCACAGGGGTTAGTATCTTAAACATAAAAAGCATTCAGTAATTATTATTTTGTTGTTGTTGTTCAGTCACTAAGTTGTGTCCAACTCTTTGCAACCGCATGAACTGCAACACACCAGGCTTCCCTGTCATTCACTATCTCCTAGAGTTTGCTCAAACTCACGTCCATTGAGTCAATGATTCCATCCAAACATTTTGTCCTCTGTCGTCCCCTTCTATTCCTGCCCTTAATCTTTTCCAGTATCAGGGTATTTTCCTGTGAGTTGGCTCTTCACATCAGGTGGCCAAAGCATTGGAGCTTCAGCTTCAGCACCAGTTCTTCCAAAGAATATTCAGGGTTGATTTTCTTTATTATTGCTTAATTTGTTGTAAAACTCTATAGTTAAGAGTTATAGAACTCCTTGAATCTGGTGAGGCATTTTATTGATAGTTAATGGTAATGAAATCAATGTCATTCAATTAAAATTTTTAGGGATCACCTACTACAAACAAATCCTATGGTGGCAAATTTAATAGCAAAATAAATAACTATAATCTCTGCCCTGAAGGATCCCACCAGATAATAGAAAACATGGAAACACTATGGGGAATGCCAAAATAGAGGGAGATAAAAAAGCTGTGCAAAAATGGAGATGATGGCTGGAGAAAAGAGAGTGATGATTCCAAAGGGTAAATCTAGGAAGGCATCAATTCAGTGGACAATGGATGTCATTGCTCGCAACCCTGAAAGATGGACAGGACTTCAGTATCTGGGCAAAGATCTGCCGGCCAGGAGTGAATGAGGATAATTTCAGAGGAATGATTCTTTGCCTATGATTCTGTAATGTATGATTCTACTTCCTATCTACTTTATTTATTTAAAATACAAAAAAGCAAGGATAGTATTTCTCCCTTTTTGTAATTTATTATAGTAATATTTTTATTTTCATGGTAATATAATGATATTTTAGACTGTCATTAATTTTTAGTGTGTGCAAATACCACAACACTTGAGCCAAGGGTGACATTTGCTCTTTTGACATTTTGTAGTCAGCCACCCAGAAAAAGATAGTTTGCATCATTAAATGTTGCCTTTTGAAGCACTCAGTAGGGAATGGGGGCAGAAATCCTACATTAATATGAAGAATGAACCATCAAACATATCTCAATTTTTGAAGTAACATTTTTTTTACAATTTAAATATATGTTTTGTGCTTTATTTTTATTTCTCTGTGGTATTATACAATCCTTCAGAATGTACTGTAATTCACTTAATCGCTGGTATATTCTAAGAGGCCCTTCTGGGAATTCTTAACAGAAGCAGCATGAAGTGGGTGCTAGGAACACTGTAGCTTGCTTTATAATTTATAGTGTAGGTGTAAATCCTTTCTCTTAAGAACAGCACAAAAGTGCCATTTAATTCACTACAGGAACATTTAAATTAGGTACATTTATATTTTAAAATAACATTTTGTATTTTCCTTGTTATACTCAAGTGAACTGTTCACCTAAAGAACAGAACATGTATAATGTATAATCGGTGTAACACCACATAATGACGATTGTATAATAAATAAGAACAATGCTGTTAATTAAGATCTTGATTGAGACCAGAATTACAGCTAGTGAAATATCTCACGGTGTCTCTAGGCCATCTGGTTCAAATTGTCAATATTAATCTCTTAAGCTCTCTTTCAAAAGATGGGTCCACGCTGGCAGAGCCTGGGAAGTCAGATAGGAGAGAAAGAAAAATAAGTTTCTGTTAATATGCCTGTACTTTCAGATCTTAGAGAGTAGCTAAGAGAATGCATGTTTTTACAGAGCCATGAAGGATGATGAAGAGAGTAACATTTGTGGGAAGTAGATAAGTGTGAGTGTAGCAAGGATGGCAAGTAAATGACAAACATCTCTGTGGCAGGAAATACACAGGTAGGGGTTTGTGGTTAAAGCCAGAAGCAGCAAAATGTATAGGCAGGGGTACTTGAAGCGAAGCCTGGTGTATTGGTCTATGGGGTTGCAAAGAGTCTGAAACAACAACACTTCAAGTAAGGAGGTGTGGCCTCAGAGATGGGAGAGGCTGTTTTACGAGCATTTCTTCAGCTATGCTTTTTTCTATGAAGGAATAATATTGGAACTAATCAAATGTTTAATATTCAGGGTTTGAACTGCAACCCTTTCAATTAGGTGGTGATTAAAGGATGAAAATAAAATTGAAAAATCTTATCCAGCCTAAGTAAAAACCACAGACACTCAAATACAACATTAAAAAGGAGAAAGTCTGTTTTGATGTGTTGCTGTATTTATTTCTCCATTCCCATACTTACTGTGACCCTTCCAATTGTCAGGCATGACTGTAAATACTAAAGGTAGGGCTTCTCTGCTGGTCCAGTGATTAAGAATCTGCCCTTCAATGCAGGGGACACTGGTCCAATCCCTGCACCCAGAAGATCCCACATGCCACGAGCAACTACACCCATGTACCACAACTACTCAGCCCACATGCATGCCTAGAGCCTGGACTCCACAACAAGAGAAGCCATCAGAATGAGAAGCCATCAGAATACAAAGCCTGTGCACCGTAATTAGAGAGAAGCCCCTGCTCTCCGCAACTAGAGAAAGCCCCCACACAGAAACCAAGACCCAGTATAGTCATAAATGAATAAATACTATGGATACAGCAGAGATTGAGATGAAGTCCCCAATTTTTTTGGAGCTGGTTTTCTACTAAGGTAGGGATGAGAATCTCCTCTTGTCCATGAGATTTCCCAGGCAGGAATAGTGGAGTGGATAGCCATTTCCTTCTCCAGAGTATCTTCCAAACCCAGGGATCAAACTTGGGTCTCCTGAATTATAGATGGATAATTTACTAAATGAGCCACCAAGGAAGCAATCTGAAGGCCTACCAAAGAATATTTGTTGATCAATGAAATGTTGCTGCTTTTTATTCTAAGCAATAAGGTGCATGGTAGAAGTTAGTTTGGGCATGAAATGAAATACTAATTTGTATAAGTAAATATGTTGAATAGACAGTTGGATATGTTAGTCCAAGTTTAGAAAAAACAACAAAGTTGAAGATAAATGAGTGAGAGCCAAAAATATGTAGATGATACTGAAAGGCCATGGGATAGGATGAGCTTACACGAAGAAAGAGAACAGTTAAAGAAGAGGGCCAAGCACTAAGCCGAGGGTGTAAGCCAATATTTCAAGGTCAGGAGGAGAAAAAGGAGCCCAGCTCGAGCAGTGATGGTGAGGCAGGAGGGTGCAACATGAGGAAGCCAAAGAATCAACTATAGAGTCTGGTAGGATGGCAGCTCAGAGACAGCAGTGGCACCCCACTCCACTACTCTTGCCTGTAAAATCCCACGATGGAGAAGCCTGGTAGGCTGCAGTCCATGGGGTTTGCGAAGAGTCTGACATGACTGAGCGACTTCACTTTCACTTTTCACTTTCATGCATTGGAGAAGGAAATGGCAACCCACTCCAGTGTTCTTGCCTGGAGAATCCCAGGGACGGGGGAGCCTGGTGAGCTGCCGGCTATGGCTATGGTGTCACGCAGAGTCGGACGCAACTGAAGCGGCTTCGCAGCAGCAGCAGAATGACAGCTATTGCTGCTGAACTTAATGAAAGCTGTTTGGGGGCACCTCTGGGGATGCAAGCCTGGGTAAAGCGAGTGGAGAGGATGCAGAAATACAGAAGTAGAAAGAGGACATGTCGATAATTGTTTCCAGGACAGTGGCTATAAAAAAGTAGAGAGAAAACAAAAAAAAAAGTAGATGGAAGGAGGAAGACATAATGTCAAGGGACTGTTCTTTATTTCATTGTTTTATTGTTTCTTTTAAAATAGCTAATATTAAGGCTTGTGCATATGCCAAAGAGAGTAACCCAGTAGTGAGGATGAAATTAATGCTGCAGGAGAGAGAGGGAATAATTGCAGAAGCAAAGACCTTGAGGAACTGAGAAAGGATGACCCTAATTTCCTCAGTGATGCACTAAGTATTTGTTTACTGTAACTCTTAGCTAAAGCCATTGGATAGAGTGATTCTAATTTAATTGTTCTGGGCTGGATCCTGGGCCTCAATGTATTATTTTAAAGCTCCCCAGTTACTTCTAATATGCAGCCAGGGTAGAAAAGCAGTAATCTAAACTAAAGTGTTTTGTGCTTATCATTTTGGGGGCTTTTCTTCCTAGCATGATGACATCTATATCTGTTGCCAGCAGTCTACGGTATAGTTGTGCATGAACTCTATATAAATAGAATCATACTGGCTGCATTCTGTGTGTCTTGCTTTCTTTTGGTTTCCTTCTTGTTTATGAGATTCATCCATGATGTGTGCAGTTCCAGCTCATTCATTGTCACGACTCTAACTGTTCCAGCAGATGAAGACGTGTAATTTCTCCATTTCCATGTTTAACGGGTATAGAAAGCACTCTTCAGGTTTTGATGATTGCAAATCACATTGCTATGAGCATTCTTAAGTATATAATTGATTAACTATCACAACTGTTTCCTGGGAAGGGAGACTATAAGCTGATATAGCTAGTTTGGAAAGTAATTTGACATTATGTATTTCTTTTTCAAAAACAGTCATTTTACTTTACATTCAGTTCTGTAATTGCATATCACATATTATATTTTGAAATTGTTTTGAAAAGCAAATGGTTTACATTTTGTTGCAGTTCAATTTGACCTTCCTCTTCATAATTTCTCTTATTATGATTACACTTAAAAGAATTATCCACCATTAAATAGCAGTTCAAAATTTACCTAGAGCTTTCTTGGTTCCATTTATTTTATATTTAGCTTTTTAATATACCTGAAAATTTGTATTAAATAAAGTTGAAAGACAGATTACAAATTGGCAAAATAAATTACAATAAGAAATTAATAGCCAAAGACAATGAGAGGAAATCTACTAATAAAAGTGACTTGAGACATGAACAGATAATTTACAAAAGAGATACAATTGCTAATTAAATATGAGGACAGTGTTCAAACTCAGTGATTAAAGAAACAAAATGTAAACTGTTTATAAAATAATAGTTTTCACACTTGTCAATATTTTAAAATATCTTAAGTCAGTCATTTTTAAACACTGTTGGTAGTGTTTATCAGTACCAATTCTTGGAAAACAATTTGATAACATATATCAAGAGCCATGAATGGGGGAAAAAAGCCATAATTATATGCCTAAGGATCTATTGTAAGGAAATAGTTTAAAATGTGGATGAAGATACTTATTTAAGGATGTCCACTGAAGTGTTATTTATAATAGAAAAAGGAGAAAAAGGCTTGAAATACTGTAAATGCCTTCAAACAGGGCAAGCATTAAATTAGTTGCTTCTTCATACAATGGAAGCCTGGAATAGTATTAGTTTATTGAAAACATGTTTCCAAGGGATAATGACATGGGAAAATGCTAAAAACTGAGAATAAAAGATAGTCATGTATAACCTGTGATCTCTATTTTATGAAATGTTTCTATTTCCATCTATCTTGCTACCCAACTCTCTCACTCTCTCTCCCTCCCTCCTATCCTTCCCACTCTGTCCAAAACACTGAGTGTTCTCTCCAGATGAAAGGAGAGGAAGTGAATTCTTTTCTTTCTAGTTTGTGTTTACATACCTTTAAAATGCTATTAAGATGTTTCTCTGTGTTTGGTTTAGTTGAAAAGAGATTTTGAGCTCCTAAAATACAGCAGGTTAAGTGCTGAGAATAAAGTCATCCTGGCTTGATTTGCTCAGTTTTACTCTGTAAACACACATCCTTTTCTGAATGCTGAAATCTGGCAAATCAGCCGCTGTCCCTTATTGCCTGTTTTGGTCTTTTCTTATTTTGAACCCTCTATCCAGCTTTCCAACAACTATCAACAATAGGCATGATGATCACGTCTAGGAGAGCTGATGGACATGCTTCTGACATTGCCAGTTAATGTTGCACAAAGTAGAGAGAAAGAGAAGTACAACAAAAAAGTAGTCCAGCTGCAGCACGCTGAACACACAGCTTGAGAAGACTGTGTAAATGAGTGAACCACCAGGACTCTGGGGATGGCCGGGGGTGTACTGAGCAAATGCAGAGGCCACAGGGAGTCTCTTCTGATTAGTGTTAACTCTGACCATTGGTTCTTCTTGAAAGTGAAAATTGGCTTATTCATGTCCGACTCTTTGCAACCGCATGGCCTATACAGTTCATGGAATTCTCCAGGCCAGAATACTGGAGTGGGTAAACTACCCCTTCTCCAGCAGATCTTCCTGACCCAGGAATCGAACCAGGGTCTCCTGCATTGGAGGGAGATTCTTTACCAACTGAGCCATCAGGAAAGCTCTGAGACCTTGTCATCTGTAAAATGGGGGTGTGACAACTTCCCTTCCAGAGACATTATGAAGTTAAATGAGAGTGACTTAAGCAGAATACCTGCACAACAGTAGGTAATAAATGAATGCTGCTATAATTACTTTCACCACTTCAAATCCTCAAGCAGAGAACTCAAGGCATGTCTCCTGACTGAGACAGTTTAGACCTTTTAGCTAATACATTATAAATGATGAGATGAAGTCACAGTGTTGATTTCTCAAACAGGACGTATCGATTCTCTCTTGCAACAACATCCTTTTTTTGCAATAACTTTGTTTTTTTTTTTATGCCATGTTATTGACACACAGATTTTGTGAGATGAATATTGATGCTGCAAATCTTGCTCCATTCTTTAAAGTGTAACTAACCATTTTATTTTAATCTGATGCTTTCAAGGTGTCAGTAAGCATTAGTAAAATGTAGCATTTTTCTTTGGAGACTGGGAAAAATAACCTGTGCCAAGGAATTTACTTGAGGTTTAAAGGAGAAGCATGCAGCTTGAACTGCAAGTTCTTTTCTCCTTTTTGCACACAGAGAAAAATGTCAGATCTGTAATGGAACTGGCAAAAGACTGGAGCTGGTTCTGGGCCATCATGAAGGAAATGCTTCCTCAGGCAAGTGAAGCAGAATTAAGGAAGGGGGTTAGCTTAGGTCTGATTTGCATACAGACCCTAGGAGGAAGGCAAGCAGGACTGCAATGGATGCTGCAAAATGGATTACAGAGAGATTTGCAAACTGTCTTTGTCCTGGTGGGAACATGAACAAGAGTCATGAATGAGGAGGGCACATCTCTACTCTGAGCTGGCAGGGATGACCAAAAAGGCCAAGCATGGGGAGAAGGCACACAGTCTGGCTCTTGATCAGTAATGGCAGTAATCAGTGTACAGTGATGGCACAGCCTCTGCTGATGGTGTGAGTCTGCCACATTTCTGCACACCTCCTCAAATGATCTTCAGGACAATGCCCTTGGTACAGCATCGGAGAGTCTTCCCCAAGGAAAATAACATCGAGGGCAAAATCAGTCCTCAGCAACCAGAGCCTTCCTGACTGTGCCCTTTTGTCCTTTTTGAAGTGCTTCCACTTTGTCTTCCTTCAGGGCCATGGTGTCAACACACTTGGATAAAACATGGGCTCATAAAGGAGACAGTCATGTGCACTCAGATGTCCATTTTTACCTCCTTCAGGAAAGAGGGCTGTCAAAGTCTTGATCACCCAATTAGTGAGATCAGTAAATAATTTTGGAAAATGGAAGATCGGCATCTGGTAGGATATCCATTATAGCCCGGTCTCCTATTTAAAGGCTTTCATGAACACTCCTATTTCAAAACTATCTTTGCTCCAAACCTGTCAGCCATTAGGGGTCTGATTCCCTTTCAGTTGAAGACATTGACTCTCCCATAAAAGAATGCATCAAGCCACCATCACTCAGCCCCACCTTAGCATGATATATCATTCCTTTCGCACACTTGTAGCCAGCAGAGGAAGTTGTGCCAGAAAAAGAATAGAAAGAAAGGTACAGAACCACAGATCTCACCTTGGCCATATGGTCAAATTAACTGGGGAAGGGTAAAGATGATATAGTTTCCTGACTCCATTCCAGACCTACTGAATCACCAGTTTTTATGGCTGGCTTCTAGCATCTTCATCTGTAAAAAATGATCTCTGGAAAATGTAATGCACAGTTCAGTTTTGGGGAGATCAACATGGGGTAAAAGACCCTGAGTAAACCCTGTAGCAGCCAGACCACCACAAGCTTACTGCTTTATAATTCAACCTAAGTCCTGCAGTTTTTAGCATTCAAGAGGTGGGGCAAGGCTACCTGATGTTTGATACCAGTACAAGGTAGAGTTGGGCATCTCAGGACACCTTATCTGGAGGCCATACTCCTTCCATGGACATGGGCAAGAGAGAGCAACAACAGACACTGAACCTTATACTGATTCCAAATCTGCAAGGTGCTTAAATAAAAAGAACACTATTAGAAAAGGCAAAAAATCAAGTGAAATCAAGCAAAACTATCTATCTCAATATTTGTCAGGTAGGAGGGGTTGACTTTGTGGTATTTCCACTCAATGGAAATTATTTCATGTAATCCTAAATAAGTACATTTATAAGCATGAAAGATGATATACTATATTATAAATTGAAAAATAAACATTACATATAACATGACTAATATCTGCTCAAAATTACACATATAAACATGCATACAGATGGAGATTATGAACAAATCTTTAAAAAATATTACAAAATGTTCATTATGGCTATTTCTCAGTAAGGAGATTATGAGTAATTATTGTTGCTTGATTTCCATTATTTTCTGACTTACTTGCAAGGAACATGGATTATTTGTTAAACTTTAAAAACACGAAAGTACCACAAAGACACAATGTTCTCAGCATCTTTCCCAACTATCACAATAGCTTCTGCTCAAAGCTTTCCACTTTTGATCTTACAGCGTTTCAATATAACTTTGATGATATCTCAAATGCAGATCAAATTGTTTCCATCCTTTGCAACTTCAGTGACTTCTCATTAGCTACCAAAAAAATTCCTGTTCCTACATAGGTCATCTGCGTTTCCTCACGGTCTTTCTCCAGGTCTGTTTCTCACTGAGTCTCAGTCCATCCCTCCATGATCTTAGTGTTCTAATCCTATGAGAGCACTCCAGGGCTACACGTGTGCTCGCTCACTAAGTCCTCCCTGGTTCTTTTGCAATCCTTTGGACTGTAGCCCTGCAGGCTCCTCTGTCTATGGGATTTTCTAGGCAAGAATACTGGAGTGGGTGGCCATTTCCTTTTCTGGGGTATCTTCACGACCCAGGGATTGAACCCACATCTCTTGCATTGGCAGGTAGACTCTTTACCACTGAACCACCTGAGAAGCCCAGCACACAAAGTATTTTTAAAGCTGGATGCCTTTTCTACCTTTTTTTCTCAACTTTTTCAATCATACTCACTTTTCAATGACAGCTGAGAAATTACTACCTCCGTCAGGCCTCCCATTGATATCCCCAGAATTAATAGCCCTTCCACTACACCTACACTTCACAATAGCTGAACCTCCATGTATCACCTATTTTTATTCTTTCTTGTAGGTTTGCTTCCACTGGGAAATGAAGGCTCCTGGAGCAAAGTCATATTCCTGTTTCACCTTGGGATCTTTCATAGGTCCCAGCTCAGTGTACTGTGCACTGCACTCACTAATAAAAAAACACATTGAAGTGACTTGCAAAAAAGCCTGAAATGTTGATAATTCATTTAACAATACACTTCTTGAAATCTAAAGGTTTGGAGAAATTTAATCACCCCAACATAGCTGGTGGTAATGTAAAATTGCTCAGCCTCTCTGGAAGTAGTTTGGCAGTTCTCACAAACCCAAAATGCAAGTACCATGTGATCTAGCAATTGCAGTCCTGGGCATTCAATGCAGAGAAATGAAAACTTAAGTTCACACAAAAACCTTCTATTAGCCCTGTTTTCTGCTTCTGATGTTTTGACATCTAGGGCCTTGCTGACTAGCAATTGGCTGCCTCTCTGGTAGTTGGTTAATGGTTTGTAGATTCCTCCTAAGACCAAAACACTCTCCCTGGAGCTTCACTTTCATATGCAAAGGAAGTAATCCAAAAGCCAAACCCCCAGTGTGGTGGTCTGCGTGGCAGCTCTCACAATTCTTAGACATTATTCTTCTGCCCTAATCACCCCAAAGTCAGCCATCAGGCAGCCTTTGTACCCTAGATTTTACTGAAATTATTTAAATTAGCCAACCCTAACTGGGTGTGCTTGCTTAAGCTTACTTTTCCCACTCTTTCTCTTGAAAATTATCATAAAGGTCTTTCTGCAGCTTCTCTGCACTCTCTTTCTGCCTTCCACTGAGCTTACTATATCTTGTGTGACCCTGCACAGCATGGGATGCTCCCTTCCTCCTGGAACTGTGAGTAATAAACTATCTTTTCAATGACAATGTCTTCTGATCTGTTGGCCTCATCATACATGAATAAAATGAAACCCAGGTATGTTATAAAGCAAATCTGTGAGTAACAGTTCACAGCAGTTTTATTTGTAATAACTCAAAATTGCAAATAACTCAGATATCCTTCAAAACATAGATGGTTAAATAGTCTGTACTATATCTAGAATATAGAATATTACTCAGCAATGAAAAGGAACAAACTATTGATACATGCAACAACTTGGCTGAATTTTCAAAGAATTATGTTGGTGAAAAAAAAAGTCAATCTGAAAAGGTTACTTCAAGATTCTATTTTTAATAGAATTTTGAAATGACAAAGTTGTAAAAAGAACAGATTGGTGGTTGTTAAGGTCAAGCATGGAAGATAGGGCATGAAGTATTAGTACATTTTAGTAAAAAAGATTATCTATCCAAAGTCACCCACCTGCCTGCTAAATTCTGCTCCCTGCTATAACACACATTTCTAGACCAAACGATAGCTATGCAGTCACCACATGCACACGATAAAATATTTCCTGTCACCGGGCTTCATAGGGCAGGAAGAAGAAATATGATGAAAATTATACACAGATCATCTGACGTTGAAGAAAACTTCAGAAGCACAATAAAACACAGACGTGACTAACAGTATCAAAGTGATTATTTATTATACATTTACTTTAGAAGGAATCATTGGTGATAAGATTAATATATCCAACCAAAGACTTTAATTACCAAGGGAAGTAATCACCATAACTGCAAATTAAGAGACCAAGCAAGGCCATGGTGCATAGGGAGTTACAGACAATAATCAAGGGCAAAATTACATACGAGGAGACTATGCTTACACATCCAACATTCCATCAAAGTCATGCTCAAGGCGAAATGTGTGATTGTAGGTGTCAATCAAAACACATCGAAATGAACACTAGATGATTAAAATATGAAAAGATAATAGAAGCCAGCTGCAGGAAGCGGAGCTAAGGTCACCAAACAACCCTATAAAACGGGAGCCTGAAGTGTGTGGAGGGCACCAGGATGGGGTTGCTGCTGACAAGATTTGTTTTCTGAAATAGGAAGGATGAAGGCCTTGGGAGGCCTTCCCTCAGTTACTGGGAGATGAGGAAAGTTCATGGCAATCAGCAGAACACTGAACAAAATGTATGGAGAGGTAGACAATGAATGATCCCCACTTTATTCACTGTTAATGAGACAGAAATGGGAAGTGAGTGCAGGAGGAGTCATGGAAACTAAGTTCATCTGTTCCCCTTCTTCTAGGAGGGGATTTCTCTGTTAACTCTGACATACAACATTGTAAGAAGTTTCCACCTCTTTCAGATAACAACTACAGAGACAAACACCTACAATGAGTATGAAAGGAGGGAAGTCTATGACCATTCGGGGCAGAAATTAGGTGACTTGTTGGAAAATTCTGCTGGTTCAAGTGGGTGGTATGAGCACGGTGGTGGCAAAGCTGAATAAGAAATAATCTCTCTTGGGCTTCAATTCCCTCCTACAGTCTGTTATGCCAAAGCAATATCAATTCAGAGAGAAAAGTCAATGTTTTTAAGAGCTATTTTACAGTGGGTTTTGGCTACTATTAATACAGGGATGTTTGGCTCTCTTGGGAGATTTTCTGGATAAAGTCAGGTCCCCATGGTGTATTAGTCAGTGAGGGCTGTTAGAACAAAGTACCACAAATTATGTGGCTTAAACAAAAGAAATTCATTGTCCCATGGTTGTGGAGGCCAAAAGAAGGCCCAAATAAAGGTATTGATGAGCCTGCTCATTCTGAGGTCTGCGAGGCAAGAATCTGTTTGCTCTCACTCCTTGGCTTGTAGACGTCTATCTCCTCCTTGTGTCTCTTCGCATCACCTTCCCTCTATGTGTGCCTCTGTGTCTAAACTCCGCCCCGCCCGCCGCGTTTTAAGGGCATCGGTAATATTGGATTAAACCCTATCTAAATAACCTCACTTTAACTTGCTCTACCAACAAATAAGGTCACATTCTGAGGTCTTAAGGGTTAGGACTTCAACATAGGAATTTGACGGGCATAAAACATGTGAAACCATAACAAGGCATTGACAATTATTTAGGCGCTTTATATCCTAGATGGTTTACGGTGTTGAAGAAGATGACCTTGTTGTTTAGTGTCTGACTCTTTGCGACCCTGTGGACTGTAGCCCATCAGGCTCCTCTGTCCATGGGATTTCCCGGGCAAGAATACCGAGTGGGTTGATACTTCCTTCTCCAGGGATCCTCCTGACCCAGGGATCAAAGCTGAGTCTCCTGCATTGGCAGGCAGATTCTTTACCGCTGAGTCACCAGGGAGGCCCAAAGATAACCTACTTGATAATAATAATAATAAAAATGGCTCAAAGATTGGAGACAGAAGAGATTTACATTATTTTAATTCTATTGGAGATAGGCAACCAAGTTACTGTCCTATTAGAGACCCTTCAAAGCTAAAGACACCCAGATTGGGCAGAGTTTAGAGTGGGAAAGGGAAGATAAAGTAGTCTTGTGAGTGGGGCCATAAAATATTTTAATACATAGATGTTTTTACTTCTACATATGAATGTAGAAAAACAATATCTTGGATCCTTTCCTATCCGCTAAGTGCCAGGTAGAATCTTCCATTTCTGGAAGACTAGCCAGTAGAGCAGTAGGTGAATGAGGTATACGTTGCACCCTAACCCACCTTCAGGGACAAGGTACTCCTCCAGTGACACCCAAACTCTCTTGTTTTTTGCCTTTGTACTGGGATTTAGTGCAAGTGACCCTTCCCAAAGGTTTCATTCAGATAATGCTCCACTGGCTCTAGAGAATGAAAAGCATCAGTCACAACAGCTCTGACTGCCCTCAGCAGGCAGGGGGGAGAGTGATATCATTAACAAAACAATACTCTGGAGCATACTTACGAAATAAAAGTTTCTTGAGATCAAGTGAGCAGATTTACAATGCTCAAATCCCTCTGGGGGTCAAGGAAAAATTGTCTTCGAACTGCCTCCTGCCAAAGAGAAGTTTAGCACCTTGCTGTACTCTTTGATACTGAGACAGCACATGCCTCATCTGGGCATTTGACTTGGTCGTTTATGTCATCCAACTTGCAAGTGACATTTTTTGAAAGGGGCTCCAGGCAAGAGGCTGTGTAGGAAGCTGTCCAGCAAGCTGTGGTACACTTTCCACCTTTGAAGCCCCATAGTCCTGTGACCTTTTGGAAAGAAAAATATCTGTGACTGATGATTTCACCAATGGGAGTCACAGACAAAAGGAGGCAGTCTCCATGTGGATGATCCCCTGGGGGCCACTTCCATAAGCCAGCCACATCTACTGCTTTAGAAGCTAATTATCAGTTTCTGTCTGGGCTTTCCTGGAGCGCTGACATCTGAATACCTGACAAACGGAAATCACACCCATCCAACCTGATACTCTCATTTTGGGGTGGTTGAACTTGGACTCCATAGCAAACATGTTGGGCAGGGTCCAACAAGCATCCTGGCCAAATGGAAATAGTACCAGTGATATCCTGGCTTTATATGAAAAAAGTAGCAGCTCTCTCTTTGAGGGAAATTTTTTTCTTAAAAAAATGGGCCTACTCCACTAATAGTTCAGCTAAGGTCAAACATGATGGTACCCACTGGTCTACTCTGCCAATTCCACCATAGCACCCACTGTGGAACTCCCAGTCCTTCTCAGAACTCTAGACAATCATCTCCTGGAGGAACCTTGTTGTATTTTCACTGACTCCTGTTTTGTTACCAGTAACCTAATATTTCATCTGCCCCTGGGAAAACTAAGACTAGCAGGGTAAAAATACTCCTCTTTGTCGCCAGGCACTGTGGAAACAAATTACAGCTGCTGAGCAAGTATGTAGGTCATTCAGGTAGATGCTCACAGTAAACACGTGCTCTCTGATGAGACTGATTGGCAGATGCACCCCAAATGCTACAACCTGACCATCATCAGACTGGCCTGGAAAGACATCTATCACCATAGACCTAGCACAAACTAAAGGACACTCTGTTTCTGGTAAAGAAGCTGCCATTCTTTGCTTGACTTTGGACACATTTCAAAATTGATCTGTTTGCCCTGTGATGGGGAAACCCACATGATATGGGATCTTGCCCTGCTTGCCCCTGGGATGCTGACCATATGGGACTTTTGACTCTCTTTCAAGGTTATCGTGGTGTTTCACTAAGTTTAATACTTTTTCTCCACCTGTTTCACACTCATAATGGCATTTTTTTGATGAGTAGAGTGCTCCCCAAGTGATGCAGTGGTAAAGAATCCGCCTGCCAATGCAGGAGATGCAGGAGCTGTGGGTATAATCCATGGGTGGGGAAGATCCCCTGCAGTAGGAAATGGCACCCCACTCCAGCATTCTTGCCTGGAAAATTCCATGGACAGAGGAGTCTGGTAGGCTACAGTCCGTGGGGTGGCAAAGAATCGGATATGACTGAGCACAGCACAGCACAGCACAGAGTACTGACATTTGATGAAGTTCAGTTTATGAATGTTTCACGGTCAGTGCTTTTGGTGTTGCTTACTCAACAGTTTTTGATTACAAAAACATCAGTTTTGCATGGCTCACCAAAATTAATAAGGTCCAACCATATTAACTGGAGAAGGCAGTGGCAACCCACTCCAGTACCTTTGCCTGGGGAATCCCATGGGTGTAGGAGCCTGGTGGGCTGCAGTCCATGGGGTCGCTAAGAGTCAGACATGACTGAGCAACTTCACTTTCACTTTTCACTTTCATGCATTGGAGAAGGACGTAGCAACCCACTCCAGTGGTCTTGCCTGGAGACTCCCAGGGATGGGGGAGCCTGGTGGGCTGCCGTCTATGGGGTCGCATAGAGTCGGACACGACTGAAGCGACTTGGCAGCAGCAGCAACCATATTACCGTATGTCCCATACATTAATTCATTTAAATTTCACTGTAAACTATCAGGATATGCTAAGTTGCTTCAGTTGTGTCCCCATTTTACAGATGATGAAACTGAAGAAAGAGATTAAGTTACTTTCCTCTAAAGTTACACAGTTAACTAATGACAGGGTGAGATTTAAAATGCAACCAGTCTGGCTCTGAAGGCTGTGCTCAATAATGATGCTGTATCTGTTACACACTGTAGCTGGCACCAAAGTTATTGCTATGTATATCTCTCCCTCTAGTCTATGTGCTCCTTTAAAGAAGAAGTCCTTGTTTGTTCTTTCTAATCCTTGTATCCAGCACCTTGTACATGGTGATGTCAATAATAATTGAGGAATGAATAGATAATCAAATGGAGAGGTTTCCACTAGTGCCATCACGAGGGATGGCTAGTTGGACATTTAGGGACAATGGTCATGTTCTTTCAGCCTTGATGTATTTGCATAGCATACCCACTGACCTTTAAACATACATCTGGTTTTATGGAACTCTACTCTTCTGACCTGTCCTCTTTAATTAAAGTATTTAATATCATAATATACATACTCATAAGTAATATGGTAATTGCAAGTGGAGATCTCTCTGACCATTATGGCTAAAGAAAATTCTATTGTAAAAAATTCTAGGCATTAAAAAAGTCTCTCAAGGATAGAAAAATTGTGCATATAAAGGATTACAAAAATTAGATGTTATTTTCCCAATTCTACTGGAGAACTGTTTCTACTCCCGCAAATATAATATGCATACCTACAATTATATCCTCAAATAACTATTATAACTACATATAGTTCATATATCTATATAATACTATTATGTTTATAAATAGAATGCAACTCAGCAACAAATATACTTGCTTGTGGCATATTTAAAATGTTATTTTTATTACATTCATCAAATAGATCTGGAAGAATCTCATCATCTCTCTTTATAATTTAATAATGCCATTATTTGAAAAAGTTAGCCTTATTCACTCTTGGCATTGTCGTATGCTATCCTAGCATACTTACTCAGGTGAGAAAACTTGTAAGAGAGTCTCTAGGCAGTTCAGTGACAATGCAGATGAGTTATATTATAATTTTTTGTAATTAGCATTCATAAAATCAGAAACATCCTTTAAATATAGTCAAGGTATAATACTTCTTCCCAGATTTAAGACTTCTAAATAAATCACTTATAATTTGTGCTTAAGTTGAATGACCATTGTGATTTACCAGTTCTAACTCATGTCAGCTCTGGTGCAGAGGATATTTTGCAGAAATTTTAGCTTTGCTATATAACTTTAATATCACTGTAAGTGGGAATCGCTGAAGCCAGATCTGATTACTCTACAATAACATAATTTTATTTGTTCTTAGTTCTACCCATGAAGGTATTTTACAACTATTTGATCTGATTTAAAATAAAACCCTTATCCTAACTTTCTAATTTTTACTCAGCTTTGAGAGAACAATTTCTTTACCACATAGGTAGCATGTAGATAAATATATGTTTCTATAAATAACAACTGGAAGAACATGCAGGAAATGTTTTTCAGAACCTAATTCATTATTTTTCATCCTATTTGGGCCCTTTAAAGAAAAGTGCCTTGAAAATTCCAGATGGTCTTATGATTATTATAGCCATTTAAATTATTAGTAGTAATATATCATATTAATTGCTCTTAATGGGGATAATAAATAATTACAATAGTAATAATAAAAATTAATTGCCATTCATAGAATGAGCTGCATTTTGTAATGTTTCTGGATAGGGACAGTTAGTAACAACATTTATTTTTCCCAGAATGCAATATAAAACATAATTTTGATTAGGGTATTAGAATATCCTATAACCAAAACTTGTACATGCACAATGTACCACCGGCCACATATAGAGGTTATATCTTATGAATGTTGGCTAAAAGGAAAATGTACAAATATCGTGCTGTACTACACTTTCACCCAAAATTCAGAATGATAAATAACGACAATGGAAAATCACCAGAAATATAAGCTACAGAGAGGTGTATGGAATTTCAGGGTTTATAAATTAAAGAATCTGTGAAACTCTTGACTGACCTCTTATTTTAAAATGCACTTATTGGAAATATAATTTGTAACAATAATAATAATAAAAACTACCTGAAAACTAAAGTCTAGGACCAGACAGCTTCACTAGGTTACTCTACCAAATATACAAAAAAGAAATTGTATCCATCCTTCTCAAACTCCTCCAAAAAACCTGACAAGGAGGAAACACTCTCAAGTCATTCTATGAAGCTGCCATCACCCTGATACCAAACTAGGCAAAACCACTATTAGAAAATGAAGTAACAAGCTAATATCTTTGATGACTATAGATGCAAAAATTCCTAACAAAATATTAGGAAACTGAACCCAACGACACAAAAACAGATCATATACCATGATTGGAATGAATTCACCCCAGGGTCACAAATGTGGTCAACATTGCATATTGATCAATGGAATACACCACATTAAAAAAAGAAAAGAGAAAAATCATATGATCATCTCAATAGATGCAGAAAAGCATTTGGTTAAATTGAACATCCATTCATGATAAAAATTCTTACCAAACTGGGTATAGAGAGAACACGTAAAAGTGAAAGTGTTAGTCGCTCAGTTGTATCTAACTTTGCATATCCATGAACCCTCCAGGGTCCTCTGTCTATGGAATTCTCCAGGCAAGAATACTGGAAGGGGTAGCCATTCCCTTCTCCAGGGGATCTTCCCAACCTAGGGACTGAACCCAGGTCTCCTTCTTTGCAGGTAGATTCTTTCCCATCTGAGCCACAAAGGAAGCCTATAGAGGGAACATATCTAAACATAATAAAAGCTATTTGTAACAAAACCACAGTCAATATAATAATCAATGGTGAAAAGCTAAAAGCCTTCCCACTAAAACCTGGAAGAGAACAAGGATGCCTCCTCTCACCACTTCTGCGTTCAAGATAGTATTGGCAGCCTTAGCCACAGCAATCAGACAAGAAAAAGGGAAAAAAAAAAAAAAGAAGAAGAAGAAATCAAAGGTACCCAAATTAAAAGAGAAGAGGCAAAATCATCGTTTTACAGATGACATGATACTATATTTTGAAAGCCATAAAGACTCCACACAAAAACTACTAGAACTGATAAATGAATTCAGTAAGGCAGCAGGATACAAGATTAACATACAGAAATATGTTCATTACTTTACACATTTAACAATTAAATGTCAGAAAGGGAAGGGAAAAAAAAGCCCATTTAAAACCACATTAAAAAAATGACCAAGGTGGTGAACAATTTCTATGATGAGAACTATAAAACACTGATAAAGGAAATTGAAGATTATTTAAAGAAATGAAAAGATATTCCATGCTCTTGGATAGGAAGAATTAATATTGTTAAAATGGCCATAGTACCCAAAGCAATCTACAGATTTAATGTGGTCTCTAATCAAATTACCCATGACAGTTTTCATAGAACATGAACAAATAATCCTAAAATTTATATGGAACCATAAGTGTGTTAGTTGCTCTGTTGGGTAAATCACATGTAAATCAATGAAATTAGAACACTCCTTCACGTGATACATAAAAAAAATTCAAAATAGTGTAAAGACTTAAATATAAGACATGACAAGATAAAACCCCTAGAAGAGAACAGAGGCAAAACATTCACTGACATCAGTCAGTTCAGTCATTCAGTTGTATCTGACTCTTCACGACCCCATGGACTGCAAAACACCAGACTTTCCTGTCCATCACCAACTGCCAGAGCCTACTCAAACTCATGTCCATGAAGTCAGTGATGCCATCCAACCATCTCATCCTCTGCCCTCCCTTTCTCCTTCAATCTTTCCCAGCATCAGGGTCTTTTCCAATCAGTCGGTTTTTCACATTAGGTGGCCAAAGTATCAGAGTTTCAGCTTCAGCATCAGTCCTTCCAATGAATATCCAGGACTGATTCCCTTTCAGGATTCACTGGTTTGATCTCCTTGCAGTCCAAGGGACTCTCAAGAGTCTTCTCCAACATCACAGTTCAAAAGCATCAATTCTTTCGTACTCAGCTTTCTTTATAGTCCAACTCTTACATCCGTACATGACTACTGGAAAACCCATAGCTTTGACTAGACGACCTTTGTTGATAAAATAATGTCTCTGTTTTTTAATATGCTGTCTAGGTTGGTCATAACTTTTCTTCCAAGGAGTAAGCGTCTTTTAATTTCATGGCTTCAGTCACCATCTGCAGTGATTTTGCAGCCCCCTCCAAACAGTCTGTCACTGTTTCCATTGTTTCCCCATCTATTTGCCAAGAAGTGTGGGACCGGATACCATGATCTAAGTTTTCTTAATGTTGAGTTTTAAGGCAACTTTTTCACTCTCCTCTTTCACTTTCATCAAGAGGCTCTTTAGTTCTTCTTTGCTTTCTGCCATAAGGGTGGTGTCATCTGCATATCTGAGGTTATTGATATTTCTCCCAGCAATCTTGATTCCAGCTTGTGCTTCATCCAGCCTGGCATCTTCCATGAAGTACTCTGCATATAAATTAAATAAGCAGGGTGACAATATACAGCCTTGATGTACTCCTTTCCCAATTTGGAACCAGTCAGCTGTTCCATGTCCAGTTCTAACTGTTGTTTCTTGGCCCACATACAGATTTCTCAATAGGCAGGTCAGGTGATCTGGTATTCCCATCTCTTTAAAAATTTTCCAGTTTGTTGTGATCCACACAGTCAAAGGCTTTGGTGCGGTCAATAAAGCAGTAGTATACAGTTTTCTGGAACTCTCTTGCTTTTTTGATCATCCAGCAGATGTTTGCAATTTTATCTCTGTTTCCTCTGCCTTTTCTAAATCCAGCTTGAACATCTGGAAGTTCACGGTTCACATACTGTTGAAACCTGGCTTGGTTCTTCAATTTTGAGCATTATTTTGCTAGCCTGTGAGATGAGTGCAATTGTGCAGCAGTTTGAACATTCTTTGGCATAGCAATGTTTTCTTAGGTCACTTTTCCAGGGGAATGGAAATGAAAGCAAAAATAAACAAATGGGTTCTAATCAAACTTAGGTCTTGCACAGTAAAGAAACCATAAACAAAACAAAAAGACAATTTGTGGAATGGGAGAAAATATTTGCAAGTAATGTGACTGACAAGAACTTAATTTCCAAAATATACAAACAACTCCCACAACTCAATAACACTGTCTCTGTGTGTATACATATATACAATGGCATAATACTCAACCATAAAAAAGGAAAGAATGAGATAATACCATTTGCAGCAACATGGATAGACCTAGAGGTTATCATACTAAGTGAAATAAGTTAGAAAAAGACAAATACCATATCATATCACTTATAGTGGAATCTAAAATATGAAACAAGTGAACTTATTCAAAAAATGGAAACAGAGTCACAAACATAGAAATCTTATGGTTTCCAAAGGGGTTGGGAAGGGATAAATTAGGAATTTGGGATTAGCAGGTAGAAACTACTATACATAAAACAGACAAACAAGGTCTTACTGTATAGCACAGGGAACTATATTCAATATGCTGTAGTAAAGCATAATTTTAAAAATACAAAAAAAGAATATAAAAAACTGAATCACTTTGCTGAACATCAGAAACATAACATCATAAATCAACTATACTTCAATTTTTTTATGTACTTATAAGACTCCAGCTCTATAGATTCTAACTAAATTGATTTGGCCACAGGCCAAATCATAATCTATATGATCTTTGATAGGTACTTTGGAAGACTTTGGTGAAGCGTTTCTCATACCACACTTTTGGAAAAATGTGATCTGGAAAGACTGAAGTATCAAGCAGGCTGCCAAGATAGAAACTCTGATGTATAGAATGAGGCTGAAACTTGGCTATCAGAGTCAGACCACAACATTGGGGCCAGGCTGACAGTGATCTCTGAAAGGTTGGGCTCAATCTCCATACTTGTTCATCTCCAAGATCAGATTGGTCTTAAGAAATGAGATGGGGCTGAAGCTACAGGCAGGAGTGTAAGTGGTCCTGGCTGAAGACAGGAAAAAGCCCCAGAGGCTAGGAGACAGGCAGCCCCTGTCACTTGGCACTCCTTTCACTTCCACTCATGGATACTCTGCAGCAAAGCTGAACACAGTATGGCTCTCCCCTCTCAGGTCAATTCAGACTTTGGATGTGGAGAGGAGCCAGTCTCTTTCCTCCAACTTTGCTAGAGTTGTCCCTGATATAGGGAAATTTTCTGAAAAAATTGTCAAGTGGAAACAAAGAAGAGTAAAGTAGCAGAACAACCTGGGGCTGGATTATGGGGCTACACTGAGAGGGTAACTCTCTCTGGACCTATCAATGAAGTTGAATTTTGCCCAGCCAATGTCATATCTGTAAGTAGAATGACTCCCTGGAATTCACTTATAGGTAGAAGTAGAGCTTCTATATAAATCAGTGATTTCTAGTTTACTTGATGATCAAGATCTGAGAAGCAGTAAAATCCCTCCCCAAGATTCTCATTGAGTAGGTCTTGATAGAGTTTAAGAATCTGTATCTTTAAATAGTGTTCCAATGAATTCTTATGTGGCAAAATTGAGAACCACTATACAAAGCCTCATGGAAAAGAAACGCAAAAAAGCAAAATGGCTGTCTGGGGAGGCCTTACAAATAGCTGTGAAAAGAAGAGAGGTGAAAAACAAAGGAGAAAAGGAAAGATATAAGCGTCTGAATGCAGAGTTCCAAAGAATAGCAACAAGAGATAAAAAACCTTCTCCAACAATCAAGGCAAAGAAATAGAGGAAAAGAACAGAATGGGAAAGACTAGAGATCTCTTCAAGAAAATTAGAGATACCAAGGGAACATTTCATGCAAAGATGGGCACAATAAAGGACAGAAATGGTATGGACCTAACAGAAGCAGAAGATATTAGGAAGAGGTGACAACAATACCCAGAAGAACTGTACAAAAAAGATCTTCATGACCAAGATAATCACGATGGTGTGATCACTCATCTAGAGCCAGACATCCTGGAACGTGAAGTCAAGTGGGCCTTAGAAAGCATCACTATGAACAAAGCTAGTGGAGGTGATGGAATTCCAGTTGAGCTATTTCAAATCCTGAAAGCTGATGCTGTGAAAGTGCTGCCCTCAATATGCCAGCAAATTTGGAAAACTCAGCAGTGGCCACAGGATTGGAAAAGGACAGTTTTCATTCCAATCCCTAAGAAAGGCAATGCCAAAGAATGCTCAAACTACCACACAATTGCACTTATCTCACATGCTAGTAAAGTAATGCTCAAAATTCTCCAAGCCAGGCTTCAGCAATGCATGAACCGTGAACTTCCTTATGTTCAAGCTGGTTGTAGAAAAGGCAGAGGAACCAGAGATCAAATTGCCAACATCCGCTGGATCATGGAAAAATCAAGAGAGTTCCCCAAAAACATCTATTTCTGCTTTATTGACTATGCCAAAGCCTTTGACTGTGTGGATCCCAATAAACTGTGGAATTCTGAAAGAGATGGGAATACCAGACTACCTGACCTGCCTCTTGAGAAATCTGTATGCAGGTCAGGAAGCAATAGTTAGAACTGAACATGGAACAACAGACTGTTTTCAAATAGGGAAAGGAGTATGTCTGTATATTGTCACCCTGTTTATTTAACTTATATGCAGAGTACATCATGAGAAACGCTGGGCTGGAAGAAACACAAGCTGGAATCAAGATTGCCAGGAGAAATATCTATAACTTCAGATATGCAGATGACACCACCCTTATGGCAGAAAGTGAAGAGGAGCTAAAAAGCCTCTTGATGAAAGTGAAAGAGGAGAGAGAAAAAGTTGGCTTAAAGCTCAGCATTCAGAAAATGAAGATCATGGCATCTGGTCCCATCACTTTATGGGAAATAGATGGGGAAACAGTGGAAACAGTGTCAGACTTTATTTTGGGGGGCTCCAAAATCACTGCAGATGGTGACTGTAGCCATGAAATTAAAAGACGCTTACTCCTTGGAAGAAAAGTTATGACCAACCTAGATAGCATATTAAAAAGCAGAGACATTACTTTGCTGACTAAGGTCTGTCTAGTCAAGGCTATGGTTTTTCCTGTGGTCAGGTATGATGTGGGAGTTGGACTGTGAAGAAAGCTGAGTGCCAAAGAATTAATGGTTTTGAACTGTGGTGTTGGAGAAGACTCTTGAGAGTCCCTTGAACTGCAAGGAGATCCAACCAATCCATTCTGAAGATCAGCCCTGAGATTTCTTTGGAAGGAATGATGCTGAAGCTGAAGCTCCAGTACTTTGGCCACCTCATGTGAAGAGTTGACTCACTGGAAAAGACTCTGATGCTGAGAAGGACTGGGGGCAGGAGGAGAAGGGGACGACAGAGGATAAGATGGCTGGATGGCATCACCGACTCAATGGACATGAGTCTGAGTGAACTCCAGCAGATGGTGATGGACAGGGAGGCCTGGGGTGCTGCAATTCATGGGGTTGCAAAGAGTCAGACATGACTGAGCAACTGAACTGATAAAAAGGTCCATCTAGTCAGGCTGTGGTTTTTCCAGTGGTCATGTATGGATGTGAGAGTCGGACTGTGAAGAAAGCTGAGTGCCAAAGAATTGATGCTATTGAACTGTGGTGTTGGAGAAGACTCTGGAGAGTCCCTTGCACTTCAAGGAGGTCCAACCAGTCCATCCTAAAGGAAATCAGTCCTGGGTATTCATTGGAAGCACTGATACTAAAGCTGAAACTTCAATACTTTGGCCACCTCATGCGTAGAGTTGACTCATTGGAAAAGACCCTGATGCTGGTAGGGATTGAGGGTGTGAGGAGAAGGGGATGACAGAGGATGAGATGGCTGGATGGCATCAGCAACTCGATGGACATGAGTTTGAGTTGACTCTGGGAGTTGGTGATGGACAAGGAGGCCTGAGGTGCTGCGATTCATGGGGTCACAAAGAGTCGGCCATGACTGATCAACTGAACTAACTAACTAATACCATAATAAGCCAAAAAGTTAACATACTCCTGAATACTGTCTTTGTTTTAATGAGCTTGTAGCTTGAAAATTCTAATTAATTCTATGGTTATCAATTACTACAGCCAAGTGTGCATGTGTTGAAAAGTTACTGAGTGTTTTCATGACTCTAATTATAATTCAAGTTAAGATATTTTAACTAGAGTTCATCAACAGTTATTAAATTAGTACTTTGTGAGTGTGTTGCTAGTTCTTTATCACACAATGATCCATGGAAGACAATAAGAGTGTGACTAAAATTTTAGCATCACACAATAGCTTTTAGAAAGGAAAAGGGTAAAGTGTACTGAAGAATATAAGATCAAAGGAAAAATAAAACTTGATATCTTCAAAGTCCAGTGAAAGTGTAATCTTTAGAAAATTATCAAGTGTAGACTTCATATATTTTCTTTGTGAGTTGGTAGTGGTGATGTTGAAACCTCACCAGGTTTGACCACCAGGTTTATTTGGAATTTTTCCTCAATTAAGAGGAGATGCTAAAGCAGAAGCAGAAAGAGAGAAGACAGAAACCTAAGTTTTGTTTTTCTGTGTAAAAGATAAAGAAATGCTAGCTGTGGAAGCTATCATTTATGAGCTAATTGTGAGAGCTGAAAACACTAAAAATAACATTTCACTTTCAAAATACAAGATAGATGTTACACTGCTAACCTAGAAGAGATTTAAAGCACAATAGTATCAAACTACACAAATTTTGGTCACTTTCAGTACAGACTAGAAAGCCACATGATTCTTAGAAAAATTATGGAGCAACTGAGAAAAAGATGTCATAGAGGGCTATTGTACAGGACACAAAATCTCCCCTGTTAACTATCTCATTGTTTTCTAGAAACTACCAATTACCCCTCATCCTGCTAAAACGATCCATATCCACATGGTCACGATAGGGCTTTCTCAGATAGAATAATGTAACCCTACCCTCAGTTACATTTGATTGGTCTTGGAGGAGGCATCTGGCCCCAGCTTAACAAATCACTTTTCTCTGGAAACAGTGCAGATCTAAGAGATTCCTCCTCATTTTAGCTGTTGGCTTGAAAGGAAGTGATGAATTCTTGGGAAATTAATACAAAAACCACTTCCTGTCACAGCAACTGGAAGACAAAGAAGTCGAGTCTGCAATAAGAAAAAATAAAGATGTAGATGTGAACAGAGAAGCAGAGACAAGAGAAAAAGTGTCTGTGGCAATTTACATCCCTGTGTTAATTATTCTTCAGGCTTGGATACATTCGGTTATACTCCATGCTAGTTTAAATCAGTTTTTCATTACTGCAATCAAAAGATTTCTAAATAATATAGAGGGAGAATGCAATAGTGTTGACCAAAAGGGACCAAGTTCAAATGCCCAGAAAAGGAAGAGGACTCTGAAATGATCAGAGACTGTACTCCAAGGTGAAGCAGATTGGATATGACTGATATCAAATTGCTAGTAATCTTGCTACTGGAAAGGAAAAAGAAATAATCAGACACAAGCCAGAAATCCAGATATAGGTAGAACTTTTCTTACCATGGAATGGTCAGATTGGAAGGCCTTAAATAAGCAAGGTCAGTTAAGGTAGACAAGGTTAGTGTCCACATCTGAAAACCAACCTCCAACTTCTGACTGGAGCAGAGGAAGAAGTGCTATGTTCACTTTCTAGATCTTGATTTCAGTAAAATAGAAAGAAGAGACTCCCACATTGGGTTTAGGTCTTGTCTTTCCTGTGACTGATATCTTTTGGTTTATCTGTCTCTTCTAGATACTGTGAGGTTTTTCTACATACAAGTGAAAGATGTTTGGTTGTATCATGTATATTAATCTCTTAATGATCTTCATTTTCTAAGATTGAGTTAAACTTATCTTTGAACATGATAATACCTAAATTATATGAGTAATGAAAGTATAGGAGTATTAACAGCCTTCTAAGACTGGGTCTTAAAAATTCAAGCTAGTCATGGATGACATGTGTCTCTGAAGGCAAATGTCACAGATTATCCAGTTTAAATCTTGTCATATTAATTGATCTGGTACTAAACATACCAAAATGGCTTTGTGAATTACAGCAAAGTTTAAAATGGACATATACTTAATCTGCATTCCTACAGATTGCTATTATTTTAATCACTACATTGATGTGCCAAGAATAACTAAGAAGATCAGTTGCACTGAAAAATCAATTAAATTTAAAAACTATTCAAACTTTAGATAAACAGACCTTAGTCTGTTGATGAATACGAACATCTCTTGGATTTTAAGTGCAATCAGTTCAGTTCAGTTCAGTTGCTCGGTTGTGTCCGACTCTTTGCAACCCCATGAAATGCAGCATGCCAGGCCTCCCTGTCCATCACCAACTCCCAGAGTTTACCCAAACTCATAGCCATTGAGTCAGTGATGCCATCCAATCATCTCATTCTCTGTTGTCCCCTTCGCCTCATGCCCCCAATTTTTCCCAGCATCAGGGTCTTTTCAAATGAGTCAGTTCTTCACATCAAGTGGCCAAAGTATTGGAGTTTCAGCTTCAATATCAGTCCTTCCAATGAACACCCAGGGTTGATCTCCTTTAGGATGGACTGGTTGGATCTCCTTGCAGTCCAAGGGACTCTCAAGAGTCTTCTCAAACACCACAGTTCAAAAGCATCAATTCTTCTGCGCTCAGCTTTCTTTATAGTCCAACTGTCACATCCATACATGACTACTTGAAAAACCATAGCCTTGACTAGACGGACCTTTGTTGACAAAGTTAATGTCTCTGCTTTTTAATATGCTGTCTAGGTTGGTCATAACTTTCCTTCCAAGGAGTAAGTGTCCTTTAATTTCACGGCTGCAATCAGCATCTGCAGTGATTTTGGAGCGCCCCCCCCTCCCCGCCAAAAAATAAAGTCAGCCACTGTTTCCACTGTTTTCCCATCTATTTGCCATTAAGTGATGGGACCAGATGCCATGATCTTAGTTTTCTGAATATTGAGCTTTAAGCCAACTTTTTCACTCTCCTCTTTCACTTTCATCAAGAGGTTCTTTAGTTCTTCTTCACTTTCTGCCATAAGGGTGGTGTCTTCTGCATATCTGAGGTTATTGACATTTCTCCCAGAAATCTTGATTCCAGCTTGTGCTTAATCCAGCCCAACATTTCTCATGATGTACTCTGCATATAAGTTAAAAAAGCAGGGTGACAATATACAGCCTTGATGTACTCCTTTTCCTATTTGGAACCAGTTTGTTGTTCCATGTCCAGTTAAGTGCAATAGGATCAGGATAACACAGAGTTACTGAACCAGTTAATTCCATAGTATCTAATACTGTGTACCTCTAAGTTTACTGAGAAAATGTTCTAAGATGATGATATGCTGTGCAAGGTTTTCATAGAATGAAAAAATACTGAATTTGGGGAATAAAAAGTAGTAATCAAAATTCTGGGTTTTTTAGTCCATGAATGCAAGCAACTTAGAGTCTCTGAACTTCTTTTTTTAATGAAATAAAATAAATATTACCTTTCCTGTCTCTGTAAAAAGGTGGCAGTGAAGAAGCCTAACAGCACTGGAGAAAACTCTCTGCAAAAAAAAATAAAATAAAATACAAATAAAAAATTAAAGGAAGACACATTCCACTCTCAGTCTCTAAGGGTCTCCAAGTTTCCAGCTAATAAGCAGGACTGAAACTGCTGGAAAGTGAGATTGGAAACAAAAAATCAGGAATCCATAAATAGATTTAGACATAGCAGAAGAGGAAGATGCTTTTATGATGAGACTTTAAATGTGCCACAATGACTCCTCTGATTAAAATCAAAATAATAAAAGAGGACCTTGTCTTCTTACTTACTAATACTCCAAGTCCCCAAAATGAAATATATATCCACTTGACAAGATGAATTACCAATTATAAATGATCTTAGTCTGTGAGCTCATATCTAATGGCAGAGTTAAATTCATATGTGAAAATATGTGATATGTAATGTGATTAATTTCATAACATAAGTGCAAACTTCAGTGAGAGCAAGAGAAGGGAGGTAGAATTGGGAAAAGCTTTTCTTAGAACAGGCTTCCTGCCTGAAGGTATGAGAAAAGAATTGGCATGAGAAAATTAAATACCTCAGAAAGGAATATATAAAATATAGGATTATGATAGAAAGGGAAAATAAGGGTTTGAGAAAATTTATTGCTTTACTAATAAGCACCTCTACTTTATTTTTCTTGAACACCTTAGAAGAATAACTATCATTTTTTCCAAGATATACTCACAGTTAATTTTCACACTAGGTAAAAGCATCTCACATCATCTCAGTTTCAACATTGGTCATATGTAAACCTGTTGCTATCACAAACCAGCTGACAATTCATGGAATTTCTCCTTAGTGGCCCAAATGCAAGTGTCCTGATTTCTAGACTTATATAATAATTTCTTTGCTGAGTTGCCAGATTTTTATACCTCCTTGCCTTTCAATTTCACGTATAAATTTTCTTGGATAAACAGAAAAGCCCTAGAGGATTTTCCTTGTTCTCGACTGCTTCAAGAAAATAGAATTTTAAAATAGCTATAGTTTGTCCAATGGAGAGAGAGAGAGATAACTTTCAAACAGTTACAGCTCTTCTAAATATCCTAGCAGCATACTCATTATTTGCATTAAAGTTAAAAAAAAAAAAAAGGCAGAACAAATAGAACTTACATCCATCTGAGGTAACACATTTCATTATATTTTATTATCCCCAAATCAATTCCTAAAGCAATGTGTGAATTAAAATGTTTTATCCAGCATTTTCAAGAAACCAATTTAAAATTACACAGCTTATAACAAATTGCCAGAAATACTGCAAGCAGCCATTAATTTACTCTAAACCAATTAAATTCTACATTAATACATGCAGTAATATACATGTACTTGTTTCTAATTTCCTTTTGTAATTAGGCATGGGTACAAGGCATAGACTGACTTGACAAAAAAAATTTTAATCCTCTTGTTTGATCTCTTCTTGTCCTCTCTGGCCCCTACTGCTAAGCGGCATAAGTCACTTTGACCAGCATCACCTTCATTTTTCATTTATAAGAGAAATTTCTTTTAAGCAGTCATCTATACTATGTAGTGAGTTTCTAGGTGTCCTGAGATTGCCTTTTGTTTAGGAGTCATTTCATCCTGAAATCCATGGGGAGGGACTCCAAGAAGGTTAACGAAAAGTACATGATAAGTGTTCCAGAACTTAAGGTCAACAATATGGGAAAAACAAATGCAAATTGCAATAGTTCATAGTCAAGATCAGTTATATGTTAGGCTTCTCCAGGGAAAAAGAACCAATAGATTAAATTACTCATCCACATTTTTTCAGACACACCCGGAAATAATGTTTAATCTGGGCACTACACAGCCAATCAAGTTGACAAATAAAATTAGTCATCACAATTTCACTCCTGGTCAACCTGGTACCCATACATATGTTTTAAAAACATACTTAATACCCAAATAAAGACAATAACAAGGTCAAATATATGCATAACTTAACTATCCTTCATAAAACTAAAAGTCCAATAATTCCTTGCCCAGAAGAGGGGATACATTTGTTGAGTGATGTTTACTGTTCTCCTTGATATCTCATAACCTAAATGTTATAATGTAAAATTAGCAATACTTAAATGCTATGACATAAAGCCAATACATCTTATGTTACATGATAAGGGAATGAAAGAAAAAAATAAGTATTTCTACACACATACCACACACACAAATGTAGTATTCGTGGCAAAATAAGAAGGAATTACTAGAGACAATTCTAGTCATTTCTGTATCTGTTCATGTAGTCATAGCTGGTATTTATATGTACTTTCTTCCACTACTCATACTGAATTCTCTTTACCTCCATCAAGTATCTAAGTTGGTCATGGTTATTTATTTGGTGATGTGACTCAAAGTTTCATTCCTAAGGGTCTGGGCCATTGTAGTCCTGCCTGGACTGAGGTGTTGCAGTTTCCATTGACCTTAATTACAACGAATGGTAATACTAAGAGATGACCTAAGGCATCCTCTGTATTTCATTCACACACTTTGTAACCTTCATGGGAGAGTAATAGCCTAATTTCCCCTTAGTAGCTGGGATCAATCACCAGGGCCACATGTTAACTCCCTTCTTTGCCTTTGAATTTACTTGTCTTTGCCTCCTTTCTTTGAATACCTTCCTTTACATTAAACCAAGGCATGTTATTTTGCCTGCTGATTCAGAGGTACAAAGAGGCTAAGGTGGTCAAGTGATATTCTAAACTCCAGTTCAAGTGAATCATTATTGTGTCTCCTGGTGGGAGGATTTCTCCCTCTGGAACTAAGACCTCTAAGCCAGCAGAGTGTAAAGCTGTTTGAATAGGAGTTTGTTGGTGGGTCAGTAGGAGTAATACTGAGTGGTGCCACTCCCATTTCCAACCATTAATTCCAATATACCTGAATCCTGGCCCTCAGAGAAATAGCCCCATATACTGAACATTGATTCAGAACAAAAACAGTCTTCTAGAAAATCTTGCCCCAGCCCTGCAAAGTATTAAAACCTAGCTGATACTGCAACTTAGTCTTCAAAAGACCATTCTGCTTGCTCTTTTAGGCCAGCTGCTTCATGTGGTGAGGAACACAGTAAGACCACTGAACCCATGAGCGTGGCCCCTTCGCTACACTTCACTGTGAAGTGAGTTTCTTGATCAGAACCAATGCTGCGTGGAATTCCATTCTATTCTGTTCTTCAAAATTGGAGAAGGAAATGGCAATCCACTCCAGTACTATTGCCTGGAAAATCCCATGGACAGAGGAGCCTGGTAGGCTAACGTCTTAAGACATTTTATAAGTCTGTGAATGGTAGTTTTGGCAGAGAAACATTGTGTGCAGGGAAAACAGATCTGCAACCAGAATAAGTTTCTATTCTAGTAAGAACAAAATAATGCCCCTTCCGTAATGAAATCTATCCAATGTAGTCAACCTGCCACTAGGCAGCCGACTGGTCACCCTGTGAACAGTGCTGTATCAGAAGATCAGTATTGGTCTCTCTGCTACTGGGGAATTGGGCACTAGCCTTGCCAGTGGCCAGCTCAGCCTTAGTGAGTGCAAGTCCATGTTGCTGAGTCCATGCATAACCTCCACCACTGCCACCGTGTCCACTTTGTTCCTAAGCCCACTGGATGATGAAAAGAGTGGCTAAGGAAAGACAGACTGGCATTAACAAAACAAGCCATCCTATCCACCTGATTTAAAGTTCTCTGCTGATATTACCCTTTGATGAGCATTCACTTGGAACACAAACATTTTCACGTTTGTTGCCCATTCAGAGAGATCTATCCACATACCTTCACCACATTTTTTGTCACTAATATTCTAATAATTCTCCTTCCAAGTCCCTGATTATCCAGCCAAATCACTGGCCACAGGCCATGAAGCAGTATATAACCACAAGCCAAACTATTTCTCTTTCCAAGCAAAATGAACAACACAGTGCACTCTCTAAGTTCTAGAAGGAACTACCACTGAAGGATTTCCCTTCAACCATTGTCCTTCAGGGATGTTCCAGTGAGGAACTATTGTACTACAGCTGTTCATTTTCAGGTGATATCTGCATATTGTGCAGAATCATTTGTAAATCAGGCCTACGTCTTCTTTTCCTCTGTCAGCTGATCTTAGAGAACTCCCCATGAAGCCACAAGTGCAGGTCAGACAAGAGAAGGCAGTGTAACAGGAATGGGGACCATGGTCATTTGGGCTGCTTCTTCATGTAAATATTTTCTTATGCCTTCAGGGCCTGCTTGGGCCCAATCACAAATATACTACTTCCATTTGATGACAGACGTTGCCATGCATGCCCAGCTTTGTGGCTTGGTGGGTCAAATAACACCCAGCACATGAAGGATAGCTTAGGTTCTGTAGTAATTTGGTGGTCCATAGTTAAGTATTTAGTTTCTGCTAACATCCAGCAGCAGGCCAAGAGCTGCTTCTCAAAAGAAGAGTCATTATCTGCAGATAATGGCTAAACCTTCCTCCAAAATCCTAAAGACCTGTGTTATAATTCACCTTTAGGTATGTGAGACCTATCCATCATGACTTGATCTCTAAAAGGCCTTCATATCTATCACCTAGAGGAAAATATGATGCTGTGACTGATCTAATCAGTGATTAGAAATTATATGAAGATCCCAAATTTTAATTTGCACACATTTTAAAATCTTATATTGGCCTCATAAACCCATTTGGAGAATAAGCACCATACATTATGAAAATTCAAGAAGAATTCTAAAACACAAGAAGTACTTAGACTGTAAATTATTTTTAGGGTAACATTTTAGCTTTTGTCCATCTACAGCATAATTGTTAATTTAGGCTAAATTCTTTTCAGTATTTCATTTGAGTATCTCTTGCTTAAATACTGCTCTAGTTTACTTTTATTTTGTTTTGTTTTTTTAGTACTCTGTAGCAGGTATCTTATTTGCTACAGCTTTTCACTGTTACTTGTAGGAATTCCAGAAAATTATCAGTCTGTGTTTCTTGTCAGTGATTCACATAATCCAAGTTAGCCACACTAGTATTCTCTTTCTGTATTAATTCTGGATTAGCACATCCTTGGGCTTCCCTGGCAGCTCAGAGGGTAAAGCGTCTGCCTACATTGTGGGAGACCTGGGTTTGAACCCCGGATCAGGAAGATCCCCTGAAGAAGGAAATGGCAACCCACTCCAGTACTCTTGCCTGGAAAATCCCATGGACTAAGAAGTTTGGTAGGCTACAGTCCATGGGGTCGCAAAGAGTCAGACACTACTGAGCAACTTCATTTACCCTTAGCACATCCTTGTTCTTCCTAACTTGCCAAATTTCACTTAACTAGATTTCCAATTGTGGGATGTGTATATAAATATAATAATACACCTTTATCTTTATACCTTGGAAGGCAAACCCCATCCCTGTCTAACACTGATAATTCAAGCACCATTGGATTTTCTGGATCATATGCTATAATTGGTGAAGCAACTTGGACCTGTTGCAGACTCTTTTCTTGTTCTAGATTCTATGTAAAATGACTAGGTTTTTGGGTCACTTGGTAAATGGGCTTGAGTAGCACAGCCAAATAAGGAATATGTTGTCTCCAAAATTCAAAGAGGCCTAATAGGTACTGGGCCTCTTAGTGGGTTGTAGGAAGGGTCAGATATAACAGCTTATCCTTTACCTTAGAAAGAAAGTGAACTCGCTCAGTCATGTCCGACTCTTTGAGATCACATGGACTGTAGCCTACCAGGCTCCTCTTCCCATGGATTCTCCAGGCAAGAGTACTGGAGTGGGTTGCCATTTCCTTCTCCAGGGGATCTTCCTGACCCAGGGATCGAACCCAGGTATCCCACATTCCAGGCAGATGCTTTAACCTCTGAGCTACCAGGGAACCTCTACCTTAGAAAAGATACCTCTACATGCCCCCACATCAATGGAGCCTTATAATTTCACTGAGGTAGACAGAAGATCCATGAACTGTAGGGAGATTTATTTCCTGCCTTCTGACATACAAATACCTTGAGTTTACATATAAACTCAAGTTGACATACAAAAACCAATGAGTTTAGATTGGTTGCTACTTCTTGCTTTCTAGATCCAACAGCATAAGGTCATCAGTGTGATTGACTAGTGTGGTATCTTGGGGAAGGGAAAGAAATCAAGATTCCTGCAAACTAAATTATGACACTGGTCTGAAGAGCTGACACACCCCTAAGGTAGAGCAGTGAGTGAAGGTGTATTGTGTGCCTTGTCAGATAGAAGCACACTAAGATGGGAGAAAAAGATGAGAAAAAGGCATTTGCCAGCTCAGTAACAGCATATCAGGTACCAGGGAATGTGTTAATTGCCCAAGATACAAAACCATATCTGGTACAGCAGTCACAATTTGGAGTCATACATGGTTAAACTTCTGATAACCCACTGTCATTCTCCAAACTCCATCTGCCTTCTGCATAGGTCAAATGGGAGAGCCGAATGGAGGTGTGGTGGGAATCAACATACCTGAATCCTTCAAGCCCTTGCTGGTGGCACTGATCTCTGCAATCTCTCCAGGAATGCAGTGTTGCTTTTGATTTACTATTTTGCTAGATAGGGGAAGTTCTAAAGACTTTCACTTGGCCCTTCCCACAATAATAGCCCTAATTCCATAAGTCAGGGGACCAATGTGGAGATCTTGTCAGCTATTCAGTATGTCTATTAAAATTATGCATCCTTCAACTGGGGAAATAACCACAAGATGGGTTCTGGGACCCACTGGACCTGCTGTAAGATGGACGTGAGCTAAAACTCCATTGCTCATCTGATCTCTATAAACTCCTTTGCAAACTGGTGGGGCAGTGATGGCTTGAATTTCCTGGAATTAGTGTCAGTTTAAAGTCAATGTCTAACAGCCCCTAAAAGGTCCGATTATTTCTTTTTCCCCAACATAGAGTTACCCTGGTTAAAAAAGGAAAAGTCATAGGAAAGACTGGGGAAAGTTTTAGTTGTATAACTTTGGTAGTGTACCAAGGGTCTTACCTCAAAGGAATCCACCTTTCCCTTCATTCAGAGTATTCTGGGTCTGTAAATTAACTCAAGTCTGTCAACTGATTGAGAGTCTATAAATCTTTGGTTTTATAATTCAGGTTACACTTGATCTCTTGACCTAGAACTTTTCTGATTCTACAGATCAAGTAGAATTTGTAGGCTCCCTATCAATATTTCATACCTAGGAACACTATGATTATTTTACGAACACTATAGGACCAAGAGAGTCAGACTATTCTCACTGCTGCTTTGACTCCATTGTCCATTATGGCAATAATGCCCACCTGCCTTTGGCAGTTGGTGCCACAACTTGGCTCCTGCCACACTTAGCCCCTGCCACACTTGGCCCCTGCCAGTTATTCCTGTTGCATTTAAGTTTCCCAGTTCAGCAATTGCAGTTCTCCCTGTGAGGTCTGGCCTACAGAGAAGTGTGATCACAAAGCTTTTTAAGGAGTCTGGGACTCCCTTCACAAATTTATTTCTTACAGTACTGGTGAAAGGTGTGTCTTCTGGACCATTCCATAATAGACTAATAGGTCTTAAATGACAAATACATTGTAACATTCCAATTTGCTTAAGCCTTTGAAGCCCCTCCTCTACATTCATTAAATCCAGGCATTTTCAACTCACTCATCAGTTCAAATCAGTTCAGTTGCTCAGCGGTGTCCGACTTTTTGTGATCCCATGAATCGCAGCACGCCACGCCTCCCTGTCCATCACCATCTCACGGAGTTCACTCAAACTGATGTCCATCGAGTCGGTGATGCCATCCAGCCATCTCATCCTCTGTCGTCCCCTTCTCCTCCTGCCCCCAATCCCTCCCAGCATCAGAGTCTTTTCCAATGAGTTAACTCTTCGCATGAGGTGGCCAAAGTACTGGAGCTTCAGCTTTAGCATCATTCCTTCCAAAGAACACCCAGGGCTGATCTCCTTCAGAATGGACTGGTTGGATCTCCTTGCAGTCCAAGGGACTCTGGAGTCTTCTCCAACACCATAGTTCAAAAGCATCAATTCTTTGGCGCTCAGCTTTCTTCACAGTCCAACTCTCACATCCATACATGACCACTGGAAAAACCATAGCCTTGACTAGACGGACCTTTGTTGGCAAAGTAATGTCTCTGCTTTTGAATATGCTACCTAAGTTGGTCATAACTTTTCTTCCAAGGAGTAAGTGTCTTTTAATTTCATGGCTACAGTCACCATCTGCAGTGATTTTGGAGGCCAAAAAATAAAGTCTGACACTGTTTCCAATGTTTCACCATCTATTTCCCATGAAGTAATGGGACCAGATGCCATGATCTTCATTTTCTGAATGTTGAGCTTTAAGCCAACTTTTTCACTCTCCTCTTTCACTTTCATCATGAGGCTTTTTAGTTCCTCTTCACTTTCTGCCATAGTGGGTCACCTTTTGGTCCATATTTCAGTCAACCAACCAAAGAAACTTTCAGAGCCCTTCTAACCCCCACAGGGCTTCCCTGGTGGCTCAGTGGTATAGAATTTGCCTGCCAATGCAGGAGACACAGGTTTAATCCCTGAGTCAGGAGAATCCCCTGGAAAAGGAAATGGCAGCTCACTCTAGTATTCTTGCCTGGGAAATTCCATGGATAGAAGAGCCTGTCAAGCTATGGTCCATGGGGGTCACAAAAGAGTTAGACATGTCTTAGCAACTAAATAACAACAAACTCCCCAAGCTATGACATCAAAAGTAGGATCTTTACCTAGTGAGCCCATATCAATAAATTCAGCCTGATTCAGCTTTATGTTCTTTCTACCATTATCCCACATCCTTGTATCCATTCCCATACATGTTCCCTATATCTCTGTCTGTATAAACTGGAAAACTTGAGTAGTTCTTTTGGAGTATAATGCATCTTTTTACTGGTCACACATTATACCTCATATTTACAGACCTACCAGGACCTGAGCCTAGTTAAAGTCTAAAAGAGGGGTGATAGGAGTGGGTCCTTAGCAGACTCTGGTAGAGATTCACCAGAATTTAGTGGTCCAGAGTCCCCAGCTTCATTATAATCTTCACGCATGTCCCCATCCCAACATATAACCCCATTATTTCCCAATAAATGCCCTCACTTCATCAGGAGACACCCTGTGAATCTGGGAGTTCAATTTACATTATAATTCAGTAGTTGCAGGATGAGGTTCTACATTTGATTTTCAGCAAATTTCAGCTCTGTACTATAGGAGATAAGGGTCCTTCAGGATATACATAGAAGTTCTTAGGTTATTTATGTAGTGCTTGAGCTAAGAATTTGAATCCCTGAGCTCATCTCTTGTCACTTTGTCAGCTATATTAGAAGCCAATGTCATTATATTCATTAAATTTCCAAAAACGTTCAAAAGTATCACATAAAGTGACACCTAGCTCCTTGCTTCTTATAAGTGATTGATTAGGAATACCCAATGCTAACTAGAGACCCAAGAAAGCTATGGTGTCATTCAGTCTAAATCTAAATGCCTGAAAATCAGGATAGCCTATGGTGTAAATTCTAGTTTGAGGGTCAGAAGAGATGAGAGGACAGGAGAGGAGAGAACAGGAGAAGGGCTATCCCAGCTTAAGCAGTGAGACAGGTAAAAAGAATTAAGAGAGATGAGTTCTTCCTTCCTCCATCTTTTGCTCAGTTCAAGTCTTCAAAGCTTTGGACGATGGCCACCCATATTGAGGAAGGCTACCGGCTTGCTTGAGTCCACTAATTCAAATGCTAACCTCATCTAGATACATCCTTACAGATAACACCCAGAAACACTATTTCATCTGGGCACCCTGTGACCAGTCAAGCTGACACATAAAATTAACGATCACAATTAATATGTCATCCTTAGCTTTACATTTTCAATTATATATAGAAACTGATCTCCAATCCAGGATATTAATATTCTTCTGAAATTCATTCAAAAATAAAGAATATTGACCAACTGTATAAGAGTTACCACATTAATTTCTAATAGCCTACTAAAAATTCTCATTTGGGCCCAAAACAAGGATACTGAAATTTCTATAAAAATCAATTTGAGTAAAATTTATTATTCCAAGAAAGTTTCAAGTATTTAGTATAGGGAAAGGAAAATAATGGTACTGAGTTCCTACTAGATTCTTTAAGTGGATTTGCTTATGGATTTTTTACCAAAAGAAACTTAGCTAATGAGGAAATATATATTCAGAGTTTCCATAATTTGCCGGTGTCACACACTTGTGGCAAGAGTTGAAATTCAAATCTTCCTCTAATCCCAAGCCTATGTTCTTTAGAAAATAGAAACCTTCTATAGAATGAGTCACTCTTTCTATTTGGGAAACTTTACTGTCCGTACATATATAGACATCTCGTGCACTTGAATACAAATACTGCATTCTGCTCTTTTTTTTTTTTTCCACATGATTATAGCAAAAATATTTCTCTATGTATAAATTCAGGCTCTAAAATGCTAAATGCTAACATCTTTCTAATGTGTGTTATTGCTAGTTTTTTTTAGGCACTATACTTTTTTCAGGCATTTCCCTAATATTAGGCATCTAAATTGCTTCTGAGTTCCTTTTATTATAGATAAGTACAAATAAAGTATTCATTCCCTTAGATTTTGTTTCTATTGAGCTATTTCTTTAAGATACAGTTTTAGTTATGAAATTCATGAGAGGAAATGATAGAAACAGCTATGTAGCTCTTACTATACACTGCTCTTTTTTTTTTTTCCTCAAACAGATGGACTAATTTAAAATGAAATATTGCTACTTTTAAAAGAAGCCATTGTCAACACTCATATTCTACAATAGGGAGAAAAATATCAAGCTTCAGGAATTTATCACTCCAAGTGTTGTAGTGAATTGCCCTTGAAAAAGATAGTGACAGACCTCCTCCTCTCCCTTGAATTATATTGCATCCCAGAGGACTGAAATGGTCATTAATTTTTAATATTATCGCTTCTCAGTGAAAAGTATAATGAATTTTCCTTACATATTCCTGTAGGATCGAAGTCCTAGAAATTCTGAGATTTCAAGGCATCTATAGTGAGTCTAGAAAATATTAACCAGCTGCTGAGTTCCTGAAGGAGATTATATAGCAGGAATATGAGCAATTATCACCCACACATCAATTACCATAATAAAAACTATGGAGGTCTGTACAATGCTTTCCTGTTGAGACAATACTTTCTCATCTTTTGATCTTGGAGAAGGCAGGGGTTGGGGGAGGGTAAATTACACTGGCTTGGGATTTGTGAGATACAGAGAACTGTATGCCATGAATAAAGCTTGTGTCTATGTCCTTGCTGAAGCTAACAGTCTCATTAGATTAAAAAGACATCACACATTAAAAATTAGCTGTATGCCAAAGAGGGTAACATTAAATACCTTACAAGCAAAAAAATATAATAAGTGTCAGAATATGAAAGAAGAAAAATTTAATTGTTCTTGACTTGAGTGATCAAGGTAGTTATTATTGCTGAGGTATGGAAACTGCTTTTCAGAAAAGTAAGTGGTGCATGTCCCAGTTATACTCTGGCCATTCTCCTATCCTCCCGTCATCACCTCAGTGCACCTGATCCAGGCCTTTGGGAGCATCCAAGTGGTTTCCTTTAGGAAGGTCAGCCAAGTTCTGGAATCTCACACTTCCTTGGCCATCTCTGGAAGTAGACTTTTTAGCAACTTGAGAGCATAGGGCTGTGCCCAGTGATCCTCCACCACTCTATAATAAAAGATTTCTCCTGCATCAAAACCAGCCAACACCTAAAAACTCTGGTCATGCCTGAGTATGAAAAATATCAGACTATAATAATCAGGCAGTGAAAGTTGCTGCTGACTCAGGGAGAAAACTAAGTGCATCCATTCATTCAATAAATACTTATTGAATACCTGCAAGACATCTGGTATTGGGTGCTTATACACATCATTGAAACATGAAGGAAAAATGTAGCACTTAATTCTGAATATAGGACAGAAAATAGTCACATAATTTATCTGCAGTAAGAACAAAGAAAATAACTTACTCCAATCCCCTTATTATGAATATTAAGCAACTAGACTTCTGGTTCAAGATGGTGGAGTAAAAGGACATGTGCTCATTTCCTCCTGCAAGAGCACCAAAAATGCAACTAGCTGTTGAACAATCATTGGCAGGAGGACACTGGAACCTACCAAAAAAAAGATACCCCATGTCCAAAGACAAAGAAGCCACAGGAAGAGGGTAGGAGGGGTGCAATCATGATAAAATCAAATCTGATACCCACTGGGTGGGTGACCCATAAACTGGAAAACAATAATATCAAAGAAGTCCTCCCACTGTCATGAAGGTTCTGAACCCCATGTCAGGCTTCCCAACCAGAGGAATTGACAAAGGGACTGGGAATCTCCAGGGAATCTGATCTTGAAGACCAGCGGGATATGATTGTAAAAATTCCACGGGACTGGGGGAAACCAAGACTCCAGTCTTGGAGGACACAAACAAAATCTTACTCACACCAAAACCCAGAGGAAAGGAGCAGTGATCCCACAGGTGACTGCATATCAAGTACCTAAGGCCATCAAAATGACTTACTCCAGGTTGATAGGTAGTTAAGGTCCAAGCCAGATCTTAGAACTCAAATCATCTTCTTTGCTAATTCATCATACCCAAAGGTTCCATGAAGATGCTTTCATAACTTTTGCCTTGTTGAAATTTTCAGTTCTCTTCCCTGAAAGAAATTGTGAAAAATGTCTCTCAATGCAAAAGTACTTTTTGTTATCTTTTTTCTTATTATATTCCATGGTTATAAATTCTTCATTATCTAATATTTATTCTTCAATGAAGTGAACATGAGTAACTAGGTAAACATCTACAGTGTTTCATGAACCATTATAGGGGCTCAAATAGTGGAACAATTATTAAAGCTGTATTACTCAAGACAGCCACTGGCCAGATGTGGCTAATTGATTTAAATTTTGAATTTAAATCACATAAAATTAGATATTCAGTTCCTCAGTTGCATTAATTGTGTTTCACATGTTCAGTAGCCACAGGTAGCCAGTGGCTACTGTATTGAACAGTGAAGATATACAACATATCCATCACTGCAGTTCTATTGCCATGTTGTATTGGAGTAATGAACCCACTTTCCACCCTGCATTGTAAAGAATAAATTAACTTGCAAAAAATTCATCTTTCCCAACACATTCTGCCTTGAGTAATAAAATATTTGCATAAAGATATGCAGGAAGGATTTTACTGAGAAGCAATACAAGGGAAATACAATCATCTCATGTTTTCTTGCTTTCCTATGTGCAGAACTGAATGCTTAAATGACATTCTTTAAATGCTGCAGATGCTCAAAGTCTTTCTTTCATATAATGCGAGTTTGAAAGCTTTTCCATAAGTCATGTCAAATGGTTTATGGGGAAATAGCATTATTCTTCCCTGGTGGCTCAGCAGTAAAGAACCCACCTGCAATGCAGCAGATGCTGCAGGAGCCATGGGTTTGATTCCTGTATTGGGAAGATCCCCTAGAGAGGGGAACAGCAACCCACTCCAGTATTCTTACCTGGAGAATTCCATGGACAGAGGAGCCTGGCGGACTACAGTACATAGGGTTTCAAAAGAGTTGGACATGACTTAGCAAGCAAACAATAACAACAACCAAGCATTACCATTCACCATAATACTTACTCTCTAGCACATATATTAAATATAAAACAAGTAATATATACTAAAGAAAACACATATGATTATTTAGGAAGAAAAGTTATTTCCAAGTGGCTATTCAAATGAAAAACCATAAGAAGAAAAAGATAATATTTTTGACTATGAATATTAAATTGGGCATGTCCTTTTTCCAAAAGTAGAGAATTTTGAAGAAAATCATGGAAACCTAAAAATACTTTCATGCAATAACATTATAGTTGTAAAAATTTTAGAAAACCTAAATGACCATCAATATAATATTAACAAAACAAAATATTCACTTCTACAAAAATATCATATTAGATAGACATAAAAGAATGACTAAAACAAATGAAAACATTGTCTCCTCCCAAGAAGGAACAGTATTATTTCACATAAAGGAAATAAAAAGTGTGCATATGCAGAAAAGGAAAGATAACCCTAAGTACTAATGTTGGTCAGTAGTATTTATTTACCCTGTAAATAAATAAATAGTATTTATTTACTCTGGTCAATAGTATTTATTCTGGTTGTCTACTATTCTCTATTTCTCTCTTGCCCGCTCTCTTTTGGTCTCTATCTCTGTCTCCTCACCTGTCTTTGCTGATTGCTTTTTTGATATTGAACGTGTACTACTATGGTGTGCGTGTGTGCATGGTCCGTTGTTTCCAACTCTTTGTGACTCTATGGACTGTGGTCCACCAGACTCCTCTGTCCATTGGATTCTCCAGGCAAGAATGCTAGAGTGGTTTACCATTTCCTCACTATTAGTATAATGTAAAATGTGTTTTCTTAGGGAAAAAAAAATGATTTCCCTAACTGGATGCCATTTTAGTACAGAGTTCGAATAACAAATACATGATTGTATAAACAAACAAATAAACAGAAATAAATTTAATTAACTTTCCCAACATGCCTAAAATACAGTTTTGGGACACTGTTAATAAATGAAATAGAGTTTACTTTTGAGTATACTATACCAAACAAGAAGTCCATGGGGTCGCAAAGAGTCAGACATGACTGAGCAACTGAACTGAACTGAATACCAAACAAATCTATAAAGAATCAAGCTTTTTTTAGTTACTAGCCTTCATTAATAGTATAAAAGGGCCAATGAGAAGAGCAAGGAGAATTTAGAAATTTAAAAAATAAAACTAAGGATATATAGATTTATACTATGGCACTGTGTCCTGAGAGACAGAACTATTGCCCAAGTTTGAGTTTTAATTAGATTTTTAAAACCTTGAAGGTGAAACAAAAACAAAGAAAAAAAATCAATAATGGTAAACAAAGCAGTTTACATGTTCATCAGTCAGGTTACCAGCTTTGTATATCTTTTTAAAAAAAATATTTTCTGTGCAAATTGCAGACAATAAATGAATTTTCTAAAGAATACCTTTTAAAAGAAACTGAAATATTGTAAATTTTTCTTTCCATTTACTTTGAACCTTAATGAGATCAGGTTCCTATGGTTATTACAAATTGGGGAGGAAAGAAAGAAGAATAGATGAAGTGGGTGGTGATGGGAGGAAAAGGCCTGAACCATTTCAGTAGAGTAAAGATCAATTTCATTTTAATATAATTTTTAATGGTTGTTCAAACTCCTATAATGCATCTACACAAAAGACTTCAGTTAATGTGTGTGTGTATTTTGAGCAGTTCCCCTCTTCGACCCTCTAGTTTAATTTCCGTTCTTCAAATGAGATGAATGGAGCGTGAAGCAGGTCATATCTCAATGCTGACACATGGGTTGCTGATAGAACTCACAGCCTGGAGAAGAAGCCAGTTTGGAGATTAAATCAAAGCAGCTCTGAATAGATGGGAGGTCAGCCAGGGCCAGCTTTGACATTTGATAGGACCTTGTGATCAATCAGACCTTTCTTCATTCTTGCAGTCTTCCTTATGACAGTGGCCCTAAAAAACAGATGGGCTGTGTTTCAGAGTACAGGAGAAGCACTAGATTGTGAAAGGAGATAGGTGTCAGTACTACCAAAGGGACAACTGTTATTTGAAGCAGCCAGAAAATCAGAAGGCCCTGCTTTGCTGAAATTGCTATGTTAAAATGTGCCTTCCATGATGCGGAATTTGAGCCTTGAGAATGGTGAGATAATTTTAAACGGCTTTTAAAAATTTCTTACCTCCTAGCCATTAAACTCTATACTTTGAACTTTCCTGATATCCTAAAATTAAATTTTAGCCAGTCTTTATGAACAATCTGTGTTTCCAGCAAAGCCAAGCTTAGTCTTTGCTGTATTTCTTTGTTTCTTTGTTTTCTGGGGCACACACACACACACACACATAAAACTAGCACGTGATAACCTTTGGAAGAAAGGAATCAGAGGGCATTAATGTGCAGCACTTGCTGGCTGGGGATCTGAACATGGTTTCAGGAAATCCCCATCACATTACCAAGAGGGTCATGAAAAATGAATAGCACTGGAGCAGCACCGTGACAGACTGTTTTAGTGAGTGGTAATGGGCCATCTCTAGGATGAAAGGCCATGTTTTATAACTGTGCAGGCTACTGGCTATCACACCATTCATTATGCCTGCCTGATTTAAGGGAGATGTGTTTTACAGGGGTGGCATGGGAACAAATTATTTTCAGGAGTATCACATCTCTCCCTTCTCTTCTCCACCTACCTCTTCATCATACCCACCCTCATCCTAGTCACAGAAGCACCACTCTCCTATTTACACAAGCACATTCTCTGAATTCCACCTGTCATAGAGCATTTCATACTCCAAACTGACCTCTCCAAAATGTCTCACCCCAGTGTACACTGGGATTGGAAAGCTGTAAGGTGGGAGCCTGCCCAAGGAGGGTTTAGATAGGAAAGCATAGCACAAATTCACTTTGCTCCCTCTCCTCTATGAAATGTCTTGTTGGGAGATTGTGAGCCAAGATCACTTGGCCTTACCTACAATTACTGAGCTAATTGGCAAGGTGAGTTTCCAAAGTGAGAATTTTGTTTGACATGGACTTCAACTTGACAGAGAAGATAGCATTTAGGTCCCATTTCACTTTTTGGTTACAGTGGTTTGTCATTAGCTACACATGAAAAATTGCTCAATCTCTCTGGACAATTTCTGATGAGAAACCAATTGCACATAATTTTCTCCAAGTTACTTTCCAGCGCTAATACTTTATGATTGAAATTCTATTAAGACAGAAACAGAACAAAATTTTCTATCAGCAGATTAGATATTCTGATAAAACACTTTCATAGAATTTGTTGATGAGCTAACAGTAGCAATATGCAAAATTCTACTTAAAAGAAAAAAGAGTGTTTGTATTTATCAGAAGAATTATCATTAGAGTAATTTGTCTATAATACATGATTTAGGCACCTTAAGTTGTTAAGGGAAAAAAAAATAAACTTTGTATTTCACACTAGATTATTGTGGAAAAGATACATACAACATACTTAGATTTTAACCAAATTAACTCAGCTGCCATCTTATACATAGCTGTGATACATAAGTGGTTAAATAAAATAAGGTACCTACAACAATAATTTCAGGGTCTATGTCACAGGCTTTTCTGAGGAGATGGTAGAGTTACTCTGATAAAATTTTCCAGAGAGAAACATAACACAATCTAGAGACCTTTGGATTATGAAATGCAAAGTATATTTATGTGTATGCTTAATTTATGCAAATTGTGCCCTGATTCTGGCCCACAAGAGTTCAGATGTTTGTGAGAATTTAGAGATTATTTACAGAGAGCATTTTGGGGGGAATAATTTTATCACTGAAATGTGACACAAATCTTCCAAAATGGTAATTCTCTCTAGCAAGCTAATCCTTCAAGAGGTTTTTATGTCTCAGAGAGAGCTGTGTGTAATCAAAAGACTCCACAAAATACATGTTGGTTTGAATCATTCTCTATAATTCCATTTAACTACTGCCAACTCCAGAGACAGTCACAATTGCCCTGTATCTTGTGCATATCTGATAAAAAAATCAGAAAGACTTGGCAACTGGCAGTTGAGTAGCTAAAAGAGGAAGGAAAAAAAAAAAAACTTTGCCGGTGTTTCCCAATTAACTTTCTTTTCAAGTGAAAATTTGAAAAGAAAAAATAAGAAAATTGAAAATGACCAAAAATTCTGGTATGATAAGATAAACTTTGGCCTGATCATCACTGTTAATGAATTCATAGTCTGAGTATGAGAAAGTTGACGAAAAACACAGGGACTGTATTTTCCAACAACTATTTTTTAATGTTATGCTAAAATTTAAAAGTGAGAGATATATGGAATTCAATTGTAAAAACAATAAGTTTGCTGGAGAATTAGAGGAAAAAGTAATTACAAATAAATAGTTAAGAACTTTAACTAAAATTCCATTTTTAAAAATGGTACTAATGCCAAATTCTTAAAAAAGATTTGCTTTCTCAAGTAGAACAGAAAGTTGTTAATATTATGTCCATTGTATTTTATTTCAATTGTCTTTTAAAAATAACATACAAGTGAGTCAAGGACATTTGTCAGAATGACCCTAAATACGTAAGGCTTATTATAAATGCTCTAACACATGACAGTTTAAAATAAATGCCAGCTCCCTTTTCCCTTGTGAAAAAGAGTGTGGTGATGGTCTTGAGTACAGGCTGTTTTGGAGTTTTGGTTCTTGTCAATCCAAAGTTCCTGTAAACTCTGAGATGGAGTCCTTAGGATCATGTGCTACTGATATTAAAAACCAGTATAACCGTCCAGTTCAAATATCTCCCACATTCTGGACAACGTTTAGCCAAAGTTTTCTTAGGGGTAGAGGCTATAATCTGGTGACAGTTTATTTCAGTTTGGATAATCACCCCTCCCTTCAAAATCATCATAGCCTCAGGTTTGGTAAAGGGGCCTCTTTGGATTCAAAACCCATCTCAGGCTGCCTCTGTACAGACACTGAAAGGGATAACCCTGGTTCTGTTTCATCAGCATTGGGCCATGAAAAGATTTCACCCTGTTTAATAGCCTGTTTTAGGCACAGGAAATCTTCCTGGCCTAGAGTGATTAAGAACTCAGGCCTTACAGACAGGCAGGCCCTGAGCTCAAATTTCAAATCCACCTCCTACCAATATGTGACATTTGGCAAATCTCCCTAAATTAGGAGTAATTTGGAGTAATAAGGATATCTACTCCAAAGTATAGTTATGAGAATTACCTAAAATATTATATAAAGCAATGTCCACAGTTCCTGGTACAGATAAAGCATACCATAAAGATAAAGGTAAAGGTTAGCTATGGTTAAACATTAATCCAACCCATTTTACCTTTGAGTATTCTAACCTGGAGTAATTCCAAGGGAACATCATGTCCATCATGCCCTTTCTAGCTATCATTTTATATTTTAAAGAATTAATTAATCAAAATATAGAGAAAGATAGTGGAGAGGTAGGAGACCAACTTGAGGTTGGTCCTCTTCAAAAGATGACTAAAGAATTCATTGACAATGTCATCCTATTAAATGGACTGGAATTGCCTCTTCATAAAATATTGCATACCAGCAATTAGAATATTTTAGTTCGGTTTATTCTCTAGAATGGATTCCCAGGTGGCGCAGTGGTAAAGAAAGAATCTATCTGCAAAATGCAAGAGGTGCAAGAGACACAGGTCTCTCTTCCCTGGGTCATGAAGATCCCTTAGAGTAGGAAATGGCCACCTACTCCAGTATTCTTGCCTGGAAGATTCCATGGACAGAAGAGCCTGGTGGGCTACATATAGTTCATGGGGGTACAAAGAGTCAGATCCAACTGAGTGACTGAACACATACAAATATATACATACATCCTCTAGAACACAAACGTATTTTGATCCATTTTTGCATAATAAATTATCCTACCATTTAGAGCCTAAAATTGCAAAACACTTATTATCCAACAGGTTTTATAGTTCAGAAATCCAAGATCAGATCACCTGGTGAGATCTGCCTTAGATTTTCTTATGAAGTACATTCAGTTTTGGCTGAGGCTGCAGTCATCTCAAGGATTGACTGGGGGGGATCCAAGCTTATTCACGTGACTGTTGGCAAGTCTCAGAAAGTCTGCTTTCAAGCTCACTTCTGTGGAACCCACCACAGGGCTGCCTCCTGACATGGCAGCTGGCTTTCCACAGACTGAGCCATTCAAAATAGTGAGAGAGCTTCACAGATGAAAATCACAGTCTTTTATTATCTCATCTCAGAACTGACATCTTATCACTTCTGCTGTATTTTACTTATGAGAAGTGATTCAAAAAGCCCAAACCACTCTTAACAGGAAGAGATTACATAAGAGGGTGAATCCCAGCAGGCAAGGATAACTGGGGAGCCACATGTTAACAGAAACTACCTATAATCTATCCTCTGAATCCCAGTGATTTTCATGCCCCTGAAATACAAAATAAATTTTTATTGTCCCCAAAGACCTCAAAATTTGTATCTCACCTCAGCATCAGCTCAAAGCACTATATCTCATCATCTGAATAAAGTCCAAGAATGGATGAGCTTCCATCAAGTATAATCTCTTAGTATAATTCTTTGAGGCTTGTAGACCTATGAGACAAAAGAAACAAATAACCTGTCTCCCTACCCCACTCGCCCAGCAGGTAATGGCAGGACAGGCATAAAATAATCACTATTGGCAGTCTTGTTCAAAGTGGTGGGTGAGAGACACAGAGGAATTAATTAGTTCCATGGAAGTTCTGAAATTCAGCCAGGCAAATATTAGAAGCTCTTGACTAGATCTCATATCAGAAATAACTCTTCATGTTTCTCTACTCTGTCCACAAGGCTCCTGGCTCTACCCTCTGAGTCATCTCTCCATTTTCATAAAAGGCAGCATGTGTTAAAATTCTAGTGATTCAAAGGTCAGTCTCTCCCCATTAATACTATCTTTGCTCTCTCAGTCCAAACCAGCAATGCTTCTGCCTATATTAAGAACTTTGTGAGTTTCCTGTAGAACTTCTTGATGTCAAATCCAGTAGACAAAAAGCATACCCACAAACCTCTTCTGGATAAACCCCTCCCTTTTTAGGGCTTCTTTTGAGATAACTAAAGGACAATGTCTTGAAAATTCCTAGAAACCCTACTGTTTGCTTGAGAGGTTTCTTGGAATGTACTTAATTCCTTCAATGGGCCTTAGTCTGTTGGAAGGTTCTTTGAGGCACAACCTGAGATCTTTTTAGTTCAGTTCAGTCACTCAGTTGTGTCTGACTCTTTGAGACCCCATGGACTGCAGCACACCAGGCTTCCCTGTCAGTCGGTTGTTCACATCAGGTGGCCAAAGTATTGGAGTTTCAGCTTTAGCATCAGTCGTTCCAATGAATATTCAGGGCTGATTTCCTTTACAATTGAGTGGTTTGATCTCCTTGCAGTCAAAGGGACTCTCAAGAGTCCTTTCCAACACCACAGTTTAAAAGCATCAATCTTTTTAATAGATGGAATTTAATAGATCTTTTAAAGGTCTTAATAAAAGATATGGTAGTTACACTCTGAACTTTATTTCTTCCTTCATACAATATTTTCCTAAAGTTGCCCTAGATTTGATGTTTGTTCAGATAAACTTTTTTTTTTTTCAGTTTTAGCATCTTGGAACATCTGAAGAGTCTGAGAGCTTTCAAACCATCGTGTATGGCTTCTCTTGGTTTGATAGCTCTTCCCTGAGTTTCTCTTCCTCTTTCTCATCTCACGTTTTATTACAAGTATCAAGAAGAAACCAGGTGTTATCGAAACACTTTGCTTGGAAATCTCCTTAGCTAGAGCCCCCAGTTTATTAGGCACATTTCCTAGTTTCCATATTATCACAAGTGAAAGTACTGCTAATATCTGCCCTTTACTGCAACTTCCAAGATTTCGCTCTCATTCTTTTAAGTCTTCACTATCAGTCTCCACAAAATTCAAAATTCTATGAATAGTATGTTCAAAGCATTTTGAAGTTTTCACCAACACTATCCTCAAAATTCTTACAGTGTTTCCTACTACACTCTGCCTATTTCTGAAGCCATTCCCACATTTTAAGTTTTGTTGTGGCAGGACCACTTATAGATGTCAAAATGTGTATTTTCCAGGAGGTAGAATTCATGCAGTATTTAGACAAGGAGACCCATAGAATAGATAGACTTGGTAGATTAGATAGATAGATGATAGATCAATAGATTGATATTGATAGATAAATAGAGAGATAGGCTTTTAAAACAATAAGACCTGACATTACACAATTCTGAGAGATGCTTAACCAGCCTCCATGAGGCTGTTGTCTATAGTCTGACACTGCAGCTTGGGAGTCCAACACAAGCAGTTGGAAAGGGAAGACTGATATAAAGTAGATCAGATAGAAGACAAGTTTAAATTCACAAGCATGACTTTAGCCCATGAAAACAAACATTAGAAACTGTTTAATTAATGCAAGGGTTCTTCAATATTCACAAATCAATCAATGTGATGCACTACATTAACAAATTGAAAGGTAAAAACCATATGATTATCTCAATAGATGCAGAGAAAGCCTTTGACAAAATTCAACATCCATTCATGATAAAAAAAAAAAACCCTCCAGAAAGCAGGAATAGAAGGAACATACCTCAAATAATAAAAGCCATATATGATAAACCCACAGCAAACATTATCCTCAATGGTGAAAAATTGAAAGCATTTCCCATAAAGTCAGGAACAAGACAGGGGTGCCCACTCTCACCACTACTAGTCAAACTACTATAGTTTTGGAAGTTTTAGCCACAGCAATCAGAGAAGAAAAGAAATAAAGGGAATCCAGATTGGAAAAGAAGTAAAACTCTCACTGTTTGCAGATGACATGATCCTCTACAAAGAAAACCCTAAAGACTCCACCAGAAAATTACTAGAGCTAATCAATGAATATAGTAAAGTTGCAGAATATAAAATTAATACACAGAAATCTCTTGCATTCCTATACACTAACAATGAGAAAACAGAAAGCGAAATTAAGGAAACAATTCCATTCACCATTGCATCAAAAAGAACAAAATACTTAGGAATAAATCTACCTAAAGAAACAAAAGACCTATATATAGAAAACTATAAAATACTGATGAAAGAAATCAAATGACACAAATAGATGGAGAAATATACTATGTTCATGGATCGGAAGAATCAATATAGTGAAAATGAGTATACTACCCAAAGCAATCTATATATTCAATGCAATCCCCATCAAGCTACCAATGGTATTTTTCAGAGAACTAGAACAAATAATTTTACAATTTATATGCAAATTCCAAAAAACCTTGAATAGCCAAAGCAATCTTGAGAAAGAAAAATGAAACTGGAGGAATCAACCTGTCTGACTTCAGACTATACTACAAAGCTACAGTCATCAAGACAGTATACAGAAATATAGATCAATGGAACAAAATATAAAGCCCAGAGATAAACCCATGCACCTATGAACACCTTATCTTTGACAAAGGAGGCAAGAATATATAATGAAGAAAAGACAATCTCTTTAACAAGTGGTACTGGGAAAACTGGTCAACCACTTGTAAAAGAATGAAACTAGAACACTTTCTAACACCATTCAGTTCAGTTCAGTCACTCAGTTGTGTCCAACTCTTTGCGACCCCATGAACCACAGCTCTGTCCATCAGCAACTCCCAGAGTTTACCCAAACTCATGGCCATTGAGTTGGTGATGCCATCCAACCATCTCATCCTCTGTCATCCCCTTCTCCTTCTGCCCTCAATCTTTCCCAGCATCAGGGCCTTTTCAAATGAGTCAGTTCTTCACATCAGGCGGCCAAAATATTGGAGTTTCAGCTTCAGCATCAGTCCTTCCAGTGAACACCCAGGACTGATCTCCTGTAGGATGGACTGGTTGGATCTCCTTGCAGTCCAAGGGACTCTCAAGAGTCTTCTCCAACACCACAGTTCAAAAGCATCAATTCCTCAGCTCTCAGCTTTCTTTATACTCCAGCTCTCACATCCATACATGATTACTGGAAAAACCATATCCTTGACTAGGTGGACCTTTGTTGGCAAAGTAATGTCTCTGCTTTTTAATATGCTGTCTGGGTTGGTCATAACTTTTCTTCCGATGAGCAAGCATCTTTTAATTTCATGGCTGCAATCACCATCTGCAGTGATTTTGAAGCTCAATAATAATAATAATAAAGTCAGCCACTGTTTCCACTGCTTCCCCATCTATTTGCCATGAAGTGATGAGACTGGATGTCATGATCTTAGTTTTCTGAATGTTGAGCTTTAAACCAACTTTTTCACTCTCCTCTTTCACTTTCATCAAGAGGCTCTCTAGTTCTTCTTCACTTTCTGCCATCTAACACCATACACAAAAATAAACTCAAAATGGATTAAAGATCTAAATGTAAGACCAGAAACTATAAAACTCCCTGAGGAAAACATAGGCAAAATACTCTCTGACATAAATCACATCAGGATCCTCTACAACCCACCTCCCAGAGTAATGGAAATAAAAGCAAAAATAAACAATGGAACCTAATTAAACTTAAAAGCTTTTGCACAATGAAGGAAACTATAAACAAGGTGAAAAGACAGACTTCAAGATGGGAGAAAATAATAGCAAATGAAGCAACTGACAAAGAGTTAATTTCAAAAATATATAAGCAGCTCCTGCAGCTCAATTCAAGAAAAATAAATGACCCAATCAAAAAGTGGGCCAAAGAAATAAACAGATATTTCTCCAAAGAAGACATACAGATGGCTAACAAACACATGAAAAGATGCTCAACATCACTCATTATCAGAGAAATGCAAATCAAAACCACAATGAGATACCATCTCACACCAGTCAGAATGGCTGCTAACAAAAAGTCTACAAACAATACATGCTGGAGAGGGTGTGGAGAAAAGGGAACCCTCTTACACTGTTGGTAGGAATGCAAACTAGTACAACCACTATGGAAAAGAGTGTGGAGATTTCTTAAAACACTGGAAATAGAAATGCCATACTGCCATACAACCCAGAAATCCCACTGCTGGGCATACACACTGAGGAAACAGCAGACGAATGGATAAGAAAACAGTGGTAGTACATATACATAATGGACTATTACTCAGCTATTAAAAAGAATGCATTTGAATCCGTTTTAATGAGGTGGATGAAACTGGAGCCTATTATACAGAGTGAAGTAAATCAGAAAGAAAATCACCAATACAGTATATTAATGCATATATATGGAATTTAGAAAGATGATAACAATGACCCTATATGCGAGACAACAAAAGAGACACAGATGTAAAGAACAGATTTCTGGACTCTGCGGGAGAAGGCGAGGGTGGGATGATTTGAGAGAATAGTGTTGAAACATGTATATTACCATATGTGAAATAGATCGCCAGTCCAGGTTTGATGCATGAGACAGGGTGCTCAGGGCTGGTGCACTGCGATGACCCTGAGGGATGGGATGGGGGTTCAAGATGGGGAACATATGTACCCCTATGGCTGATTCATGTCAATGTATGGCAAAAACGACTACAATATTGTAAAATAATTAGCCTCCAATTAAAATAAATAAATAATTTTTTAAGTAAAAAAGAAAAAGAAACTGTTTAATTAGAAACTGTGTGTGCAGGTGTGGTTAGAAGCTGTGTGTTCTTATTGCCTGTGACCTTGGTGGTGTGAGTGTCCTGAAGCAGCCAGGGGGCCCTGGTTCATAAATCCTAATAGACACCTGGCCCAGGAGTCAGCATAGCTAAGGGAATTAGAATGTAGAGCAGTTGCAGGCCTGGCTACTGTGCTACTTCACACCAATGATGTGAGTCAGCAGAGAAGCAATACAGGTATTAGCTACAAAAGAGGTGCTGCTACACTTTCCCCTGCAAATCCCCCACAAGCTTCTGGCTTACAGTTCATTCTCATAAAAACATACAGAAAAGGACATTTTAAGTAATGCAGTCCAGGAGAGTCAAGTAGATACCTTAAAAAGCCACCATAATAAGCTCCTTTAGTAATATTATGTGTGTATTTTTAAAGAAACTTTAATATATTTTATTTATTCAACAAATGCCAAAAACTATTCTGCATGCTAGGAATACAAAAATAAACAAAGCAGACAAAAATTCCTGTTTTCTGGGAGTTGATTCCCTACTTCAGGAACATAGACAATAATCAAGACATACAGTGAATAAGTACATGACATAATACATGAGAAGGTGAAAAGAGCTAAAAAAAAAAAAAAATCCAGGTGAGGAGACTGAAACTGTAGACTAAGGAAGGATGCCATAGGTCTCACTGAGAAGGCAAATTTATACAAAGACTAAAGGGAGATACAAAGACTAAAGGGAGATGAGGAAGTTGCATTCACTAACTATGTGGATATTTGAAAAGAATTTCCTTAGTGCCTAGAAAATGGTATATAGTTCACAAGGGAACAAAAAGTATATAATGAAGAGATCGAAAAGTATATAATGAATAAATGAATGAATAAAACCAAGCCAAATGTAATGGGAAGAAATAAGCCAATGTAGGAGCACTATATCCCCACAAGTTTTCATCCAAGCATCTTTCTAACAGATGACTCACATTGAGGAAATATTTCTGCATCTTGCAGTTAGAAATTTTGCTTGCAAATACCCTAGACAATTTAAAAATCAAATTCACTGAAGTGTGTGGTACCTGATAGGATCAAACAAATGGATTAGCCTGGCCTTGGGAAGAAAATATCATGACTACTCACATGGTATAGGTAAGAGGATTATGGTTCAATGAGGAATCACTTCAGACTGTCATTAACAAAATGAACCGAAGACCATTTTGCATTTTTATGTCATCCCACTCAAGACTCAAGATTGCCAGGAGAAATATCAACTCAGATATGCAGATGATACCACTCTAATGGCAGAAAGCAAAGAGAAAATAAACAGCTTTCTGATGAGTGTGGGAGAGTGGAAAGGGAGAGTGAAAAAGTGGGCTTAAAATTCAACACTGAAAAAACTAAGATTATGACATCTGATCGCATCACTTCACGACAAACAGAAGGGGGAAAAGTGCAAGCAGTGACAGATTTTATTCTCAGTTCAGTTCAGTCACTCAGTTGTGTCCGACTCTGGGACCCCATGACCACAGCACACCAGGCCTCCCTGTCCATTACCAACTCCCGGAGTCCATCCAAACCCATGTCCATCGAGTTGGTGATGCCATCCAACCATCTCATCCTCTGTCATCCCCTTCTCCTCCTGCCCTCAATCTTTCCCAGGATCAGGGCCTTTTCAAATGAGTCAGCTCTTCTCATCAGGTGGCCAAAGGATTGGAGTTTCAGCTTCAACATCAGTCCCTCCAATGAACACCCAGGACTGATCTCCTTTAGGATGGACTGGTTGGATCTCCTTATAGTCCAAGGGACTCTCAAGAGTCTTCTCCAACACCACAGTTCAAAAGCATCAATTCTTTGGTGCTCAGCCTTCTTTATAGTCCAAATCTCACATCCATACAGGACCACTGAAAAACTGTAGCCTTGACTAGATGGACCTTTGTTGGCAAAGTAATGTCTCTGCTTTTTAATATGTTGTCTAAGTTGGTCATAACATTCCTTCCAAGGAGTAAGCGTCTTTTAATTTCATGGCTGCAATCATCTTCTGCAGTGATTATGGAGCCCAAAAAAATAAAGTCAGCCATTGTGTCCACTGTTTTCCCATCTATTTGCCACAAATTGATGGGACCAGATGCCATGATCTTTGTTTCCTGAATGTTGACCTTTCAGCCAACTTTTTCACTCTCCTCTTTCACTTTCATCAAGAAGCTCTTTAGTTCTTCCTCATTTTCTGCCATAACGGGGGTGTCATCTGCGTCAGTTCAGTTCAGTCGCTCAGTCCTGTCCGACTCTGTGACCCCATGAATCGCAGCACACCAGACCTCCCTGTCCATCACCATCTCCTGGAGTTCACTCAGACTCATGTCCATCGAGTCGGTGATGCCATCCAGCCATCTCATCCTCTGTCGTCCCCTTCTCCTCCTGCCCCCAATCCCTCCCAGCATCAGAGTCTTTTCCAATGAGTCAACTCTTCCCATGAGGTGGCCAAAGTACTGGAGTTTCAGCTTTAGCATCATTCCTTCCAAAGAAATCCCAGAGCTTATCTCCTTCAGAATGGACTGGTTGGATCTCCTTGCAGTTCAAGGGACTCTCAAGAGTCTTCTCCAACACCACAGTTCAAAAGCATCAATTCTTCGGTGCTCAGCCTTCTTCACAATACAACTCTCACATCCATACATGACCACAGGAAAAACCATAGCCTGACTAGATCGACCTTAGTCGGCAAAGTAATGTCTCTGCTTTTGAACATACTATCTAGGTTGGTCATAACTTTTCTTCCAAGGAGTAAGCGTCTGTTAATTTCATGGCTGCAATCACCATCTGCAATGATTTTGGAGCCCAAAAAATAAAGTCTGACACTGTTTCCACCGTTTCCCCATTTGCCATGAAGTGATGGGACCGGATGCCATGATCTTCGTTTTCTGAATGTTGAGCTTTAAGCCAACTTTTTCACTCTCCTCTTTCACTTTCATCAAGAGGCATTTTAGCCCCTCTTCACTTTCTGCCATAAGAGTGGTGTCATCTGTATATCTGAGGTTATCGATATTTCTCCCGGCAATCTTGATTCCAGCTTGTGCTTCTTCCAGTCCAGCGTTTCTCATGATGTACTCTGCATGTAAGTTAAATAAGCAGGGTGACAATATACACCCTTGATGTACTCCTTTTCCTGTTTGGAACCAGTTTTTTGTCCATGTCTAGTTCTAACTGTTGCTTCCTGACCTGAATACAAGTTTCTCAAGAGGCAGGTCAGGTGGTCTGGTATTCCCATCTCTTTCAGAATTTTCCACAGTTTATTGTGATTCACAGAGTCAAAGGGTTTGGCATAGTCAATACAGCAGAAATAGATGTTTTTCGGGAACTCTCTTGATTTTTCGATGATCCAGTGGATGTTGGCAATTTGATCTCTGGTTCCTCTGCCTTTTCTAAAACCAACTTGAACATCTGGAGGTTCATGGTTCATGTATTGCTGAAGCCTGGCTTGGAGAATTTGAAGTGTTACTTTACTAGCGTGTGAGACAAGTGCAATTGTGTGGTAGTTTGATCATTTTTTGGCATTGCCTTTCTTTGGGATTGGAACGAAAACTGACATTTTCCAGTTCTGTGGCCACTGATGAGTTTTCCAAATTTGCTGGCATATTGAGTGCAGCACTTTCACAGCTTCATCTTTCAGGATTTGAAATAGCTCAGCTGGAATTCCATCACCTCCACTAGCTTTGTTGGGGGCCTCCAAAATCATTGCAAATGACAACTGAAGCCATGAAATTAAAAGATACTTGCTTCTTAGAAAGAAAGCTATGGCAAACCTTGACAGCATATTATAAAGCAGTGACATCACTTTGCCAACAAAGATCAGTAGAGTCAAAGCTATGTTTTTTCAAGAAGTCATGTATGGATATGACAGTTGGTCCATAAAGAAGGCTGAGCACCAAAGAATTGATGCTTTTGAATTGTGGTGCTGGAGTAGATTCTTGAGAGTCCCTTGAACTTCAAGGAGATCAAATCAGTCAATCCTAAAGGAAATAAACCCTGAATATTCATTGGAATGACCGATGCTAATGCTGAAACTTCAGTACTTTGGCCATTTGATGTAAACAAAAGACCCTGATGGAAAAGACCCTGATGCTGGGAAAGATTGAAAGCAAAAGGAGAAGGGGGTGGCAAAGTATGAGGTGGTTAGATTGCACCACTGATTTAATGGAATTTGAACAAACTTCCAGAGATAGTGGAGAACAGAGGAGCTTGGCATGCTACAGTCCATGGAGTTACAAGGAGTTGGACATGACTCTGCGACTCAACAACAACTCAAGATTCAAATTTATGGGAGATTATCTCACTGTTTAAGCTTGCTCACGTGTCTATTGACTAGTGGGAAGAAAGGCAGGACAGCTGGGCTGACAGTGCCACAAAAATCACATAGAACAAGGGTCATAAATTCTTCAAAGTAAAAGGAAGTGTAACTCAGTAAACAGGAAGTGATACTTGGTGGGTAAAAGCAATAGATAACCCCCACCACTAACAAACAAATGGGGCCTACATAAACTCAAAAGTTTTTGCAGTCAAGGAAACTATTTTAAAAAATAATAAAAATTAAAAAACCAAAAAGACATCCCACAGATTGAGAGAAAATATTTGCAAATGCTTTGCTTACTTGGCAGTGTTGTATCAGTTCAGTTCAGTTGTTCAGTTGTGTCCGACTCTTTGTGACCCCATAGACTGCAGCATGCCAGGCTTCCATGTCCATCACCAACTCCTGGAACTTGCTCAAACTCATGTCCATTGAGTCAGTGATGCTATCCAACCATCTCATCCCCTGTTGTCCCCTTCTCCTCCTGCCTTCAATCTTTCCCAGAATCAGGGTCTTTCCCAATGAGTCAGTTCTTTGCATCAGATGGCCAAAGTATTGGAGTTTCAGTATCAGTCATTCCAATGAATATTCAGGACTGATTTCCTTTCAGGATTCACTGGTTTGATCTCCTTTCAGTCCAAGGGACTCTCAAGAGTCTTCTCCCATACCACAGTTCAAAAGCATCAGTTCTTCAGTGCTCAGCTTTCTTTATATTCCAACTCTCACATCCATACATGACTACTGGAAAAACCATAGCTTTGACCAGACAGACCTTTGTTGGCAAACTAATGTCTCTGCTTTTTTTTTTTTTTTGCATTTATTTTTTTTATTTTTCTTTTTTAAATTTTAAAATCTTTAATTCTTACATGCATTCCCAAACATGAACCCCCCTCCCACCTCCCTCCCCACAACATCTTTCTGGGTCATCCCCATGCACCAGCCCCAAGCATGCTGTATCCTGCGTAAGACATAGACTGGCGATTCAATTCACATGATAGTATACATGTTAGAATGGCATTCTCCCAAATCATCCCACCCTCTCCCTCTCCCTCTGAGTCCAAAAGTCCGTTATACACATCTGTGTCTCTTTCCCTGTCTTGCATACAGGGTCGTCATTGCCATCTTCCTAAATTCCATATATATGTGTTAGTATACTGTATTGGTGTTTTTCTTTCTGGCTTACTTCACTCTGTATAATCGGCTCCAGTTTCATCCATCTCAACAGAACTGATTCAAATGAATTCTTTTTAACGGCTGAGTAATACTCCATTGTGTATATGTACCACAGCTTTCTTATCCATTCATCTGCTGATGGACATCTAGGTTGTTTCCATGTCCTGGCTATTATAAACAGTGCTGCGATGAACATTGGGGTACATGTGTCTCTTTCAATTCTGGTTTCCTCGGTGTGTATGCCCAGAAGTGGGATTGCTGGGTCATAAGGTAGTTCTATTTGCAATTTTTTAAGGAATCTCCACACTGTTCTCCATAGTGGCTGTACTAGTTTGCATTCCCACCAACAGTGTAGGAGGGTTCCCTTTTCTCCACACCCTCTCCAGCATTTATTGCTTGCAGATTTTTGGATCGCAGCCATTCTGACTGGTGTGAAGTGGTACCTCATTGTGGTTTTGATTTGCATTTCTCTAATAATGAGTGATGTTGAGCATCTTTTCATGTGTTTGTTAGCCATCCGTATGTCTTCTTTGGAGAAATGTCTATTTAGTTCTTTGGCCCATTTTTGGATTGGGTCGTTTATTTTTCTGGAGTTGAGCTGCATAAGTTGCTTGTATATTTTTGAGATTAGTTGTTTGTCAGTTGCTTCATTTGCTATTATTTTCTCCCATTCAGAAGGCTGTCTTTTCACCTTGCTTATATTTTCCTTTGTTGTGCAGAAGCTTTTAATTTTAATTAGATCCCATTTGTTTATTTTTGCTTTTATTTCCAGAATTCTGGGAGGTGGATCATAGAGGATCCTGCTGTGGTTTATGTCTGAGAGTGTTTTGCCTATGTTCTCCTCTAGGAGTTTTATAGTTTCTGATCTTACATTTAGATCTTTAATCCATTTTGAGTTTATTTTTGTGTGCGGTGTTAGAAAGTGATCTAGTTTCATTCTTTTACAAGTGGTTGACCAGTTTTCCCAGCACCACTTGTTAAAGAGATTGTCTTTACTCCATTGTATATTCTTGCCTCCTTTGTCAAAGATAAGGTGTCCATATGTGTGTGGATTTATCTCTGGGCTTTCTATTTTGTTCCATTGATCTATATGTCTGTCTTTGTGCCAGTACCATACTGTCTTGATGACTGTGGCTTTGTAGTAGAGCCTGAAGTCAGGCAAGTTGATTCCTCCAGTTCCATTCTTCTTTCTCAAGATTGCTTTGGCTATTCGAGGTTTTTTGTATTTCCATACAAATCTTGAAATTATTTGTTCTAGTTCTGTGAAAAATGTGGCTGGTAGCTTGATAGGGATTGCATTGAATTTGTAAATTGCTTGGGTAGTATACTCATTTTCACTATATTGATTCTTCCAATCCATGAACATGGTATATTTCTCCATCTATTAGTGTCCTCTTTGATTTCTTTCATCAGTGTTTTATAGTTTTCTATATATAGGTCTTTAGTTTCTTTAGGAAGATATATTCCTAAGTATTTTATTCTTTTCGTTGCAATGGTGAATGGAATTGTTTCCTTAATTTCTTTTTCTACTTTCTCATTATTAGTGTATAGGAATGCAAGGGATTTCTGTGTGTTGATTTTATATCCTGCAACTTTACTATATTCATTGATGAGCTCTAGTAATTTTCTGGTGGAGTCTTTAGGGTTTTCCATGTAGAGGATCATGTCATCTGCAAACAGTGAGAGTTTTACTTCTTCTTTTCCAATGTGGATTCCTTTTATTTCTTTTTCTGCTCTGATTGCTGTGGCCAAAACTTCCAGAACTATGTTGAATAGTAGCGGTGAAAGTGGACACCCTTGTCTTGTTCCTGACTTTAGGGGAAATGCTTTCAATTTTTCACCATTGAGGATAATGTTTGCTGTGGGTTTGTCATATATAGCTTTTATTATGTTGAGGTATGTTCCTTCTATTCCTGCTTTCTGGAGAGTTTTTATCATAAATGGATGTTGAATTTTGTCAAAGGCCTTCTCTGCATCTATTGAGATAATCATATGGCTTTTATTTTTCAATTTGTTAATGTGGTGAATTACATTGATTGATTTGCGGATATTGAAGAATCCTTGCATCCCTGGGATAAAGCCCACTTGGTCATGGTGTATGATCTTTTTAATGTGTTGTTGGATTCTGATTGCTAGAATTTTGTTGAGGATTTTTGCATCTATGTTCATCAGAGATATTGGCCTGTAGTTTTCTTTTTTTGTGACATCTTTGTCAGGTTTTGGTTCTGCTTTTTTTTAATATGCTGTCTAGGTTGGTTACAGCTGTTCATGGCATGTTGCATAGAAAAAGGTACTAGAAGGAATGGAAGGGAAGAAAAGTCTTGAACTAAATAGGATGACTAGAAACACCTATATCCCATAGACATGGTCTTAGGTGATGAATTATCATTCTGAGACCACACAAAAAGCCAGAAGCATTGCAAACAGGATAAAATTTCAGATTTGGGGGGCTGTTTTGATTATAGATAAGATTATTTGTTTCTTCACAGTCTATTCATTATCAATGTGTTTCTGTTATATTGCTAACATTCCACTGACTGTATATTCTAAAAATATTAATTCAGATCATGAATCTTTCCTTTCTTCTCTGGAATGTCTTTGGCGATGTTATATATTCACACAAAGGAGCTATTTTTGGCATTCAAAAAATTGCTTTTCTTCCTGCTGGCAAGAAGAATTCACTTACTACCTGCTAGGGAAAAATACTTATTTTGCTTAAGAAAAGGAAAAAAGGAGCCTCTTTCAAATGATACAGGAAAGGAAAAAAAAAAGATATTAAATTTTTAAAAGGACAAAATGACTCCTCCTCTTTGAATATTTTCCAGAACAACACACTGCTGCCTGTCTATTGTTCCAAAGGCTAATAGTCACATAAATGCCTCTTTAACAGCATCTATTTCATAGCATCATTGTCTCACCCCACAAAAGGATTAGGCAATGGAATAATGACTCACTTTTTAACCACACCCTTATTTATATCCAGAGCTCATCAAAGGGGAGGTTATTGTTTTCTTTTTTCAATTTTCTTTCCTCATTTCCTTCTTATTTTTCTTTTTTCTATCTTTATTATGATCTTCTTTGATGTGTGCATGGGCCCCCTATGTCCACATTGGCATCATTTGGAGAAATGAGACTAAAAATCAAAAGGTTAGAATTCCCTTTGGTCTAGTAATTTACTAGGTTCTCTGAGGCTGATATTGTCTTTAAAGAGAGGAAAAAAAGTAAACTTTGTAAACAAAATTTGTGGAATTTGATGCTCAAATGGATACTATGAGGATTAGACTAAAAGTCATTTTTTTAACCTCTTCATTTAAATTCTTGGTTGCTTGGTAATTTAGATCGTATCACTCTTTGTTAGGAAACTATAAAATTCAGTATATCATAAAAATAAACAATTATCAATTGATCAAGTTAGTGAAATAGGAGACGTGGAACTCACCTCCAACCATCAGAAAATACATCAGAAAACACGCCTAAATGTGGAACAGTTCTCATTAAACACTAACTGGGAACTTACTGAAAGACTCCTGTACAACCAAAGCTGTAAGAAAGATGCACATGGAACCAGGTAGGAAGGAAAGAGAAACAATCAATTTGGGACCTGTGCCCCCAGAAAATAACTCATAGGAAAAGAGAGATGAAATGGGTGGAGAATATACTCTGGGTAGTGAGCTATTACAGCCACATAACAGACACCCCAGGCCTGGTCCAACACAGGGAAGTCACTTTGCTGGTTGGAAGAGCAGTGAAACCTAATTAAACTTAAGGCTTTTTTCACAGCATAGAAAGTTACCAACAAAACAATTGACATAATGGGAGAAAATATCTACAAATGGTATGACCTATAAAAGGTTAATATTCAAAAAATAAAACCAGCTGATTCAATTCAATATCAACAACAAACCAACCAGATTACAAAATGGGCAGAAGACCAGAATAGACGTTTTTCCAAAGAAGACATACAGATGACTAACAGTCACATGAGATGATGGTAAACATCACTGATTATTAGAGAAATGCAAATCAAAATCACAATGTCACCTGTCAAAATGGCTATCATCAAAAAGTATGCAAATAAGAAATGTTTTTGAGGATGTGGACAAAATGAAACCCCGGTATACTTGGTAGGAATGTAAATTGGCCCTGTCACTTGAAAAACAATATGGAAGTTGCTCAATAAAATTAAAAATAGAATTACCATTGGATCCAACAATTCAACTGCTGGGTGTGTGTGTGTATATATATATATATAAAGTGAAGTGAAAGTCGCTCAGGCAGGTCCAACTCTTTGAGACCCCATGGACTGTAGCTTGACAGGCTTCTCTGTCCATGAAATTCTCCAGGCCTAGAATGGGTAGCTGTTCCCTTCTCCAGGGGATATTCCCAACCCAAGGATCAAACCCAGGTCTCCCATACTGCAGGCAGATTCTTTACCATCTAAGCCACCAGCGAAGCCTATATTTATATATATATGAAAGAAAGAACTAATATGAAAAAATAGATCCACTCCAATGTTTACAGCAACATTCTTTACAACAGCCAAGATATGCAAGCAATCCAAGTGTCCGTCAGCAGATGAATGGATAAAGAATATATATTCAGCCATAAAGAAAGAATCAAATTCTGCTATTTGCAGCAACATGGATGGCCCTAGAGAAATGTCAGACAGAGAAAACAAATACTGTATGTTGTCACCTATATGTGGAATAAAGTGAATGAGCATAAAAAGACAGAAAGAGACTCACGAATATAGAAAACAAACTAGTAGAAACCAGTGGGGCAAGGGAAGAGGGTGGGGGGAGGACAGGGGTATGAGAGGACTTCCCAGGTAGCGCTAGTAGTAAAAGAACCCGTCTGCCAATACAGGAGACATGAGAGGCAGGTTCAATCCTTGGGTCAGGAGATCCCCTGGAGGAGGGCATGGTGACTCACTCCAGTATTCTTGCCTGGACAATCCCATGGATGGAAGAATCTGGCAGGCTACAGTTCATTGGGTCAGAAAGAGTCAGACACAACTGAAGTGACTTAGCATGCACACATGCAGGGGTACAGAATTAAGAGGTACAAACAACTATGTATAAAATGGTTAGATAGCCATTCACGTGAATTTGAGCAAATTCTGAAGAACAGGGGATCCTGGAGTGCTGCAGTCCATAGAGTCACAGAAAGTCATACACAACTTAGTGACTGAACAATACAATGTATAAAATAGAAAAGCAACAAGGATATATTACAGCATAGTGCAATATATAAGTTATTTTGTAATAATTTTTAATGGAATAAAATCTATAAAAATATTGAATCACCATGCTGTACACTTGAAACTAGTATTGCAAATCAGCTATGTTTGTTTAGTTGGTAAGTCATGTCTGACTCTTTGCAACCCCATGGACTGCGGTTCTCCAGAATTCCCTGTCCTCCACTGTCTCCCAGACTTTGCTCAAACTCATGTCCATCGAGTCAGTGATGCCATCCTACCACCTCATCCTCTGTCATCCCATCTTCCTCCTGTCCTCCTGTCCTTCCCAACATCAGGGTCTCTTCCAAAGAGTCAGTTCTTTGTATCACATGGCCAAAGTATTATAGCTTCAGCTTTAGCATCAGGATGACCTAAATCAAATCAACTATACTTCAATACAAAAATAAATAAAAAGAAACATTAAATATATCTCACTGAAATTAGTCATAGAATGACATATAGTTTTGCCAGATATTGCTGGAGATCTAAACTAGAAAATTCTGCAAGGTATCCTAGCTTTTAAAAATTAGCAAAGTACCCTTTAGAGTACATAAACTCTTAGGATACTGTTAGTGAACAACTGATCTGGAAAATTAAAATGCCATCCAGAAAATGTTATTAGAAGAGGGAGTGAAAAAAAAAAGGCTTTATATGGAGAGAACTAGGCACAATTAAAAAGTATTTGAAAAGGTAATTATTCTATGAGATTATTGGTTTATAATAGGAAATAAAAGGTATGCAACTGTTGACAGCATCACAATATAATAAAACAAAATACTGCAGGAAATAGGCATTCACTAGTTTCCTGACACTTTCCACTAAGAAGATGAAGTCATCTGGAACTGTATAAAAACCTTGGGTATTGATTGAGAAGATCTAGTCCCCAGGGGACCATGACTTGCCCTATGTCCCTGCAGGACCTCAGTTTTCTCTTATGGTAGATAAAGAATCGAGAGAATATGGTTCTCCCAAAGCTATAGGTTTATAGCTTTGGTGGATCACACCTTCATACTGACATTCTTGAATCACCTTGGTATTTCTACTTCAAATTCCATTTTCCTTCCATCACCCAGCAGTTACTTATTTAGTTCAGTTCACTTCAGTCACATCCAACTCTTTGTGACCCCATGGACTGCAGCATGCCAGGCTCCCCTGTCCTTCACCAACTCCTGGAGCTTGCTCAAACTCAGGTCCATCGAGTTAGTAAGTTGCTTATTATTTGTCCCCCAACTCTTTTCCACAGTTCTATTCTTGATACCTCAGTGTGGCTTCTTATGTTAGACAATTGACCACCATGCTTTAGGCCAAAAACTATGTCCCACTCTATCCCATCTCTCTAGCACTGACCCCTAGCCAAATGCCTAATAAGTGAGTGTTTGATTAATGAATGATGTATAAATATATAAATAAAATGTGGATGAATGTTAAAGGAATAAATGATGAATGTCCGGGATACAAGATTCACCCTTCGTATCACTGAGAAAGTGGAAGATAGGTTTTTGATGATGGTTTCAATTCTCTATGAAAACACAATACAATAGAGCCACAATATTACAAAATAACTTGATGCTCTGCTTCATAAATGTCGTAGATAAAATAGGCTTTCATAGGCCTGTTTGCTCCTTCAGGGAGAACTTGACTCTTCTAAATAATGCATGACTTGTATGTTCTCTAATTTGGAGAATATTAGAAAAAGTAGGAATTAACTCTCAATACTGCATATTTAACATGACTTGTAATGTTTTACAGAGGTTCCAAGAGCTGACATTCATGAGCTGACACACAATATAGTCCTCCACCCTTATCCAGGCATCAAACACATTGCTTAAAGAAAGGCAATCCTATGTCAAAGGGAGAAAAAGCGCTCTGCTACTCTGAAGACAGAATTAGGATCCAAGGCAGCAGTCACAAGGATCAAGATTTCAAAATAATCTGAAGAAGGCTAGGACTTCTAGCAGTGGCATCAGGTTTCCCCTGAAGTAGTCAGCTCACACATCGTTAGACATATTTAAAAAACAGAAATACCTGGCACTTGTGTGCAAGTTTGAAACTGAAAAAAATTTTACATGTTAAGCCTAAAGAATTCTGGGCCTCCCTGAGGACTCCTTTGCCCATTGAGCAGTCACTCCAAACTAGGTCTTGACTAATGACTTTCTTAAAACTTGGTGCAGGGACTTACCGAATACGTCCGTCCATCCATCTGTTGATTCTTCTGTCCAACCACTGATCATTCATTCCATCCATCCATCCCCTTGTAAACACTCTTTAAAACTTTCTGTCCCAGGAGTGCTTATACTTATGGAACCTGGCCATTTTCTTTCCACTGGGTTCTCCCTTTCCTGGTATTCTTTGCTCTCTTTCCCTCCTCCTGCTCAGATATGATCCTCTTCATCCAGGACTCTCCCCTGCATACACTGTAGGATGTGTACATTCTGTCTAACCACTTACTCTGACTTATTCTCTCTCCATGAGACAAACCCCTTTAAAATTCTGGGAAACACAATTTCTCCTCTTGTCACTCCATAATTTACTTTTATAATACCATGTGAAGAAGGCAACATTAGTATTAATGTTTCCACTTTGGAGCTGAAGAAACAGAGACCCAGGGAAATTCTGTTACCAGCCTAAAGTCACATAAGTAAAGTGATAGGACTATTACCTGAATCTGGTTCCTCTGGCTCCAAGCTTGGTGGTATATCCATCCTCATAAGTGGGACAACCAGGAACTGATCATTTAAATGGGTAATTCTTTAAGGCTAGAAGACTCTAGGTATATACGATTCAATTTTTAAGTGTTATTTGTCTGTCGATAAAACTAATACACAGATCTATAAATGTTCCTAATACCAATCTCTTTTTATAGAGTACATTGCAGCAGTTATAAACTGAAGCTACCATTATTTAAGTTGGTTAAGATACTTTTCAGATTATACAGAGGCCAATTTTATCTCATTTTAGGTCAGGCTAATTTAAGAAAAAAGTAGTTTCAAAGACAGTAAGCTACAATGTTATAGAAAAACCTTTGCCAGCTGGCTATAAAACTCTGAAAATTAATGAAATCATCACCTCTTAAAATTTCCTCTAGAACTGTATTGTCAGGAACTTACTTTTTCTAAATTTAGCTATTGGCAAACAGTTACTCTTAAATCTAATTAAACTTGGTAAGACTTTCCATATATACTAGGGTATGTCTTTTCACTCAGTAAAATTCTAATCTAAACAATTGTTATTTTGTGGTATAAATGAATCAAGACGAATTGTGCTGGGAACCTAGAAAAGAAATTCCAAGGAAAGTCTCCAAGTGTTTTTGGTAAATAATTTAGCCTGGGTTGGAGGAAAATCAGAGTTTTATTTCAACTCTAAATGCACGTACTGTAAGTCTTCAAGTATCCAAGTAGGGTGATGATAAATGTCACAAAAATCCAGGCAGAAGGAAGCTGCATAGATCATCAGTCCTCAGTAGTATCTTGCTGAAGGCCAACTTTTGGTGAATAAAATAGTTATGATCGCCATAAGTTTGGGGGCATAAAATGTGTTAAATTTGCATAAAATTTACATAAACCTACCTAAACGATTCCAGCTGCCGCAGAAAATATATGGGCATCGTCTCACAATATCTTAGAACTCATATACCTTAAAAATGAGAGAAGGGCTTAGGAAAATTTGCTTGTAAGATTTTCTGAAGAACTCTATTATAAAATTTGATAGCTTGATTAAGCAAAATATCAATAACTGGGTTAAAGAAAATCTGTTTGGCTAATTTTAAATCAAGTAAACCCATTTTTAAAAATCTTCATTGCTGAAAATATGCCTACAATATGTCCCTTTTTCTTCTCCTTAATTAGTTCAATATATGGTATGGAATATTATTAGAGGAGACAAGGTCATTTAGGCAAATGCTAAAATAGCTTCTAATCCTAGGCCTGGCATTTGTGGCCTCAAAATATAAGGCAAATACTAGAAATTCTCCCATTTTATATTTTCTCAGTTTTAGAACACAAGATGTGTATGCTAAGTCGCTTCAGTCATGTATGACTCTTTGCGATCCTATGCATTGTAGTCCACCAGGCTCTTCTGTTCATGGGATTCTCCAGGCAAGAATACTGGAGTGGGTTGTCATGCCCTCCTCCGGGGGATCTTTCAGACCCAGGGACTGAACCCACGTCTTTTATGTCTCTTGCATTGGCAGGTGAGTTCTTCACCTCTAGCGCCACCTGCGAACATAAGACAGGATTCTCTAATCTGACTCTACAGATCACCTGAGGGCTATGATTAAAAATTATGGTCCCAAGACATGCTCTGAAAGTCCCTCATTGGAAGGTGAGGAGAGAAGCCAGAAATTCATGCTAATAATGAGCATTGTAGATGACTCCAGCACAATCTTGGTCTAAGCAGCAGAGTTAGGAATTGCTGACGAGAAGAAATCTTAAGGTCCTTAACAAATGTAACAGTTTATGTCTGCTTAACTCCTTGATGTTTAAGCATCTTGAAACTCGATAACCCCTGTAAAGTTCAAGTATTTGAAGAAGCTTAGGTCTTAAATTAACACTGGAGTGAAGAGTTAGAATTCTCATATCTTTCACTCACTGGATGTCCTATATTTATCATTCATTGTAAACTTACCACATATCTATAAGGAGAAGATTAATTCATTTTAAAGATATTTCTTAAGTTTAAAATTCTACAAAGAAGTTGATATGAATTTAATTCATGTGACAGACACATTTCACAGAGACAGTCTCCGTTAATTAACATGAACTTCATGAATGGAATCTTCAGCATATTTGAAACCAGCATATTCAAACCAAGGTCTAGCTCTTCTCTACTGAGAATGTCCCCAAACATCTCATATTTCTATTTTAGAAATATGGAACAAAGAGTGAAGAAAATGTTTTTAAATGCTTTTGCTCAAAAAGCTAATTATTATGTAACATCTCTATTCAAGCTCTCAGTCCAATATTGTGCAAAATATTTGCAATAAAGCACAAATCTGGACTTTTTCTGTTTTGGGGCTTGCAGAAAGAACTGCACAATATATATGAAACTTTTATAAATCTATTTACAGTGGTCAATATTCTAGAGGCACTAGAAAAATAGTTTTTCTGATAAGGTATCAGTTTTGCAGTGAACACAATGAAATATGTCACTTTCTAGTTCAAGTCGACTCCATTATTGAAACTCTAGGCAAAGCCATCACAGCCCTTGTCATGGAGGCCGTATAATTGGTATTCATTGCACAACCTACAATCCCTAAAAGATGATTGACACTCCTGCAGTTTGTGCTCTGTGAAACTGGCCTTACTGTCAAAACCTGGGCAAACACAATGATCTCAAATGATTAACTGAAATTCAACTGAATACAAAGCTAGGAGGAAGTTTTTTTTCATATCTTTTTAGTACATAATTTTTTAAGTTATGATTAGAATAAAATAATTTATCTAGATTTACACTCCCCAATATTGTAGCTACTAGCTGCATGTAGCTATTGACATGAGTCTAATCCAAATATAGGTATGCTATAAGTATATAATATGCACCAGACTTCTTAGACTTAGTTTTTTCCCCCCTTATGAATGCAAAATATCACATTAAAATTCTTTACATTGATTACATGTTCAAGAAATAATGTTTTAGATATATCAATTTAAATAAAATAAATAGCAAAATTAATCTCACTTAATTTTCATTTTAATGTGATTATTAAAAATTTAGATTTATATATATACATATGTACATATATACTTTTTATATATATGTATGTGTATATATATATATATATATATATATATATGTCTCACTTGTAGTTCCCTTAGGCAGTATTGCTTTCAACAAAAGAGGAGATAATGTACCTTCTCAAACTGGCCTCATTGATGTTACCTGAAGCTCATGATAGCATATAATCATATATAGAACATGTGAGTCCAAGATAGTAATGTTGGTCCATTCCACTTTATTTTAATGCATACTCATGACTCTCTATACAACTGTACTTTCAGAATATTCTTTTATGTATAAAGGACTTTGATATATAACAGTGTGACTTACAGAGTCTTAGAACTGATAGAAATCCTAAAAAAAATCATTTAAGTCAGTCACCTCTTTTTAGGAAAGGAAACTAAGAAATAGAGAGTTAAAGTGATCACCTTATTGTCACTTAAGAGTAAAGCTAAAAATGGAGCCCTATCTGAATTCCAAACCACTTCTATCATAGCAATGCTACTTAAATTTGACTGCATTACAAAGTGAGAATAAAATTATTCCTTGCTTCTTCCCCACAGTAAATAGTCTTAATTTTACAAAAGAACTTTAACTCAAATGCATTTTTTTTTCTGGTTTGTACCTTTTGGGTGCCTTCATCTAATTCTGTGACCCCTTCTCATCTCTGGTAACCATGAATTTGATCTCTTTTTATATATTTGTCTGTTGTTGAAGTATAATTGACTTACAACACTATGCTAGTTCCTGTTACACAACATAGTGATTTTGTATTTCTACATGCTTCCCTGGTGGCTCAGATGGTAAAGCATCTGCCTGCAGTGTGAGAGACCTGGATTCAACCTCTGGGTCAGGAAGATCCCCTGGAGGAGAAAATGGCAACCCACTCCAGTACTCTTGCCTGGAAAATTCCATGGATGGAGGAGCCTGGTGGGCCACAGTCCATGGGGTCACAAAGAGTCAGACACAACTGAGTGACTTCACTTCATTTCACTTCACTTCATACATTTCAAAATGATTATCACGGTTAAGCCTAGTCACAATACAGTACCACAGTTACTGACAATATACCCCACCTTTCATACCTGTGACTCATTTCCTCTGACTGGAAATGTGTACCTCTTAACCCTCCTTATATTTCCTTCCTCCCCTTGCTCTCCTCTGCTTTGGTAACCACTTGTTTGTTCTCTGCATCTATAACTCCGCTTCTGTTTTGTTGCCTGCTCATCTGTTTTGTTTTTGGATGCTACATGTGTATATATGTGGAAGAAGATATAACAATTATAAATATATGTGAAACCAACATAGAAACACCTAAGTACATAAAGCAAATATTAACAGTTTTAAAGGGAGAATTTAAAGACCACATAATAATAGTAGTGGACTTTAACACCCCACATACACAAATGAATGGATCAACCAGACAGAAAATCAATAAAGAAACACTGGCCTTAAATGACACTGCATCAAATGAGCTTGAGAAATCTGTATAGAATTGTCCATCCAAAAGCAGCAGAGTAAACATTCATTTCAAGTGTACCTAGAACAAGCATCCTCTAGAACAGATCACATGCTAGATCACAAAACAAGTCTCAGTAAATTTAAGAAAATTGAAATCATATCAAGCATCTTTTCTGACTACAACACTAGAAATCAATTACAAGCAAAAAACTGCAAAAAAAACAACAAAAACCACATGCACACAAACATGTGATGGATAAATAATATGCTACTAAACAACCAGTAGATCAATGAAAAAAAAAATCAAAGATGAAATTTTAAAAATACCCTAAGACAAATACAAACAAAAGCATAAAGATCCGAAATCTGTAAGATGAAACAGAAGCTGTTCTAAGAGGGAAGTTACAGTGATACAAGTCTATCTCAGGAATTGAAAAAAAAAATCTCAAAGAGACTATTCTTACATGGAAATGTACTAGAAAAAGAAAAAAGACAAAATTCAAAGTTACTAGAAGGAAATAAATGATAAAGATCAGGGATAAAATTAATGAAAAAAAAATTTTTTTTAAATAGAAAAGCTCAATGAAACTAAGAATTGGCTTTCTGAAAAGGTAAACAAAAGTGATGAACATTTAGTCAGATTCAGCAAGAAAACAGAGATGGGGCCCAAATTCATAAAATAAAAAATGAGAAAGAAGTTACAACTGATGGTAGAGAAATACAAAAGGTCATAAGAGATTACTATGAACAAACATACACCAATAAAATGGACAATCTAGAATAAATGGAAAAATTCCTAGAAATGTTCACTCTTCTGACACTGAACCAGAAAGAAATAGAAAATATAAACAGACCAATTACTAGTAATGAAATTGAATCAATAAAAATAAAAAGAAAGTCTCCCAACACACAGAAGTCCAGGACCAGATGGCTTCACAGATTGATTCTACCAAACAATTAGAGAAGAGTTAACACCTATTCTCTCAAAATTTTTCAAAAAATTGCAGAGGAAGGAATGCTTCTAAACTCATTCTATGAAGCCAGCATCACCCTGATACCAAAAGCAGACAAAGATACCACAAAAAAATAAAATCATAGGCCCATATCATTGATGAACACTGATGCAAAAATTCTCAACAAAAACATATGCAAAGTGAATTCAACAATATGTTAAAAGGATTATACACCATGATCATGTAGGATTTATCACAGGGATGCAAGGATGGTTCAGTATCTGCAGATCAATCAGTGTAATATGGCACATTAACAAACTGAAGAAAAAAAAATCATATAATAAATTCAGTAGATGAGGGAAAAGGTTTTTAAAAAACTGAACATCCAGTCATAATAAAAAAAAACTTTAAACGGAGTGAGTATAAAGGGAACTATGCTTTTGAACTGTGGTGCTGGAGAAGACTCCTGAAAGTCCATTAGACAACAAGGAGATCAAACCAGTCAATCTTTTTTTTTTACTGAAGGATAATTGCTTTACAGAATTTTGTTTTCTGTCAAACCTCAACATGAATCAGCCATAGGTATACATATATCCCCTCCCTTTTGAACCTCCCTCTCATCTCCCTCCCCATGCCACCTCTCTCGGTTGATACAGAGACCCTGTTTGAGCTTCCTGAGACATACAGCAAATTCCTGTTGGCTATCTATTTTACATATGGTAATGTAAGTTTCCATGTTACTCTCTCCATACATCTCACTCTCTCCTCCCCTCTCCCCATGTCCATAAATCTATTCTCTATGTCTGTTTCTCCATTGCTGTCCTGTAGATAAATTCTTCAGTACCATTTTTCTAGATTCCATATATATGCATCAGTATATGATATTTATATTTCTCTTTCTTAACTTACTTCATTCTGTATAATAGGTTCTAGGCTCATCCCCCTCATTAGAACTGACTCAAATGTGTTCCTTTTTATGGCTGAGTAATATTCCTTTGTGTATATGTACCGCAACTTCTTTATTCATTCATCTGTCAATGGACATCTAGGTTGCTTCCATTTTCTAGCCATTGTAAATAGTGCCACAAGGAACAATGAGATACATGTGTCTTTTTCAATTTTGGTTTCCTCAGGGTATATGCCCAGGAGTGGGATTGCTGGGTCAAATGGTGATTTTATTCCTAGTTTTTTAAGGTATCTCCATACCATCTTCCATAGTGGCCAAATCAATTTACATTCCCACCAACAGTGCAAGAGTGTTCCCTTTCCTCCACATCTTCTCCAGCATTTATTGTTTGTAGACTTTTTGATGATGGCCATTCTGACTGATGTGAGGTGATATCTCACTGTAGTTTTGATTTGCGTTTCTGTAATAATGTGCCAAGTTGAGAATCTTTTCATGTGTCTGTTTAGGCCTTTGCCCCAGTTCAAACCAGTTAATCTTAAGGAAGCCAACCCTGAGTACTTATTGGAAGGACTGATGCTGAAGCTGCATTTTGCTCACCTAACATGAGCATTGGAGAACTCTCTGATGCTGGGAAAGATTGAGGGCAGAAGAAGAAGAGGGCATCAGAGGATGAGATGGCTGGATGGCATCACTGATGCAACGGACGTGATCTTGGGCAGATTTCAGGTGAGGAACAGGGAAGCCTGGCATGCTTCAATCCATGGGGTTGAAAATAGCCAGACATGACTGGGCAACTGAACAACAACAACAACCTCAAGATAATAAGTCATAAATCATAAACCCACAGCTAACATCATACTCAACAGTGAAAATATGAAAGCTTTTCCTCTAAGGTCAGGAAGAAGATAAGGATGCCGACTCTTGCTACTTCTGTTTACCATAGTACTGGAAGACCTAATCACAGCTATCAGACAAGAAAATGAATTAAGAGCAACCCAAATTGGAGAGGAAGGAGTAAAACTGTCATTATTTGCAGATGACAGATACAGAAAATCCTAAACATGCTACTAAAAAACTATTATAATTCATCAATGGATTCAGTAAGTTTGCAGGATACAAGATAAGTATACAGAAATCTGTTGCATTTCTAACAATGAACTATTAGAAAGTGAAATTAAGAAAACAACCTCAGTTGCGATCACATCAAAAATACTAAAATACCTAGTAATAAATGTAATTAAGGAGGTAAAAAACCTATATTCAGAACACCGATGAAAGAAATTAGAGATGACACAAAGAGATGGAAAGATATACCATGGTCATGAATTAAAAGAATTAATATTGTTAAAATGATGATACTACTGAAGGTAATCTACAGATTCAAAAGTTATGTTTTTAAAAATTGCCAAATTGAGGTCAGGCTCATTATGACAGCTACTTTGATTAAAGTCATTTAATAATATCAGATTGCCTCCTTCCCCAATACTATAGTTTGACTTAAAAGCATTTTGTGATACAAAATAATGGAAATATAAAATTCACAAAATTACCATGAAGGCAATCAATATTTAAAATAGTATGTATCTAAATAGAAGTAGGGTGGGAGAAAGAAATCAGCTTGACTCAAAGCAAAGATGCACCTCTAGACAACCTGGCTGGACAGGCAGACCACCTGCTATGAAACAAAGCACAATAATGGAAGGATCCAATATACCCCTAGAAGGAACAAGTCACCTAGATGAAGGGAAGGAGGACACTGACCAAACTTGCAGGAGACACTTTAAAAATCTCATTAACTTAATATATTTGACACAGAAGAAGGATAAATGAAAACTGTTATTTCTTTTAATACAACGAGATAAAACTGTCCCTTCCCGAGGCTCTCAAGCTATTGACTTGGGCTCTTTGGTTAGTACTGAAACCCTTTGGGCGGGCTGTGTCCCTTCAGGTGCTGCACCAGTCACTCACATGAAAAGTGAAGAACCCAGTCAGACCTTCTTATTGTTTTCCCATTGAAAAAAAAAAAAATAAGATGAAATAAGGGACTGATATTCCATTACGTGAGCATTAGGAAAGAAGAACTAAATTAATTAGTGTTTTTGAGATCATTTAAAAGAGAGCCTCAAGATGAAAGAACAATTGTTTGCATGTACGAATGCATGCTCAGCCATGCCGGACTCTTTGTGACACCAAGGACTGTAGCCCACCAGGCTCCCCTGTCCATGGAGTTTTGCAAGCAAGAATACTGGAGTGGGGTGCCATTTCCTACTCCAGGGGATCTTCCCAACCCAGGAATTGAACTTGTGATTTTGCATCTTCTGCGTTGGTAGGCAGATTCTTTACTGCTGTGCCACCTGGGAAGCCCTAAGAGAACAGCATGCCTTCTAAATACTGCTTTGACTAAATTGACCAGTTGTTTTGGTCAAATTTTATTATGTGTAGTGTATAACATGCTGGTCACAGTACCCGTGCATGCTAGGTACCCAGTAAACGTTAATTATATCTGAATCACTCAGAAGATGTCAGGGTAAACATAAGGTTATAAGATGTTAGTTTCAGTTCAGTTCAGTTCAGTCGCTCAGATGTGTCCTACTCTTTGCGACCCCATGAATCACAGCACGCCAGGCCTCCCTGTCCATCACCAACTCCCAGAGTTCACTCAGACTCACGTCCATCGAGTTAGTGATGTCATCCAGCCATCTCATCCTCTGTCGTCCCCTTCTCCTCCCGCCCCCAACCCCTCCCAGCATCAGGGTCTTTTCCAATGAGCCAACTCTTCGCATGAAGTGGCCAAAGTACTGGAGTTTCAGCTTCAGCATCATTCCTTCCAAAGAAATCCCAGGGTTGATCTCCTTCAGAATGGATTGGCTGGATCTCCTTGCAGTCCAAGGGACTCTCAAGAGTCTTCTCTAACACCACAGTTCAAAAGCATCAATTCTTTGGCGCTCAGCCTTCTTCACAGTCCAACTCTCACATCCATACATGACCACAGGAAAAACCATAGCCTTGACTAGACGGACCTTAGTCGGCAAAGTAATGTCTCTGCTTTTGAATATGCTATCTAGGTTGCTCATAACTTTTCTTCCAAGGAGTAAGCATCTTTTAGTTTCATGGCTGCAGTCACCATCTGCAGTGATTTTGGAGCCCCCCAAAATAAAGTCTGACACTGTTTCCACTGTTTCCCCATCTATATCCCATGAAGTGATGGGACCGGATGCCATGGTCTTTGTTTTCTGAATGTTGAGCTTTAAGCCAACTTTTTCACTCCCCTCTTTCACTTTCATCAAGAGGCTTTTTAGTTCCTCTTCACTTTCTGCCATAAGGGTGGTGTCATCTGCATATCTGAGGTTATTGATATTTCTCCCAGCAATCTTGATTCCAGCTTGTGTTTCTTCCAGCCCAGCGTTCTCATGATGTACTCTGCATAGAAGTTAAATAAGCAGGGTGACAATATACAGCCTTGACATACTCCTTTTCCTATATGGAACCAGTCTGTTGTTCCATGTCCAGTTCTAACTGTTGCTTCCTGACCTGCATACAGATTAATAAGTAAATATCAGCTATACATTTCCAGCTTAAGGACTGGGAATAATTAAGCATCAATGTTCTATTTATTTCATCATTCTGATCTTATTTAAATTTTTACATTCAAATTGCAATGTATTTTTATCATATATAATCTGTGTGTTAATTCACTTTAGTCATGTCTGACTCTTTGAGACCTCATGGACTGTAGCCCATCAGGCTTCTCTGTCCATGAGATTTTCCAGGAAAGAATACTGGAGTGGGTTGCCATTTCTTCCCAACCTAGGGCTTGAACCAGCATCTCTTAGTTCTCCTGCATTGGCAGGTGGGTTCTTTACCACCAGCACCACCTGAGAAGCCCCATAGTAAAAAATAAAATGTTGAAAGTACAAAGAATATGAAGTGTAAAAAAATTATTTTCTTCTTTTACTTTATCCAATATTCTGTCATCTCACAATCCTTTTCCCTTAGCATCTGGGGTTTTTCAAACATAGTTTTATACTACTTCAATCTTTCTCTAACTCTGTGCTCCTCACTGGCAAATCAGTTTACTGAGCTTGACAATACTTGGTGCTCAGTGAAAGACAAAATTACACTGACCTCAGGAAAGCCTCCTGGTCATCTAAGAAATACCAAGGTTGGTATTTCTATGGGGTCACCAGCACTTTAACTTTAAAACTCAATGTTGTCATTATACCTAGGAGTGATCTCGCTCAGAGAAATCAACTCCCACTAATCAAACCACCAATAGTCAGCAAGTTAACTATCAATCTACAATGACAAAAAAAGATTTGCCAAAAAAGATAAGTTCACATCAGTCAGTCAGACTCTCTTCTATAGGACAATATGCATGGGAAGCTAAATCATAATTAGTAACTTGCTTGAGGTAGCTGGTTTTAGTGTGTGTCATCAAACTATAAAGGTCAGATACCTTTATCCACACATTTGCATTTGTTTGTCAAAAGGTCTGAGGAATTTGGAAGACTAGCGAGAACATTTTTTTCCTTGAGTACTGGAGATATTCTGACAAATGTTACTTCTTGAAAACTCTTTTTAATGATTCCAGTATAACCATCTCTCTTCATTTAATACTTACTTCATACAAAAGTATATCATAAAATTGGATAAATTCAAGATTACTACACCACAATCACATCCAATTCTGCTTTTCTAAGAAGCCTCCATGGTTAGAATTTTAGGTGTTATCAAGATGTTTCATTTCCATATTTACAGGTGTCTTTCGATTTACCCAGAAATAGTTTTCATCAAATCTTTTATGTGTAGATTTTACCAGTCCAACTCACTGAAGGTGATACTTTCTACCAATGTTACTTTTGCATCCAATACTGACTACAAAAGGTCTCTTGTATACCCCTGTATAGTAATAGAAGTATTGAGCTTCTTTCTAAATAATTCAGGATATGTCTAAATGCATTTTCCATGATGAATTCAGACCTATGTGACTCAGTCACTTCAGAGAATACAGTACGATCACCTAAAAATTTCAGATCTAGGCAACTAAATAATTTCCTTTGGAAGGGCAAATGCTTTTCTATTTTAACTCCTTTCTAGCCTTCCAAGGCAAATGGGTCTCTTATACTATTTTCCTAAGCCAAGTAAATATCATTAAGTGGGCCTTTGGCAAAGTTAGCTTCATTAAGTGATGCTTCCATTTGAAATTACAAATATAAAAACAATCCTTATGTTTTTCTTTGCCTCTACAATAAGGAAAGATCTATTTACTTCAAATTTTAGTGTAGACTCAGGATTGTGTATGCTGTCTTATTCTGCAGGAATATCCCAATTAAAATATCTGTAATTTCGGATATCTATGTAATTTCTATGAACAACTCAGAACAAATTTTCTAAATCAAAGCCACTATATAATATTTAAGAACATCTAGTTCTTGCATTAACTATAACTTTTAGAAAAAGTACAGATTATAATTTTTGTAACTATTTTATAACTGACTATTACATCAAACAAGGTGATATCTTTCCCCCATCACAGTCCGTATTTTATAATCATCCCTAGTACAGTTGTATTACAATTTTTGTGAAAGTAAATAATACATAAAAATCCTAACTAAGCAGGAGACAAAAAAAGAAGAAAAATACCCCGTCCTCATGGTAGCATAATGCTGTTTGGGGGAATAATTTTGTATTTTGCCCATGATGGCTAAATTTCTAAGGAAGTTTCCAGAACTGGACACACCACCTCTCATTTTCCATCAAGATATAAACTAAAAGTAGAGCAACATACAAGGGGCATTACTTATGTGGTATGAGAGCTGGGGCTGTGGGAGTCAGTGACAGGTCAGTATATAGACTCTTCCTTCCTTTGAATTTTCTGGAAGTCCAAAGTAAGTTGTAGTTGCAAATATGAGAAAAATTTCAAAAGCACGTGAAAGCAACTAAACTGTGAAACATAAGTTATAGGCATTAATCTTGAGTAATTATTTTTAAATGTACCAGTTTTTTAATTAACAGAAAAAGAAACAAGACAAACTATAAACACATTGCCACAAAGCCTTGGTGATGATGCAGTGATGCTTATTACCATCACAACTGTGATTGTTTATGCTCATACTTTCTTATCTTTATACTCCTTGGATAACAAATCTCACAATTTTTGTCATAATTATGGATAAGTGATCATTATTTTGTGATTTTGTGATTTTAATCATTATTAAGTGATTTTGTCTCTGTAACTGTGAGTCCTTAAAAATGAAGTAAAAAAAAACAAGATATTTTCTCCCATTCCAACAATCTCAAACCATTTTCCATTTCTCTCCCACTTCTTTCCTTCTTCCCTTCCTTCTCTCATGCTTCTACATTTTCATTCACCAAGTTCAGAACTTCTGTAAGAAGTTGGCCACTATTATCTATGTCCAGCATAAGAAACAGCTCTGCCATGATGAAGGGCAGATCCAGACCATGGTGCCTGATAAATTTGCTTGCTGAAGCCCCACCCAATTTAATGGACTTCAATCTTTGTGCAACTTTTTATGCCTTATTACTTTCCTCCCATTAGTGATGCTCTCTGACTTGTCTCTGATTTGGCCATGTGCCTTAGTGGGAGCTTTGCAGCCCTGTTACAACACAGTTCTCCAACTGGTTCTAAATCATGAATTATAGCAGTTTTGTTAAGCAAACTAGCATGATCTTCTAAGACACGAAAATGTATCCTGGAAATCCACAAGTATTTCTAGGATACAGAGGGCAAAATTAGGAGAGCATAAAGAATTTGGAAAATAATGTAAGAGAAAAGCATGAGCAAAATAATTCAAATAATAACAATTTGGGGTAACAACCAAAAACACAAATAAAAAGAGAGATATATTTTTGACCCCCTAACTAATATATCAAAATGTGTCATTTCACATACTCATACTGCATGTGTGGGCTTCTTTTTCTCAGACCCATTAACAGCACAGAATACTTTGTTGATAGTTTTTACTTTATAAATTTCGTTCACTCACCCAAATTTTCTTGATAACAACAGCAACAAAAAAAAAAAGAGAAATAGAGAGAAAACTTAAAGATCTTCTCTCAAATGAGATTCTCATTCCCCTAGGGTTTTCATTGATTTATAATTGCATCGATATTTCACATTTCTTTTAAAACACCATGTTCTAATGTGCAGGCTGGCAGAGGCTTTCCTTTGTATTTGACATGATGTCCACCAGATCTTCCTATTATGGAGAGAGCTTGGGGTTCAGGGAAAATCAATAGGCATTTAGCTGCCAGGGAGACAGGGAGATGAAGCAATGTAATGGTGACCACTGGCAACTGCTGGGGTAGGAATGTCTCAAAAGTCTGAAATAAAGCCACAAGTCTGCAAGCTGTGGAATGAAACCAGTTACATAACTGCTTTCTGGGTTAATTATTCAGTCTCTCTGCCCATATTCTCTGTGGATGAACTGCTCCTGGGAGCAAAGCATTGTCATTTCACTGTGACAATTGCCACTTCACTGACCATCATTTTTGACGAAAATGGAATGGCCTTTCAGAGAAGCCGTATTTGTTTAAGTTTCTAAGTAACAAATCCTTGGCCTCTATGATTCACATTGCTTTGCCATCAGTTTTAGACAGCATTTTATTATATATCGAGGCAAAGACAGGTCTCCCCTTTCAGGTCTGCCTTGTCAAAAGTCTGCCTCTCCACGATTTGCAGTGGGTGTTCCCTTGCAATGATTCTGCTAGCTACCTCTTCCCTCATCTCTGTCTGAAAATCAAATCGTCTGCTCAAAAGTCAATGAAACGTCCCAAGCTGCTAAGGCAGCTAAACAAATCTGTTAACAATAATAGCCTTACTGAGGAGAAATGTAGAAGAAATTAACTGTGTTCCTTAGAAGGCAATCTGGAAAACAGCATTCAACATCAAAGACCAGCTCTAAAATGCAACCTATGTGCGCTGGACAGTCCATACATGTGAGTCCATGGCTCACATGTAAACAGATGGCATTCCCCTCACCAACACTCCATGCTGCAGCTCCTGAGGGTGAGATCCTGAGATTAACTGCTTCACAGTGGTTGAGGCTATTGTCTAACAAGTTTCCATTCATCAGGAAGGCAAGGACCTGAGTCTTACTTGGAAAATGTTTTGTGTTAAGGCTTTCAAGCATCAAACTTACTATCAGGGAGAAAGAAAAGTCTCCTGTGGGAAACAGCCTGACTTGAAATAAAATTGACCAAGCAGAAAGTTATAAATAATATTATTTCAACAGGGTTTTGAGGTACAGCCAAATATTTTGGAATGTTCTCAGTCCAAACAAAACCAGCATATTTCTCATTTTTTCCAAACTCCTGACTGAGACGAAAGATAAATGGAAAGGAAGAAAAGCCCACAGTTGCGAAATGTAAATTTAAAACAAAAATCAATCTGGACAGTCATAAAAACCAGGTGGCAAGCAAAAATTGGGCTTGTTTATGAAGAAATGTACAGCACTCTCTAAAACAGGCAATAATTAAGGTACAGTGAAAAGAGCAAAGAATTTGGAGCCAGGAAAAAAGTTTAGATCCTAAGTCCATCACTCATAAAATGTGTGCATCTGAGTACATTTCTTAGTTTCTCTTGGCCTCATTTTCCTCATCTAGAAAATGGCAATGACTTTTATCTGACTTATCTCAGAATTGTTACAAGGATTTAGAGTTCAGGAATGGAAGTACCTAGCACAGAACTCAGTACATACAGGACTGTGAAATTTCTATTATCTTCCACTGCCTCCCAAGTCTCCCCTTCCCTCCTCACCCCCACCAAATACACAGGAAGAACTGAAGCTATCTTGGATCTAAATATATTAAACTCTTTGTTTGTTATTAAGAGTAGTGGTGTAGGACTCAAAAAATGCAATTGGACTAAACTCTAGTGAAATTAGTCTGTTACTGATTTTGCAACTAGTATTAGATTTGAGAACTGCTTATGGTTTCCTAGCTATGCAAAAGCTTTTAAGCTTGTTTAGGTCCTATTTGTTTATTTTTGTTTCTATTTTCATTACTTAAGGAGGTGGGTCAAAAAAGATCTGCTGTGATTTGTCAAGGAGTGTTCTGCCTGTTTTCCTCTAAGAGCTTTATACTGTCTGGCCTTACATTCAGATATTTAATCCATTTTGAGTTTATTTTTGTGTGTGCTGTTGGGAAATATTCTAATTTAATTCTTTTACATGTAATTATCCAGTTTTCCCAGCACTACTTATTGAAGAGACTGTCTTTTCTATTGCCTGTTTTTGCCTCCTTTGTCATAGATTAAGGGATTTTAGGTGTGTGGGTATACCTCTGGGCCTTCTATCCTGTTCTTTTGATCTATATTTGTTTTTGTGCCAGTACAATGCAGTCTTAATTACTGTAGCTTTATTAGAACAGAAAGTTTTACAATTTGTATAGAAACACAAAGGATGTCAAATAGCCAAAGCAATCTTGAGAGAGGCAAACAGGAGTCTGGAGAAATCAGTCTCCCTGATTTCAGACTATACTACAAACTTCTCTTGTCTTCAAAGTGAGGCCACTGGAGTAGAAAATCTATAAGGAATCTTCCAGTTTTTGCATTCAAGGAACTTCAGGGATCTATGCCTATTTGAACCAAGAGTTTTATATTGTCTTGCTTTGTTTCTACTCTTTCTTGATACGTTATTTCAAAATGAGTTTTAGAATAGCTAGTATTAGGATTTTTTCTTTGATATGTGGAGATCTCAGTGATGACAAAGCGAGTCTCATTTTCAGAAGACATTCAATACATGTTTGTGGGATGAGTACATTACACTAATTAGGATGAAACAGAATTCTGCTATTAATATAAAACCTTGGTTCAATCCTAGTGCATGGCTCCTCCTTAATTATAGTTCATTCGCCCACAACTTCAATTTGTATGGAACACCAGAAGCACTTCTCCTTAATGTTGCCAAATGAAGGAGCAGGTGGTTAAAAATCTGCTTTTGAATCATGTTTAGCCATAGTTCATGAACTCATTATTGATATTATGAAGCTCAGAAAGCTCAGAAATATAATTATCTCTCCCAAAATAAATAAAATAATTACAATATATCCTTCCCCAATAATTTCCAAGAAAAAAATAAAGCACCTAAACTTATAGGATCTGAGTAGTACATACGTATTTCCAATTCTACATCTTTACTTATGTCTGGAATTCCCTACTCTCTTCTCTTTCTAGGTTTGGTAATTATCAGCCTTTTCAAAATATGTGTAAATCTTATACTTCCTTACATTCTCAAGACCTAAACTAGTCCAGTACATTATGGGTAGCATTTAGAGTACTTTTTCTAGTGTGTAACATTTAGCAGCCCTATCACATTTTTCTTTATTTGATGTTTAAAGTTTCAGTAGATTATATCTAGTCTCTCATGCATACTATTTTGTAATATATACTAAACTTTAAGATTAGGATCTTTTAAGATTAGTTGTTTGTCAGTTGCTTCATTTGCTATTATTTTCTCCCATTCAGAAGGCTGTCTTTTCACCTTGCTTATATTTTCCTTTGTTGTGCAGAAGCTTTTAATTTTAATTAGATCCCATTTTTTTGTTTTTGCTTTCATTTCCAGAATTCTGGGAGGTGGATCATAGAGGATCCTGCTGTGATTTATGTCAGAGAGTGTTTTGCCTATGTTCTCCTCAAGGAGTTTTATAGTTTCTGGTCTTACATTTAGATCTTTAATCCATTTTGAGTTTATTTTTGTGTGTGGTATTAGAAAGTGATCTAGTTTCATTCTTTTACAAGTGGTTGACCAGTTTTCCCAGCACCACTTGTTAAAGAGATTGTCTTTAATCCATTGTATATTCTTGCCTCCTTTGTCAAAGATAAGGTGTCCATAGGTGTGTGGATTTATCTCTGGGCTTTCTATTTTGTTCCATTGATCTATATGTCTGTCTTTGTGCCAGTACCATACTGTCTTGATGACTGTGGCTTTGTAGTAGAGCCTGAAGTCAGGCAAGTTGATTCCTTCAGTTCCATTCTTCTTTCTCAAGATTGCTTTGGCTATTCAAGGTTTTTTGTATTTCCATACAAATCTTAAAATTATTTGTTCTAGTTCTGTGAAAAATATCGCTGGCAGCTTGATAGGGATTGCATTGAATTTGTAGATTGCTTTGGGTATTATACTCATTTTCACTATATTGATTCTTCTAATCCATGAACATGGTATATTTCTCCATCTATTAGTGTCCTCTTTGATTTCTTTCATCATTGTTTTATAGTTTTCTATATATAGGTCTTTAGTTTCTTTATGTAGATATATTCCTAAGAACTAAATAGACATTTCTCCAAAGAAGACATACGGATGGCTAACAAACACATGAAAAGATGCTCAGCATCACTCATTATTAGAGAAATGCAAATCAAAACCACAATGAGGTACCACTTCACACCAGTCAGAATGGCTGCGATCCAAAGGTCTACAAGCAATAAATGCTGGAGAGGGTGTGGAGAAAAGGGAACCCTCCTACACTGTTGGTGGGAATGCAAACTAGTACAGCCACTATGGAGAACCATGTGGAGATTCCTTAAAAAATTGCAAATAGAACTACCTTATGACCCAGCAATCCCACTGCTGGGCATACACACCGAGGAAACCAGAATTGAAAGAGACAAATGTACCCCAATGTTCATTGCAGCACTGTTTATAATAGCCAGGACACAGAAACAACCTAGATGCCCATCAGCAGATGAATGGATAAGAAAGCTGTGGTACATATATACAATGGAGTATTACTCAGCCATTAAAAAGAATACATTTGAATCAGTTCTAATGAGATGGATGAAGAGCTGATTATACAGAGTGAAGTAAGCCAGAAAGAAAAACACCAGTACAGGATACTAACACATATATATGGAATTTAGAAAGATGGCAATGATGACCCTGTATGTGAGACAGCAAAAGAGACACAGATATGTAGAGCAGACTTTTGGACTCAGAGGGAGAGGGAGAGGGTGGGATGATTTGGGAGAATGGCATTGAAACATGTATACTATCATGTAAGAAACGAATCGCCAGTCTATGTCCGATGCAGGATACAGGATGCTTGGGGCTGGTGCACGGGGATGACCCAGAGAGATGTTATGGGGAGGGAGGTGGCAGGGGGGTTCATGTTTGGGAACGCCCAAACACCCGTGGTGGATTCATGTCAATGTATGGCAAAACCAATACAGTATTGTAAAGTAAATAAAGTAAAAATAAAAATTTAAATTAAAAAAAAAAAGATTAGGATCTAAATGGCATGGCTAAAAGTCATAGTGAACATTCCAAATCATCTGATTTCTATCCTGAAGGGGTTAATATAGGTAGGAATTGGTATGTAATATCAAAGATAAAAAAATATAAATGTGAATGATACTTTGAAATTCATTGTGCTCTTTTATCACATTCTATCCAAGTGAGCCTGGGCATACCACATATAGAAGCCTTGAATTCAGTATTTCTAAGATCAAATCCAGGACTTTCTTAACTAAGTCACAGTTTTTGAAGGCCTCATGATATGGTGGACAGACTGAGTGGGAAGGGAAAAAAAAAAACTAAAGGAATATCAAAAACACCACTACCAAATAAATGAAATGGAACCATTGAACAGTAAGTCACTCAAGCATAAGAACTAGGAGAAATAGAGAGTGCATTTAATTTTAGGAAAACATTGCACATGCCTTAACCATCTAGAGTGATGCAACATATTAATATTTTCTAATTTAAAAAAGCACAGTGAAAAGTTTTACATTTACACCTGGGACAATTTGAACATCCCTTCAATGGCTCTTCTATAATAGTCACCTCAGGGTAACACGATTATTGTTGCTTCCCACATGAGACAGACCTGTTCACTACCATGGTTACAGTTCCAACAGAAAGAATGGCATCTGTAGTATGAATATTTTCATTGATTTTTTTCCCCACTGTTAAAGCAATTTAATATTTATTACCTCATTTCATCTTAAAGCACCTGTAAAGGAGAGAGGATTGATTTCTTCTATATTTCTTTCAATTTATATATGAAGAAAAGAAACTCAAAGGAATTAAACATCAAGTCTTGAGTCACAGACAAGATTGTAATAAATACAAAGTATTTACAAGGGTTTGATTCCCAAGCATGGACATTCCCAGTTAAGGTTCCTGCTCCAAAGCTTTCTTATGTTTAGGATCCTTTCTTCCTGATGAACTAAGACTCAGGGGGAAGAGAAATCAAAAAAACAATTTAAAATATCAGTCAACCATTCAATTAAAAGCCAAATAAAAGAAAACAGCTCACTGCCAGGACCAGAACTTGGCTATTTTCGGGAAGAATCAGGCAATGTTGGCCTTAATTTAACAAGCAAATAGTCTATGAAATTTGATAATCCAAGTCAAGTTCCCCAATAAAGTAATGAGAACAAAAATCTTATGATAAAATATTTAGGGAAAACGGATTAAACATGATTAAACAGGTTTCTTTATTTCAAGACTTTAATAAATAATGTAAATTTGCAAGAAAGAAGACAGCATGCAGTTTTCCTCAAGTATTTAAATTATTTGTGAGCTCCTTCCCCCCACACTTTGTTTTAACATGGAACATTTTGAGAGGTTAAAGTTCAATGGATATGGCTTTGGGGAGAAGTACTGTCTCTACAGCCCAGCAATTTAGTAATCTACTGTATGAAAGCTGAGAAATGTAACCAATGATTGTTTTCAAATCCATACATGTATAGTGTTAGCAATGTCTAGATTTATTAATATTTTACTGCTTTTCATGCGGGCTCCCCAGGTGGTGCTAGTGGTAAAGAACCCACCTGCCAATGCAGGAGACATGAGACCTGGGTTTAGTCCCTGGGTCAGGAAGATCCGTTGGAGAAGGGAAAGGCATCTCACTCCAGTATTCTTGCCTGGAAAATGCCATGGACAGAGAAGTCCATGGGGTCACAAAGAGTCGAACACGACTGAGCTTTTTATGTATGCTGACTGCACAGAAAATCATAGGCACATATTTGTAGCAACATTAAGGGCAAGTCCAATCCTTGAGCTTATTAATTTGTGATTATTTCATAGTGCCTTGATTTCTATTATTTAATATAATCTTTTATGCTTGATATAGAAGAAATCATTTTCATTTGACCTTGATTATGTGAGAAGTCTAGTTTCTAAATATGTAGCCATGTAGACAAGGAAGTAACACAGTATTAAATACTATAAAAAATGACTCCACTAAAGAAAATGATAATAATTTATTGAGCACCTGCAGGAAGCAGGCTTCGTTTCAAAACTTTTTAAATGAATTAATTCAATTAATGCCAATGAGGACCCTAAAAAGTAGATGATTATTTTCTCTTTTTACAAGCTGAGAAATGCAGCAAAGCTATGTAATTCATCAGCAGTCATCCAACCAATTAATACCTTTGGATGTGGCAGAATTTGAGCTTATGCAGGCATTTGCACAGTATGTGTATCTAACCATCACATTAAACTACTGTGCAAGCATTTGCAATAGAAATGCAACCTTCTTGAGATTTCTATTCTTGACCTTTAAATATATATGTATGTATGTATGTATGTATGTGTATATATATATATATATATATATATAAGACTCAAGTAATATGTCTCTTCCATAACTTCATATTGAAAGAAATGCATTTATTCTCACATGGGAAATAGAGAAACAGTCAAACACTATTTATAATTGTGACTGATTAACGTTGTTGTACTACAAAACCAACATAACACTGTAAAACAATTATCCTCTAATTAAAAAATTAAAAAAGTTTAAATTACTTTTCTCCTAATATTTAAATTGACTCCTTGGCTATCTAGCCTTGGATGAGCCCTGAATGAAAATAACACAGCAGATAACCAACCAAAGGCACCAATTTAATTTTATAATAGACTTAATAGAAATGAAAATAAAACTTTAAGGAAAAGATATGTGGCTGACTTTTCTCCCTGTGTTCAATATTACTGATACACTTTCCTAAAGGAAAGTTTTCAAGAACCACATTGGTATGTGGTTTAAGCATCACAGATCTACAAACTAAAAAGGGTTAAAAAGTCTTAGATAAAACTGTGACAGTCAACCTGAAAATTACTAGTCTTTAAGATGTACCTTTTAATAAATTCTGAGAATGAAACTTAAAGTGAGGAACATTTATTAGTAAATTATTTTTAGCTTTGAACTGATCCCTAATGGGTCTCAGAGAAGTTCTGGCTTAACCTTGAAAGATATTTTATTATTGTGTATATGGTCAGAACTCTTTCCTGTGTAGACTAAAACTATAATTCTGAAAGAAATGTGCTCTATTTAATAAGATCAATCACCTATATATGTTTAATTTCAATTTTTGGTGATGCTTTATGAAGGCTTAGAAATAAAAATAATACTAACAGTACATAATCCAAGTTTAATAATACCCAACACTTACAAGATTTTTCCCAAATATATGCAAAATTTGGCAATATTTTTGAAACCAAAGTGAGTGACAGGTCTTATTCACCATATTTTATAGGAAAAAACTTCTGCGTCAAAACAAAATAAATGAGTTACTTAAGGTCAGACTGACGATTCATGTTGATATCCTATATTGCAGGGTTTTTTTTTTCTTTTTTCTTTAAACTCTATTTCTCTGAATGACAAGTGAGGAGATTAATGTGATTTCATGCTTCTTTTTTCCCATAATTTAATGATAAACTATGTATATGTCCACCCACTTGTTTGCTTATGCATCTCAGCCTTAAATAAAGAAACTGAGGATGTTACTGAAACAATAATGTTTCCTCTGTAGATATATTATGAGGTTATGAAAATACTAAGTGCTTTGGTTTCTCTAAAGGAAATCATTTGCATTATATTGTTTACTTCAACCATCATGACAAACCCTGATGATTCTACGTAGGTCTAAAAAATAGCTAGAATGAATGTAAAGAAAATAGGTAAAGGTCCTCATCCCTTTGATACCTTGATTTGTTTTACAGTGTATTTAATAATATGTTGTAACTATCAGTCACCATGGTAGAGGAAACCAAAACACACAAATAATTTAAGCAAGCAGTTATCCAATATAGAGAATTAGATATTCATAATAAATTTTTGTAAGGACTAGAAATTCCCTCAGAAATTGCTCCCAGAATATCACACAGCTCACCTACCAGGAATTCTGATCCCACCTAGAACCACTGAGCCAGAGAGCACACCACAGAGTAGTGATCCATCCAGAGATGAGAAAGCTGGAATCAGCTCTATAAAGCTCCTCCTGCCACTTCCACAGCTGCCTCTGGGTCCCAGAAAGCTGAGAAAGAGCCACTGGAATGCTCCTGCAGAGGAACATGTTGTTTTCAAGACCCTGTTTGCCAGAAACACACACTCAAAGGGAACATGAAGACACCCTTTGTCTCATTTTCACCTTCCAAGTTTTGTGTGCTCATCTATTTAACAAAAATTGATGCTTTCAAACTGTGGTGCTGGAGAAGACTCTTGAGAGTCCCTTGGACTGCAAGAAGATCGAAAAGGTCAATCCTAAAGGAAATCAACCCTGAATATTCATTGGAAGGACTGATGCTGAAGCTGAAACCCTGATACTTTGGCTACCTGATGCGAAAAACTGACTTGATGGAAAAGACTCTATGCTGGGAAAGATTGAGGGCAAGAAGAGAAAGGGGAGACAGAGGATGAGATGGTTGGATGGCATCACCAACTCAATGAAAATGAGTTTGAACAAATTCTGGGAGATAGTGAAGGACAGGGAAGCTTGGAGTGCTGCAGTCCACGGGGTTGCAAAAAGTCAGACATGACTTAGCAACTGAACAAGTTTTCAGCCAGAACTCCAGCAACATTGAAGTCTGGAAAATTTTTAAGTATTGCAGCTTACGTAGTACAGAAAAACACAGCAAAAAAGATAGAATGAGACTGAACCAGATATCACACAATACCTACCAAATATGAATTTAAAATTTTAGCTATGACTAGATTTAAATTACTTTTCATCAATTCTAAAGTACCATTAGTTGCATGATATATCACCTTCCTAAAAGAGAAAAAATACTATCCATTACTATGATTCCTTCAGTTGTAAGATGTAGCCAGTTTCAGAGATGGTAACATGTAAAAAGATACGTTAGAATCTATGAAATACAAGTCATGATAGATTGCAATGACATTCTGTATGACCACACACAGCAGTTTATAGTTTCTAGAGAAAAGATGAAAGTTTCAAATATATTAACATTTCCATTTTAACTGATATACTAATGTGTACAGAGAAAAGAACCAAAGGATAATAGAATGGTAAATACTGGAAGAGATATTTTATAATTTACTAATACATGGATAAGTTGCAGATTCAATAACTGAAAATTATTTATACCTCTCTAAGTCAAGAATAGATTCCATTGCAAGTTTCCCTATTAAGAAGTTCTGACCTTGTTGAGAAGTGGACAAAGATATTAATATCTTATGAGTGATGTTAAAATACGTGAGACCAAGCCACCCAGACTGACTGTATTCCATCAACCTCAACCAACCACAATTGCTTTACCCAAAGTATCACCCTGAATAAAGTGATTCCAGGAGAGGGTAGAGAGAGTCAGATAGCCAGGAACAGGTGCAAAACTATACACTGTGAGCCAATTGGAAACCTAGGAGCCAACCAGGACCCTTGGCTAAGGCTCAGTATAGATGGAGCAGGGTCTTCACATGGGCCAGTGCCCTGAAGGTCAAGTGCAGTAGAAAAGGGAGAAGCAATCAGCCACCAGCACTGAAGAAGCTGAAGGCAGGTGGCTTATGATTAGAAACTGAGGCCAACTGCTGTTGCGTACCTACTAAGTATCAGGCACTATTCCAGGTGCTTTTAACAGAAGAAGGAATCAGGATCACATAGAATCAGTACAGTAGTATTCAGAGGCCATAGCTCTCAGAACAAAGTGTTAGCTGGTCCTGACAAAATCATTTCACTGAAGTCTCAGTTATTCCACGTCTGTTTTAACTTGTCCTTTGGGCCTGGTGGCCTGAGGTCAGAACTTAAAGAGCTGTCTCCTGAGCTGCTGAAAGGGCTAGGCATGTTCTGCCATCAGCAGGAAGCACAAGTGTTTTTCCACAGTAACAATCTGTTCCTCAGTACCAGCACCAAAATGTCTAGAAAATAAAAGTGAGCTTGTGATATTTATGGTATGCAATATATTTTGCTGTCAGCTTAAAGATTGCAGATGTCATTTGCCAACAAGTTGCTTATTTGATTTATGGAATAATTAATTGTATGTAAGATAAGCCATGCACTGAAGAATGGAATCTATAATTAATGGACTCACAGCAAAAAAATCTTTCTGCAATTGTGAGTGTAAGTTTATAGACCCCTAAACCAGTGTGTCTCAAATTGCTTTATTTTTCCTTGATATCCCATTCTTCAGGTGTGGGCCAAGGGCTGTAAGTCTAATGATAACTTTATATTCTTTCGATGCTTTGTACTTCACTAGTGATTTCTGATATGTGTTATTTGGTTGAGCCATCACCACACCCCTACAGGGAACACAGAGGGGGAATTTTTACCTGTGCTGAAGGCTGAGGAGACGAATCCTGAGAGGTTAAGTGGGTTGCACAGTGCCACCTAGTCAGTGTCAGAGCTGAAGGAAATCCCAGTACAGTGACTCCCCCCCCAAGTCTGCTGTAGAGAATGTCACATGTTTTAGGCTATAAGGAAGAGCACTGCTTCAAAGTACCTGGTTTAAGCCTTGACTGTGCCAAGCAAAGCCCGTGTGAACAAATCTCTCCATCTCCAAAAGCCTCTGATTCTTCACATGTAAAAGGGGACAATAAAATATCTATTGCAAGCTCTTGGTGAGGATTACACAAAATGAAAGAAAGCCTGAGAAAGCCTCTCTTTCTTGGTCCCGAAACATGGGAGGTACCAACAACATCAGCTCTGGCTGCTTCCCATGCCCATCTCTGTGCCTAGCCCTGACCCTGCATTTTCCTCCACTCCCACCCCAGCTGCTGGGTGCTCGGTTCATCAAAGACCACTCATAGTTCTGCCAGGTCAAGGGAAGATCAAACAGCCTTAAAGTGTACCCTTTTTGATACTGGTAAAAACCCTTTCGAAATAGATCCACTCCAAAAAAGATTGTGCCTCAAATAAAACAATATTTGGGCTAGGGTCACTTTTTTTTTTTAAACAATAACAAAATATCTCAGTCTAGCAAAGCCACTTACTTGGGTAACAGAATTTTAACCAGTGTCTCTGCAGTAACAATAGATACTTTCACGTCTCAAGGAAACTAGATCCTAAAGGGAAGGGATGTACCAAGAGAAAGAAAGAAAGTAAAGTCGCTCAGTTGTGTCCTACTCTTTGCGACCCCATAGACTGTAGCCTATCAGGCTCCTCCATCCATGGGATTTTCCAGGCAAGAGTGCTGGAGTGGATTGCCATTTCCTTCTCCAGGGGATCTTCCCAACCCAGGAATTGAACCCAGGTCTCCCACATTGCAGGCAGACGCTTTACCATCTGAGCCACCAGGGAAGCACTACATTAATAACAAACAGGAATCCTTAGTTATCTTTTCCTTAAAGAATGTAAGAGTTAGCTTCATCTTTCAACTATAATTCACTGATAAGAATTATAGTTTTATCTCATTAAAAAGGAGGCAAGTGTTAATTATAATAATACTTATTGTTCAAACTACCAGCAGTGATTTTCTTATTAATTAATGGCAAACTCAATCAAACTGCAACAACTGCTTTTCCTGATATCATTTCCTGAAATAAAAGTTTCAGGGCTTTTATTAAAATAAAATCTGTTTTCACCATAGCCATATTTCCTGGCTGGATTTTTTCCTACTGAAATCTTGCTGCAGTGTGTGTGTGTGTGTGTGTGTGTGTGTGTGTGTACCTGGCCATGTACATATATGTGTCCTGAAGAATGGGAAGAGATAGTGACCACATGGAGCAGTATTTACTGTAGAGACCTAATGTGGAGAGCAGTTCATGAGGTGGGTCAAATAGACCCTGATTTATTGCTCTCTCTGAGAACATTTTCATCACCATCAATAATACTTCTTGGAGCACAGTCTCCAAGTACATGATTTCTTCTCCAAGCTGTGGACTGTGACTGCACATTCAGCCACAGAAAAAATCTTCCAAAATATTCTTAGGGTAACCTGAGATCATATACAGGAGAGGTTAGAGTATTTTTGTCAGAGACACACAAGTATCAATTTTTCTGATCACCCCTCCATGGAGTGTAGTCTGTGATCAGTTTAATTAAAAGTAACAGCTGAAATGAATGGATCAGAACAGTCCTGCTACTGAGTTCAGCGATATTCACTGTGTGTGAGAAAATGAATAAAGCTACCTAAACCTGAGTTGCCTGTGGTCTTGTACCCCTTATGAACATGTTGAATATATTCCTCCTATACATTTTTTTTAACCTCTTTTATTTGTTTTGGATTTAGTACAAAAGAGGGGTAGTTTAGAAGAGGAACAGTGGGAAGAGGAGGGATACTGTGTAAAATATATGAGGCAATTTTAAGTAATTTAGAATAGAGAAGAACTTACTTCAACAAACATACAAACACCTCCTCAATTAACTGTCCTGTCTTAGGAAATATTGATTAAAAAAAAAACTTAAAAAGGCATCACAAATGGTCCTCGTGGAGCTCATTGCCTATCTGGAGAGACAAGAAGTGTGCCATGATGCTGTGGTGGGGTAAGAGGTACGCGGGAAGAATCAAGAGAGGCTATGGATACATGCTGGAGAATAAGAAGGCAACTCTGAAGAAGTGATAGACTGAAGGGTTGAGTAGGAAGCAGTGTGGAAGCAAGGAGGAAGGAGAAGAAGAGAACATAAAGTCAGAGAGCATAGCAGATGCAGGAGACACTATGCAGCACGACTGTGGTTGGTGCCAGGGCCCAGGAGCGAAAGCAGTGAGAGCTACAGCAGGGTCAGACTTCTCAGGCCTTGTGTGGCCTGAGGGAGAGAAAGCTTCAGAAGGACTTCAGAAGGTGACAGGACTCAACTTCCTCTTTGAGGCATTTATGACAGCAGAGTAGACAGTGGATATGAGCAGGGTGAGACGAGAGGCAGAGATGTCGGCGGGGGCTTTGGTAGTAACTCTCACCATCCAAGGACTTGAGTCAACCCAGAGGACCACCAATGCAGAGGGCATACAGTTTAAAAGCAGGCGCAGGGACTTCCCTGGAATGCAGGGAACCCAGATTTGATCCTTGGATAGGGAACTAGATCCCACACACTGCAACCAAGATTCCACATGCCTCATGGAAGATCCCTGGTGCTGCAACTAAGACCTGGCACAGCCAAATGAATAAATAAGTGAATAAATATTTCAAAAGAAAAAAAATCTTCATTAAAAAAAATAGGAACAGATGGTCCTTGACTTGCAATTTTTTTATTTTATGATGGTGCAAAAGCAATACATGTTCAGTAGAAACAGTGATTTTAATTTTGAATTTGGATCTTTTTCCCAGGCTTGCAATATAAGGTACTATTCTCTTTTGTGATGCTGGGCAGGGTAGCAATCTGTGGCTCCCAGTCAACCAGTGATTGTGAGGGGAAACAACTGATATAATCATTCTATAGCCATACAACTAACTTATCACATTCAGTAAAGTATTCAGTAAATTATATAACACTTTATTATGAAAATGGGCTTTGTAATAGATAATTTTACCCAACTCTAGGCTAAAATAAGCATTCCAAATATGTTTAAGGTAGGCTAGACTAAGCTGTGATGTTCAGCAGGTTAGGTATAGTAAATGCATTTTTTTGTCTTAAGATATTTTCTCCTTATAATGGATTTATCATGGAGAAGGCAATGGCACCCCATTCCAGTACTCTTGCCTGGAAAATGCCATGGACAGAGGAGCCTGGTAGGCTGTAGTCCACGGGGTCACTAAGAGTTGGACACGACTGAGCCACTTCCCTTTCACTTTTCACTTTCATGCATTGGAGAAGGAAATGGCAACCCACTCCAGTGTTCTTGCCTGGAGAATCCCAGGGATGGGGGAGCTTGGTGGGCTTCTGTCTATGGGGTTGCACAGAGTCAGACACGACTGAAGCGACTTAGCAGTAGCTTAACCTGCATAAGTTAGGGAAGATCTATATATACTAATGTGCTGGTGATTTAAAAAGTTAAATCACCTTATAAATTAAATCTTCACTTACTCTTAACTCTCTCTTTGTTTCATTAGGCAACTGAATACCTGGTCCATGTATCAAAAACTTTTAGTTTTTATAGTTAATTCTGTATTTGGTTTCTTTTTGTTTTTTTTTTAATCAATAACAAAAGCTGCAAAGGAGAATCACTGACATACCTGGGATAACTTAAAGGAAGCACCCCGTCAGTTCTTTCACTATTTACTACAGAAGATATTAGAAATGGCATTTTTGGTTGTTAACATTACACACCAAAGACTCTCGACTTTTACTAGGACTATCGTTAAAGGCAACAAACCAGCAATAGCAATGTTAGTCGTCAAGGGGAAGCTTCCAGATGAGCCATGTCTTTCAACAAGTGAAGTGTTTCTGAGAGTTAAGCACCAGCAATTACAGGGGATGGAGTTGCTGAGTTGCAGCTCTGCAAGAGAAGGAATAAAATACTCTGTCCAACATAAAATACTCATTTGTTATTTTGTCCCCAAAAGTTGCTCCTTGGATCCATCTCAAAAATGTGTCACAAAAGACAGATTGTTTTTCTGGCTTACCCTTTCTGTCCAGATGTCACTAAATGTTCAAGTGTTCATAGTTTTGCTGTGTACAGAACAGAAGCTGTTCAGAACTTTTTTCATCTTTATTTTCAGTATGTCCAGATTACTTTTTTTTTTTCACATTCTACCAGGTATAACTGGAATACATTTTTTTCTTCTCAAATACACAATCGTATATTAAAAAAAAAAATTCAGCAGAAAGTTTTGCAACAATGAAGGAATTGTCACTGTTTGCTATACATAAATGTTAATGATTTTTTCTTACTCACTAAATGCTATTTGTGTGTAAATGATGTTAGATTCTTTTTTGCCCACCTCAGCATAATCAGCGTGAATTTAATCCTGCTTATCTTTCATGCTGAACAAAGGTCCCATCTATATCCATGTATGTGTGTATGTGTGTGTGTGTGTGTGTATGTGTGTGTAGTCAGTCTGTTTACGGAGATGGGAGGTGATGAGAGTTTATACATCAAAATTATAAGGATAAAAGCCCTCTTAATATTACCTAGATAATTCTAGTGCCTCCCCATCTGGTCTCCTTCTTAATACTTCAGATATATGAGAATGCATCTCATCCCTCTCAGACTTTTTTTTTTTTTTTTGGTACTGCTTTTTAATGAAACAGCTCAAATACTTGGGACATGTCCACTGTCTTCAATCCATAGTGCTACAGTCCCAGGGTACCTACCATCCAGGAAACACTGTAGGATAATTATAAATATTTACAAAATAAGCCAGATTAAGGGACCTGAGAGAAATACAAAGAAAATTCAAGGAAGAGATTAGCAAAAGTGAGGAGTCATGATTATCTGCAGGAATTGGGGAAAGCTTCATGAAAGAGTTAACTGCGAACCCTTAAAGATGGGTAAATGTTCTTGGTGGGAATGCAGATGGTTCATAAGAAAGAAGCAGCAAAGACAAACCCAGGAACAAGGATGGAGTGTGCTACGCAAGAAGTACCTCAAGTAGGCATCTTTTGCTGTTACGTAGTGAAAGTCAGTGAGATGGAGGGAAAATGGACTCAAAGTATGAGGTTCCAAGAAATATCAAGTCATATGGACATATTTAAGTCAGAAAGATCCACTGAAACATTTTGAGTAAGAAAATGGCTATCAGAACTATATTTAAGAAAAATTTATCAGATAGTTATATGTTTTAAGGACAGGGAAGACATGATATCTTAGGAAATAGAGAAACTAGGAAATGATCTCTTAAAAAAAAAAAAAGTGGTATCGATTAGGACCTCAGTTGAAATAGTGAGAATAGAAAAGAGAAGAAAGATGCAAGCTCATTCTTTCTATGTCATGGTCAGCGTCTGATTTTACTGTGACTGGCAAAGCCATCTCTTTATGTGTGGAAATAAGATGGTCCTTTGAGTGAGGGTCCATAGTAGACTGTTTCTGAGGCAGATCAGCTGGTTGATGTTGATATATTTCCTGCAAGAGTCAGCCACTCATTAGAACTCAGGTATTTACTACAGGGGGAAAAATATATATATATATGCCAATTTTTTTCTTTTATTTGGGGAACTAGAATGAAGTTAGACAATACTATGGAATGTGGAAAGGCAGAAAGTTAATGAAAACTAAGTGCCAGAAAGGCTTGATCTTTCAATCAAAGGCCACAATTCAATGGAAACAAGATCCTGGGGCCCAGATGTCAAAGTATTACTTGGCTCACATGTTGAAGGATGGGCAGAAAGGGAAACAGAATAGGAACTCTGTGCTGGAAAGCATTTAGGGTAATTTTCAATCAACATTTAATAAATACATACCCAGGACTGTGCAAGGTACTATCCAGACCTTACAAAGTTCACAGTCGAGTTTGATGAATTATCACATCAGGGAATGGGGAGAATGTGACATAAATGAAAGGATTTGAAGCATGGTTGAGTGCTAGAACAGTTTAAAAGTTAAGATATACTGGCTTGGGAGTATTTATCTTTTAAGAGAAAAAGATTCCCAAAGGGCATTTTTATTTATCCAATATTTGGAGAAGAATGTTTCATTTTGTTTCCTTTCTGATCAACTCATCTGACAGAAGTGGGAGCTGTGGTGAGGTAGAATTGATAGGACTTGAATGGTGAGAAGGCAGGACCCATTCAAGATGCCAGGAAGTTTTGATCCTGGAAGAGTAATGGGGTGAGAAGGGATATCCCAGTGGCTGAGTCCTTCCCCACCAGCTACTCTGCAAAAAGCCCACCCACATAGGCAATTTACTCCTTTTGTGGGTTCCTATCCCATATAGGCTTCCCAAGTGGCTCAGTGGTAAAGAATCTGCCTGCAATGCAGGAGACACAGGAGACATGGGCTTGATCCACATCGGGAAGATCCCCTGGAGAAGGAAATGGTAACCCGCTCCAGTATTTACATTTGGTAGTTGATGGAAAGAAAGGGTAAAAGGAGTAATTTAAGGTAAAGTTTCATACATTCACAATTCAAGCCAAGACAGCCATCAGAAAAACCAAAAGAACTGACTTCTCTTTTCATTAACATTCCTTTGCTTCTTTAATCAATTTTCTCTCTCCTTATCTCAAACCCTGCCCTTTCTCATGGTGAGTTCTAGGGACTTGTCCTGTTGCTGAAGTCATAAGCCTTCTTAGACTATCTCAGTTTTTCATTTGTAAATGTAAATTAGATCTCTGATTCTTCACTTCTTACACACAGACTTAAAAAGCATATTCCTTTAAATTCTCTGTGTTCCTTTGTAAGAACTGCAGTACAAGGATATTTCAGCCCAAGAAAATATGATATATTTTCATGTTTTTCTGCCTCATAGCACCAACCTAAATATATTACTCTATAGCAGAGGTTTTCAACTTTGGCTGCATATTATAATAATATTTAAAATTAAAATTCTGATGCATAAGCCATACCAAACACCAGTTAAATCAGGACCTCTGGGGGTGAAATTCAGGCACCAGTATTCTTAAAGCTCACCAGGTGATTCTAGGGTACAGCCAGGATTAAGAAGCACTGACCAACAGCAACACCTAATTACTTCCCAATTCTGTGAACTGGCATTTATTTTCATGATTCTTGTGCCCATGCCATCTTCTTAGCATTGAACTTTCTAAAGCATTTTACTTTCTAAACAAAACAGGACGAAACCAAACCTGCACAGACATCAAAACCCAACACAAATGCCCTCTTATTTAGACTCCTCTTTTCTCCCCATCACCAGTGTTGATAAATATCACTTAATTGTTTATCCCTCTCTCTCCGATAACAAACTACTTGAATCTGTTCTTAACACATGAAACATTGAACTTTGAACACTGGGTGGTTGTGGACATATATTTTTCCCAAAAGTTATTTAAGCTATTTGAAAATAAGGATTTGGGCACATAGTGAACATTCAATAAATATTTTGAAATCAAATTAATATCTCCAAAAATGAAAAATATAAATCAATCTCTGAAAGTGAAAGTGTTAGTCGCAGAATCATGTCTGACTCTTTGCAACCCCCATGGACTGTAGCGCCTCTGTCCGTGGAATTCTCCAGGCAAGAATACTGGACTGGGTAGCCATTGCTTTCTCCAGGGCATCTTCTTGATCCAGGGATCAAACTCTGGTCTCCTGCATTGCAGGCAGATTCTTTAACCTCTGAGCCACCAGAGAGGCCCAAATCAATTTATACCCCTCCTATAAATAGTATGGGTGATGACTTATGCCTTCTACTAAAAATGAGTTCTTCGAAAAGCCATAACACCAGTTCTTATAAAATCGTGGGATGTGATTTACTATTCCTGGCAACAGCTGCTGCTCATCAATGATAACTTCAAAGTCAGTGATAACATAATTCAGCAGACATGGTGATTCTCAACCTATGCATGATGCCATACGGGCTTCATTACAGCAATACTTCCTGCTCATACAAATGCACTCCAGGTTTTGTTTCGTAAAACTCCACTTAGATTATATGAGCATTGGCCAAAGCATCTAAAGTCCTCCCAGGATAATGGCTATAGACTAAAAGGAGGGGAGGTGTTGAGATAGCTTAGGTGTGACTAAGACACCTTCCCTGCATTCCGGGTGTCCCTGTCTTTCCTCCCTGCACCCATTTAAACCTTGGATTTAATTTTATCTTAAGGTGCCTGGTTCCAGTATCAAATGCAGAGAAACTTGAAGGTAAGTATCACGTTTTACTTATTTTTTCATACATAACATTTACCTATCACAGTTCTTATCACATACAACAGGTGCCAAAACATATTTCATAAGTCAATAATTGAACAAAAGGAAGAACCCTGAACTGATCAAGGTAAGTATTAGTATGAATAGCTCTGTCTCAAAAATCTCCCTGCCTGTTGCCTGTAGAAAGCAAGCACCAATTCCTGCCAGCCCCACAGAGGCAGTGATTTGAACAGGTGCTTGATTAGATAAAACACCTAGGGGAAAAATAATTAAATACATAGTGGCCAATCAAGAAAATATTTTATGATGGAATAATAATACTTAAATGTATACAAATTTTAAGTTATAGATTTCACTTACTTAAAAATCTTAAGTTACAGTTAACCTATAGGGCCAGAACTAGGGAATGGCATGAGAGTCATTCACTTTAGGTAAAAAATTTAAGGGGGTGCAAAAACCTTTGATAATCAGGATAAATAATATTTAATACAATATTCTTAAAAATAAAAAAATCCATGATAAATAATTATAAGGGCACAATCCATATGGGATAGATTTGAAAGATATTATATGTTATTATATCATGAGTATTATTATACCAAAATACTATATGTGTTACCACATAATGCTGTTACTAAAGATCTTAGTAGGATAATAGCTCACAGGTTTTGGTACACATAGCTTTGAAACTGTAACCATATATGCACAGACATGGGCTGCTTTAAAAAAGGAAATCATTTAATACCAAAGGCTGTTGTGGGTGGTTTTCTATAAAAAGCAGCAAATAATTTTTCATGTTTGGGTTATAACATCTGTTGGGTTTTATTCCCAAAGTATCTAATGTGTTAGGAAAGAAACTCACACAGCCCCCACTACAGTGCTCTAAGAAGTATTTATGTATTGAAAGATAGGCTTTCACTTGACTGTTCACTCTTCTATCATTTCCTGAGTGTCTAGCAGGGTGCTCAGCATTGAGGCTAATACACCAGCCAGCTAGAGGCAGACACCCCTGTCAGCAAACACCAGTAATGGTAACAGAATACTGAGAAAGAGACAAGGGAAAGTGATGGGGTTACCATGGAGACGGAACCAACTTCTCCCTAAGGAGAGGATAAGGGGACAAACTGAAAAATATTTCAGGTCAGGGTAATATAACTATTTAGTTAACATGCACTTTTCAAAATTGTTTTTTTTTACCCACCCCTCAACAGCTAGCTGACAATATATTGAAATGCCTTAAAATTCAGAATAATTTTGATGAAACACTTCCATTTTAAGGAAATAACTTGAAAGAAATCACAATGGAATTGCGTTAAGATTTTTCTTTATGAGTATTGATCATAGTTTCTTCTGTAATACAGTAAAAATAAAGGAATAAGCCTAACTAGACATAACGGGTTGTTGACTTACGTATATGAAATAATGGAATACTTGCAGCAATTAAAAATACGTTTGTAAAGAATCAGTAATGACACAGAATGGTGCACACACCTGCTTCTTTTCAAAGGGTGCTCTCTGGTCTGGCAGCATGGGCATCGCATTATCTGGGAGCTTGTTAGATATGCAAGTATGAGGAGTTTCAGGCCCCACTCAGACCTACTGAATCAGAATATGCAGTTTAGCAAAGTCCCCAAATGATTCCCAGGCACATTAATGTTTGAGAAGTACTGGTGTATGCTATATTTTTAAGTAAAATAAAAGTGTCTTCATTATGATTCCATTTCTGATTCCTCCAAGTTTGCTCGATGAATAGATATATATATACATCAAAACATACACAGTGATTATCTCTGGGGATGTTTTATTTTATCTGTGCTTTTTCCTTTCTCCTTTTCTTAATGTTTTCTAAATATCCATCTACAAATGTGTGTATTCATTTTGATACAAGAAAAAAAGTAATTTTTATGAGTATACTTTCTCTTTGCTATTTTTCTTTTAAAATGATTGTTTATGACGAGTGAATTATTTTCTATAAGATAAAAATTCAGGTCAATTATATACTGAGGTTTGCAAGAATGAAAGTATAATTTCACATCAATTGGTTCGAGAACCATATACATAGTAGAATTTTGATTTTAAATATTTCTTTACCTTTTGCCGTAAGAATATTTGTTTCTTTCTAGTCACGCATCTTGCTTTTCTGCCTGTAAAGGCGACTATGTTTGTAGTGTGTCATAGCCATCAGCAGGTTATGTAATGTCTCAGTTCTTATTTCCCTTTGAATCTCATCCCCTCCCCTGTTCCCATTCTAAACTACTAAGATACGCAAGCTTTCTATTTTTCTCTTTCATTTTGTTTTAGGACTTGAATAGCCTCCTTTCAAAACACACACACACACACACACACACACACACACACACAAGTATAATTAGTACAGCCAGCTATTACTATCATGAAGCCCCTTTGGGGACTATTTTAAATCCTATATTCTTCTGAGGTTAGAGGCCAGATTGGAAGCCAAGGCAAGAGGGAAGAAAGATCTTGACCTGGAGAATTTCACAGGTGGGCCCTGGTAGCAAAGGGTAGACACAACAGAGAAAAGGGAGTTATCGGAGGAAAAAGAGAAGGACCTACCTCTGAAGAGTGCCTCCAGCAGTCACTGGAGATAACACATTTAGGGAAAATGAGCAAAACCCCATTCCAGTGCAAACCTTCTTAATGTAACCCTTTGTTAATAAAACCTGCCCTCTGAGAAGAGACACAGTAATTGTGCTTTGCTTATCTCATTCCAGGATCTTATAGAACAAGTGGAGAGCAAGGCTCATCAATGCAGCAGCCAGATTAAGGCAAGCCTCACCCTGTTGGACATCTGTGCTCTTTTCTATAGCAGGGAACTTAAGTGATAGCCATGGGAAGATAAAGCATTCAGAGAAGTCACAGGTAGAGGAGATGAAGAAGATTATCGAAAAAAAAAAAAACTACTAAAAGAATAAATGGGAAGGAAGTAACAGTTATGGAGGGTCTCAAGGGCAGGCTTTTTCTATGTGATCTCGCTTAATCCTCATAGCCGATTGTGCTGTACACGCACTGCCTGAGATTCAATCAGTTTGTCACTTTCTCCAGTTGATTCAGCTAATGATTGCAGAATAGGAATCAACTTAGGTTTAGTTAATTTCAAAGTCCATGTTCTTTCAGCATCAACACACTACCTCAAGAAACAATTCTGAGTCATGCACTATATCCCCGAAGACTTAAACCTTTTTTAAAATTCCCTAAAGCATCCCTTAGTTCAGTACAGTTCTGTTCAGTCTCTCAGTCATGTCCGACTCTTTGCGACCCCATGAATCGCAGCACACCAGGCCTCCCTGTCCATCACCAACTCCCAGAGTTCACTCACTCACGTTCATCGAGTTAGTGATGCCATCCAGCCATCTCATCCTCTGTCATCCCCTTCTCCTCCTGCCCCCAATCCCTCCCAGCATCTGAGTCTTTTCCAATGAGTCAACTCTTCACATGAGGTGGCCAAAGTACTGGAGTTTCAGCTTCAGCATCATTCCTTCCAAAGAAATCCCAGGGCTGATCTCCTTCAGAATGGACTGGTTGGATCTCCTTGCAGTTCAAGGGACTCTCAAGAGTCTTCTCCAACACCACAGATCAAAAGCATCAATTCTTCGGCGCTCAGCTTTCTTCACAGTCCAACTCTCACATCCATATATGACCGCAGGAAAAACCATAGCCTTGACTAGATGGACCTTAGTTGGCAAAGTAATGTCTCTGCTTTTCAATATGCTATCTAGGTTGGTCATAACTTTTCTTCCAAGGAGTAAGCGTCTTTTAATTTCATGGCTGCAATCACCATCTGCAGTGATTTTGGAGCCCAAAAAAACAGTCTGACACTCTTTCCACTGTTTCCCCATCTATTTCCCATGAAGTGATGGGACCAGATGCCATGATCTTCGTTTTCTGAATGTTGAGCTTTAAGCCAACTTTTTCACTCTCCTCTTTCACTTTCATCAAGAGGCTTTTTAGCTCCTCTTCACTTTCCGCCATAAGGGTGGTATCATCTGCATATCTGAGGTTATTGATATTTCTACCAGCAATCTTGATTCCAGCTTGTGTTTCTTCCAGTCCAGTGTTTCTCATGATGTACTCTGCATAGAAGTTAAATAAGCAGGGTAACAATATACAGCCTTAATGCACTCCTTTTCCTATTTGGAACCTATCTGTTGTTCCATGTCCAGTTCTAACTGTTGCTTCCTGACCTGCATACAGATTTCTCAAGAGGCAGGTTAGGTAGTCTGGTATTTCCATCTCTCTCAGAATTTTCCATAGTTTATTGTGATCCACACAGTCAAAGGCTTTGGCATAGTCAATACAGCAGAAATGGATGTTTTTCGGGAACTTTCTTGCTTTTTCCATGATCTAGCAGATGTTAGTAATTGAGTGAAGAGTAGGGGCTGTGGAGAGTGGAAAGAGCCCTTGGCTATGACATCAGAAGTGAATCAGAATTCTGCTCTGCCTCTCGCTAGTTCTCACCCTGAACACTTAACCTCTCAGAGCCTATTTCATTTGGTATAAAAAGATAATAACAAACATGTACGACCAGTAGCAGAAATGGCGGTAACCTAAACATCCATCAGTAGGGTACTAGCCCAATCAAGGATATTTTATTCAGACCATCAGAGAGGAGTGCTTTCTCCCCATTCCTGATTTCCATGGAAAGGAATTTTTTAAGCACTCTGTTAACATCCTTTCTACTCTTTAGTCCCTCCACCCCTGGGAAGGTGGCATAACGTTATCTAAGTGGTAGGTCTTAAATCACATTTGCTCTTCATTTGGGCAACTGCACTAGGCTACACAGATGCGTTCAGTATTAACAAACCTGCCTAAAAGTGTTAGTTGCTCAGTCGTGCCCAACTGTTTGTGATCCGATGGACTGCAGCCCACCAGGCTCCTCTGTCCATGGGATTTTTCCAGGCAAGAATACTGGAGTGGGTAGCCATTTCCTTCTCCAGGGGATCTTTCTGACCCAGGGATCAAACCTGGGTCTCCTGCACTGCAGGCAGATTCTTTACCAACTGAGCTACCAAGGAAGCCCCTGACTAGTACATAAAACCCCAGACTCCTGCCCAGCCTCTATCTGAAATAAAATTAAATCAGCGGCCTCAATGTGCCATCCATTTGTTGTCTTCTCAAATTGTTCAGAACCTGGGGCAGTTGATGAGGGAAGAGGGGTACCATTTACAGGATGCCCTCAAAGTTCCAAAACATATGTTGAAAACTGTGTGACCATTAAAAAAAAAAAGGAAAGTGAATATATATATATACTTACTGTCATGGAAATTATTCTGAGATATGTAGTAAAGTGAAAAATGTTAGGTCCAGAACAGTCTGTTTTAGTGTATCCCCATTTGTATAAAAATAAAGGACAGATTCACAGAGAGATCCACATATATTTAATTAGGAAGTCACCGGAAAACTACAGAAGAAATCTTTTACTCTGTTCTTGAGGATGGAAAGTGGGAACGTGAGGCAAAGTGTATATGATCTAATATGATTTTAACTTTCAGTGATACATGTATTATATTTCACCCACTCCATTATTGCCTGGAAAATCCCATGGACAAAGGAGCCTGGCAGGCTACAGTCCATAGGGTGGCAAAGAGTTGGACACAACTGAAGCAACTTAGCATGCATACATGTATTATTTTTTTAATTTAAAAATACACATCTGTTCACGTTGTGTTGAGGAATAAACAGCAGTGCATTGGTAAATAAAACCTGCATAACAGAGTCAATAGTTCAGCTTCTTCATTTTTTCTACCAGAAGTCAGCTCTTCTTTGAAAGTAATATTCCTCTTCAAGTTGCTTTCTCACAAGATTGTCCTCTGACTTCTCTTGGCCTCTTGCCCTTAATCACTAGAGGGTCTCCCATACCAAAAGAAAGCTACTCAAGGGACCAAGAACTGCAGCTCACCCCCACACCCTAGCATCCAGGCCAGTATCTTAACATAATAGAGAGCCAAAACATGTTTGTAACATTGGACAGCACACAAAGCTCTTAGAGCCCTAGCCAACAGTCTACTCTAATTGTTATGGAGATTGAGTTGGGATAGAGAAAACCTTTGCATGACACTGGTGAGCAGGAAGCACAGCTTCAAAGAGCAGCTGAGGCGCCCCAGTAGGATGGGACTCAGCACCTGATGTTATATGCAAAGACACCACATGTGCTGCTCCCAACCGCCATCATGTCCTCACATGGAAATCTTAAACAGAAACACATGGCTAACACAAAACAAGTCTGACTTTCCCCCCTGCTTTGTGTGTTGTTTGGTAATTGTCTGTTGGGGTTTAAGAAAGTATAAAGTAAAAATTACCAAAGCAAGGGAAAATGAGCTGCAAGTTCTTTTGAAGTCTTTTACCTTGGGCATGGTTTATAAAGGGACGCATTGGTGTTGTGGGATGAGAAGTCTGGCTAAAGTCCATCTTGGACTCTCTTTAAAAGACAGCAGACTAGGAAGTCACACAGCATGGGTTCAAATCCTGATTCCTCCCCTGCTTGCATCTGAGGCCTATGGTCTCTACACCTTGTTTTCCACTGCTGTGAAATGAGAATACTTACCCCAAGTGTATAAATGGTAAAATACCGAAGCACCAGATAGATGCCCTATTTGTGGTGGTAATTATTAATATAGAGATTAATTGATAAAAAAGTTAACTCTGACTAATCATCTATCCAATTATTTATCTTGATTTTTCCCTCTGGTCTGTAACTTCATAGACTGGAACCCTCCCTTTATTCATTTTTATGTCCTAGCACTCTGCATTGCTTACTTATAGTTCATGCCTTAATAAACACGTATTGAATAAAGAGGAAGAGAATTAGAAATAACTTCAGGCTAACCAATGTCATTTCTACCCATATTCAACATGAACTTCTATATCAGTGCAGTTGTTCTTTTCCCACTTCCTTTTCACATACCATACTCAGTTCTAAAAAAGGGGAAAACATCAGCCAGTTGCATGGAAACTGGTCCTAACTCATTTAAGATTTCCAAGAAAGAGGATAAGCTAGAGAGGCATGCTCCTTGAGCTGAGAAACCAAATTATCAGACAGTATTTCTTAGCAACATGCAATTTAAATCTTCCTGCTTCAAACCTGGCTCTGTTGTTTGGAGGCTCAATTTATGTTTTAAGTAACTTGCTCTGGGACACAGTATAAAACTTGGTCTTATAAAACCATAGGGTTGCCACAGGGACTTGGTTATTTCATGTGCTTTCCCCTTAATAAAATGGCCCTACATTTTCCTTCTTTCTATTTCTCTAGGTTTATAAAGGCCTTGTTAGTGTGATTAAAACTGCTATCTCACCACTCCTCTCTCACTAACACCATATCTAATAGAATCCTACATGACACAAAATATGACGATTTTGAAAAATTCTTTACCAATCAACAAATATTCACTTTACAACTACAGTACTATGAGCTCAACTTTGTTAAAACATATAGTTCCCATGTGCCTTAAATTCCTACAAAACGTCACTTAACTTCTGCATTTTTAAATGTATGTACTTAAAAGCAAAGCAATATTTGTTTTAAAATATAATAAAATACAATGTGTTATCTATTTAGATTAAAAATAAACTTTTTATTGATATATATTAATAATTTATGCAGGGTGTAGAGTTTGAAGAATTTGACAAATGAATACACCTATGGAAAATACCACATTCCTCAAAAGTTAGAAATCTCTCTCAGTCAATCCCATTCTCCCACTTTCCAGAGGCAACTACTGTTCTGCATCAATTTGTATTAGATTAACCTAGCCTATAGCTTCATATGGGCTTCCCACGTGGTGCTAGTGGTAAGGAATCTGCCTGCCAATGCAGGAGACACAGGAGATGTGGGTTCGATCCCTGGGTTCGTAAATCCCTTAAAAGAGGGCATGGCAACCCACCCCAGTATTCTTGCCTGGAAAATCCCCATGGACAGAGGAGCCTGGTGGGCTACAGTCTATGGGGTCACAAAGAGTCTGATGTGACTGAGCACACTCACATGCATAGCTTCATATAAATAGAACAATATAGTATATGAATATATAAAGAATATATGGTATATATTCTTTTGTGTGAGGCATTTTATTTGCTCAGCATTATGGCTTTGAGATTCATCCTTGGTTTTTTCTGTATCAGTAGTTCTTTTTAATGTAGACTAATAGTCCATTGTATGAATATACCATAATTTGTCCATTCTCCTGTCAGTGGCTGTATTGGTTAATTTCTTACTGTGAGCTATTATGAATAAAGAAGTTATAAGTATCCTCGTGAAAGTCTCCGTGTAAATATATTTCTTTATCTTGGACAAATACCTAGGAGGAAAATTCTTGAGTTGCAACATGTTTAACTCTATAAACAACTGCCAAAAATTTTTATACTTCCATTAGCAATATTTAAGAATTCTTTTATTTTCTATACCTTTGAAATTTTGTCAATCTTTTCATTTCAGTCTTCCCTGAAAAATAATAATGTTGACACTTGTTCACATGCTTATAGATCATTTATACATTTTCCCTTTTGAAGTGTTTTTTCATACCTTTTCCCCATTTTAACCAGCTTTTTTGTCTATTAATTCTTGGAATTCTGAATATATTGGGGTTTTTTCCCCTTTTTTGTGCACCTGTGCACATTCTTAGTCGTGGCATGTGGGATCTAGTTCCCCGACCAGGGATGCAAACCAGAACCCTGTGCTGGGAGGACAGTCTTAGCCTCTGGACCACCAGGGAAACCCCTAAATACATTCTTTATATATGCCTTGTTAGATACAAGATTGCAAGTGTTTTCTCTTAGCCTGTGGCTTGCCTATTAATTTTCAGAACTGTTTCTTTTGATGAGAAGAGTTTTTGAGAAATGTATATCTACTCCAGGGTCATGAATATATTTTCTTCTAGAAGTTTTTAAATATTTCTTTTTAGCTTTTAAGTCTAAAATCCATCCCAAACTAACTTTTGTATATGGTGTGAGGTGGGAACTAAAGTTTATTTTTCTTTTCTTATGTGGGTTTTCATAGGGTATGATGGTTAAATATATGTGACAACTTGACTGTGCTATAGGGTGTCCAGATAGCTGATAAAATATAATTTCTGGGTCAGTCTGTGTGTTTCAGAATATATCAGCATTTCAACTGACAGACTGAGGAAAGAATATTACCCTCACCAATGTGAGGAGGGGCTGGGGCAACATCCAATCCACTGAGGTCCTGAATGGAACAAAAAGAAGAAAGAAGGGTGAATTTGTTCTCTCTGCTCTAACTGGGACATCCATCTTCTCCTGCTCTTGGATATGGATGCTCCTGGTTCTTAGGTCTTTAGATTCAGACCAAAACTTTACACTGACTGCCCCTAGGTTCATCAGATTCCATGCCATGGGGATGTTATTAAATATAGATTCATTATCTTTGATACATGTGTATCTATCAAGATATTTTCCTTTTTCTCATGCCAGTGTTAGTGATTTACATTTTTTGAGGAATTTGTCCAGCTAAATTGTTGAATTAATTATAAAAATTATAATATTTAATTCTCTTACTGTCAATAGAATAAGAAACACATCTATTTAATTATGAACATTTGCAATTATTATTAGTTTTTTTCTTTCTTAAGCTATTTTGCTAGTGGTTTATAAATTTTATTGATCTTTTCCAGGAACCAGTGTTTTGTTTTATTGATTTTCCCTATTGTTTGTTTACTACTTCATTGATTTCTACCCCTATCTTTACTATTTCCTTCTTTGTATTTATTTTGTATTTAATTTGTTCTTTTTCTAGCTTCTTAAGGTAGAAGCTTAGAGTATTGACTGTGGATTATTGCTATTTTCTAGTCTAAGTGTTTAAATGTATAAATTTCCTGCTAAACACTTTTTATGGCATCCCACAAATTTTGATATGCTGTAGTTTTATTTTAATTTAGTTTAAAATGTTCTAAATATTAATTTTGATCTCTTTCTTGACAAACGAGTTATTTGGACATGCTTTTTAATTTATAAATATTTGTAAATGCTTGTGTGTTTTCCTTATTGATTTCTAATTCAACTCCAATGTGGTGGGAGAAGATATTTTTAAATTTATGAATTTCTCTATGACCCAGAATATTTTCATCTTCATAAATGTTGTATATTTTCTGGAATATAATGTGTATGTGTGTGCATATATATATATATATATATATATATATATATATATTGCACAGGAGCAGGATGTAATTTCTTATAAATATTAGTTATGTTAATTCAATTAAGTGAAAGTGTTAGTCATTCAGCCATGTCTGACTCTTTGTGACCACATAGACTGTAGCTTGCCAGGCTCCTCCATCCATGGGATTCTTCAGGCAAGAATACTGGAGTGGGTTGCCATTTCCTCCTCCAGGGGATCTTCCTGACCCAGAGATTGAATCCAGGTCTTCTGTGTTCCAGGAAGATTCCTTACAATCTGAGCCACCAGGGAAGATCTAATTCAAGTAAAATATTGTTTAACTCATATATATTTACTGGGTATTTTGTATTTGTAATAGAAAGGAAAATTAAAATCTGGAAGTCATATTATGGGTATGTCTATTTCTTCATTTAATTCTGTATATTCTTGCCTTGTGCATTTTGAAGTTTATCAGTTGCAGAAACATTTAAGATTTTTATGTCTTATTATTCCTTCTTGGTCATTTGACCTTTTAGATGTCTCTCATTGTTTTATGTTCTTTGTCCTGAAATCTATTTTATCTAACATCAGTAAAGTCACTCCAGCTTTCTTGTGATTAGTGTTTTCATAATATGCTATTTTGCTTTTTATCTAAGTCATAGTGCGTATAGCTGGATCATGCTCTTTTAATCAATCTGACATTGTTGCCATTTAATTATAGAGTTTACTCTAATTACACTTAAAATATATATGAATATGGTTATAAGTCTGTTTTTTTGCCATTTTTTCCTTTTGTCTTAGTTTTGTTTTTTTCCTGCCTTCTGTTGGATACACTGAATCTTTTGTCGCTCCAAACATTCTTTCTGATTTATTTAGAGCTTTAATAATATCTAGATTAAAACACGTATCCTAACAATCTATTATGAATTAATGTAAAATCTCTTTACATATAAGAACATCACAATAGTATGCTTCCATTTACCTTCTTCTATCTTCTGCAGTAGCTGTTGTCATATATTTCATTCCTATATATGTTATAAAACTTATGTCATCTTATATTTTGGTTTGCTCTTTTGTTTTAGATAGTAATTATAATTAAAAAATAATTTTAAATGAAAACGTATTTCTGTTTTCTAGATACTTATCATTTCAGGTCCTCTTTATTCCTTTGTATGATCTGAATTCCATTTGCCATCATTACTCTTCAGACAGAAGAAATTTAATATTTTTATAGTACAGACCTACTTGTGATAAATTCTCTCAGCATGTATTTGATAGTGTCTTTATCTTCAATTTTAGAGAATATTGTTACTGCACATACAATTCTAGATTCATGAAATTCTTTTCTTTCAACACTTTAGAAATGTGGCCCAACTGTCTTCTAGATTACTTTGTTTTTTATAAAAAGCTTGTGTTCAATTCACCTTTGATCTTTGGAAGGTTATCTCTCTCTGTTTGTTTGGTTTTTTCTTTTTTTCCTGTGTGCTCCTAAGATTTTCTCTTTGTGTTTGGTTTTCATACATTTGACTACATATTTTTTAGGTTTTGTCTTTTTTGTGTTGATGCTTCTTAGAATTCATTTAGTTTACTGATTTTTTAAGTAGATATTTTTATCATATTTGATCAATTTTCATCATATATGTTCAAATCTTTTTTATTTTGCTCCAATTTGTTTCTTCTCTTTTTATAGCTCTAATTACATGTATGTTCAGACCACCACTTGAAATTGTCCAGTAGGCCACTGAGGACCTGTTTGTTTATGTTCAGTCCTTTATTCTCTCTGTACTTTAGTTTAGATAGATTCTTTACACTTTAAGCTCACTAACTTATTTTTCTTTTTCAATGTCCAACTACTGCTAAGCCCATTCAACTGTTATTCTTTTATATCTTGCAAGTATCCATTCTGGAATTTTCACTTGGTTCTTTTTTAGTTTTCATTTCTTTGCCTGCTTCTTCCATCTATTCACTTATTTTACCTGTCTTTTAGAATTCTTGAACAAATTTTAAAAGGCTGTTTCAGTAATTTGTTAATTGTCAGTAAATTGTCACATAATGCCAATATCTGTAATATCTCTACATTAATCTCCATTGACCATTTTTCTCCTGGTTGTGGGTCACATTTTCCTGTTTCTTCACAGCTCTAAAAATTTGGTTGAAATTCTGAAGTTTAATCATTGCCCTTTCAAGAATTTTACATTTTGTTTTACATGCCAACTAATTTACTTGATTATTTTGATTTTGTTGAGACTTACATTTAGATTTTATTAAGCTGGATCTAGCGTAGTCCTTATATTCCTAAAGCAAGGCCTTTCTAGGTTCAAGTGAATTCCCAGGTTTCAGTCTGGCTAGTTGGACCTCAAGTTCTCTTGCTGTTCTTGTTATTTAGTCGCTAAGCTCTGCCAGGCCCTTTTGAGACCCCATGAACTATAGCCCACCAGATTACTCTGTCCATAGGATTTCCCAGGCAAGAACACTGTAGTGGGTTGCTATTTCCTTCTCCAGGGGACCTTCCCAACCCACAGGCTGAACCCATATTTCCTGTATTGGCAGGAGGATTCTTTACTACTGACCCAGCAAAGAAGCCCCAAGATCGCTTCAGTTCAGTTCAGTTCAGTTCAGTCACTCAGTCGTGTCCGACTCTTTGCGACCCCATGAATTTCAGCACGTTGGGCCTCCCTGTCCATCACCATCTCCCAGAGTTCACTCAAACTCACGTCCATCTAGTCGGTGATGCCATCCAGCCATCTCATCCTCTGTCGTCCCCTTCTCTTCCTGCCCCTAATCCCTCCCAGCATCAGAGTCTTTTCCAATGAGTCAGCTCTTCGCATGAGGTGGCCAAAGTACTGGAGTTTCAGCTTTAGCATCATTCCTTCCAAAGAACACCTAGGAGTGATCTCCTTTAGAATGGACTGATTGGATCTCCTTGCAGTCCAATGGACTCTCAAGAGTCTTCTCCAACACCACAGTTCAAAAGCACCAATTCTTCGGCTCTCAGCTTTCTTCACAGTCCAACTCTCATATCTTAGCACAGTGAAATCTTTATAATCACACTGTTGAGTTCATACACACAGTAGCCATTCTCTCCCAGACCTTGCAGAGTTATACCTATATGTACATATCTTAGTATTCAGCCAAAGACTCAAAAGCTTGCCCAATGCAGATTTCTGGAGTTCTTTCTCTGGAATAGTCCCTTTCTTCACTACCCTGCTCCACAAATTCCAACTGCTTCAGCAGCCGCAATCTATGATCTCTGTTTCCTACATCTCATGAGACCACTGTTCTCTCTTTGACCTCTACAATTTGGGACTGCAATTTTGAAAGTGTCCCCATGGAAGAAGCACAGGAGAATATGGAGCTCACCTCATGTGTTTCCCTTGTCAGTGATCACAGTCCTGTGTCATGTTGTCTGATGACTGAAAATGCTTATTTCATATAGTTTCTCTAGTTTTATATTAAGTCTGATACATATTAGTCCACTAAGACCAGTATTGAAAGCCTATATCTAAACTATACAGTTATGACTAAAGGTGAAATAAGAGCAATAAGAGATCTTTAATAAAGATATTATTATGCTTAATCATGACAAAATTCTGTGAACATTATTATTCCAAAGATGAGGAAACTGAGACTGAGAGAGGTTAAGTGAAGTTAGCCAGTAAATGGCAAATCCAAGATTTGAACTAAGACAAGTTTGACTTTACAGTCTATATTTTTTTCCACTTTATACAAATGCTTAAAGTAGTCAAAGCCAAGGGCTTCCCTGGTAGCTCAGTGGTAAAGAATCCATGTGCTAATTCGGGAGACATGGGTTTGATCCCTAGTCCTGGAAGATCCCTCAGAACATGCCTCAGAGCAACTAAGCCGGAGAACCACAATTAATGAGCCTGGGGTTCACAACTACTGAGTCCATGAGCCACAACTACTGAAGCCCATGCACCTAGAGGCCCTGCTATGCAATAAGAGAAGCTACAGCAACAAGAAGCCTGCACACCACAGCTAGAGAGTAGCCCCTGCTTGCCGTAACTAGAGAAAAGGCCCAAGCTGCAATGAAGACCCAGCACAGCCAAAAATAAATTTAAAAAATCTTTTAAAGTAGTCAGAGCCAATTTCTCCAAGTAATGGAGACTTGAACTGGGCTTTGAAGCAGTGACAGAGCACAGTGTGTGTGGCAAGATTTGTGCAGCACCTTGTACAGACAAAGCTGAATAGCTTGTGTGAAGTCAGTTTCTAGAGGATAATGTAATCTGACCAAAAAGAAAAACAGGAAAAGAAAGAGATCCAAAAAAAGAAAAGAAAAATCGTAATACCTTATCAAGATATTTTAGATTGTAGTTTATTATATTTTAGTCACATATTCTTTTTCTCACTTTTACTGGTAATTACACAAATATTCACACTTTTTTTTGACCTCTGAAAATTATACTTTGTAACTTTTGTTCACCTGTCTTCACCCAAGTACTCCTCCCCTACTCCCCGCCTCTGGTTACCATAAATCTGATCTCTTTTTCTAGAGTCTGCTTCTTAGTTTTTGAAGTATAATTGACCTACAACACTAGATTACTTCCTGGTGCACAAGATAGTTATTCAGTATATCTAAACATTACACGATAAGTCTAGTTACCATCTATCACTATACAAAGATTTATATGATTATTGACAGTATTTCCCATCCCCATAACTGATTTATTTTGTAACCTGAAGTTTGTACCTCTTAATGTCCTTTATCTATTTCACTCATACACACTCTTTTTTTTAAAAATACACACTTTTATAGAATCTTCCCTATGTTTACAGCTTCTGAATATTGAAGTCTGCCAGTCATTTACACAAAAGACAGAAAAAGTTAAAAAGAAAAATCAAAAACTGAAAAGGTGAATTTTACCTTTGTTTTTTCTCTAATCACATCTGATTGGTTTTCATTAAAATGTAAAGAATTTCTCTAAACCTCTTAAACATCACAAAGCCTACAGTTGCTAAAATTCCTTTTCAAGAGACACCTTGCCTCTCCTCATTTAACTACAATTTTATCTACAAAGTCTTCCTTTCAGCTCATGACCTCCTCATCTACAAGGATCACAATCTATTTAGAATTATTATTTAAGCAGTCTTTCTGCTGGAGGCAGGGTCATAGACCTGCCTTCCCAATCTTAACTTGTGAAGAGAATTCCCACTCTTCAGCTGTACAGAATTGCTTTCTTCCTGTGGAAACTAACTTAAATAGCTGTTGGGTATTAAAGATGTGAAATTTCTTTAAAGATTTACAGGACAGCTTTGATTTTGCTAAATGATATTTACAAATTGATGACTTTAGTCTGAGCACTTTCTACCTACCAGGAACAGTGATGTCTACAAGAATTACTTCACTGGGTCTTTACAACAGCCCTGTGAGGTAGGTCCTGTTATAATCACCCCCATTTCACAGAGGAAGAAACTAAAATTTGGAACACTTAAGTAACTTGTTCAAGAGCACACAGCAATAAATTGCTGTACTAAGAGCTGTACTCAGAAGTTCATACAACTTCGAGAAGACAAAATCCAATCCCTAACTATACATAAAGGAGGTAAAAAGTAATTTCTGTATATATCAAAGGTCTTTAGAACCAGACATACATAAATTCATACTATGGTTCTCCTCTTTTCCAGATGGGGAGGTTGGGAAAATTACTTATTCCTTATTACCTTGTTTCTTTATCTTTACAACTCCTTGAGATTATTATTTCTTGGTGTGTTCATAATGATTCATTAAGATAGTACCTGAAAAAACACCTTGTACATAAAGGAGGGAATAATAATAATGGCACTGTTATTATTCTAATGTGCTCCCCAACTTGCATCAAATTTAAGATTCATATTTCCCTGAAATGTAATTCTAACATTTACTAGTTCTATGCTCCTGGATATTTTAGTTAAATTTTCTAGGCTTCAGTTTCCTCATCTTAAAATTGGGGATAATAATAATTACCTACTCATAAAATTGTGAGAACTAGGTGTCTTATACAGCATTCCCTGACCTACCCTAAGTGTTTAGTGTGTTATCTGTCTAATGATTATGACAACGGCTAGACATAAAGGTATAGTAAAGTTGTTCAAAGTTCAATATGTATGGGAATAGTGTGCATTGAGAACTTGATTTGGGGGGTGGGGGGAAAGACATGATATTTGAAGAAATCTGTTACTGCTGGCTCTGGCCCATCAGACTCCTGTCTGCATCCCATTAGATCAGTAAAGCCCCAGGAAAGAGCTGTACCATATCAAGACCGCTGTGAACCCCTACTTACAGAGAACAATCCAATGGGGACACAGCCATTCTCCCTACACTTTGTCACTGAATAGCAAAAGGGCCTTGGGCACAGTGCTGACTCAATTCCTTGGAAGAATGGAGGCACCCACAGTACTCAGGGGGAGAGCAGAAGACAAGGACAGTGAAGGAGACTATGGTTCTTAGAGAATCATTCATAGCAGAGCAGCAGCAGGATATAGGATTTAGCAAGGGCAAAGCTGGAGGTGAGCACATCTAGGGAAATAACTGAGGAAGACTTCAGAGAACTCTATTATACAGGTGGAGGCAATGAGCCAGAGTAATTTGAATAATGACTAATAGAGTGACCTCATTTATATTCACAGGCTGGAGAGGTCTGGAGAAATTCAGGTTACAATATAATAAAAACACATAATTATTATTATTATTATTGTGGTGTAATTGCATTTGGAGCACAGATTTTGCTCAGAGCTGCTTGCTTGACACTCTAGATTGCACCAATTTTCTAATGGCACAGAACCAATTTTCTAGCGGTTTGAGTTTTGACTTTCTCTTGACATTGCTTAGTGGGTCAGCATGAGTAAGCTTTTAAGAAATTGTGTATTTGTTCCTTAAGTACATTTCTCTGTTTAAAATGCTGATGTGTTTTTCCATATGTTTAATTAAAGTTTACATAAACCTTCATGTTTGTGCTGTCCCTTGCATTTATAAGAAAAGTTGTTTTTTAAATTGACTTAATTAACATAGGAACAATTAGAAATAGGAGGCCCTGCATCAGTAAAATTTTCATTATTCATTAAATCTAAAAAAGATTCCTCTTAAGAGTGTCCATTCAAAAGGCTACCGTCTCAAATTTGTAACAGGCTTTATCCAGTCTGATTTATACTACAAATGCATCAGAAAAATTCGGAGACAGAATAAATTTTTTTTTTAAATTTTTTGCTCAATTTAGGTATTTTTAATGTTTAATAAGAGAGCTGCAAAGCTCTAGTCCTTGTTCAAGTCTCGTAAATATAACAACTAGGGACAAGAGGTTAGTTTTAGTCAAAAGGCCAATTTATAAATTCAGTAGGCTGAAGGAGAAATTTTTGCTTTAGTTAATTTCTATGTAAAATAAATCCCTCCCCCCAATAAGAACTCTTTATGAAGGTAAATAATTTGTGAACTGATAGTGAGGCAGCTCAAGGAAATGAAGCATATGTTTTCAGTAAAAATATCTTTTTTAATTTGACCTCAAAAAAGTGACGTTTATTTGGCAAACTCTCTAGACAGTTAAGCTGCCTCATATAGGTCTCTTTACTATGAATCTGATCTTCATTCGGTCCTATATTATAGGCATTAGTGAGAATGCTATCAGTTACCTGACTGGTTAAGAACGGACTTTCTTAAATATTTCTTATAGGACAACTAATCCTTCCAATTACTTACACGTGGAAAGTATGCCAACAAAAGTGTCTAATCAAAAGATAACTTCTGATTATTTCAAAGGCACATTCAATATAAAGAAACATAAACCCTTGGAAGAAAGATAAAATTTTCAATACATCAGTAAGTATTTATTTCTAAGCAGAGTCAATGCCATTATTACTTTAACAATAACTTTCTATCAAACACTTAGAGTCTCTATACTAACCACTTCATACAGATTTTCTTAGTTTTCTAATCATAACCACAATTACTATTAAGACATAATCATGGGGAGGTGCTGTTATTATCCCTCTTATACAGAGATGAAAACTGAGGCTTGGAGAAGCGAAATAACTTAAGGTTAGACAATCAAATTATAGAGGCACAAGTCTAGCTCATACATTTTATAAGCTTGCTTTTATCCACCTAATTAAGTACAAGATACTGTGATGAGAGTTGAGAGGGAGATGAAAGATCTGTAAGCCTAAATTTCTGCCACAAGTTGTTTATAATCTTGTATCTAATACAATATGTATCTAAACACTACAGGGCAGAATCGTCCCAGGCACACTGACTTCATCTCAAGGCTCTCTCTCCAGCATTTTATTCATTCCAAGGCCAGCTGCTTGGACACCTGAGCAAAGTGAAAGTGTTCGTCACTCAGTGCCCAATTCTTTGCAACCCCATGGACTGCAGCCCGCCAGGCTCCCCTGTCTATGGAATTTTCTAGGCAAGAATACTGGAGTGGGTAGCCATTTCCTTCTCCAGGGGATCGTCTCATCTCAGGGACTGAACCTGGGTCTCCTGCACTGCAGGCAGATTCTTTACTGACTAAGCCGCCAGGGTATCCCTGTGGAAAGGAAGCATGAAAGCATTCAACTCTCTTGCTCTCAAAACAGGGCAAAACAATTATATTTGTCTGGCATTGTGATCACAATTTTAAATACCTAGAAACCACCTGGTACAAAATCCTGAGATTCGGGAAAATACAGTGGGATTTTGGAGGAAGAAGGTAGAGACACCAGTCACAAGGAAGATCGACTGGCAGCATGGAATGAGCTTATGTGGGAAAAGTAAAATGTGTCTTCTTTATGTCTCAGACTCCCATGGTTCTGGTAGTGTGCGGGTGGCTGCAGTACCTGCTTAGAGAAAAGCTAGCAACTGAAATATCTATTTTCCATTTAACATTAGTGAGACTTGGCATAGACAAACCATTTTTATGAAGCAGAGAACCAACCTGTTTTACAGGTCTCCCTATCCACATGCTATTTTTTCAAGGTGGGTAATAGATTAATTCTGTAGCTTCTGAAGAAAAATGTTCTCAGTTTATTTTGACTACCCTTGTGTAGAAGTGACCTGAATTAAAATTACATAGTCTATTACTGATTTTTCCCTCTAAAATTACAGTTGTGCTATAATGTGCAAATTTTCATTGCTTTTCAACATGAAATTAAAATTACATAGTTATGAAAAGAAGAACCTCAATTTACAATTTTTGAAAAGAAGCCTTGGACTTCAAAGTGTAATTACCTAGAGCTCATTAAAATGCAGGATTATTAACCCAAGAGCTGAAGTTTCTAGTAATAGTGGCTCTTTTATAAGAGTAATTATAAGAGTCATAAATATTAAGCATGAAAAAAAGGCTCTACATTTAAAGGGAAAGCATGTGCTCACATCTTTACCAAACTTAATGTGAAAAAGAAGACAACGAAGAAGCTACCATATTGTTAAAGGGTCAAGCACAAGCCCTATTTTTGGACTTCTTGTTAATGCAAAGCATTATGATAAAATGTTCCAAAAGGTTTTATGTATGAACAAAAATCAGTGAATAATATGAAATTAATTAATTAGTTATAAAGGTATCTAGTAGCATCTTAAATTGTCTTTCTCCTAAACTGTTCTGTGAAAAATATCAGGCAGAAATAATATACTCAGTATGATATTTTGTAAAATGTGAACAGAAAATGACTAGAAAGAAATTTGCTTAAACATTAACAGCAGTAATCTTTGAATAGGAAATTTATGGGTGATCTTTCCAACTTTTTAATAACTTTCAGTAATTTCTCAGCTTTCTAGAATGAGCATATATTTCTTGTACCTCACCTATAACAACTTTTAATGATTACAGTTTTTAATTCCAAGATTTCTAATCCTTTTTCCTAATGATTTATTCCTATTTTATATCTAAAATGGTATCCTTTACATATCTCTGGATATTAATTGAATTTATTGTATTTTTTGGCGGCCTATCTCTTTTAAAGTAATTTCTGAATCTACTTGCCCAGCTTATCTGCAGGGAGGGGTTGGGAGTTGCTGCAAGCTTGCACAGCAGTGTTTTCCATATGTATTAGTGCGGTCAAAGGAAAGGTTGGTGTGCCACTGGGCTGAGTACCTGCAGGGTTGGTCTTCAAGGAATGAAGTTTCCTTTCACGTCTAGTTCAACACCAGTCTCCAACAGCACTGCCTTGTCTCTATATCCAAAGTTCCATGCTCTTTGCTCCTACCTGGAGTTAGACAGTGACATTGCTGTCCCTAGATTGCCTCCTGCCTGTTGCTTCCACAGACTTTGCTATGAAGTGTCTTATTCTGTTTTGGCAAAAAGTGAAGAGGAACTACAAAGCCCCTTGATGAAAGTGAAAGAGGAGAGTGAAAAAGTTGGCTTAAAGCTCAACATTCAGAAAATGAAGATCATGGCATCTGATCCCATCACTTCATGGGAAATAGATGGAGAAACAGTAGAAACAGTGTCAGACTTTATTTTTGGGGGCTACAAAATCACTGCAGATGGTGACTGCAGCCATGAAATTAAAAGACGCTTACTCCTTGGAAGAAAAGTTATGACCAACCTAGATAGCATATTGAAAAGCAGAGACATTACTTTGCCAACAAAGGTCCGTCTAGTCAAGGCTATGGTTTTTCCTGTGGTCATGTATGGATGTGAGAGTTGGACTGTGAAGAAAGCTGAGCACTGAAGAATTGAAGCTTTTGAACTGTGGTGTTGGAGAAGACTCTTGAGAGTCCCTTGGACTGCAAGGAGATCCAACCAGTCCATTCTGAAGGAGATCAGCCCTGGGATTTCTTTGGAAGGAATGATGCTGAAGCTGAAACTCCAGTACTTTGGCCACTGCATGTGAAGAGTTGTTTCATTGGAAAAGACTCTGATGCTGGGAGGGATTGGGGGCAGGAGGAGAAGGGGATGACAGAGGATGAGATGGCTGGATGGCATCACGGACTCAATGGACGTGAGTCTGAGTGAACTCTGGGAGTTGGTGATGGACAGGGAGGCCTGGTATGCTGCGATTCATGGGGTTGCAAAGAGTCAGACACGACTGAGCGACTGAACTGAACTGAACTTGGTTTATTACTTCCTTCCATAGATTGCGATATCTCCCTTCTCCTGGGATTACCTCAAGTGTGTGCTATATATATTAATCACTAACACAAACAAACAAAAATCTTTCCTATTCTTCCTAAATATTTGCACTGAAGAGACAAACCACACATTGTGTTTACTCTGCCATCTTGAAATAGAAAAAGTAAACAAAAACCATTTTTAAATGTTACCACAAAACTATTATTTTAGTAAAGTTAGATTTTTTTCTAATTAAAGAAAATTTGAAAGAGCAGCCATGAACAATGGGGGGTTGATATCTCTTCAAGATCTTGATTTCAATTCTTTTGGATAAATAACCAGGAATAGGATTGCTGGATCATATGGTAGTTCTATTTCTAATTTTTTGAGGAGCTCCACACTGTTTTCCAGAGCAGCAGCACCATTTTACTTTCCTACCAACTATGTACAAGCCTTCCAATATCTCCAATCCTGACCAGCATTTGTCTTTTGTTCTTTTGACAATAGCCATCCTAACAGATGTGAGCAGTAGCTCAGTATGGTTCTGATTTGCATTCCCATAATAATTAGTTATACTAGACATCATATATTTATTGTTCACCTGTTCATATACTTGTTGGCTACTTGTATGTATTCTTTGGAGAAATCACTATACAAATATTTAGTAGTAAATACTGATGAATAGATGAATGGATAAAGAAAGTGTGATTATATATATATATATATATATATATATGTATATATATATATATATATATATATAAGGCTTCAGTCCCTGGGTCACAAAAAGTCCAATACAACTGAACATCTAACACTTTCACTAATGTAGTATGCATATATATTGCAATGTACTGTGTGTGTGTAAATATTTGTACGATATAGAATGATGGTTATCAGGGGTTGAAGGGAAGAGGAAAGGGGAAATTGCTAATCAATGGGTGTGTGTGCTCACGCTCAGTTATTTCCAACTCTTTGTGACCCCCTGACTGTAGCCACTAGGCTCCTCTGTCCATGGGACTTTTCAGGCAAGAATACTGAGTGTGTGGTCATTTCCTATTCCACGGGATCTTCCCAATCCAGGGACTGAACTCGCATTTCTTGTGTCTCCTGCATTGGAAGGCAGATTCTTTACTGCTGAGCCACCTGGGAACTCCAATCAATGGATATAAAGTTTCAACTAACAAGATAAATAACTTCTAAGGATCTGCTGTACAACATTATGCCTATAGCTAACAATACTGGACTGTACACATTACAAATGAAGAGAGTAGATCTCACATTAAGTATTATTACCACAATAAAATAATTTTTTTAAAGTAAAACTAAAGGAAATTTGGGAAACTAAGTTAATTGATGCCTAAGGCATTCAGTTCCAAAGATATAACAAAAGTCCCAGCACTACCTGGTCCTGAGTTTTGCCTTTTAATATTGTTCTAGTGGTAGGACTTTTTCTTTTTTTTTTTTTTTGAGAATTTCCTTTAATTCCATTAAAGGAAAATAAGTAAACATTCCTAAATTCCTCACTTAAAGATTGACTCTTTAAATACAAATTTACTAAGAAACAGCAATATCATAGTCAAATAATCAAGTAATAATTAAATTTAAAATATAAACTATTAAAAATTTTAAGGGTATATCAGTGTTGCTAACAACTTGAAGTAATATAAATTATGAAATTTGGTTTATTTATCAGGTCTATTTTGGGACACCTCACAAAGGATAAATCATTCAAATATCATCAATACATAATAAAGGAAAATGTCAGCCAGTGTTTTGGAACAGGCCCCTTGAAAATGCTATTAATGGTATAATTTCACTTCAGTTCTCTCAGAAGCCTCTTGAAAAATCAGAAGGTTCAGGCTTTTAATTCTGACTTAGTCTTTATGAATTGGAATGTAGTTGGTCAATATGTTTCCTATAAAACCTTACTTTCTTCTTTTTTAATAAAAGCTGAAAATAAAATAAAAATAATAACTAGAAAAAAAGGAAATGCCAAAACAGTTATTCTCTTAGCTCATGAGTTTGAAATTTTCAGATTGAATTTCATCCTTTTGAGGTTCAATTCTATTTACAGCCAACAAAATGAGATAACCTGGTTTGGTATAAAAGAGAAAGCCCCAAATTCTTTTCAACACCAAGCATGTCTTAATAAACTGCATTTGACAATTTAAGGGTAAAGGCACCAGAATCAGGCAGCTTAGATTTCTTTGTAAATACACAGAGGTTAGAATTTGAAGGGAGACAGGCCTGGCACAGAATACTTTTGGCTTTGTCTGAAACGCTCAGGAAAAAAAACAGAAATAGTTGAAATTGCCAAGCTCCAACTGTGGTTTGTTTCTCCAATATATAAAAATCATGGTATTAACTTTTCCTAAAATTACCTCCAGAAGCTAACTACAAGACAATCACAACAGAGAATTTCTTAAATGGGGAAAAAAAAGTGTATGAATTGCAGTATATTACTGCTGACTAATCTTTGGCTGGGTCTAACTTAAAGATCCTTTCTTCTTGACTCCTGAATTTAGATTTGGGCTAGAACATTAGCAGAGAATTCACTTCTTTCTTTTATATCCTGTTTAGGTGGTGGGGTTGATAAACAGCAAACTTACAAGGAATGGGCCCCCCAAGGGCAGTCATATTCACTGGAGATACAAAGATGAAGACACTAAGTGCAGCTGATCCTGCTATTAACACCACCGAGAGCCACCGTCAAGCTGGGCTGCACTGACAGAGGACAGGAGGGGCAGAAAGCACTCTGTGATCTTCACCCACTCCTGCTGGGCCATAGCTGAGAAGCAGAAGAAATCCTCTCTACAAATCACCAGTAAGCATGAAAATATTACTCGACTGCATTGCTAATCATAAAAATATACTAAGGTGAAATAATGAAATTATATATTTATATATTGATCATTTTCATCTCTCAGATTGGCAGAGACCAGAAAGATTGATACAAACTAGTTTGGGGAAGGTGTAGAGAAATAGTTTTTTCTTGTAATAATTTCTTATTATAACTTTTCCAGGGAAAGAAGCCTGATAAAATTCAACAAAAGATCCAACAATTCCACTTCTGGAAATGTATCCTAAAGAAATGAAGACATATTCTAATATGTATATATAAGAATATTCATTCAGCATACAATAAGTACATTGTAATTTGGGGAAATTATAGACAACTCAAAAGTTTGACAAAAGGTTGCATGTGTTATAATGTACATGCAAAACGCTGGTTGTTTGTGTTATGATTTACTCATAAGATAGTTATTAGAAGTGATATTGCATCAACTCTATGTTAAGAAAAGAAGCTCCTAATTTGTATTTTATAAAAAGTAACATTGTAGAATACTTACTAAAATGGGATAATGTTCATGATGTAATTGCTAAGTTAAACAGAGCAAACTAAAACACCAAATTAAAGATGATTACATTAAAATATTTACAAAGAAATCACTGGCACACCTTTGCTTTCTTTCTCTTGGAGAGTGTTCAAGGACTGCACTTTCAACACACCCTGGTACTAGCTCACTGTGATCTCAATCAGACTCACAGCCTTAGATAATATATTTAAGCTAACACCTGCCAAATAAACATCTCTAGTCTAGACCTGTTCCTGTACTCCAAACCTGTATCATCTCCATCTGGATAGAAAATGTATCAAACTTAACATGTCTAAAAACCAAACTCCTGACCTCTTGATCCCCATAAAACCTGCTTCTTCCCAAGTCTACCTCATTGCAGTTAATGCCAACTCCATACTTTAAGTTACTCACCCCAAAACTTGGAATCATCCTGACTCCACATTGACTTTTATATTCCACACTCAATCCACTAGCAAATCTCATCAGCCTCCTTTTTACGATATAATCAGTGTCTGATCACTGCTGTCTACCTCCGCTGCTGTCACTCGGGTGTGAGCAAACCTTATGGCTCATCTAGGTTATTAAAATAACTAAATCTCCCTGTTCAAACTCTACCCTTATTGTCTCTTCATATTGTAACCCTCTCCACTTACTATCTATTCTCCAAACAACAACAGTGGTTATATTAAAACATAAGTCAAAACATGTTACTCATGCTCAAAACTCTCAAATAACTTCCTACATCACTTCAAAGAAAGGCCAGTTCATCCTATCAGCCAACAAAGCCTTACCTGACCCAGCCAACTCCTTATTACCTGACCTGACCTTACCTGACCTTCCATTATGATCATCTCTCCCACACTAACTCCACTCCAACTACAATTTCCTCCTCAGTTCAGTTGCTCAGTCATGTCTGACCCTTTGCGACCCCATTGGCTGTAGTATGCCAGGCCCCTGTCTATCACCAACTCCCAGAGTTGTCTCAAACTCATGTCCATTGAGTCAGTGATGCCATCCAACTATCTCATCCCCTGTCGTCCCCTTCTCCTCCTGTCCCCAATCCCTCCCAACATCAGAGTCTTTTCCAGTGAGTCAGTTCTTCCATTAGTTGGCCACAGTATCGGAGTTTCAGCTTCAGCATCAGTCCTTCCAATGAATATTCAGGACTGATCTCCTTTAGGATGGGCTGGTTGGATCTCCTTGCAGTCCAAGGGACTCTCAACAGTCTTTTCCAACACCACAGTTCAAAACCATCAATTCTTAGGTGCTCAGCTTTCTTTATAGTCCAACTCTCACATTCATTCAAGATTATTGGTAAAACTGTAGCTTTGACTAGATGGACTTTTGCTGGCAAAGTAATGTCTCTGCTTTTTAATATGCTGTCTAGGTTGGTCATAGCTTTTCTTCCACAGAGCAAGCATCTTTTAATTTCATAGCTGCAGTCACCATCTGCAGTGATTTTGGAGCCCCCAAAAATAAAGTCAGCCACTGTGTCCATTGTTTCCCCATCTATTTTCCATGAAGTGATGGGACCGGATGCCATGATCTTAGTTTTCTGAATGTTGAGCTTTAAGCCAACTTTTTCACTCTCTTCTTTCACTTTCATCAAGAGGCTCTTTAGTTCTTCCTCATTTTCTTCCATAAGGGTGGGGTCATCTGCATATAAGAGGTTATTGATATTTCTCCCAGCAATCTTGATTTCAGCTTGTGCTTCATCCAGCTCAGCGTTTCTTATGATGTACTCTGCATGTAAGTTAAATAAGCAGGGTGACAATATATAGCCTTGATGTACTCCTTTCCTGATTTGGAACCAGTCTGTTTTCCCATGTCCAGTTCTAATTGTTGCTTCCTGACCTGCATACAGATTTTTCAGGAGGCAGGTCTTAAACCTCATAACAATAATTTGCTGTTCCATTTGCCCCAAATACCTTGCTCCAAAATATCTACACGGCTAATTTTCTCACCTCCTTCAGGTCTTTCCTTAAGGGTCAAAAACAGGGCTTCCCTCAATGCTGTCTTTAAAAGAGGAATACATCCTAACCCCCTCTCCTATTTCTTTCTCCTCACCCATGTCCTCTCTCTTCCCCTTTTCTTGCTTGTGTTCTTTCACAGCATTTATTAATGCCTAAGATACTAGATGGGCTTCCAGGTGGCACCAGTGGTGAAGAACCTGTCTGCCAATGCAGGAGAGACTTAAGAGATGCAGGTTCCATTCCAGGGTCAGGAAAATCCCCTGAAGGAGGGCATGGCAATCCACTCCAATATTCTTGCCTGGAGAATCCCATGGACAGAGGAGCCTAGCAGGCTACAGTCCACTGGGTCACAAAGAGTTGGACACGACTGAAGCAACTTAGCATGCATGCACCCAAGATACTATATAATATACTTATTTACTTTACTTCTTTTCTGCATCTTTTCCTACCCTAGGTGGAACATAAGCTCCATCAGGGTAAGAATTTTTGTCTGTTTGAGTCACTACTGCGACTAGAACAATGCCTGATAAGTAGTAGGCGCTCCATGAATAATTGTCTAATGAACAATAAAGACATATTCTAAAGTGAGCAGTAGAATCTCAACATTAATTTAGACTAATGTATAAAGACATGTATCCACCATTATGCCATCATACAAATAGTTTCACTGCCCTAAAAATCCTCTGTGCTATGCCAGTTTACATCTTCTTCCCTACCAACCACTAGTAGCTACTGATCTTTTTACTCTCCCCATAGTTTCACCTTTTCCAGACTGTTGAAATCATATGGTAAGTATGATTAGTTGAAATGATAGTTGAAATCATATGTATGACAGTTGAAATCAGATGGTAAGCACCCTTTTCAGATTGGCTTCTTTCACTTAGCAATACATATTTAAGTTTCCATGTCTTTTCATGGTTTGATAGCTCATATCTTTTCAGTGCTAAATAATATTCCATTGTCTAGGTGTACCACCGTTTATCCATTCACCTATTAAAGGACAATTTCAAAGGCTTGGCAGTTATTAATACAGTCACTATAAACACTCACATGCAGATTTGTTGTTTATTGACTGCACAGCACAGCTTGCAGAATCTTACCTTTCTGACCAGGGATCAAACCCGGGCCCTGGCAATGAAAGTGCTGAGTCCTAACCACTGGACCACAAGGGTTTTTATGTGGACGCCAGTTTTTAACTCACTTGGGTAAATATCAAGGAATATAATTGCTGAATCTTGCAATAAGAGTATATTTCATTTTGTAAGAAATTGCCAAACACCCTCTCAAAGTGTCCGTACCATTTTGCATTCATGCCAGCAATAAAATCAAAGTTCCTGTCACTCCACATTGTCACCAGCATTTGGTGTCCAAGTTCTCAATTTCAGCAATTCTAATAGGTAAGTAGTGCTGTCTCAGTGTTGTCTTGACTTGCATTTCTCTGATGACTTCTGATTCAGAGCATCTTTTCATATGATTATTGGCAAATCTTTATATTTTGGTGAGATGTCTGTTTACATCTTTCCCAAATTTTTAATCAGATTATTTTCTAATTATTGAGTTTTAAAAATATTTTGTGTATTTTGGGTAATAGTACCCAAAATATCAGATATATCTTTTGCAAATATTTTCTCCTAGTCTGTGGTTTGTTTTCTCATTATCTTGAGATTATTTTTATAACTGAATAAACATGTGTGCATGCTAAGTCACTTAAGTCATGTCCAACTCTTTCAACCCCATGGATGGTAGCCCACCAGGATCCTCTGTCCATTGGATTCTCCAGGCAAGAATGTTGGAGTGGGTTGCCATGCCTTCCTCTAGGGGATCTTCCCAACACAGGGATTGAACATCTCCTGCACTGGCAGATGGGTTCTTTAGTGGACCTGGGAAGTCCCAACTGAATAAACAGTCCACATTTAAAATGCATATATTACAGGTCACATGCAAAATGAGTGTTAAATTATTATAGCTTATGTCTGTGTATATAACAACTATTTTATGTTTATTATACCATAGAGAATGCACATGAATCAATATAGTCTGAATCTACACAACTGAATATCCTTTCCTGTATCTTCCCTTTTTATTTTTTTTAATTAATTAATTTATTTTTTTACTTTACAATATTGTATTGGTTTTGCCATATATCGACATGAATCTTCCATGGGTGTACATGTGTTCCCCATCCTGAAACCCTCTCTCACCTCCCTCACCATCCCATTCCTCTGGGTCATCCCAGTGCACCGGACCCAAGCACCCTGTATCATGAATTGAACCTGGACTGGCGATTCATTTCACATGTGATAATTTACATGTTTCAATGCCATTCTCCCATATCATCCTGCCCTCGCCCTCTCCCACAGAGTCCAAAAGACTGTTCTATACATCTGTGTCTCTTTTGCTATCTCGCATACAGGGTTATCATTACCATCTTTCTAAATTCTATATATATGTGTTAGTATACTGTATTGGTGTTTTTCTTTCTGGCTTACTTCACTATGTATAATAGGCTCCAGTTTCATCCACCTCATTAGAACTGATTCAAATGCATTCTTTTTAATGGCTGAATAATATTCCATTGAGTATATGTACCACAGCTTTCTTATCCATTCATCTGCTCATGGACATCTAGGTTGCTTCCATGTCCTGGCTATTATAAACAGTGCTGTGATGAACATTGGGGTACACGTGTTTCTTTCAATTCTGGTTTCCTTGGTGTGTATGCCCAGCAGTGGGATTGCTGGGTCATATGGCAGTTCTATTTCCAGTTTTATAAGGAATCTCCACATGGTTCTCCATAGTGGCTGTACTAGTTCACATTCCCACCAACAGTGTAAGAGGGTTCCCTTTTTTCCACACTCTTTCCAGCATTTATTGCTTATAGACTTTTGGATAGCAGCCTTTCTGACTGGTGTGAAATGGTACCTCATTGTGGTTTTGATTTGCATTTCTCTGATAATGAGTGATGTTGAGCATCTTTTCATGTGTTTGTATGTCTTCTTTGGAGAAATGTCTGTTTAGTTCTTTAGCCCACTTTTTGACTGGGTCGTTTATTTTTCTGGAATTGAGCTGCATAAGTTGCTTGTATATTTTTGAGATTAATTCTTCGTCCATTGCTTCATTTGCTATTATTTTCCCCCATTCTGAAGGCTGTCTTTTCACCTTTCTTATAGTTTCCTTTGTTGTACAGAAGCTTTTAAATTTAATTAGGTCCCATTTGTTTATTTTTGCTTTTATTTCCAATATTCTGGGAGATGGGTCATAGAGGATCCTGCTGTGATTTATGTCGGAGAGTGTTTTGCCTATGTTCTCCTCTAGGTGTTTTATAGTTTCTGGTCTTATGTTTAGATCTTTAATCCATTTTGAGTTTATTTTTGTGTAGGGTGTTAGAAAGTGATCTAGTTTCATTCTTTTACAAGTGGTTGACCAGTTTTCACAGCACCATTTGTTAAAGAGATTGTCTTTTCTCCATTGTATATTTTTGCCTACTTTGTCAAAGATAAGGTGTCCATTGGTATGAGGATTTATCTCTGGGCTTTCTATTTTGTTCCATTGATCTATATTTCTGTCTTTGTGCCAGTACCATACTGTCTTGATGACTGTGGCTTTGTAGTAGAGCCTGAAGTCAGGCAGGTTGATTCCTCCAGTTCTATTCTTCTTTCTCAAGATTGCTTTGGTTATTTGAAGTTTTTTGTATTTCCATACAAATTGTGAAATTATTTGTTCTAGTTCTCTGAAAAATACCGCTTTTTAAAATATACACTTTAAAATAAATGCAGCCAGAGCTAGGGTGCCTCATTCCACCTAGTCCACACCACATCTCAGTTTTTACAGGCAGAGCTAAGGCCAATGTTTCAGTCCCAGACAAAGCATCTGTCTTGAGTCCCAGGTTTCCACCTGGTGAATTAAGTAGCACCCTCTCTCTCTTTAGACCTTGCACTGGAATTGCCCCAAGCAGATGCTCCAGCCTCCCTTGCCTTTGGACCTATTCTGCTCTACAGAACCAAGCAGGACTGCCTTGCCAGAAACTTCCTAGCCCCAAAGAAACCAGTCACCCAGGACCCACCTCACTTGAAAAGTGTTTAAGGAGATCACTCTTACAGAAGTCACAAAGCTTCCAACCCAATAATCTGTGATCAAAACACTTAAGAAGTCAGAGATCCCCAACAGCCAATATTCTATGCTCCTTCTCAAATTTTCCAACCCCTTCAAAATTTTCACTTTTGTTACCTTTTCTTTATCTTTACTAAGGCCTGCCATAGGGTGAGAGGGAGGTAGATGGCCTCTACCCTACTCTTTAGTCAAGAGACTCCCCGTACCAATCCATGCCTGCTTCTACGGTGGAAAAAAAAAAAAGAAAAAGAAAAAGAAAAAAAGATTCTCTTGGTTAATTACTAAGGGTCCTTAAGCACATTTCTGAATCTGCTTGAACCCCAACTTCCATGTCTGTCAATTTCAGGGCTATTACAAAGACTAGAAATGGTGTGGAAAATGCATTAGCATCCTAACTACTCAACAAAGCTGCTCTGGTTCCCACTGCTCCTTCTATGTACATCTCTCAGTTAATTCCCTATCTGCCTTTCCATGTCTTTCTGAACTCTCAAATCCATATTGCATCCCACAGCTCTTCCTTATGAAGAAACATGTGAGAAGACAGGAAGTTCATTTCTGGTTTTTATGGTAAGTACTATCTCTTATTGGAGAAGGTAATGGCTACCCACTTCAGTATCCTTGCCTGGGAAATTCCTTGGACAGAGGAATCTGGTAAACCATAGCCCATGGGGTTGCAAAGAGTCATAAATGACTGAGCAACCAATACAATATCACTTATGAGATGAGCTTTTCCAATTTCTAATTCCTGGCTAAGTAAATAAAGAAAATAAGGCTTAGATCTGATGTTACACATGAGCATATTCAGCAGCATCAATCTCAGGACTGATGTCTAGTCTCACTTTATAATCAGTAGGACACATTTTACTGTTACATCAGTAACAGTTCAGCAAGATGAAAGGGAACTGAAACTCAGAGAAGTCTCCTACCCCTTGGCCATAGCAATTTTCCCTGTGTTGCTTAATTACCCTTACCCTGCACTTATCACATTGCTCTGATTTATCATAGTAGAATAATTACACTTCTACTCTGCCAGTCACTCAACCCAGAGGTGTAGTTAGGTTGTACAGATCTAGCCTTGGAGTGACAGGGCGGGCACAAGCCAGAAGGTGCGGTCTGTAGGGTCTGAAGATGGAAAAAAGGCAGAAGTACACTTTTACCAGCTTCTCCTAGAGTCTCTGGTGTTACTGCCAGTTCAGCCTCTGAAATACCTTCATCATAATTTTGACAACTGTAATATTAACTTTTTTTAATTATTGAAAGTTATCATTTTTAGAGATTGTTCTTTTCCTGATCACCTTCTAGTTACGTTTCTGACATATGCCCACTTCTACTTTTCTGATATGTTCATTTATAATCAAGGGAGATGTTTAGAGATACTAGCAATTTTCTCCTCAACCTATATATCATGATTGTCCCTGAATCTCTCCAACAAGGAATCATATAATAAAGTAGAATGGGCCATCTCCAGAACCAAGACAATGTTTAGAGACTCAGCTCTGAAATTACTCATTACTGTTTATCTATATTTATAAATTATAAACTGAGCCTTAGTTTTTCATCTGTAATGGGGAAAGTAATATCAAATTTATAGGATTACTGATACTATAATGTAATATAACAAACTTATAGGATTATTGATATTATAACTTTGCAAATGGTAACCCCCATAAATCACACATGTCATCTGTGATTTTAGTTTATCTAATTGCAACTAAATAAATAAAGGTGACAGGCACACTATTTGGTAGACAAGGCTGGACACCACCAGCAGAAAGCCAGCATGACCTAAAAAACAGCTTCTTAAATCTTCTAAAATGCACTGCCCAACTGAAAGTCACACCATGAGAATGGAGAAATGATTGAATTCTTAGCAAATATGCAATGATACTGTAAAGATTGTGGCCATTACTAATGAAATGTTTGCAGAGGGTAAACATCTTCCAACTGTTAGCAAATCAAATCAAATACGAGAATGGCAGAAGGTCACCCAGTATTTGAAAGACAAACTAAGTGATAATTATAAGGAAACCAATTAGAAGATCGACAAACCCAAAATGGTTTAATGTTATATAAAAGTTACTAGTTAAAACACAGTTTTAAATTCAGAAAATAGGGATCTTGGAAATTCTCTAGCCAAATCTTCCTTGTGGCCCAGAGTTACAAAGTGATTTGCTGCCCAAGGTCACACAAAAACCTTGAGTGAGAATCTAGATAGTTACATGTGATATTTAAGCTCATATTTAAAACAAAAATGTTTAACTAAAATGGCTGTTATATATATGATAAACTACTAAAGTCTTTTTTCCGTTGTATATGAAAATGTGTTCATCGCTCAGTGATGTGTGACTCTTTGCAACCCCATGGACCATAGCCCACTAGGCTCTTCTGTCCATGGGATTCTCCAGGCAAGAATACTGGAGTGGGTTGCCATTCCCTTCTCCAGAGAATGTTCCTGACCCAGGGATAGAACCTGGGTCCCCCTCATTGCAGACAGATTCTTTACCATCTGAGCCACCAGTTGTATATGAAAAATTCCTAAATATTCACTGTTTATTGAGAGCAATGCATTATGGATAGGATTTTATATACACCATCTCATGTTTTTCCTCTCAGCACCCAGTGAGGGGTGAACAACTATGTTTTCCACTTAAGAGGTGAGGAAACTCAAGCTTTGCTGTTGTTGTTGCTCAGTCACTAAGTCGTGTCTGACACTTTGCATCTCCATGAACTGCACCACGCAGGCTCCTCTATCTTCCACTATCTCCTGGAGTTTGTTCAGATTCATGTCCATTGAGTTGGTGATGCTGTCTAACCATCTCATCCCCTGGTTCAAAGTCACAGAACCTGTAACAAGACTCAGGCTTCTAATCCAGGTTTGCCTGACTCTTCAGCTGGTGCTTTTGTATTCTTTATTTTATTCTCAGTCTTTGCAAAGATCAGTTATTACAATACCATAGTAACTAGCCATCTTTGTATTTCACAAGAAAACTTAATGCAGTCCAGGGTGGAACCTTTCTGATGCATTATCGCTAAGCCTAAAATAAAACCCCCAGCAAGGTCAATGGCCACTTTTCCCATTTTGACTCCTGTTTTGAGCTGTTGAATTCTATAGAGCTTCAGCAAGGCTATTCAAAAACACATCAAAACAACAGAGCAAGACAAAGCCCTCCCTGGACCACAGGAATATCCAATATGTTTCTATAAGTATTGTGAGGGGAAAAAAAAAACTGAAAACAAAGAGCCCCTCTGGTGGAGTGAAAGACATCCCAGGATTAAAGTTAGGACGTCTGACCCAGTGCTACCACTTCATACCTCTGTGACCTTAAAGCAAGACTTAAGCTCACCCATAAATTGAGACAAGGCTTTGAAAGAGTAAAATGAAAGAATTTTAAGGTCCTTTGAAAAGTTATGAAAATAAATCATAAATAAATTTTTTATAGAATATATCATCCTATCAAAAAATAACATAATATAGAGGAATGTACTTTGTGTCAAGTTTAAAAAAATCATCCCTGCCTTCAAGCAGTTGATAAGCTAAGCAGTAAAAAGCAAGATATGCAAAAACGAAACAAAAATTAGACATCCGGTTTTCTTTCCCCATAATTTTCAGGTTACATATAATGCTGACATATTCTAAATAAAGCATTTCTTGTGCCTTTTGAAACTTTTTCTTTTTTTACGAATTTCTTTTTGACTGTGCTGGGTCTCCATTGCTGTGCAAGTGGGCTTGCTCTAGTTGTGGTGAGCAGGGGATACTCTCTAGTTGCGGGTGCACAGCTTATTATGGTGGCTTCTCTTGCTGCAGAGCACAGGCTCAAGGGAAAATGGGCTGCATAGTCATAGCTCATGGACTCAGCCACCCCTACTGCATGTGGAATCTTCCCAGACCAGAGATCGAACCTGTGTCCCTTGCATTGGTAAGCAGACTCTCAACCACTGGATCACCAGGGAAGTCCTTGAAATTTTTTCTTAGGATAAGCTCTAATTTAAGATTACACCTACATTTTACTGGTTTACAGTATATTGCTGTAATAATGAAGCATCCCAAAACTAAGTGGCTTACAACAACAATCACTTTTGCATTATTCTTTAAGTTGACTGGGCTCAGCCAGACAGTTCTTTCTGTGGGTCTCTTAGGTGGTTGGTTGCAGGCAGCCAGTAACTGGTGTTGGAATATTTCCAAGGCTTCCTCACTGACAAGTTTAGTGAGGCCAGTTAATGCTGGCTGTGGACTGAGCCCTCATATAAGGCTCTTGCCCATAACATGTACACATGGCCTCTCCACATGGCTTCTCCATGTATGCTCTGCATCCTCATGACATGGCACCTGTATTTCAAAAGCAAGTGCTTGGGGGGGAAAGATGGCGGAGGAATAGGATGGGAAGACCACTTTCTCCCTCACAAATTCCTCAAAAGAACATTTCAAAGCTGAGCAAACTCCACAAAACAACTTCTGTAGGCTGGCAGAGGACATCAGGCAACCAGAAAAGCAGACCATTGTTTTCAAAAACAGGTAGGAAAAAATATAAAAGATGAAAAAGGAGACAAAGGAGGTGGGGAGGGAGCTCCGTCCCGGGAAGGGAAGCCCGTCCCAGGAAGGGAATTTTAAGAAGAGAGGTTTCCAAACACCAGGAAACACTCTCCCTGCCGAGTCTGTGGCGAGCCTTGGAAACACAGAGGGCAACATAACAGGAAGGAAAAATAGATAAATAATTAAAACCAAGAGATTACAAGCCCACCAGTAACTCCCCCAGCAGAAAAGCAGCGCAGACGCCTGCATCCGCCATTGGGAAGTGGGGGCAGGGCAGGGACGCGCGGGAGGCGCGGGCTGCAGAGCTTTGTAAGAATCGGGCAGGAATGCCCCACGCACAACCAGAACGATCTAACTTGGGCTAGCAAACCAGACTGTGGGATAGCTACCACGCAAAAAGCTCGAACATAAGACACCACCAGGACCGAGCACAGAACAAAGGACGGAACGGAAAAGCCGGCTGCAGACCATCCCCCGCTGGGGACAGGCAGCCAGAGCCATAAGGTCTGGAAAGGGGCAATTGCAGACCTGGAGAGACTTTACTTACCTAACTGCAAGCAGGCTCCTTTGGTAAGACTTCTGGGGGTGCTGGACAGTCACAATCTGCCTCACGGGGTGCGCCAGTGGTCCACCCAGAAAGCTGAGTAGCAGCGGCAGAAAAGGTGACAAGTCGCGGCGATCGCGCTCGCCAAACTCCTGAGCTACTCAGACCTGGGAAGGGCACAAAGCACAGTCCCAGCCGAATTTGTGCCTCTGAGTGCTGCCTGAGCGCCGAACCTGAGCGGCTTGGACCGGGGAAGTGCACGCAGCCTAGGGCCGGCCCCAGACGGTTCCCGGCTGAGCATCGTAGAGCCGGAGCGGTTTGTGCGCCACGAGAAAGGACAGGTCAAGCGGGGCTGAGATACTGTGTGCACACGACAGTGCTATTTGTTTGCAGCATCCCCCCTCCCCACAGCACGACTGAACTAGTGAGCCTAAAAAACCAGCAAACAGAAGAAGTTAAACAGAGGGAACCACCTTGGAAGTGATCCCACACAGCCCATAACATCAGAGAAGGGCCAGAAATATTTTTACTATTTTTAAAATCATTCCTTTTTTTTTTTTTTTTTTTGCTTTTTTGTTTTTTGGTTTTTGTT